>NC_090923.1:1190058064-1190683064 GCF_040938575.1 Ambystoma mexicanum | reverse complement strand
TGCTAACATTCACAATCCTATCCAGCTACTGCGCAGGCTAATGTTCTCAATTCTAAGTGTGGCACATGCTAACATTCAAGTTCCATCTATATGTGGCATATGCTAACATTCACAATTCTATCTAGCTACGGCGCAGGCTAATGTTCTCAATTCTAAGTGTGGCACATGCTAACATTCAAGTTCCATCTATGTGTGGCATATGCTAACGTTCACAATTCTATCTAGATGCGACGCAGTCCAAAGTTAGGAATTCCGTCTAAGTGTGGCACATGCTAACATCGCAATCCTATCTAGATAAGGCACAGGCTAATGTTCTCAATTCTAAGTGAGGCACATGCTAACATCCAAGTTCCATCTAGGTGTGGCATATGCTAACATTCACAATCCTATCCAGCTACTGCGCAGGCTAATGTTCTCAATTCTAAGTGAGGCACATGCTAACATTCAAGTTCCATCTTTATGTGGCATATGCTAACATTCACAATTCTATCTAGCTACGGCGCAGGCTAATGTTCTCAATTCTAAGTGTGGCACATGCTAACATTCAAGTTCCATCTATGTGTGGCATATGCTAACGTTCACAATTCTATCTAGATGCGACGCAGTCCAAAGTTAGGAATTCCGTCTAAGTGTGGCACATGCTAACATCGCAATCCTATCTAGATAAGGCACAGGCTAATGTTCTCAATTCTAAGTGTGGCACATGCTAACATCCAAGATCCATCGGATTATAGTTATTATTTAGAAAAAAAAGTTTTGAATTACAAAACCTTCGAAAACAAAGTTTCAGAAGAAAAAGCTTCGACGTGCTATATTTAACATGCAAAAATGCATTTCTTTCTAAACCAATCCATCGACAATAGACATGGACTGGTTTCAATGGTAATGCACTTTCACATGTTAAAAGTGGCATTTCAATGTTTTTTTGTAACTTTAAAATGTTACATGGAGCTGTCCAGTGCTGAGATTTCAGCACTGGCCAGCCCCTTGTAACGTTTTAAAGTTTTGTGTATATTGGGGGGGGTTCCTAATATGCCCAGGCAGGCAATATGCCCAATGCCCAGGCAAAACTCTCCATTGACTTTGCTCGTGCACCAGGCAATTATTCCTTATCTGCTTAAACCTTAAAATTGATATACATTTTGGCACCCATCCTTGGATTTTTCCGGCCACGCTACCCAAATATGGTCATGCAGCTGTGTTCCTTGGCTAGAAACTCAGACATGGCCTCATTATCTGTCTGGTTGCAGACTGCTTATCTAGTTTCTGCAGGGCACTGTGGCCTTGAAACTTTCCTGCTCCGGCTGACTCATGCTACTACTGTCTGCAGAGAGCTTCTTCATTTGATGCATTCAATTTACTCATTAAAGGCATTTGTTTGAATTAAAGGCATTTGTCAGTTGCATAAATGGTAGAGTTCTTTTCTGTCTGGGTATAGTTAAACACTTAATCATTTTCCTACTCAATTTTTTATAACATGCATTTTGTACCTTTCCTACTTACTAAACCATGATAAAAAGCATTTCCGACTTTATAAACATAACACCATTTAATATACTAATGTCTTTTAACCCTATGAGTTCTATTTTCACAAATTTACAACACTAAATCACTCCATACAAATTTCTCTGCCTAGCTTTAATTGGGGGGGGGGGGGGGCTGGCCCCTACTTCATTCAGTTTCTGGTACCTCACCTTCATATTGATACCTCCGTTACACCCCTTTTCCCCCTTCCCCTTCACTATTATCCCTGCCCAAACCCATCCTCTCCCCCTTTTACCCCTTAACCCACAATTACCTATATTTATCAAACTCATTTTGAAGTAATCACTTCAAAGTAAATGATTTCAAAGTAATTACTGACCTTGAAACCTCAGGATACTAATCTAAGGATATACCAGTATTTAATTTCCAAATTCTCTAACGAGCATAACTTGCAATTCAGATGCCTTACAGCTAAATTGGGTGATGAATCTAGTGGCCTGACACCAATGTCTCTGCCTCTTTGTGCGTGGGTGTTATTAGCTCAACTATTAAGATTGTTTTACTTTTGAGATTAAGAAAAATCCAAATGTTATACATTTTATTGTACTAACAACGTACTATGCTAAAATGGTAGTTCCATAAACTGTCAAAGTCCTAGAGGCCTCTTAATTAAATGGTTGCCACACGATAAATGAGCATCAAAAGAAAACACACACAGAGCTGTACATCACTTTTACATGGAAAAAAGGCAAGGTTACCCTGCATTGGCGGGATGAAAAAAGTATGCCAGGAACTCAGTCTTGCATGGCCTAAAGGGACATGAATTGGAAATGAAACAGACATTTACTCGAACACTGGTAGGCAGTCCTGCTCGCTGAGAAATTACATTTCAAGCAGGCCCATGTTGTTCAACCAATGTTTTGCACAGGTGTAATGTGTCCAAACGTTTTAACGCACAGTGTCTAATGAGTCGGACCCAGCATAAAAAAAACAGTAATGCTATTGTAAAGAAATTCCAAAATGTTAGATTCAAAGGCACAAAGTCTGAGAAGTAAAGGATACACTTGTTTCACACCTTGCCTGTGCAGTATGGTTTTTCACATGTACAGTTTGTTTGTTTGCTTGTTTGTTTATTTATATAGCGCGCCTGACCCGTAGGTATCTGGGCGCTAGTAAATTAAAAATTGGTTACAAGTTACACAACTTTTGAAAAGTATAAAGGTCACTCATATATGTTACAATCATGTAAGATTACCCAAGTCGCTTAATATAGATCATACAGAAAAATACTTAGGACACATTATACAAGGCAGTAGATACAATCTGTGCGCTGGTACAAGCATAAGTACAGTGAAGTAGAGTCATATGTGAACAAGTGGGGACATATGAAGTCATGCTGGTGCAGAAGCCAAGTATGGAGATAATGTTAGTTCTTGTTGATTAGCCAGGTGATAGCACATCTTCTGAATTTTTCAAAAACTTTTATAGTTTTTATGTCCTGTTGGAGTGTGTTCCATAACTGGCCTGCCAGGACAGGGAAGCTAGAGCCACCAGCTCTTTTTAGTTTGTTTCTTGGCACCAAGAGGCAGGACGTGTTAGAGGATCTTGTGGTATGGATGGAAGATCTCAGGGTGGATTTGTCAGTCAGCTAGGGTGGGGCTCTGTGGTTCAGTGCTTTGTGGGTGAAGCAAAGAGTTTTAAGGTTGATTCTATCTTGTATAGAGAGCCATTTGCAGGACTTTCTGGTTGTGGATATATGCTCTCTTCTAGCTATGTTTAGGGCGGCTCTAAGAGCATTGTTTTGCAGAAACTGCAATTTGCTCAGGATGGACGTGTTGGCACCTAGGTATAGACCATTACAGCAATCCAATTTGGATTGTGTAAGTGCTCGGGCTAGTATGAGACAACTATCAGGTGAAAGAAGTGGTCTGCACGCCCTGATCAACTTGCCTGTATAGGTGGTAGCTGCAGCAGTCATATTTACCTGTTTAGTATGTTTATAATTTGCATCAAAGTAAAAACCTTAGGTTTTTACATATTTGGCAATGGGAATGTTGTTCCCATCTATGCAAATGCTGAAGTAGTTTAGGCTGAGTTTCTGTATGTGATCCAACCACGAGAATTTCAATTTTGTCATCATTCAGGCAGAGGCCATAGAGGGCCATCCATGCTTGAATGATGGTATACATTTCATTAATCCTGGCTATGTCTGTGTCATAGGTACCTGATGAAGGGAGGAATATCTGAGTGTCGTCTGCATAATTAGTGTAGGTGACACCCAGATTGGCCATCTTATCAAATAGTGGCTTTGTAAAGATATTATACAAAGTAGGTGACACACATGAGCCTTGTGGCATGCCACAGGTGATGGGAATGGGATCAGCAGCTGCAGAGGGTGAAAAGACCTGCATGGTCCTGTTATCAAGGAATGATTGAATACACTTGATAGATGAGCTCGAAAAATGGGCAGCCGATGCGAGGTGTTCACAAAGTACCATGTGGTCGACCAAGTCAAAGGCCGCCAATAAGTCAAAGAGGAGTAAGATGACTACTCTACCTTTATCTTTTAGTTCATAAATATGGCTTTTAAGGTCAACAAGGGTAGTTTCCGTTCCATGTTGTGGTCTAAAACCAGATTGTCGTGATCCAAGTAATTTGTTAATCTCAAATAGACTTGAGGATTTGCAGGTGAGCACCCCTATCTAATATTTTTAAAAGAAAGGGGACTGTTGTAATCGGTCTATAATTTGTAGGTATCAATGGATCTTACGTTTGTTTCTTGAGTAATGGGAGCACCCATGATTCCTTTAAGTTGCATGGTACAGAATTACTGGAGAAAGATGAGTTAATTAGTTTGGTGATAAAAGGGGCCTGATCTCTGGCCGCATCTTTTGCGATCTGTGCTTGGCAACTGTCACCTTTGCAGTTTGAAGTTTTCAGAGAGGCTATAATTTTTTATACCACTGGTACTGTTACATTGGTAAATTTAAAGCCTGAGTCAGGGTTTATGGGGGCGGGTATGGTCGTGGTGAGTAGATTACCGGTGGTTATTAGGTGTCGTTTGTTGGCTATTTCGGTCTGGAGACCAGTGATTTTGTAGGTGAGTGCATTTTGGATACTGGTGCACCAAGGTTACATTTGTTTCTAGTAAGGCAAGGTGGTGCAACAGGACTTTTTATCATCTCTAGATTGTTGATGTTGAGCTCAAAGGGAAGGAGGTGATGGTCGGTCCATAATAGGAGTAATGACTCCTTTATTGTGATATTGCAATTTAGGTCCGCGATCCAATCAAGTGTCCTACCTTTCTTGTGGGTAGGTTGAGTGATTTTTTGTTTGTAGGTAGCCATGTTCTGCCAAGACAGTGGTTTTCGTTTTCCAATGTTATAAGCAGACTCACATTTTTCCAATCATAATATGTATTAGCATCATCCTGGCAGCCACAGACTATTTATTGCTTGCAGTAATTGTAATGTACCACCTGACTAAGAAAAAAGACTCTGCACATGTGTGTTGGGACTAAAACATTGTCAGAGGTTGCTTCGTGTTTCTGCAGCCTCCATGCTTTGTTAGGGTGGTGCAATAGGTTAAACTGAGTTACTTACACCTACGTGTATGCATGTGGTGCAACTAATTACAGAAAGATACCCTAAACCTCCACAGTGCTATGGTCAAATGTATTTAAGTCGTGTCTCATATTTGTCAGTGTCTTAAAGGCCCGCAGAAAGTGGCAAACACAAAAATACTTTACTACTGTTCCAATACGTTTCCTGGGCATGCTTCTTCTTCAATAATGTTTCCTCTTTGTTGGATTTTTGGACAACATCCCTGTTACAATTTCTGCACAGTTAGCTTTTCTTCTCTCAGAAAATCTCTTTGCATCTGGAGCTCTTCTTTGGCTCTAGATGTTTGACATAAGGAATCCTACAGTTCTTTGATGCATGATGGCTGCTAGCATTATCATTTTAATTGTTTTTTTAGAACATGCTTAATACCAAAGTGGTTTCTAAGCGTGGATGCAGGATTCGATTCTGTGTTGTTCTGCGTCATCTTGCTTCCAAGACGAGCGCGTAGCCACCGAGCTATACTACCAGTGTCATTATGTAACACGAAAGTCAGAGTAACTGGTTTCCTCTGCAACATTTAGATGAGTTGATAGGGTTAAGGATATGGAACTCCCTGTACATGGGGATGGGCATCAGGTAAGTGTCATCATCAAAATAACTTTATTTTGGAGGATACCGCCATAAAAGTACGATAAAATACAAATTAAGGGTTAGAGTAATGGATGTTACATTTTAAGACAAACAATAGGTAAATACAATACAGGTTCAATACAGATTCGACATATGCTTAATTTCATTTCAGTCGCATGTGGATTTCGACTGTAGCACTTTTTATACATTTTTCTGTATAATCGTGACCAACCAAAGGTCTGCCATATCAATTCTAAGCCACCATTATTCCATCATAAAAACATTCACATTCAATTATGATGACCTAGACACCTTTTCCCCATTCCGTTGAGTCACATGGCTTCATGAAAAGTTTTTTAAGTTCATAGGCCAGACATAAACTGTGTTTTAACATAACAAATATTAATAACAAGTATTGTAAATATCTTTTAGATGTATAATTTTATTTGATTAATATTGTCTATCAATTTTGTGAATGAAATGTAATTTTAATATTTGCAAGTACGGTCTGATTGAACCCAAATAAATACATTTAAAACGTGATAACAATACGCTGTCTATTGAGCTCACAAAATCCAAGTGTAATGCTCAAAAACAGTGTTCAAAGTGTATGAAAAGGTGGAACTCTGTTCCCTGCTGGCCTGCTCTGTTTCCCACAAACCCCATTGCCACCCCCTTCCACGTGCAATACAAACCCATAAATACATGCGCCTGCTGTTTAAGGGAACGTTCAGTGCAGTGCACCGAATTGCACGTTTCAACTGCTTCCTACACAAAACGAAACCATTCCGGAAATGTTTCTTTTTTTAAATAAAATTATAGGAACAGTAAAACTTAATTAAACAAAGTAGAGGAGCACTGCTCCCGCCCATTTCAGCCACTGCTGGAAATTGATCATTCCTACACAGAAACACATCTGCCTGTCACTCAGCAGTAACAATTATAACAATGGTGTCCGACATTGCCAGAAAAGGCTCTCCTGCAGCAGTAATCTGAGCTAGTGGAATGTTTCTCTAATGTAAGTGGACAAAATAAGACAAAGCGAAGTAAAGATTCAATTCCGCCAGATCAACAGGGACACAATCTGCGGTCAATTTCTATCCATCAGCTTGTCAATTTAAAAAGTGGTAGTGACCCTAATCTAAATCGCATTAGTAAAATCTGTGGTCTCTAATCACAAATCGACAGTTGATATTCCATGCATACCTCATTAGGAGAAATAGGTAAATATAAGCTGATGGAGCTCCTAGTGAGTGGAAGGAGGGGGCCTCTTGATCCCCCCCCATTCCTACACTTCCTGGGTAAGCCCAGTTGCGGCTGCTTTCAGTTCAGGGCCCAAGCCCCAGAACACTAGTGCGGGAATACCCTTAGGAACTGTGACCCCCCTTAAGACAGCATAAAACCAGAGCTGATGAGACTCCATTTTGTGGACTGCCGGCTCCATTTTGTAATGGCAAGACAGTTGTGAAATTAAAACGCAGGCCTGCAGTTCTTTCAGCCACGCGCACACAAGCGAGCAAGCTACTACCCCCACCTCCTCACCTTTTGTCGCTGCTGCAGTTCGGTTCTCATGAGAGACTAGCCGCGAGAATGCAACAAACTGTACACTGTATCTTCTATCTTCTGTCTCACTTCATTGACCCTGATGCGGCCGTGAGGAGGGACCAGCGCAGAAGCCACCCGTCTCTGTAAACCTGCCCCCACACCCAACAGACCCTGGCCATAAAAGAACGCCATCCCCATATTTTTTAAAACAGGGTCAACTGTTAAAAGAGACCCCCGAGTCTGTTTGATTGTTCGCTCCTCAATGAGGAGAGAGCCAACGTGCCTTTTGCATACGAGGTAATGTAAGAATAATAGTGGGACAATAAGCATACTAGCACACAATATAATAAATGTATAATCACAAGTTCTCACGTTAAAGCTCAATTATGAAAGTGTGATGTATATTAATGTATAGTATAATGTTGCTAATAGAAATAGATTGCAACAATGAGATGTATAACCAGCCTAACACTGTACACACCAGCACTAAGCTACCTCATTCTCTTAAGTTCAAATGCAAATATATGTACAATATTGTGTAAACATAACACAGCAACCAATCACTTTGACCAGAATGTAATATGTGTTAAGACCGTATGTGCAGACCCCGAGCCATGAATTGTTTTGATGTAGTATGGACACTAACTCAAGCACAAGTCTAAGTTCCCTAATGAGTTGTGTTACTATGAGAATATCTAGCCATCTAGAAAATATAGCATACTATAAATAAGTATAAGCTGAATGTAATGTGGTAGGCCACATGTAAAAGCCTGCCTGTAAAAACTACCTCTGAAGGTCCTGTTTCTTTGTGCAACACGGAACCATACCGCAAAGGTGTTTCGATTCTTCTCCACCCCTCATAGTGTCAAAGCAGATTAGCAGAGATTTAATGATGTTTGGACAACCGACCAGTGACCCCCCACAATGAAACGTATGACTGAGATGGTATATGCCTTTTTGTGACCTATTCCTTAACATGCGATTCCAGTTGTAGATTTAGAGCCCTCTTTGTTGTTTATCAGATGGCCATTCCAGACCACACATCGACCTCAAAGCCTCACCTCTGCAGCCAGTATATCTTAAATTGTATCAAAACATAGCTAAGTCAGCCTTTCAATAGGTCGAGTGATGCATTCAATGACTGTATTTTAACCTATGCCCAATGATAAAATTAACCAATACTTTTTTTTTTTTTTTTTAAATATATTTTTATTTTGTTTTAAGTGAAAACAGTATAAACAAACTTGTAACATTATATACAATAAAACAATAAACACTTAACAAAACACAACACTACACTCCCCCCCTTCCCCCCCAAGAGCTCATCCACAGGGTAGTTCCGTATCGACCTGGTGTGGCCGGGTGACTTCCTCCTCCGAGGCAGTAGGTTCTCCTCGAACCCCAAACAGACCAGTGACCAATGACCTCCAGGCTACTAGGTTGCCCACATCCTCCTCCCCGCATTTACTGCATGCCTCTTGCCAGACCATGGTTTCGGCTTCCGCCCATTTTTGGAGATCCCTCCACCACATCTCTATCCTAGGTTTGTAGCATTGCTTCCAGTTCATGGCTATCCTCCTCTTAGCGAGTATATACGCTAGGTCTCTCAGTTTCCCCAGATGTCTGGTGTTCTTCGGTCTGGGGAACCCCCCTAGAAGGCAAGCCCAGGTCGTGTCAATGCTTATCGGGACCCCTTTGTCAGCCAACTTCTGTGACACTTCTCTCCAGAAGACTTCGATTACTGGGCAGGACCAGAACATATGCGTCATGTCCGCGTCCTCCTCGTTACATTTCGGGCATGCCTGCCTGCCCGAGTTCGCAAACTTAGCTATTCTCTTCGGGGTCATATACGCTCTGTGTGTGATATATAGTTGGATTTGCTGTAATCTAGCATTTCTGGACACTTTTTTATGATATCCCAGAGCCCGTTCCCACATCCCATCAGTCATCTGAACCCCCACCTCCATTTCCCATTCTAGTCTCAAGTCTGTCAAGTCCTTTCCCACTCGGGACATCACCACCTCATACAATCTGGAGATCTCGTGTCCGCCCTCCGATATGTCATATATTGTATCAATCAGGGTGTCCGGATCCTCCGCTAACACCGTCTCAGGCCAAGATTTTCGGATAATCCGTACCAACCTGAGGTATGTGACGTATTGGCCCCCATGTAACCCAGCTTCTTCTTCTAGGTCTGCAAAATCCTTGATGGCCCCATCTTGCCATATATCTCCTAACGTGGCCAACCCAACCGGTTCCCAGTACATTCTGATCGTTTTTCTAAGTTGACCATCCCCCGCAGTCAAGGCAACCAGTGGCACCTGCGGCGAACACGGATCCGGGCTTTCCAGTAGCCGGCATGCTCTACGCCACATTTTCCACCCAAGTAATAGCATACCAGGGCGAAGATTTAAGTCTTGTCTAGGGACCCAGATGATCTCCTTCAAATAAAACGGGGTGCAATCTGTCCCAACCAACCTGGACTCGGGAGATTCCTCATCAGAGAGCCACTGTGTAACATATTGCAATTTGCTCGCTACATAATAGGCCTCAAAATGTGGTAATTTAATCCCTCCTTTATCGTAGAAGTTTCGTAGCTTCCACAGCGCCACTCGGTTGCGAGTGCCGTGCCATAGGAAGTCCCTGCACATACTGTCGAGTTTGGTAAAGAACTTCCTAGCCATTAAGTATGGTATGTTGTTGAAGAAATGCAGCAGTCTAGGCAAGACAACCATTTTAAGCAACGCCCCTCGCCCTATCATCGCTAGCGGCAGCTTTTCCCAAAATCGCATAGCTGCACGGATTTTATCCACAGCAACCTCGGTGTTATGCAGATGTTCGTTTCCCACAGTGTGATATATGTCTATTCCGAGGTATCGGAAGGACTCGGCTGCCCAAGGTACGGGCAATACCGGCAAGCGTTCCGTGGGGACCCTCGAATAGTACCCTAGGGGGAACATGCTCGACTTGTCGGGATTAACCGCTATGCCGGACAATTCGGCATACCTCCGCATGACCTCTAAAACATACTGGAGGTTCTCTTCCGGATACTTTAAGTACAGCAGCAAGTCATCGGCATATAAGGATATCAAATGGCTCTTTCCTCCCACCTCGATGCCTACCAGGTCATATTGCTGTCTAAGATATACCGCTAAAGGTTCCAAGGCCAATATGTATAACATCGGGGACCAAGGACATCCCTGCCTAGTACCCCTACTTAGGTGCCACTTATCGGATATCACTGATCCCGTACGCACCCTAGCCGTTGGCTGGCTATACAGTAGTCTCGCCCATCTGATATAGCCTGGCCCAAACCCATATTCCCTCAGGACCGCAAACAGCCACGGCCACCTCACCGAATCAAACGCCTTAACTGCGTCTAGGGAGATCACTGCCATTTCCTCATCTCTTCTGTTCCCTTCTTCTATCACTCGGTGGAGCCGCCTGTGATTATGAGTTATATTCCTGCCAGGGACATATCCTGTCTGATCCGAGTGTATCAGTCTGCCGATGACCTTGCGCAGCCTGTCCGCCAAGACCGCTGTCAGGATCTTACTGTCTTGGTTCAACATCGACAGCGGTCTGTACGATCCACAGTGTTGTCTCGGCTTGTTAGGCTTGGGTAGTGGTACGATCAGCGCTTCTCTGAGCGTGTCTGGCAATCGGCCTCCCTCGAATGATTCGTTATACATCTCCAGCATAGGGGGGAGTATCTCTGCGCTATACGTTTTGTAGAACTCACTCGGGAGTCCGTCAGTGCCCGGGGTCTTGCAAGTAGGCAGCCTTTTCACCACTTCTTCCAGTTCATCTAGCGTAATGGGGCCATCTAACTCCTCCCTTTCCTCTGCACTAATCCTGGGCAGTTCTATATCTTCCAGTGTGTCCCTGATTTTATCCAGATTGTCTTCCCCGTTGTCCTCATACAGCGCTTTATAATAATCTAAGAAATCAGCGTTAACCTCCTCCTGAGTGTGAGCCTCCTCTCCGTCTTCCCTTTCTATCATCATGACCGGGGCCCTGAGGGTTTCCCTCTTATAAAGCCATGCCAGTAGGCGACCAGTTTTGTCACCTCCTGCATGTTGCCTCTCCACGTATTTCCTGTAATTGAGGTCACAAAGCCGCTCCCAAAGCCCTGAGCATCGTTGTTGTAATTCGAGTACTAGGTCTGTGTCCCCTCCCCCTCTGGTACATTCACGCTCCAATTCTTTCTCCACTTTCTCCAGCTCAGCTAAAACCCCCCCCCTGAAGGCCCTTTGATTTAGAAATAGCGTCGCCCCTCACTACCACCTTGAAGGCCTCCCAAAGTGTCCCAGCCGAATCCACACTGCCCGTGTTCTCCTCAAAATACCTTGTAATCGTCTCTCTAATATCTTCTCTAAAGACCGGGTCTCTGAGCGCCTCCGCCCGAAGGCGCCATGTTGGAATCCGCCCTCTGGGGCGGCCATATTGCCAGGCCATCACCAAGGGCGAATGGTCCGACAGGACCCTCGCTCTGTATTCAACCTGTGTAGTTGTTATCGCCACTTCTGGCGTAGCAAAGAAGTAATCTAGTCTCGTGTGCAACTGTTGAGGGGCCGAATAATGAGAGTACTGCAAGGCCGTGGGGTGTTTCAATCTCCAGACATCTTCTAGTCCATAGTCGTCTAATAGTACCCGTAGAGCCCTGGCCGCTGGGGTGGGCCTGTCTACTTTACTGTCCGACCTATCTATCCTGGGGTCAAGAACACAGTTAAAGTCCCCCCCCCCAGATGATCGGTTCCCCTGCGCACGGGCCCAGGCGTGTACATAGAGTCCTGAAGTATACAGCAGTATTCTGATTGGGGGCATATGTATTAATAATACTCAGTCCTCTGTTCTCAATCAGTACCCTCAGTATTACCAGCCTACCCTCCGTGTCTACCTCCTCTCGTACAATTCTGAGTGGGACACGCGGGGCCACCCAGATCAGCACACCTCTGGCATAGGCCGAGTACGGGGAGCCCACTACTGTACCACCCCATTTTTTCTTTACAAGGTCTAGTTTATGTTGGGCCAGGTGCGTTTCTTGTAGTAGGGAAATGTCGATTTTCTGTCGTTTAAGATACAACATGACTTTATTTCTTTTCAGGTAATTATTGAGGCCTCGGACGTTCCAGGTGGCAATCTTGAGGTCACCCATGGCAGCTATGTGTCTTCCCACCCCATCTACGGGAACCTCCAGCGGTTCTCATGACACAGAAGGCGTCCCACTGCAGCCACTCCGCGAATAAGCTCATTCCCAAACTAACCACACACACAACCAAACTCCAACTCCCTTTCTCCTCTCTCTCCCACCCTCCCCCCAACACCACACACCCCAACTGTTGCCCAGCTTCAACAAAAGAGCTCAGGCACCCCCACATCTGGTTCCGCAAACACCGGTCCGTGCACGGAGCCCAGTAGGGTGAGGTCGCCCTAATGGCCACCTAACCTAAACTATTGTGGGGAGAGAGTATCGCTCCATGGGGCTCCCGTTCAATGATAATCTCAATGTTTGTGACAAACAGTACAACCAACTGACCTTCCATACCGAAGGTTCCGAACCGACTATAATCAAGTCTCAGGGTCCATGAGTCGCGCCATCTTGCGCCATTTTACGTCTTCCGCAGCTCCTCCGAGTCCTTCTGGGGCCGGTCCGCCGATTCTTGAGGGCACCCCTGTGCGTCGAGCCACTCCATGGCGTCCTCTGGGGTCTCGAAAAATAAAGTTTTATGCGCCTGTATGACCTTCAGCCTCGCAGGGTAAAGCAACATATATTTGCAACCTGCCTCTCTCAGCCTCCGTTTCACCGTCCCAAAGTTCATGCGGCTCCGCTGCGCAGCTAGGGTGTAATCCGGATACGCCGTGATGTTTGCTGCTCCTCTCTTGATCGTGCCTCCTTTTCGAAAATGTTCTAATATTCTTTCCCGATCACGATAATTAAGAATTTTAGCAATGATGGGTCTGGGCGGGTTTCCGGGAGGCGGCCTCCTCGTTAGGGCTCTATGTGCTCTCTCTACTGCGAAGCCTTGGGACAAGGCCCCTCCGGATATCTCTTGCAGCAACATAGTCTCAACAAAGTCAGTAGGGTCACGGCCCTCCGTCCCCTCCGGTAGGCCCACAATGCGGATATTGTTGCGACGGGCCCGTCCTTCCGCCTCCTCCACTCTACTTTCCAAGTTGCCCACCCTTTGGATTAGGGCGTGCAGTTTTGCCTTGTGGGTGGCGCAGTCCGCCGTATTCGGGCCGACTTCTTTTTCCAGGGACTCTGTGCGCTCCGCCAGAACCCTAACGTCTTGTCTCAGTAGATTGACGTCCTCCTGGACCTCCCCAACTTTGAGGTCCAATGCCGTTTTTAATTCAGAGACAGCTAATTCCAATTTCGACTCCCAGGCCGCTCTCAGGTCCGCAATCGCTGCCAGGATTTCTTGGTTAGAGCTCGAAGTAGTCGCGCTACCCACGGCCGGTGCATCCTTATTCTTGGTGGCGTCCGGGCCCGGGGACGTTTTGGTGAAGTCGTCCACCGTGGGCTGTTTCGCCTTAGGTCGCACTGCCTTACTGGACATGGTTCTGAGGACGTGCAGGTCTACCGAATGATGAGTGGGCGCGCTGCACGCTGATCTGGTTAGGTCTTCCCGCAACTCTTTTCAATCCCGTCTCGGGCCTATGTCGGCCATTTTGAGTCGCCCTTTGTTCTCAGCGTCTCTCGACTTTTCTTCTCCGATCTTAGCCGTCGTAGCTGCTATGACCTCCAAAAGTTCACAGTACTTCGGTAGCACCTTCACACGCTGGCATGCATATCGTCGGTATTCAATAAGCGGTCGTACTGCACTGATTTGCCCAAATCTGTTCAGGATCTCGGGAGCTCCGCTGGAACGCGTCCTCCTACATGGCTCTCGTAGCCACGCCCCCAACCAATACTTAAACACGTTCTCTCAAGTGTCTAAGCCCACAGGCCTTTGAGCTCGCTGGACAAGAAGATTATGGTAGTGAATGAATGGGAATGTGTGGCCACAAGGGCAAATGTCAAATGGTTATTTAATAAATAACAGCACAACAAGTTGCCTATTCCACATGCCAAATCGATGAGCCCAGCTGACCGATTGACCCGAGGAGCACCATTCCAACACCACGTGTCCCTGAACCAACCAAAGCCCTCCAACCCTATGGCACCTATAGGTGCCTGCCCTTAGTGACCAATCCCAACTGTGCATGTGCCCCTTAGGCCTTCCCTCTGCTTGATGACGGATTTTGTGTATAAAAGTAAACTGTAACATGTTTTCTGCAGAGCGCTCTCGGCGTGAGAAGAGTAGATTCTGCTTGCCCTATTTTAGATAAAGCCTTTTCTTATCAACAGCACTTCGTCTCATTCCCTCCTGGGGTGTGTCTTGATTGACTCCATTGGGAGAAGTAACTGTATTTTTGGGGGCCTCTCACTTACATTGGTGACCCCGATGTGATAGCGTTCTTTTCCGTCCTACTGGCATGAGACGTCCCCCTGTTATGACCCAGAGCGCGCTCCCTCAAGAGCTACCCGCCAATGGCAACCAATACACCTAGACGTGCGCACGCAGTAGGGCGAAATGGTACGGGATCCCCCTTTACAAAACCCACCGTACCACTCGCCAGAGCCGGGTGTGGTCTTTGAGTGAGGAGCGGCACACTGACCGATCGGGTTCAGAGGGTCTCGGATCAAGACGGACACGTGAGTATCAAGTGCGGGTGATATTAAAAGGAGGGTGGGCGTCAGATTAGAAGGTTTTGGGATTACCGGCATAATTTGGGTTGAACAGGTGTAGAGATCTGTAGCACAGGGGGGAAAGGTCCTGGGGGTCTGGGTCTTTTCTATATTCCATTCTATTCTCATTCTATCGCATATGGCCATTAGGACAGTGACAGAGCACAGGGTGAAAAGAGGTTAAAGGTATCCTATCTCCGGTGGGGGGTGGAAGGCGGCGCCACATAGTGCTATCTCGACTAGTACAGGATATATGGATATGGGAAACTGAGGCAAAAGAAGATAACGTAGGGGTCTCAAGGAAGATCCGGAGTAGTAATTAGATTCGCTTTTTTCCAAACTTTATCTTGTCTTCTTCTCTCTCCCTCTCAGGTGAATCTAAGCGGAGTAAGGGAGGGGAATCATCGAAAGGGAGTGTATAATAAGGGGAAGAGTTCAAGGGGGGTAGAGAGGGCACTAGGGAAGATAAGGTAGAGTTTATGTTGTTTATGTTATTTGTTGTACGTGATATGTGTTGAAATGTCATTTCTTTGTGGAAGTATTGTTTTTGTTGACAAACGTTGATGAAATGATTTAAAATTGTGCAAAGAGAAGGATATTTAAACTGCTGAGACTCATAATTGGTGAAAGGCGAGCAAAACAGGTAATTTCTTTTAAAAAGGGTTGTATAACATATTGAGTTGGCCATATGAGAAGTGTAAGAGTCTAGACAAGGATTGTTAGCAATTGAAGGGAGAAGGATTGCCCCAAGTTTGGCGGTCTTTTGATAAAGCAGTGCTCGATATGGTTGCCACCTGTCTGTTTATTAAATACAAAGGGAAACATTTTCAAAACAGGAAGGAAATATTGGACCTGTGACGGCTGTTCGAGGAAGTGCCCCCAGAGAAAAGTGGCGAGTGTAACACATCTCCCCTGACAACAACTGGCAGTGAAGGGCCATTTCACAGAATAATAATAAGGTAGAGGTCACACGCGTATATCCCCTGTTGTCAAAACCAGTGCCTGCAGAAGGATATGTATATATATGTAGCACAACTCACAGCGCCCTCCACACTTAAGCCTTCTGCCACAGCCCCACCCCCATATGAGAGTCAAGGAGTAACAGGACAGGTGAGTATCCGTACAATCGATATTGAGAAACTTACGCAAGACCTAGATTCACAATTAACAATGGCTCGGACTGAGCTGTCCCGCCTAAGGGCTATGGGAGGACAAGGGGGATCACTCACCCCCCGGGTAGAACGTGATGAGACCCCCCAGCCAAGTGTAGGGGTGGGGGAAGATGATGGAAAAAGGGAGAGATACTTTTTCGAATAAATGATACCCCCACATGAATTATAGAAATAAACGCAGCTGACAGTGAAAGCGAGTTGGAAGAGGGAGGGGTGACATCAGACAGGGAGGAAGAATATGACATAGTGTGTGACATAGAGGAGCAAGAAGAAGAAGAAAGGAGAATAGGAACTGCCACAGGTGGGGCTTCATTTGGGGAGGTGTTGTCTCCCATGGAAAAGTGGAGAGGGAGGTTAAGGAACAGAACAGGGCGCATGGCGTTGGTTGGGAAAAAGGGGATGAAGGTGAGTACCAAAAAGGGGGGCGGGGGAATCTACAGCTGCCATTAATACACAGGGGGGCGGGAAGGCCAAATTACATACCATGGGCCCAAATGGACACAGCCAACTTGCTTAAACGGTTACCCCCACTGTCAGGAGGCACCAGCAAGTGGATACATGCTTTGGAAAACACACGGCAGGAGTGCCGTTGGCGGTGGGGATGTCAAAAGCCTGCTGGTACCTGCAGTGAGAGATCAAGCAAACAGAGTCTGGGCAAAGGCGGGGTTTCCCCAGAATAACATTAGATTGTGACCACCATGATGGGGCCTCCTTTAACACAGTGCGAGCACGCGTGTGGGATGCCTTTAGAGAAACATTTCCAGACACCCCAGATTTACAGTCAGTTATGCAATGTACAATGGGAGATGAGGAAGATGCGATGTCTTTCATTCTTCGGGTTCAGGACATGTGGAGAGAGGAAACGGGCACGGCCTGGGACCAATCAACCTCCCTGTTTTATTTTATTATAAAAAGGGGGCTACCAAAGGAAGTACAGAAGGCCCTTGATAAAATAGCTGGGATAGAAGCCAAGGGATGGCCTGAAATTCGAAGCATAATAGTTCACCACTGTAAAAGGATCAAAGAGAAGGAAAAGGAGATAGCTCAGCGGCGGTTGGCAGACGAGGCGGAATTAGTACAAAGCAAACTATTGAAGGTTAGTGCAGTAGCAGCAACCAGCATGGCAGGAAGGGAGCGGGAGGAGGACGATGGACTGATGGGAATACCAAACTGGACAGGTAATAGCCAGGATTTATGGTCAGGGGAAAGTCAGTATGAGGGACCACAGTGGCCGTTGAGAGGTGGCTGAGGTAATAGAGGTGGATTTAGAGGGCCAAGAGGAGGGGGTGCAGAGTATGGAGGGCCCCGAGGAGGAGGCCAAGGGCAGTGTTGGAATTGTGGGAGATGAGGGCATTTCATGAGAGAATGTTGAAGCTGGCCCTCTAATTCATACCCAAATGAACAACAGAATGGACACCCCCACCCAGAGAGCCCCTACGGATTACCGATGGGCGGGAACAGAAGAGATAGTCAGCCCGACCCTAGGTACATGAACGAGCATCAAATGCCCCCACAAAACACATCTCCACACCCCCAGTTTCATGAACGTACTGCCCCCACGCGCAATAACCCGTATGCTACTACTGCAAACGTAGCACCTACACCTTGTAGAGGGACAGCAATGGTAACAGGAAATGTTTTTGATGCTGATGAACTCCCTTGGCATTCAGCATAGGACAGACCACAGGGAACACTTGCGTGTCCAGTACTATCGACGACCCTTAACGCAGCAGAGGAACCACTGGTAGGGACGGCGATAGGAAATAAACAATTCATTTTTGTGGTGGATTCGGGAGCGGAAAAATCATGCCTCAAGGAGGGCAGATTCCCGCTTTCTAATTAGACTTTGGAAATGCAAGGATTCTCTGGGGCGGTGGTCGAGGTTACATACACTGAAGAGTTAGACATAACAGTGGGGGAAAAAACTGTACGGGCACGAAGAGTCGCCCATTAATTTGCTGGGAAGGGATCTTCTCAGCAAACTCAACATGACCATGTCCTTCTCTGACAGAGGAATAGTGTGCTCTACACCAGGCATATGTGCGATTCACGCCATGCTAGCCATACACACTCAGACGAACTTCCCACAAACACGTGGCATACCTGTAAATCCAGATATGTTCATACAGGGATTGAGGATACTAGCGAGAGTAGTGCCAGAATTGAGGAGTGAAAAATGGAGGGTGCCTTTAGAATTCATTTTCCGCCCAAACGCAGACCCAGAAATAGTGCCAGGGTCAATAGTATCCCTGCATATACATGCAGTACAAGTGTCACCACAAAGAACAGCAGTAATAGCAATGGACATGCAATAGACATGTAGGGATGCCAGTGGAGAACAGTGCTTTGCATCGACGCCAATAGGCCCTGCGAGACCTGACAGATGAGGAACTTTTTAGTGTTACAGAAGAAGATGGGGAAATAGTCATGGAGATTGCAATCCCCTGCGATATAATGATTCAAAGAAGAGAAGTGCCACTACCCCTTGTAGCAATCATCAAAGCACCACCAGTATATTTTGAGGAAGACATGTCCCAAGTACCGCAGCAGTTGTGGACCACAGGCCCGCACGATGTAGGGCTTCTGCATGAAGGGAAACCTGTAAAGATAAAGCTCAAACCCGGAGCCATCTTACCCGGGTAAAACAATACCCCTTATCTAGGGAAGCTGAGGAGGGAATAAAAGACACAATATGTGCACTGATGATACAGGGAATAATAGTGTCATCCAACACGTACATTTACCCAATCAAGAAAGTGAAGGGAGGGGCGTGGAGGATGATCCAGGACTTACGCCCCTCAATGACATAGTACAGAAGGAGTTCCCTCTAGTTCCAAATCCTGCCTCAATATTATGCAGCATCCCAACAGAGGCAACCCATTTTACAGTAGTGAATCTAAAAAATGTCTTCTTTTCAATTCCACTTGACCCAGGTTTGTGGTATCTGACAGCTTTCACGCTGGGGGGGGGGGAGATATGAGCACTGCAGATTGCCCCAAGGGTACTGCGAAAGTCCCAGTATTTTCAACAGAATATTGCACAAAGTCCTTGGAAACATGCATACAACAAGCCCAATAATTCAGTACGTAGATGATTTGTTGGTCTGCGGTAAAGATGAAAAGGAGTGCAGAGAGGATTCTATTACCCTGTTAACACATCTAGCACAGAAAGGGTACAAGATAGACAGACAAAAACTGCAATACTGCTTGACAGAAGTGCTGTACTTAGGTCAGCTGATATCTAAAGACGGTAAGAGAATAATACCTGACGGAGCAGAAGCAATAAAAGCTGCAGGAGAGCCTAATACAGTAAAAGAGATGCAAAATTTCCTTGGCATGTGTAATTATTGCCGAGCCTGGGTACTAGATTATGCAACATGTACAAAGCCCCTGCTACAGGCACTCAAAGAAGCACAGGGAGGAAACACCAAATTACAATGGACGCAAGAAATGCACACAGCCTTTGACACACTCAAAGAATTGATATCCACTGCTCCAGTTCTCGCGACTTCTAATTATGAGCAGGAATTCTATTTGTTCTCACATTGCAATGGCACACTCATGACGGCTGCATTGACACAAAAAACATCCCTGGGCCACAAGCCGCTGGAATTTTACAGTGGAACACTAGATGCTGTAATGCAAGGACATTTCGCTTGCGAACAGGCTCTCGCAGCAGCCGCGTTCGCAATCGAAAAGAGTTCCACGATCATGAGGGGATGCTGCATCACGTTATACGTGGAACACTCTCTTTTTGCCATCCTTGAAAGATCAAAAAGCACACTGACTACCCAAAAGGCCACAGCATATGAGTTGATCATATCCAGCGCAAACATTCATATTGTGCGGTGCAAGAGTGTAAACCCAGCTACATTTATCACAGAAGCATGCACAGTAGAAGACATGCAACAGCCTGATTTCGCAACATACTCAGGAGACGATGATGAAGCACCCAAAGCCCATGAAAATGCACTGTCAGAAGGAGAAATTTACTTCGTAGATGGGTCTGCCTCCATACATTGTGAAACGGGAGAAAAACATGTAGGAGCAGCAGTAGTTCGGTTGGAGGATGGGGAATTTTAAGTGATTGTACAGAAAAGATTACCACCGCACTTCTCAGCCCAAGCAGCAGAGCTGGTAGTGCTCATAGAAGCATTACACACAGCAAAGGGATGTGCAGTCACCATCTACACAGATTCTGCCTTCATGGCAACAACGGTACATGGAGGTTTAGCAAGATGGGGGGGATTCCGAAGGGCTGACTGGTCCTGAGTCCAGCATGCAACAGTACTAGGAGGATTAAGTGAAGTTAAAAGTACCTACGCTTGTAGCAGTTGTGAAATGTCAGGCCCACACACGAGGTGATGATGTCATCTCGTTGTGAAACATGGCAGCGGACGCTGCCACCAAGGAAGCCTCCTATTTTCCAAAAAGCTGAACAGGTGAGTACATACTACAGAAGGTAGTGGAGGACGCACAACCAGAGGGATTCAACTCATTACCAGTCTATAAAATCATTGAGCTTCAGCAAGGTGCACCCAGCGAGAAGAAGGAGACATGGGTAAAAAGAGGGTGTAGCCAGTCATCCACTGATCTATTATGGAGACAGAATATCACTGGTAAGGTAGTGATGGCAGCAAAATTGCTAGAGATAGCATTCAAACAATTGCACTTCCCAATGAATGACATGTTCAAGCACATTACTGCAATGCTAGGTATAACTCATAAGCTCTGTACGATTCATCATCCGCAATCGAACGGGATTGTTGACAAAATGAATGCATTGCTTAAGAGTAGATTGTCAAAACTGTGCCATACACTCAATAAGAACTGGGTGTATTGTTTACCCCTAGCGCTTTTTGAAATGAGGAACCAGCCTACCAAGGACCACCACCTGTCACCCCATGAAATTGTGACAGGAAGGAGGATGCACACAGCCTACTCATCCCTGTGCAGAGAATGCGATGCACACCAAAGTGCCACAGTGCTAGGAGCAGAATTCCATGAGCATCTTAGAAACTTGACAAGAGCAGCACGAGCCATAGCCAAACAAATAGCACCACCATTCACACAGGAAAACACCACTTATACAATGACCCCAGCCACAGATAGTCCAAACTGCCAGTTGATGACAGGTGACATGGTATATGTGAGGAGTTTTGTGCGAAGGTGGAACGGCTCAAGGTTCCATGGTCCATACAAGTTAATATACTGCACACCTACGGCAGTCACGGTACAGGGCTTAAGGTGTTGGGTGCAATTAACAGATGTTCGCAAGGCTCATGGGAGCACAGACTGCGCAGACCACGAAGGTAACAGAAATGAGCAAAGTGCACAAACATAGAAGGTGGGAGAGGCAGGAACACAAAGATAGGTGTCAGTCACAGAATAAAAGTAAACAAAGGTTAAATGAAGGTATTAAAATTGATGTATAGTATCAACGAGTACTAGTAACATGTGTGACAGGATAAGGTAACAAATAAATGTTTGCTCTCTTTCTCTCTCCACCTTTTTCTCTTTGCTTATGTGATTGAAAATATATATATAAGTAATGTTTTTCTTTTTCTTTATTGATGACCCCAAATGGCAGCAAACTGTCTCCCTCACTTCCTCTCCCCCAGACTTGAGGTGTGGGCGGGGGGAATGGAAGGATGCAAACATATTTACCCATATTAAGAAATGAAAAGCAAATGCAAATTGGAAAAACTGAACTTGATTCACGAGTAAAAGGTGTGTAAAAAATGGAAGAGTAATATGCATGATTAACAAATGCTTATATTTCATTTATGAGGAGCTACCATGGGCATGGAAGAGGCCCCAGCAGTGTAGATAGGAATAGACAAAGAAGATATGTTTATCCTAGTTATTCATATGAATGTGTGCTGTTTGTGTGTGCAGTGGTATTCTTTTCAACATTATTTGGCCTGTTCTTGTATTGGGCAATTACATATATTTCAATTGATGTGAGCCAAGGGGGTGTGGGCATGAAAACTATTTTAAAAAAGCATCTAATTTGGGACGGTGTCAAATTGATCTGGGGCCGCGGGAGCCATGGGGATGAACATAATAGCATCACAAGTATAACAATGATGCAAGCCACCCCACAGTCCCCATATGTAAATGAATCTGAGTTTAGCATTTATACAATGAATGACAGAACTCCTTCAGAACTCACATGGGTGCAAAACCACTCATATCCAACCACTATGCCAGTCTCAGAAACCGCAACCTCAGGAAATATAACCATCAGAGAACAGAGCAGTGATAACAAACATGTGGCCATCAGCTACTATACCCTATACACAGAGTGGGAGGGAAAGGAGGGTGGCAAGAAGGCCCAGGGGAATGAGGGAGGTGGATTTAGGAGGAAAAAGAGAGAAACACAATAGGAAAGATGGGAAGATCATTATAAATTTGGTTTGGATACGGTTGATGATCCGCAGCACCCACACCAGACAAACAAGTGGTATGCTGACATGAGCAACACAGCAAAACAAACAACTAACGAGAGTTGTTCCATGTGCTCACTTATACCTCATGCCTCAGGCACTCCCAAAGTATTGCTGCCACAAGAAATTCCATTTACAGAGGCACAATGTCTCCTACATCTCGCGCTTTGTCGAATCAAAAGTACTTTTCAAGCACAAACTGTTTAATTTGAACTATTGCAAAACGAGTGGACATGTTACTCCCGGCCGCAAGGAGTAATTTGTGTAAAAGTGCCTTTTCTGGTGATAAAAGGGACATTGCACATGGACAATAAATGGCAGAATTAAGAATTACTATGCAAAGCAGAAGCACTGTGAGGGCTGTCTGAAAAAAAAATGTTTGGGTACAAAGAACATGCCCTCCCATATGGACTGAACACATAATGAAGCTCACTTGGGTTACCGCCATCGAGAAACCCTTCAAACTGCAAAAAGACATTTGGTATGAACTCTGCTTCTCTGGCGAAGGTAAAAAGAACATGGTGGAAAATAAAAATTGCAACAAAACTCTTATAAAACCTGACATGAAGAAAGGAACGACTGCAATGATGGACACATATTGGGTTTGCGGCAACATGGCGTATCTGCACCTCCCGCAATCATGGAGGGGCACATGTTCTTTGGCAACGCTGCACTCTGCACGAATTGTGATCACAGAAAGCCACATCCAAGTTGGAAGCATGCAAGCGGCGGCACCAAATGAACTTTCCCCAACGCTGCCTGAAGAAGTTCCCGTGTATGCCGTGGATGAAGAAGGTTTGCAGAGCACGATGCAGAGGAAGAAACGATCATCAAATTATATCTCGGCCAAATCTTCAGAACTCCTGTCCCAGATCCCCGATCGATTTCGGTTGTTCAGCTCCGTCAAGACATTTTTTGCATCCCTCGTTCCCAGCATCCAGACGACAGCAAATGCCAAAGGGCTCCAGATAAGAAGGTGGGAGCTCATCCAACTGGCCAACGACACTGAAGAAGGGTTCAATGTCATCAAAGTGGAACTCAGAGCTCTGAGACTAATGACCATGCAGAACAGTTATGTGCTAGACCTGTTAAAAGCAATCAATGGAGGTGTTTGCCAAGAAAACTGGAGCGCATGTTGCACTTTCATACCATCTACAGATATGGAGTATGGTTCCCTCTCACATGTGATAGCAGCGGTGCATGACCTCGGAGAGCGTATGAAGGACGAAGGAGGCGCGCAGCCCACCACCTGGTTTGATAATCTTTTTTCATGGGTACCATCATGGTTTGGAAAGACAGTGAAACTCCTCATACCACTCATCGTCTTTTTGCTCCTCATTTTTTGTGTGTGCCAATTAGGACTCCGATGCTGCGCAAATGCGGTACTTAATGGTGCGCTGATGATGGTAACAATGGGGCATGCAAATGGAGTGGCGCAAATCAAACACGAGGCAGAAGTGCAAACAGGAGATAGTTCAGAGCCCAAATATAGAACAACTGCCATATAGAACACAGGGCACAGAGTTGATAGTTTATATCACACAACCATAAAGGAACCTAGAGAACTACAATGGTACAAGGAAGTATGAGTGGACCTGAAGGGTGAGGGAGGGTGTATTTATATGACTTGCACCCCAAATGAGCATGCTAGAAGGGGGGAAACCCTCAGAGCAGTATGCAGGGCATGGATGCCCATAAAGGGAACACCTGCATGGAATGAAGCAGAAGCTGAGGAGGAGGAACGTAAGAGGTTAGGAGAGTTACAATATTCGTTACTTAAGTAACGAAAGGGGGAATCAGTGGAAGGAGGGGGCCTCTTGATCCCCCCCATTCCTACACTTCCTGGGTAAGCCCAGTTGCAGCTGCTTTTGGTTCAGGGCCCTGGCCCCGGAGCACTCGTGCGGGAATACCCTTAGGAACTGTGACCCCCCTTAACGCAGCGTACGACCAGAGCTGATGAGACTCCATTTTGTGGACTGCTGACTCCATTTTGTAATGGCAAGACAGTTGTGAAATTAAAACGCAGGCCTGCAGTTCTTTCAGCGAGGTGCACACAAGCGAACAAGCTACTACCCACACCTCCTCCCCCTTTGCCGCCGCTGCAGTTGTTCGGTTCTCATGAGAGACTAGCCGCAAGAATGCAACAAACTTTACACTGTATCTTCTGTCTTCTGCCTCACTTCATTGACCCTGATGCAGCCCTGAGCAGGGACCAGCACAGAAGCCATCCGTCTCTGTAAACCTGCCCCCACACCCAACAGACCCTGGCCATAAAAGAACACCATCCCCATATTTTTTAAAACAGGGTCAACTGTTAAAAGTGACCCCCAAGTCTGTTTGATTGTTCACGCCTCAATGAGGAGAGACCCAACGTGCCTTTTGCATATGAGGTAATGCAAGAATAATAGTGGGACAATAAGCATACTAGCACACGATATAATAAACGTATAATCACAAGTTCTCACGTTAACGCTCAATTATGAAAGTGTAATGTATATTAATGTATAGTATAATGTTGCTAATTGAAATAGATTGCAAAAACGAGATGTATAATCAGCCTAACACTGTACACGCCAGCACTAAGCTACCTCATTCTCTTAAGTTCAAATGCAAATATATGTACGATATTGTGTAAACATAACGCAGGAACCAATCACTTTGACCAGAATGTAATATGTGTTAAGACCGTATGTGCAGACCCCGAGCCATGAATTGTTTTGATGTAGTATGGACACTAACTCAAGTACACGTCTAAGTTCCCTGATGAGTTTTGTTACTATGAGAATATCTAGCCAGCTAGAAAATATAGCATATTATAAACAAGTATAACCTGAATGTAAGGTGGTAGGCCACATGTAAAAGCATACATGTAAAAACTACCTCTGAAAGTCCTGTTTCTTTGTGCAACACGGAACCATACCGCAAAAGTGTTTCGATTCTTCTCCACCCCTCATAGTGTCAAAGCAGATTAGCAGACATTTAATGATGTTTGGACAACCGACCAGTGACCCCCCCCTCAATGAAACGTATGACTGAGATGGTATGTGCCTTTTTGTGATCTATTCCTTAACATGCGATTCCAGTTGTAGATTTAGAGCCCTCTTTGTTGTTTATCAGATGGACTTTCCCGACCACATATCGACCTCAAAAGCCTCACCTCTGCAGCCAGTGTACCTTAAATTGTATCAACACGTAGCTAAGTCAACCTCTCAATAGGTCGAGTGATGCACTCAATGACTGTATGTTAACCTATGCCCAATGATAAATTAACCAACACTTAAATACGTTCTCTCAAGTGTCTAAGCCCACAGGCCTTTGAGCTCGCTGGACAAGAAGATTATGGTAGTGAATGAATGGCAATGTGTGACCACAAGGGCAAATGTCAAATGGTTATTTAATAAATAACAGCACAAGTTGCCGATTCCTCATGCCAACTCGATGTGCCCAGCTGACCGAATGACCCGAGGAGCACCATTCCAACACCACGTGTTCCTGAACCAACCAAAGCCCTCCAACCCTATGGCACCTATAGGTGCCCGCCCTTAGTGACCAATCCCAACTGTTCATGTGCCCCTTAGGCCTTCCCTCTGCTTGATGACGAATTTCGTGTATAAAAGTAAACTGTAACATGTTTTCTGCAGAGCGCTCTCGGCGTGAGCAGAGTAGATTCATCTTGCCCTATTTTAGATAAGCCTTTTCTTATCAACAGCACTTGGTCTCATTCCCTCCTGGGGTGTGTCTTGATTGACTCCATTGGGAGAAGTAACTATATTTTTGGGGGCCTCTCACTTACACTGGACATGCACAGGCTCTCCCTGTTTCCCTTTGAATATTTCTTCAGTGCAGATGCCCTGTGGTGCTTACAATTCCTAGTGTTTTTTCCTTGTTGATAAACCATATGTAATATCCCAACTTCTTCAATGATTTTTGGTTTTGGCATAACCATGTAATGTTACCAGCAGGAAAACAATGCTATGAATATGTACTGATGTTTTGAGTTGGAATCTCATTTCAATTGTTCCAGACTGCGAACCACAATGCCACAGGTTGAACTGCCAATGAGCTAGAAGCAAACTTCACAGAATTCCTCACCACAGGTAATGCCTCCGTCCTCCCAGAATTATTCAACAGCTCTGCTATGAAACTGGTGGACACTCATGCCCCTATAAAAACCAGGCATGCTAAGACCAAACCATCCACTCCCTGGTACACTGCTGAGCTTGCTGTCAACAAATGCTCAATCAGAGAGGTGGCGCAAAAATGGTACCCTGGAGATCTCAGCTACTTGAAATAATTCTGTGTCAATTGTCAGATTCGGATTACCAAGGCAGACGCTGCTTACTTCTCAACCACCATCACAGCAGCCTCTAAAAGGAGCAAAGCCTTCTTTGAAGTAGTAAAGCATTGTACCAAACGGTGTCCTTCAGAGAAGATCATGGGTCCAGTAAAACTGCTGGTAAAAATGCTGATAATTCCGGCTATGTATTTTTTTTCCTACAGGCACACTTCAAGTTTGCCGGTGTGGGCCATTGATTTTGCAGCAGGCCTGCCCTGCTAGGAGTTCAGGCCCCTTCCATCAAACAAATGCCTTAATCCCCGGCACTGTTACTAACAGTGCCAGTGATTCAGTAAATCCCATCCCATGCAATCCTATAGGACTCCGTGGGAATGGGACGTTACTGACACTCCACCGCCCATAAAATCCCGATAATACCGGGATATCAGACGGGGGGACAGTAAATGCAATTTGCCAGTATCCTGCCGGTAATACCAACAAACGTATAATCAGGGCAGGTTTTCCACTATTATCCAAATTAGTATGGTCAAATATAGTCAAGATAGAATATGCAAAATACTAAAATATTACCCAATGAAACAATATAATAACAATTTAACAAAAGAGTAGACTAAATGAGAGAGAGTTAGCCCAAATACCTCTTACTACGGCCATGTTTATTAAAAGAACACTACTCCCCTGCATCCACAGGGTTCAAAGTTCCAAAGAGACGCCCACAGAGATGTCTAAAGGGACAGAGAAGTGGAGGGGCTTCTTAGCACTGCTGGGTTGCTATTCTGCTGGATTACTCGCCAATGCCAGAACTTTATAAATTACTCAATTCCGAATTTTGAATTGGCTATCTCGTGATGCGTCATCCGAGTCTCATCCCAAAACGTTCCAGTCCATCTCAAAATCAACCTTCAGGATCCAATCTCATATACACCTCAAGTCTCTAGTCACGGGCGAACTGGAAGGTGAGTACTGGAAAATATTGTCAAACTACCAGGATGAGATAGACAGCCTCTCACTCACAATGGCCACCAACCTTAAGCTTTCCACAATACATTCTATGTGAATAAATTAGTGTATATAAGGCTAATTTAGCAGTTGCACATTTTATTGGCATTGCACCCATCAGGTAGCTCTCTTGCACATCTCGTATGTTGCCACCATATTAGATGGACCACTCCCAGTTCTCATCCCCCTTAGGATACCTCATGTCTCCCAATCCTGCTGTTACCAGACTAACTCAGCATCAGCCTCAGTATCCAAACTCGAGTCTGCACGGATGTGCAATAGAAGATCTCACCAGGTGGAGTTGTTAACACCATGCAGGGAAGTATCCAGCATTGCAAGAGTGTGGGGGCAAACCACAAATTAAGTCTTGCTACTCCCCCCCCCCCCCAATGCAGTGCGCACAATTCCATACGGTCTCATTTGTGAACCAATCTACTTTTTTTGGTAACACTAGTGGCAGATGGCATTTCAACACATAACAAAAAAAATAAAACTGCAGGATCATAACAGATGCAGGAAAATCATCTATTAGAGCTCGGTCCAGGTGCTCTAAGTAAGCCAAGTGGCAAATAACTTTGTGGTGCAAAATATCGATAATCTGAAGACTTTGCAAGGAGTAGCAAGAAGAACTTAGCGTTGGACCCTGGCTGAAGGTATAGTCTGCCAGTGAAAGAAGGCCAGGACCTGCAAGAGGGAAGCAATATCCTTCCCCTAAACATCTCCCAGGGAACAGAGGGAGATGCTGAATCCAGAGGACCCTCCAGAAGCTCCAGAACCAGTAATCAGTCAGCACACAGCATGCCCTGCTAGGCTCTGCAGCAAGCTTCCTAGGTGGGAAGTGACAGAAGCCCCTTCTGAACCTGAAACCTAGGACAAGGCCGGGACCTGCAACACTCTCGTCAGCTTTGGGCCATCCGCCTTAAATGGCTACTCAAGCCCAGTGAAGAAGCTAGTAAGAGTGCATCGACAAGCATCAACCAGTGTCATCTTTAAAGGAAATTTTCGAGCCAGTTGAGCCCCTCGAGCTACAACAGACTGCACCACTGACTGTTGTCACGCAGAAGTTGCTAACGTCTTCCGAGACGCCTCAAACAGCCCTTCACACTGGCCAACCAGCACTGAGACAATGATTCCAGACCCTGAGCCGCTCTGTAGGCCGGCCTGCCACCTGATACCTGCAGCTGTCTCCCGTCTTGAACTCTTTTGCAGAACTGCAAAGTGCCCTGAAACCGACTCCATCCTGTCGAGCTCCAAGAACTTCTACAAGCGCAAGGTACATTGTGGTTCTGTCCCCCTGGTCTTTCTCCGAAGGCCCGTAGTGATATTTTATGATCCATTTATCCCTTTGTTCTGAAATCAAGTATCCTTGAAATATTGTGATTAATTACTTTAATGACTACCCTCCTGTCAGTATCCAGAGCGCATCCCTTTTCCTTCTTGAAACTGTCTGTCCTCTGCATTCCTTTACAGGGTGGGTTGTATTTTGTAGGTTGGTAGATTTGTCTGTTGAATAATAATAAAGTAGATATTTGTATCCAACCTTGACTGGACAGTCCCTTTTATCATTTGGTAATAATTGTATTTCTGCTGTGTTGCAACTACGCAACGATCCACAACCTTGCAGAGATAAGCCTGCCGTTCAGTCCACGTTACCAAAATTGGACAAGGAGGTTTATAATTGACTTCGATTGCAATCTGTTCAGATCCCCTCTGGTGTACTAGAGGTGTGGGGCTGATTGATGGTTTAGAAACTGATATTCATCCCTGGACCGCTAGTGCCCCAGAAGTTGATTTGTCACACCAACACCCACACCCTTAACCCCCATGGGCTTCACCTTCGCGAAGGGAATCAGCAGTCTTTTAGTTTCCGGCGTCTCGATGGGGCAGGGCGCCTCAGTATGGCAGCGGCAAGCAAGAAACAAAGGTAATTGCAGGGAAATGAAACACCCTACAGGCGCCAACACCCGCGCACCCTTAGGGCTTCACCCTCGCGGGGGGAATCAGCAGTCTTATAGTTTCCAGCGTCTTAATGGGGCGGGGCTCCTCAGGGTTAGAGTGCCTGTCCGAGTCAATATTAGGTGTTGCTCTCGTGACAAGTTCTGGTGCATAACTGATTTTTAACACACTTAACTTCGTCCACACTTAAAGGGCCTCATTCACAGAACGTTTTCCAATGGGGTTTTGGCAATATTAAACTCTTCTGTGAATTAGGCCCTTCATACTCTATGGAGACTCACCCGAATGCCATTAAAAAATGTGTTCAGTGTCTTGCCTCCAGTTTTTCTGAAGGTTACCAATCCTTTCCTGCAAAGATTCCTCTCCTCTCGAACAAGGAAGCTGCCACGTGGGCTCCTTCTGCCCCTTTCCCCGTTTTTGGTTACACTGATGGAAGTGTGCTGGGCATAATAACCGGTTAAGATCCATTTACATATTGAGATTGAATCGTGTTCTATGTTTTAAGTTGTATCGGCCCATCCTCCTTTTGGAGTGTTCAGCTTGAGAATTCAGCCTCACTACCAAATGGTGAGCTAGGTCATGCATGCTTTGTTTGGCATGGATCAATGGTGGTGCAGGATGGGTCAGTAGGAAGCTGAATGCTTATGAATATCTCCACAGGGCTAGCAGACCATGTCCCAGCCTCACAGTGGACAACCATCAGGCGTACACAGACTCCACACCTGATTAAGGCAGGGTGGGAGTACGACTACTTCCAGTCTGCCTCCTATATCCCAAGAAATGAGAAGTGAGTGCTTGTGCTTCCATATTCCAGGGCGCCCTGTCATCAAGCATGGACGTGTATACAACAATCCATAACACATAGGGTAGGGGGTCTGTAACCTTTGGCTCTCCAGTTGTTTTGGACTACAACTCCCATGCTCCCTTACCATTAACTATCCTGGCCGGGGCTGATGGGAGTTGTAGTCCAAACCAATGGAGAGCCAAAGATTGCAGACCCCTGACGTAGGCAATTGAACTGGCCACGCCCCCTGTCTGACATTCCCGGATCCCTGGTGTGCCCTCTATACAAAGTATCTATTTGTGGGGGACAGAGGGAGCGGCCGCTGCAAAGTGAGAGAGTGGAAATGGGAGTTGCCTGCAGAGGCCAGTGGGAGGAGGAGGAAGATGTATTAGTAGAAGCGGGTGGTGGGGTGAGGGTCTGAAAAAGACGAGTGAATAGAAGAAGAGACATGCCCTCCTTTTGTCCCGGAGATGTTTAGCGTGTCTTTAAATGTGATATAGTCAAGCTGATGTTGACTGCGCCCCATCGTATGCCGCATTGTGGATCTCGCTGTGCTCCGTCTCAGCCACTGATCACTAACGCTGCCACCCTGGCCCCATTCAGGGCCTCGTACCAAGACCACTCAAAGCCAGGAGAACACCCTGGCCTGCCACACTGATGTACAATCGAACACTAACACTAAAACGCAGGCGCTCTGAAGGCCCAGAACCCTGCCCACCCTAACACAACAAGTCATACTCTCCACCCACTGTGCGCATGCGTGTGTGTGTGTAATTTCCTGCCCTACCAAGGTTAACATCTTGCTGCCCACTGTTAGGGAGAATTCTCAAGAATGTGCTAATTTCCTTTACCTTTTGAGACCCCCAGCAACTTTGCTGGATTTCTAGTATTTGGTTTTTCACCTGGGAAGAGTGTGAGCCTTTTTTCCCACTCTTCCATGTATTTTGATGTGTGTTTTACTTTTGTGTTCTTTGGATATGGAGTTTTAAAACAACTCCATAGGCATCATCTTTTTATGTGTGTCACACAGCACCCTCAGTGCAGTGGCACAGGACTCCCCAAGGTTTAAATACCTGCTCTGGGACTGACTACTGTCAAATTTAAAGTTAAATTGACTTTACTTATCTTTTTAAATTTACAGACCCAGCACACCCTATCTTCCTATAGAGTGCTGGAGGGGTTGCCTAGCTTCCCCTGAGTCTAAACACTCATGTAACAGTCAAATGATACCCTTTCCCACTTGAAATGGCTCGTGGCAGTGGTTTTAAACAAACTACCATGATTGTTCCCGACCGCGAACACCGGTAGCTAAAAATCGGGCCAGTCGTGTTTTCCAATATGGCGCCCAAGACCTATCTGTAAAAAGAGACTCCAGTCAACTTTTTTCGCCATTTCTTTTTGGAAAGGTCCTTCTCGTGTTTGTCTCTGCGCGCCAAACCAGGTTTGGTCCCTTTCTTCGTTGGCCTTTGGCGGGCTTCAGTGCTGAAGCCCTCCTCTGGCTCCTGAGTGTCTGGGGTGGACAGGATTTGAGGGAGGTGCCCGAAACTCCCTGTGCTTAGTCTCCTAGGAGACCTGAATGCACTCTGGCATGATTGGCCAGCTGGCTGTCCAGCAAGGACAGCCACCCTGCTGTGTGCGTGACAGCCAGGCTGGAATGAATGGGAGAAAACTGTTTAAAAGCAGGTCTCTGGGACTCAGAGTCGACCACTGGAACGAAAGAACCGAAGACGATCTGAAGGAAGACGACTGCTGCAACTCCTGCTCCACCGGTGAAGCCCTGCTGCAGGTCCGAATTGCCTGAAACTCCATCAACAGAGAAGCCCTTCAAGGTTAACTTCTTCCCTTGAGTTTGGTGGGAACAACCAACTCGTAAGCCGCCTGGACACCGTCCCCATCCTGGTTGAATTTTCTGCACATCGCTGTAAAAAAACGGATAGACAATGGGAAGGATACCAGTTTGTGGTCTTTAAGGACCTCACACCTAAAACCGACGTTTTGCCAAGCTTGTGGCCTCTTCTTTAGGCAGTGCAGGAACCTCCCGATGTCCTCCTTGTCCCCACGACTGAAGCTCAGGAACAGCGAGATCTGCAGGCGCTGCCAGGAACCACTGCCTCAGCTACAGCTTTTCTTCACTTACAAGGTACTGTGGAAGTGCGGTGCAGAACTCTGTTCGGCCGCAGTGAAAGTTTGTGAAACTTTCCAGACTTTGAAGGCTTGTCCTTCCCTAAACCAACATCTAACTTTTCATCTGATCAAATTCTTCTAAGATCCGTGGCAAAGACTTAACCGTTTACTACCAGAACTGTGCTGTCCTATACAAGACTCTGAACCATTGACTTTGGCCCAGGCATATTGAATTGAATTGCTGGTTGTATTGAACTGAAACCCTTTGCCCTACCTATGAAAGTATGTGTGCTGTTGATTCTTATAACCTTGTTTTTACCCCTTTTTTTAAGTAACCGAAGTTCCATTTTGCTCCCACTTCAGGGGAGCTGAACTTGTTCAGAAACTGATTGGTTGTGTATTGTAGTGTATTAGATTGTGATATTGAGCTGCTCTTGCTAGTGTAATGTTTTCCAAATGACTGTGTAAATAAATGTATATTATTTTGCCAAGAAACCTTGAGTGTTTGTTTGAATCACTGTAATTGCTAGTCCTTTGTGTAACCTGTTGTGATGATCACTCTTCTCTTGAGATAAGTCTGGCTGCTCAGCTACTGCTACTACATTACTGTGTAGTACAGGCTTGTACCAAAGGTGAAATTGTACTGACACTTGTAGTCTTAATTGTGCTTAATGTTCCCAAAGGGTACTGCACATGATTCTGCCTAACACCCACTAAGGCAGCTGTCAGAACCAGGAGGCCATGAAACTGGCGCATGTTGCCCTAGAAACTGGCATTAATGTTGCCACGCCCAGGGTTCCAAATCTGAGTTATTCCTACTAGAAAGCTGTGATATCTGCCACAGGCACATGAACCCACGGGGGTATTTTATTGTTATTAGAACCTGTAGTAAATAGCAGACTCGTCCCCAACCTCATGCACTTTGGAAATGAAATCAGGTCGCTCCACTCACACAGCACCTTCACCCACCCCCATCCAAAACGCACTCAGGCAGCACCCTGCCTTAATACCACTCTTCACAACCCACTCCCATGTTCCACCTCACCCACTCTTTCAGGTCTGAATACATGTTCCTAAATAATTGTAAATGCAAAACATTCCCTTCTACACTAGATGGTATTTAAATGTTCTGCCCGGTGGCCCCATAGTATATGCCAGTAGTCAATGCAGGACTCGCATGCTTCTGCATGCTTATACGTACCAACATAAAATAGTCTTCTGCTTATACACAAATCTCTGCAGCAGGCACTGCAACCCACCGAGCATTTTTACTTGTATTAGGATAAAAGGAATGCAGTTTATACCCACGCACACACCACTCTGCTGCAGGCATGTTAACCCATTGAGCTACCGCACTGGGATTTGACCTGTAGGTGGGAAACCTCTGCAGCAAGCACACGAACACGAGGAGCTATGTTACTGCGTGTGTCATGTTTCCCTCTGTTGTCTCCGCTCCTCTCATTAGCGCGCTGCCAGCCACCATTTGCCAGGGAGGGGAGCGGGTGCTGGCTGGCACTGTTCAACAGATTGGCAGAGAGTGTTACACCTATGCCATCAATATTCATGAGGACCCCCCTCCTCAAACCCCGCCTCCCTCCTTCGGCTGAGGCAGCCAGAGAGAGGATACCGTGCCTCTTCTCCGCAGTGCCGATCTCTGGCACCCACCCACCCTGTAGCCAGCGGGGGCGTGAGGGTAGCGGCTCCGATTGAGATTAATCCGCACCCTCTCCTTCGCCCCCACCGCTGGATTTTTTTTCTCCGTGATCCCCTGCCTTGGATTTGACTCTCTCTCTCTGTTTGGTGCCTTCGCGCGCTCTCTCCTTCCCTCGCTTCCTTGGGTACCACTCTCTGGCATTTCTGCATTGGATGGACTGATAGAGCGGGGGCTGTTTTACCTCACGGGGAGCCCTCCCATCCCCACCTGTCCGATCCGTACAGACGCCTCCAACGGCATTTTCCTCCCCAGCAGTAGCTTCTGGGATCCGAGCCGACGCTGGCGGCAGAATGGTGATTGGCGGGAAGAGGGGGCGCGCCTGCCTGCCCCCCCAGACCCTGGCAGTCGTCGGACCGCAGCCGTCTTACCCAACCCGCCTGCTGGGGTGAACGGATGGATCACTAAAGCCATCGGGTTTTTTTTTTCTTGCCCCCCCACCACCATAAGGCGAAGAGTTGGGGGGCCAAGAAGAGCGTTTCTGGGATCGAGTAGACCCTCTGGAGGGGTCAACCCCCCCCCTGACCCCGTGGGGCCCCCTCCAGCACCGCCGCCATGGGATGCAATATGTGCGTGATGCAGAAGCCGGAGGAGCAGTACAAGGTGATGCTGCAGGTAAGAGCCAGTGGGATGGGGAGGCGAGCGCTCCGTCGCCCCTGGTAACAGCATCCGTCCTTCACAGCCTGGCTGCGGGGAGGCATGGAGAGTGCTGCTAGGCGATGGAAGTGGACGGAGGGATGGATGGGAATGGATTCATCACACACTAGTTACTGTTGGGTCAGGCGATGCATACACCCCGTGCTGTGCACCGGGTTTGCTCTCCTATGCCTCTTGGGCGTCTACAGCCGGCGGCCTGCACTGTACTGGCTTCACACTCATACTGTCCTGTCAGCGGTTATGCACGGCGCACCTGAACCTATGTTTACACAGGCGACAGCATGTACAAAGATGGGGGCTGGGGCCTCGGCAGCAGGGGCCTACGCTCTGAACAACTGTGGGTGTGTGATAATGTGAGCACCTGCATATGCGCGCATTAGTTAGGGGGAGCATGCTTGGACTACATAGAGAGAGGGGGTGGGGAGATGCATGCATGTGCAGTGAGAGGCACATGGGGCATGCATGGAGGGAGAGGGAGCGCGCAGCCATATGGGCAGGGGAATGGGGAGGCGGAGGGGATACAGGGGGCGATGAGGCGAGATCAGAGAAGAGAAGGAAAGCCAGAGAGAGATCGCGAGAACAAAAGAGAGATGGGAGGGAAATACAGAGAGAGATGGAGAGAGTAGTGGCGAGAGACGGAGGGAATACATAGAGCATGACACAGAGACCGGGCTGATAGGGGACGTGATATTCAGAGACAGGGAGCAGGCGCTGCACTGCTCTACATAGAAAGGGGCAGTGGGAGAGGTGGAGGAAAGACAGAGAGACGGAGAGAGATATAAAGGGTTAGACTAGAGTGTTGGGGAGAGAGACCGTGATAGATGCACAGACAGAACAAGAGGCAGGGGTGAGAAAAAGAGCGAGAAGATAGATACATAGACGGGTAGATAGATAGATAGATAGATAGATAGATAGATAGATAGATAGATAGATAGATAGATAGATAGATAGATAGATAGATGTATGGATGGATGGATGCAAAGATGGATAGATAGATAGATAGATAGATAGATAGATAGATAGATAGATAGATAGATAGATAGATAGATAGATAGATAGATAGATAGATAGATGTATGGATGGATGGATGCAAAGATGGATAGATACATAGATAGATAGATAGATAGATAGATAGATAGATAGATAGATAGATAGATAGATAGATAGATAGATAGATAGATAGATAGATAGATAGATAGATAGATAGATAGATAGATAGATAGATGCATGGATGTATTGGATGGATGGCTGGATGGACGGACAGATAGGTGCATGGATGGGTTGATAGATAGATGGATGGATAGATGAGTAGATAGATAGATACATAGATAGATACATAGATAGATACATAGATAGATGCATAGATGGATGGACGGATAGATGTATGTATGTATGTATGTATGTATGGATGGATGGATGCAAAGATGGATGGATAGATAGATAGATAGATAGATAGATAGATAGATAGATAGATAGATAGATAGATAGATAGATAGATAGATAGATAGATAGAATGGAACCACAAGATGTGGCTAGAGGACATCAAATGGGGGAATACATGTATATGTTGAGGGAGAGAGAAAGACCTGAATGGTTGAAGCGGTAGTAGTTTGGGAAATATAGGGCTGGATACAGCGAAAAAGACCCAGTCGGATAAATAAAAACAGCGAAAATGAGAGAAGCAGATCAAAATTCAGACCAAACACACAGAGTGGCAGAGAGATAGTTATGACACACACAGACATTTTTCGTATACATATTTCTAATGAGTAAGGCTAAAAGTCAATGAACTGATAAATGTGCACAGAGTATTTTGGTGACGTTTGTTGTACTAAGTAGTGATAGAAATTCAGAACTGTATTAATTGATGGACACCAGGCGAGCAGAAAGCCCACAATAGAGGCAAATAAACACGCAGAGGCCAGGCCTGCTGGCATGCAGGTCCAGAGGCAGTCATCGGCACTGAGAAGCAGTGAGTGGAAGTGGGCGGCAGTGCTAGGAAGTGTGAGGCAGTGAACAGCAGTGAGAGGCAGTGAGAGCCAGTGAGCGGCAGTGCGAGGCATTGAGAGACAGTGAGAGGCAGAGGGCGGCAGTGAGAAGCAGTGAGAGGCAGTGGGTGGCAATGCGTGGCAGTGAGAGGCAGTGGGTGGCAGTGCGAGGAAGTGAGAGGCAGTGAGCAGCAGTGAGAGACAGTGAGCAGCAATGAGCAGCAGTGAGAGGCAGTGAACAGCAGTGAGCGGCAGTGCGAGGCATAGAGAGACTGAGAATGGCAGAGGGCGGCAGTGAGAAGCAGTGAGAGGCAGTGGGTGGCAATGCGTGGCAGTGAGAGGCAGAGGGCGGCAGTGAGAAGCAGTGAGAGGCAGTGGGCGGCAATGCGAGGCAGTGAGAGGCAGTGAACAGCAGTGAGAGGCAGTGAGAGCCAGTGAGTGGCAGTGAGAGGCAGTGAGCGGCAGTGCGAGGCATTGAGAGACAGTGACAGGCAGTGGGCGGCAGTGCGAGGAAGTGAGGCAGTGAGCAGCAGTGAGAGACAGTGAGCAGCAATGAGCAGCAGTGAGAGGCAGGGAACGGCAGTGAGAGGCAGTGAGCAGCAGTGAGAGGCAATGAGCGGCAGTGAGAGGCACTGAGAGTGTATTCGTGTATCTGGAGGAACGGGGAGCCATGCACAGAAATTGACAGGTAAAGTGATTCCGAACGGTGGAGAGAGTTTTTTGGGACTGGAAAGTGGTAAGCAGTGGACCCATATGCAGGCAGAAATATACATTGTTCTACTGGGGTGTCTAGCAGCTGCTTTCCTCCCATCCCAGGTATCACGCAACACATTGCTTTGGTGTTGGCAAATAAAAGGCTTTGGAATTTTATTTGTACAGATAGGGTCATAACAAGAACATAATCAGAATCACATATCATAGTACACTCTACTTTTGGGCACCGGGTCCTGAGGTTACCCCCTCTGGCCTGTGCCGCCTTCCTTATCCCACAACTTATGTCTGGTCACCGTACAGGGTCCTTTCTTCTCTTCTCCTTGTTCTCTCCCTTTTTGTAAGGTGGGAGGGCTCTTGCGGAAAAGAAAAAGGAATGAGACTCTGGGCCTCATTACACGGAAGGCGGTAGCCATGGGGCTAATAGCGCCATGGCAACCCCCTTACCACCGCCGGAGGCCGGGTTCCCGGAATAGGGACTTACCGGCCTACTCCGACCTTTGCGGGACCGGTAAGTCCCCATTCCGGGAACCATTCCCCATTCCCATTTGAGCCCCAATAGGGCTCAATGGGAATGAAGGAGCAAATAACGGTACTGCAATTTGCGGTACCGTTATTTGCACTGAAGTCCCTCAGCGTGTCCTGTCCTTAACGTGTGGTCTGACCACACGTTAAGGACGGGACCCGCTGAGGGACCGCGTAGTAGGGCGGTGGGGATTACCGGCACCGGTGCCCTTACCGGTGCCGGTAATCCCCTACCGCCTTCCGTGTAATGAGGCCCTCTGTGGTCTCAGTGCACTCGTTTGTTTGGGTCCCCAAGCAGGGTCACAAACAGATGTGTGTCTTTCTGCAAAAATTCAGCTCCTTATATTGGACCCTGGGGCTGGCCCTGGGTCCTTGTTGTGTCATTTGTGGGGGCTGTGGTGCCAGCCCCCAGGCCGGCAGGCGCCAACTGTCTCCGCACCCGGGGGGGGGAGGGGGGGGGGGGGCTTCTCTTTGTTGTGGCCCTGCCTCCCTGCTTCCCGTGCATCGTGGGTGCTTAGCGCCTATATTGTAAGGAAGGGCGAGGTGTTGTTTCACGCCTCGCCGTTCCTTCATGTTATCCCAGCCGACGACTGCGTGTCACCTTGTGGCAGTGATGAGGGAGAGGGGGAGCACAGCCCCGTTTGTTGGGCTGCTGCTCGCCACTCTCCCCAGCCTGGCTGCCATGGGGCAGAGGTTACCAGGCCTCGCTTTTGTGCCTGGCAGCATTGCCCACAAACAGTCCTTATGGATCTACACCCTGCTGGGCAGGGACTGAGGAATGCAAGGTTTACAAAGACGCCCGGTGTAGTGCCCGACAGTCCCACCATGACTGCCGACAAAGGACCCCTGGTGTAGTGCCTGGCAGGCCTCCCATGACTGCCCACAAGGGACCCCTGGTGTAGTGCCTGGAAGGCCCTCCATGACTGCCCACAAAGGACCCCTGGTGTAGTGCCTGGCAGGCCCTCGATGACTGCCTGCAAGGGACCCCTGGTGTAGTGCCTGGCAGGCCTCCCATGACTGCCCGCAGGGGACCCGTGGTGTAGTGCCTGGCAGGCCCTCCATGTCTGCCTGCAAGGGACCCTTGGTGTAGTGCCTGGGAGGCCCTCCATGACTGCCTGCAAGGGACCCCTGGTGTAGTGCCTGGCAGGCCTCCCATGACTGCCCACAGGGGACCCCTGGTGTAGTGTCCGTCAGGCCTCCCATGACTGCCCGCAGGGGACCCCTGGTGTAGTGCCTGGCAGGCCCTCCATGACTGCTTGCAAGGGACCCCTGGTGTAGTGCCTGGCAGGCCTCCCATGACTGCCCGCAGGGAACCCCTGGTGTAGTGCCTGGCAGGCCCTCCATGACTGCCTGCAGGGAACCCCTGGTGTAGTGCCTGGCAGGCCTCCCATGACTATCTGTGAGCCCTCGTTGCCTGGCCTGGACTTATTGCCTGAGGTCCCTGCTGAAGGCAGCCATGTTCTTGGAAGGCCCATTCATTTCCTAGAGAGAGTTACTAATTTCCCCCTCAGCACCCCTCGACCTCAGTTGAATGCCCCGATGGTTTTACCAATTCTCCTCCCATTTCACGGCTATATGACACCACAAGCAAGCGGCCCCTGATTTCTGGGGCGATGTATGACCAGAAAGGATTGCAGAAGAACTTAAGTGTTTGAGGTCCTCCCTAAAATGTAGGCTTGAGGGTGCCAGTCATATCTACATTGGTAGATACTACGTTGCTCATGAGTTTCACATCACACTGCTGCGCACCATGCCACATTGCCGCCCAACACTTGCAGCCCATCACGCATGACACGCTCTTATATCCTCTGACACCATTCACACCTGACCTTCTCACCTAGACCAAGGTATGCCAGTGGCCACGTGGGACACACTCGCAAAGAGGCTTCTTTTTTGAGACCCGTAGAATCTGCCACAAAGAGCCTGGGAGCTTGCCTGTCCCTGGGTCAGGCTATGCCTTCTGAGGAGCACAGCACTCTGCAGAAGTTCCCCGGGTCCACAAGCGCGCTAGAGGCTTGGGCACCGTCTATTGCTTGGACATTGGGCAGCTCCTAAATATGCCCTGGCTGACATCTTTAAATTGTTTAAGAGAAAGGGCAGTCCGCTGGCGGTCAATGAAGAAACAATGTTTGCTGTCACACCTTGTTTGATTGGTTTGGTGCTGCTTTTGAGCACTTTGTGGCGCTGCCACACGTGCTGATGGAAGAAAAAGGCAAGGTCCACGGAGGGAGGATCAGCGCATCATAGATTTTGTGCTTGGGTCCCAGGTTGTAGACACTGACGGGGACCCCCTGAGATTCCTTGGAGCCCCCATGCCCTGTATTATGGGCAGGATAGCCAATTCACCACTAGGCTACTGTAGTGAGGGTGGGTGTCAATGTATAAGTACCCTATTGAGTGCAGTGCTCACGCCTGCTCACCCAGAGGCCTTCTCACCCGATATCACATTCAATATTAAAAGAATACATTTCAATTAGTAGTCCACAAGAAGGAAAAAGATAGCAACCAAACTTTCCCTTCCTAGGGCCCAATTTGATCCCCTAGAAAAACAGGAGCGTGCCGCCGGGAGAAAGAAAGAGTTCAAGTAACTATAGTCACTCCTCTTTCTTCCAGGGAGTTCCAACTTCATTTACGTTCTCACTGGATTAACACATTTAAAGAACAGGCCTAAAAAAAATTTAAATTGAAGGTTGTTGTCACAAACAAATTCTGGACCCTCATTCTTTAAAATGTTGACTGGTTTCTGCATGCAATCATTTTCTAGCATTCCTCAGGGCTTATGATTCATATTGCTCCATCTGCAGATCAGCAAGGCTTCTCTCTCTTGCAACTCCCAACTATCCATTGTAGGAGGCCTGACCCATATTTAATGCTTCAGTTTGTCCAGAAGTCTTACAGTATGTGAGGTCCTCACCATTTATTCTTTACTTATCATGTATATTTGATTTTATGGGTATTTTGCTCCTTCACTCTCTATCCATATGTTTGTTTCTCTGGTATTAGCATAATTGACCTAAAAACATTTGGCCTAAAACATTTGATCAAATTTTTCTGACCTTTTTTCGGTCAAATGTAACCGCTGCAGGCGTTTTTCTCTTGGTTGTTCAGAGAACAACTGACACCTCAAATAATACGTGTTCAGTATTGGGTTGTGATACCGACCCCTTAAGTGCCAGGCTATTATGCAAGTCTATGCAAAAAGGACGAGCATACTCGTCCTTGGCACTGTTGAAATGTGTTGACCCTGCTGTTTCAAACTTGTTCTTCCAGTGGGTGCATACATACAATGGCTACTACTTGGAAGAAAGGGGAACGGATATGGCTACTTTACGGCTCTGTCTTTGTCCCGGCTCTGGATATGTGGCACATCACTCTTTTCTAGGTAAAACAGGAAGGCAAAGTTTATTTGTGGTCCCTTTCCTTCCTGTAAGATGTTAATTGAAATGTATGCCTTTGTTATTCCATTTGTTTTGTGCTATAAGTCAAGGCGAGAGGGTATTTGCTTTTCTTGACTCCCCTGGTCGGGGTTCTAAGCCCTCCTGTCATGTCACTTTTCTTCAAGGGTTCCCCAAGACAGGGTCGGTGCTAGGCTCTTCTGGGAGTAATCCGCATGCAGCAATCCTCTGCAGCCTTGAACCCTGTGTTGGTGACAACAGGCTGAACCTTACTCAAGGCGGCTATTTAAACAAAAAGCTGCAGGATTGAGGATGTCTCAAGTCTGCTGGGGGACCAGGGAGGACACAAGCACAACTAGGCAAGAATTAGCGGTGAGACCAGACAAAATCTGAGAAGGCTTCAGTGAGTGAGGGCCTTGTGTGTGTGTCTGTGGGTCGGCACTTTGTTGTGTCTTGCATTACGCTGCATGGGAGGTGGATGGTCTGGTCAGTCAACATGTTCAGGCATCTTTTTGGACAGTAAGTCCTCTGTTGCTTGACAGGGAGCAATTTCAATGTATCTGTTGTTCTGTACAGTGTTGTGGGCACTCTCAAAGTCCTTACTCGCCTTTGTTGAAGTTGCTATGGTGGAAGTTGATGCCAAGGGTTTATGAGTCCCACTCATTATTTGATCATCAGGATTAAGATGGGAGTGACAAGTGGAGTGTTCTTCAAATTATGGATTCTGGTCCCTCAGTCCAGAGGGTAGTGGTCCCACTCCTGTCTGCTAGTGGGTAATAAGCTTTTTCCATAAGTCCCCAGAATAAGCAGAAACTCTTTCACAGTGAAGTACGGTGCATTGAGTTTGTTGAGTTCTGTAAAAGGGACACTCCTGTGACCACCATACATGGTGCTGGTGTGTTTGTCATGACAGTGCAACCCTAACTCTTCTTCAGTGCTTAATGTGTAAATAAGTGCTGTGGCTCGATTATTTTCTAACACGCCCATAACACTTCAAGATGGGCAGCTCCCTGCCCACTGTTGTCACCCCCCACGTCTGTTCCCCAGGCTGTCAACATATAGGGGGTAAAGCTGCAACTCCCACCAGCTTATTGTGGTTGACGGATGTGCTCTGTCACTACGGCAGATGTGTCATTTACAAATACAAATCAACATACACCTAAAATAACATACTCCTCGTGTCTTGACATGCAACACATGTTTAAGTGTGTCATTAAACACAATCGTTTCCATGTGTCTCTGATTCTGTAGGTGTTTATTATGTGACTGGCAGTTACAATAAAAAAGTTTCCAAAACACCACATCATAAACAAACAGAGTCTGTGGCAATAAGTGCCGGGGATCAGAAATAAGTGCCAGGGCTGAGCCCTGGCAAATACCCCCACAAATTAAGCACTGTATTGTCTACAAGGAAAGGCCCCAAGGGGACGGGGAGTTTTTATCTTCTGGAATGATGGGTCTACTATCCCCAGAGATGAACAGAGAAAGAGGCCGCTCCTTTCCATGGTATTACAGAGCCCCTCATTGGGCGACACATAAGAAAACGTACAACAAAGCTTTTTTTCGATTCACCCCGGGAGGAGGTCTTCACACCATCACTACCCAAAGGAGAATAAAACTTACTACATCACTCTCAGTGGCCGGTTGAGCTGGGCCTAGAAGTAGTTCATCGGTGCCAACCTCTCATTTCTTAGTCAGCTACCATAATAGCAAGAAATGGTGCCATTGTTTTCTATGGAATAGCGCAGAAGGTAAATTACCTCTTTGTCTTGTTCAATGGTGAGGTCAAGGCGATTGAAATGACGTATTGCCACCTGTAGTTTAGCATTACCAATAGCGGTAAATGCTGCATGGGGTTATTTCGACCAGCCATGAATTTTCCACTGATCCTGACGTAAATTTTAGCAGTGGTACAAAATAACAGCAGGAGAAAAATTTACTTCCGTCAATACAAAATGGTGCAGGACGGGCGACTGCAAAGCACAAACCACCCTTCTGTTGTACCACACGTATGACCCTTTTTAGACTTTCTGTTATTTTCGTTTCTAATTCTCACTTCGCGGGCCATATTTTTAGGGAATTCTAATCCCAGTTTGTAATGCAGCAGTAATGGATTTTCCAATGGTATAATGGACTTCCCCGCTGGGTGCGGTTTCCCCTTCAGTAATGGACATTATTTTACCTCTGGGGGTATTTCTACCACCGTTTCAATGAAAAGCCGACCCCCACATGGAATAGGCTTATTCGGACGCAGCCACAAGAAGGTCACCTTCCGAGGTTCCCGCAAGTTGATGGTATCAGAGAATCTGGTGTAAATGAGTCTGGAGGGAATTGGAACTGTGGGATTGGTTCTGCCACCAGGCACCATTGATGCTCAGCTTGTTCTAGACTTGCAAGACGCAAGTGGCCGCGCGACACATCCCGCGAGATGGTGTTGAGGAAGATGTCCCTAGTTCTTCCTGCAGCAGCTCGATGTAAAGGGTATCCATCAAATTTCGACCTGACGGTACCAACCAATCAGGTTTCTACCCTCCAGATATGGCCAGGGGTGGACTGCCCTTTAGGGATCTCTGGAGTTTTCCCGGTAGGCCTCTGCACCCTGGACCTCTTTTGTGTGGTATTTCCACATTTTCCCATAGGAAAAGGGTTTGGCTTGCTAACAATATGTAATATGGGGCTACTTTGATATCCAGGGCCTCTTTTGGTTCCCAGTCCACCCTTGTATATGGCATATCATACTACAAGCCATATATTCTACGTGTGGGGCTTCACGGATGCTCCTTTCTTCCTCATCCATTGCTGAAACATGAAACGTTTCTATGACGGATGTGTGGGGAAGCTGGCTTCCGCGCGGCTATTTCTAGAGGATTGCTGAGGAAATGTATTCTTGCGATGTCTGATCCGGATTATATTTTTAGCACTCGGCTGCTGATTCGTTGGCAGAGTATGCAGCAAATGCAAGGGGGTGCCTCCTGTATTCCAAACTCAACCACGGATTGTCAAAAAGGATTGACTCGAGTCATAAATGGTGCTTTATTGGTTCCATGTGTTAATATCCCCACAAAAATATTGCGATACAAAAATATTGCCATATTTTTGCGGCAACACTGAGGCATGGACCCTGCAGGGGACACCCCCCCAACCGCTGCATTATTTTCAAATGTGCAGGGGACACTCCCGCAACCCCCGCTCCCACAAATTATCCCCCCCAAAATTATCGCCTATGGCATTCCAGACGACCATATATATGGCGATATTTTTGGTGCGGATAATATGTAGGGATACAGCTTTATTTACCTACTTATGCCTCAAGGTTTGCACATGTAGCTAACTACTTAGCCAGGCTTCAGTATTCATTGTTGCAACTGGGGTAAAATGCAGCAGAACACACATAATTTAATGCAAAGTGGTTTTGGGTAGTGAACTTCTGCAGTTTTAGTGGACTCGCTGCATGTGTCTCTATAAAAAAAGAGGGGTGTGATTTTGAATGGGATAGTGGGAGAGGCGAATGTGAAAGCTGTGGTGTCGATGCTTGCGGGCCGGAAGCACCTGAGCCTTGAGTGCCACAGTGATTCTAGGGGGTACTGGTGGGTTAGGCTTGGGATTTGTGTTTCATCCAGAGGGGACAGTGCAAGGTGCATCTGTTGGAGCCAACCAGTACCGTCAGGAGCTGGTTTACAGCAGGTGTGTCTGCAGGGGTTAGGGGAGTAATACTGCTGGGGAAGTCAGAGGTGGTGTTGCCCTGTTGGTGTGCCGTGTCTGCAGACCTTGCAACTGTGTGGAAAGGATGGTTGTGTGAATAGTGTAGGGTGGAGTGTGATGATCAGATTTGGTGAGGAAGTTAGGAAGCCGGTGAGGTGGGATCCTTTTAGGTCTGGACCGTTGGTTCGGTGTTGAAAAGTTTGGTTATCATTCTGGTTGATGATCTTTCTTACTGTTCCAATTTGGATCAAAGGGCGAGGGGAGACTGACCCGTATGTGTCCGATCTCTTGTGCTTCTTGGTTGGTGCCCTTGTTTGAGGTAAAACAACCCAACTGAGTCCTATATCTTGACTTCTTGTCTGGCACTTTATTTGCTGGCCCATTGCACTTTATGTGCTAGCCCATTGCACTTTGTCTGCTGGCCCATTGCACTTTATGTGCTAGCCCATTGCACTTTGTGTGCTGGCCCATTGCACCTTATGTGCTAGCCCATTGCACTTTGTGTACTGGCCCGTTGCACATTTGGGTCCATTGCACGTTTCCAAAAGAATGTGTCCATTTATATTTAGAGGTGCTGGCTGAGGATTTTGTGTTGTTCTCTTGCTGGCATTTGGAGAACAGGCGGATGGTTTTCTCTGTGTGCAAATCATTGGGTATAGAATTGCATCCAGAGTTTATTTTAGGCTTAACGCTCACCTGTGGATTGCTGGTGTTCTCACTTTTCTTGTCGTGCAAGTAGGGACGGTCCTCTCTGGCTGCCAGGACTCCCTGAAGTGGAACAGGGTGAACCAGCCGCCAGAGAGGCCGGTGCCCCAAAGAAAAACACCCTCAGATGGGGAAAAAACCCAGATGAGATGTTGGAGTTGTGGAGAATATGGACTGAAGAGAAGAGAAGCAGCAGAGGGAATATAGAACTCACAGATGAAGCAGTATACAGAGTCTAGAAATAGACTGGAGGAAGAAAAGACAGAGGTACCTAAGGACCGAGTGCTGAGAGGATACTGGTAGTCTCATCTTGAGAGTACAAGAGGAACCCCGGCCATGGCTCTGTTCATGAAGATCTAGTAAGCCTTGATGCATCAGACGTTCAGAGATAAAGGTTCCAGTGTGAGCTTGCTGTCCATCAGGACTCCAAGAATTCTGACTTTTGCTTTAGGCAAAGGGCAAGGTGCCATTTCTTCCAGCCAGGGTATTGATATGGGGTTTGGTGGTGTGGTGTTGCAAATCATAAGCTTTCTTTTTGTCAGGTTAAATTTCAATCTCCTTGTAATCATCCAAAAGTCAAAATGCGTGAAGCATGTGGTATTGTCTGGAGAATTTGATGAAGGGCTGCTTGTGAACTTGTAGATGATTTGTGTGTCAACAGCATTGTTGAAGCACGTGAGGCCTGAGCTACCAACCAGTTCCATGTGTTGGGTCATGTAGATGCTAAAGAATGGAAGTGATAGGCTATATCCTTGGGGTACTCCACATGGCAGCTGGCGGAACACATGGCTATGTCTGAGGTTAAGGCTAAAGTACTATGTCAAGTAATTGCAGATGTTTTTGGTACTCCCAAATACATTAATCAGCCAGTGTTGAACATAGGGAACTCAGCGCCTAGGTCCCTCGCAATGTCAACAGCAACAAGGCGGCATGCGCGGCTGCAGCTCACCAGGATTTCCCAAGATGTGGAGACAAAGGTGTTCTGCATGACTTTTGAAGGTAAAGAGATTGGTGATAAAGTGGATCACAAAATGGGACCAGCTACGCCGATGGGAATGCTTCGAACCCCGAAAGTCTAATTTGCAGCTAATAAATATAGGACAATGCCTCCTTCTAATCAACATAGCCAAACACGTTGCAGAGGTGGCCACGCTGAAAAGCAGCAATGCAGGAGGACTGTACAAGACGTGGGGCAAATAGGGAAAAGGCATCAATGCCGCTGGTAGCTTAGCATGTCAATGTCCAGCATTCCCTGGGAAGAAGCTGCCCTCGCTCATCAACAGGCACCAGGGGACAGTGGGGTTTCTGGGAAATGACCTCGGACCTTTGGTTTCTACAGATTGCACCACAGAGTGCAAGTTCCATTCCATAGGGTGCCTCCAGATGCTCTAGCACCATGATGTCCTAATACCGGAAGTAAGAAAATGTTGGGCAAAAGGGGATGTGAAAAAAGTACTGGGAAGTAAATGTCTTATAGTTCACATTCAAGGCACTGTCTTTTTTAAAAAAACAACTTATCCAAAATGTGAGGTTACGCTGGCACCGTGATAGAGCAACATCTCTGTGATTTAGACATTGGTTTAACTCATTTGTTTGTTCCTATTCAATACCAATTGTCATATTATGTCAGTGTCCTCAATGATACCATGTTGTGGCTTACATCGAAGCCATTCTCATAGGGTTGATTGCAATACTAAAGGTGAGCTTGCTGTAGTTGCCTTCGGTTAGGTTGTTTGTGCATACATTATGAAAGCTAAGCAGTCCCAAAGCAAAATGTGTAGTGGATGACCTCTAAGGAGTCATCCAGCCCATAATCGGCTGAACAAACGAACAAGTTGACATTTTTTTCTAAATCAAAGAGATTGTGTTGTGCATGAACAATACGTTCCAAATTTTAGCCTTGAGAAAGACAAAGAGGGTCGAAACACGTGTCGGCTAGGGCAAGGCGCTAGAGTTTTTTATGTTCAATGATTTAATTGTATCCAACTAGACAGGAAACTGGCATCATTGATTTTTTCCTAAATTGTTTCTATTACTGTTCAAATTATACTTTGCTGCAGGATATATGCGTATTAAATGGATTACTTTAACATAAGTGGATAAACGCATTTTGTCTGGTACACTGTTCTATGACATGACACAAGCAATAGGCCAGGGCAAAGCCTACGTACACCAGAACCTGCAGACGTTTTGAGATTGAGCATTGAATTTATAACCTAAGCGCACTTTAACCCTGGACTGCCATCCTTTATACCGTCGTTATTAAGAGACGGCTAGTTCAAAATAGTGACATTAGTACAGATCATGTGTGCGCATTTGGCGTGGGGGTGGAAAGGTGTGGTTTTAGCAACGAAATTAGGATGTCAAGGCGTCACAAAAATTCTAGTCGCAGTAGCAGTGTTTAAGTCGGGTTCAGGTATACTAGAACAGGTTGAAAGTTTGAAAAGGGCTGTGCCTCCTGTTTTTCCCATCCACTCACATGAGAGGTGATGTATATTTAGGCACTTAAGTTGGGTGGTGTCTTGCAGTGTTGTGGAATCTCAAGTAAGACTCAGAATGTGATTGTTCCGTTGGTCAATGACAGTCATAGCTGCCCTCGGTCTCGGATTTTCCTTGAGGACCTGGGATTTCCCGCTCTTCATTGGGTCTCCAATGGAGTTTCAAAGGCAGGTGAGCGACTTTGTGTACTACAATGAAATTGGCTACAACAGACTTTCAATTCCTGATCTCTTTGGCATATGGATAAAGTTGCTTGTTCCGCCACGAGTAACACTTCTGTCTACCATAACAGACTTTCAATGGACGATCCCATTGGTGTATGGATAAAGTTGCTTGTTCATCCACGACTTGCTCTTCAGACTACCATGACAGGCTTTCAATGGATGATCCAATTGGTGTATGGATAGGGTTGCTTGTTCCACCATAATTTACACTTCTGTCTACCATAACATACTTTCAATGGACGATGCAATTTATGTATGCATGGAGTTGCTTGTTCTACAACGATTTACACTTCTTTCTACCATAACAGACTTTCAATGGACGATCCATACACCAATGTCTACCACAATAGACTTTCAATGGACGATCCAATTGGTGTATGGATAGAGTAGCTTGTTCGACCACGACTTGCACGCCTGTCTACCATAACATATGTTCAATGGACGATCCCATTGACATATGGATAGAGTTGCTTGTTCCTCCACGACTTACACTTCTGTCTACTGCAGCCTGCACCATGTAGGTGGCAGCTGAATTCTCGGCAGATTCACCTGCCACATAGGACGATCCAGGGTTAGAGGATTTGGATCTGGAAGCTAAATGTGAAAAACAATGGATCTAGTGGCTGTGGGGGCACCCTAGTGATGCCCTTAGGAGAGAGAGGGGGCCCCTCAAGGACTCAACCCCAACTGAGTAGTTGTGTCCACGAAACCAGTCACAGTCTGTGACTTCCTTCTGCGTGTATTCAAATTTCAGGATGTGTATAAGAGTGGTCCTCTTTCTATGTTTATGATGTATTGTTCTGCTGCCTCTAATTTTCATAGGCATATAAAAATGCCACCCATGCACTTATAAATAATCACATTGCTCTATCAAGATTTGCATATGTTGCGGCAGTTAAAGGTGATTTTCAGTCAGTATTGCTTTAAATGGTATCATCCTTTGCAGTTTTCAATGCGTTCTAAATAACTACCACGTGGTTCTAGCTACTGGCGACTAAGGTCACTAGCCCAATAATTCATAGAATTGGATTCTCCATATAGGCCCCATGTAATTGAGGAGATACTCATCCACCCTTGCCTTTTTGTTTGCATTCTGGGCCGGTAGTTCTTCGTTCCCTATTGAAAATATAGTGTAGAGTAAAGAAACTCAGGAATGCATAATCATTTGCCAAACAGCATGGGGAAAGCTGACGTGTTTGGTTCCTCTTCCGCCTTCCTCATGACCTTAGGGTCATGCCATGGGTGGTAGAAATCTCAGAATGTTTGATTTTCAAATTTAGGGAAGAATTTGTCTTGGGAGGGATCATCGGTGGTGGATCGATGTGTAGACTTTTCAGGCCTACAGGCAACCACAGTGTTTTGCTGACGGGATGCAGAGTTCTTTTGGAGGATGTTATCGGTGAGTGTTTGTGGCCTGGCAATGATAGGTTTCTCCCTATCACGCTTATGGAGCTCAAGAAGATGCCATGGGCTTTTAGGTCACTCCTCAAGTTCACAACAAGAGCATCTTGGGACTGACGGGCAATGCTGCCGCCATGCATTATGCAGATGAGTGTGATGTCACCTGCTACATAGTATTGTGTAAAGAAGAAACTATGCTAAGGGCGTAGAAAATCCAAGCGGGCATTTCCATTCAGGTGGCTCATTTGGTAGGAGAAGGTAATACTGGGGAGGGTGATCGAAGGAGATGACAGTCATATCCGCATCAATGTGCCCTCATCCGTAGGTTTATCCTTTGGCAGCAACACGTATCTGCAGTTTTGCTTCAAGGTCTTCCCTGGAAAACAGACAGAGGGGGATGGCTGTTGGTCCCATGGAAGAACAAGCTTCTCTATGCACCTCAAGCTGGGACAATTCTGTGAGTGTTGTTAAGGAAGCTACACTGATAAGGTTACAGGCAACCATGATATAAACCTTCTCCTTAGTCTGAGAAGGCTTTTATTCTCTACCTAGGTTGTAGCGCATCCCAGCTTCCCCCACTGGATGCCTACAGAGGGACATGATCATGCCTCCGAACCCTATTACTTGTACACTTTGCTTCCAGATCACCATGTCTTGCAGAAGCTGGAGGATGATCCATTCTTTTTTACTCTTACCAAGAGCATGGAGAAGAGATAGCTTCCAACTCAATGGGATTCCAATCAAGTGTTGGCCCAATTGGTGGGTTGTCTTCTTAAGTATACACTATGATTGTAAATGTATGGTCTTGCTCTAGAGATTTGTAGATGGCCATATCATCTCAAGTGATCTGTTTTATACTGTACTTTCAAAGCTCATTTCTATTGCATGTAAATTATGTAGTTGTCAAAGATCAGTGAATCCAACTTCCAGCCTTTTCCCACCTCATCCTCATTCAAAGACAAAGACAATGCTTCATAAATAAGACCCACAACCAGCAAATTACTACTATTGTTCAAGTACAGATAAATATTGACTGAGCATAAGAGTTTGTTATTGCCACTGATAGAACCTGCGAAGGAAGATGGATTTTGATAGAAGCAATGTCTCAATGGCTGGTGGGTGGTCTTAGGGCCTGTTATGGCTCCTGAGGAGGATATTGTTTCTTCAACCAAAGTTAGAATAGCAGCTCTTGCTTTTTGAGGGGTCTCCCAATACAGGAACTATGTAAGGCAGCAACTTGATCTTCTCTGCATACTTTCTCAACAGAAATGATGCCCCCTTGGTTGCACCCCACTCGAGGAAGAAGGGATTTCTGCTAGTCCCTTTGACGGCCCTAGAGCCCCAGGCTGCTCCATGTTTGCACGGTAGAGCCAGGGTCGGATTGAACAAAAAATATTCTTGTATACCAATGAATATGTGGCCCTGCATCAAAAATGGCTTTGCATTACTTCTTTCCACAAGTCCTTTGAGCAGTACCTGGATGACACTTTTAGCAAAATGTCCAGCATTCTAATGTGCATCGTGCCAATAGGTTCTGCTGTTGGGGCAGCTTCATTGTTGGAAAGATCAGTGAGTGAGTATACATTCGGACAGGTCTTTCTCTTTGGTGTCATGTGAATGCCCCCCACCTCGGCAGAGAAGCTTCCAATAAACATATAGTTCTGTGCACTGAGTGACTTTAGTTCTGCTGGATGCTGTGATTCCCTCTGCATTCATTATCATCCCCCAGCCCCCACACTCCTCACAGTTACTGTGATGGATCAATTTACGAGGCACCAGTAGTCCGGGGATGAATATGGGTTTCTAAATCATCAATCAGCCCAATCCCACTAGTACACCAGAAGAGATCAGAACATATCAGAAACACATATCAGAAACACAGGTAAATTATAAACCTCCTCGTCCAATTTTGGTAACGTGGATGGAATGGCAGGCTTATCTCTGCAAGGTCGTGGATCATTGGTTAGTTGAAACACAGCAAAAATACAATTATTACCCAATGATAAAAGGGACTGTCCAGTCAAGGTTGTATAACAATATCTACATTATTATTATCACAACATACAATTGTAGCACACTACAAAATATAACACACCCTGTAAAGGAATGCAGAGGACAGACACTTTCAAGAAGGAAAGGGGATGCGCTCTGGATGCTGACAGGAGGCTAGTCAGTAAAACAATTAATCGCAATAGTCCAAGGATACTTGTTTCAACACAGAGGCAGCAATGGGTCATCAAATGTCACTAGGGGCCTTCGGAGAAGAACCGGGAGAACAAAACCACAATGTACCTTGTGCTTGTAGAAGTTCTTGGTGCTCGACAGCGTCAAGTCCGTTTCAGGGTGCTTTTTAGCTTCTGCGACAGAGTTCAAGACGGGAGACAGGTGCGGGTATCAGGCGGCAGTCAGTTCGGTGAGCGAGGCTGGACGGACGGCTGCAGGCTGGCCTACACTGCAGCTTGGGGTCAGGAATCATTGTCTCAGTGCTGGTTTGTGGGTCTGAAGCACTGGTCTAGGCATAGCACTGGTCGAGGCATCTCGGACGACATGAGCGACTGCGGCATGACAACAGTGAGGGGTGCAGTCGGTTGCAGCTCGAGGGGCTCGACTGCCTCGGAAATTTGCTTAAGGTGGACGCTGATTGATGCTTGTCGGTGTGTGGAAACAGAGAAATTGATATGAGGCCGGGAAGCCCAAAGGAAACACACCAACACAGGTTACAAAGAACATACAAAGTGCTTTATTCAAAAGCTACAACAATTACCAAAAGTTAATTGACAAACGGATAGCTATTCGGCTCTCAGAATAACAGAACAAACTTTCAACGGTAGTTTGCTGCATTAGTGTGAGAGACCGTACATTGGGATACTCAGGTTTTTATACTTTTTATCCAGCTCTGGCCAACCCCCTCGCGGGTTAACCATTCTTAGAACCAGGCCTAGAGTTCGTTGCCAGGTCGATCCCATAATGTATGCATTTTGATCAGTTCCGCTGATACAGTTGTTCATTTACACATAGGTCAGGGATAGGACAAGGTCTCAGTTCGCGACCCTAACAAGTGGCCTGCAGGCATATTACTTATTCATGTGTGCGGAGGTCACAACGGCCAGAATCCCACTCGAAATGTCATTTGGCCTCCATTTTGATGTTCAGGGTGACTTCCACACTACAAGAGAACCTAAAATGGCGGCTAAATCCAAGATGGCGATTTACACAGTACATTAAGGTCAAGACCTTGCCGCGGAATCTATTTACACAATGCTTTAGACAACTTGGCGTAGGCCAACACACATTCAAACAATGCGATAGGAGGTATAATATTATTTCGATTCCGACAGACCCTCCTTTTGGCCTATGCCAAGTGCTAAACATTATTCCTAATACTTTTGAAAATAACTCCATGTGCTATCATCCATACATTCCGCATCATTGTCTGTTATGTCTATAGCCATAAGGTCGTTCATAAAAACCTCTTGTAACATGAATTCTTTAGATGCTGTATCTGGGGCACATATTTTATGCCCTATTGTGCTCACTGCTTGGGCACAACATCCCCCTAACATTCCACATATACTTGGGAGGCATTGAAAACAGCAACAAAGGAATAGCAAGATCCCTAAAATAACAAGAATAACGGAAAGCACCTTCCAACCCCAAGATCGTAAGGAATCCCAGAACCAAGTGCTAAGATTCCAGTCTCCTACAGGGATATGTACTTCAGAACTGAGAGTATGTAAGTTCTGAATTGCTTTAAAAATTGTTGGTGAGGAGTCTGGTACGAAAACACAACAAGCGGACCCCACTAATTTGCATACTCCACCTCGTTCCGCCAAAATGACATCTAATGCCATCCAATTTTGAAGTGCTACCAATCTTATTGCTTTTTGCTCTACGGTCATATTGTAGAGTATGTCCGTGGTCCGGTTGATCGTTCTCTCCAGTACACTTGCTAATCCCCTAATGTTCTCTGAATGTGTTATTTGTCCCCAAAAGGGCACAACTGATTTCGCTATGTCTCCCAATACTTGCCCAGGGGTATCTCCGTTCTCGTCTCGCCGTGGGCGAGCCTTTGAAACCTCCAATGTACTAGCTACAAATACCCCGGGTAACAATATTCCTAAATAACAGGTTCCCTGCCAATCCTTAGGCAACCAGGGAAATGCTAAACTACCACAAACAAAATAAACAGGCCCCCCTACATACAGAGGCCTGTTTTCCCCAGTCAAATTTACAACGTTTTTACAAGCTTCAAAATCTCCCATTGGCCTAGTGCCATTTCTCTGTACACAGAAGGGAACCGAGTCAGGACTATGATTTATAGAATAAGAAGGAGGTACAGCGTCCTTATTGCCTATCGGAGCCATTTTAAAGGAAATCAAAGTTTGAAAAGGAAGAGATAGTTTGTCAGACGGCCTAATAGAAGCAACGTTAGGTTTACTTCTATTTGCGAAAAGCGAGCATCCCAGGGGAGTCAATTCACGTTTCTCGAAATCATTCAGATTAGTTCCATCAAAGTTCCCTGAGATGCTATCATTCCATCGGCCAAAGAATAATGCTCTAAGAGAGGCATAGCAAGCAGTCGTTAAAGGTAGAGGATGTATATTCTATCCCAGTCCCTTGTTCCCATGTTGCGGTAAATGAGTACAAATCCAACAATTACTCTTATTAAAAATGGCATGAGTAGCATTCATTACTATCATCAGAGTGTTATTATGATACCTTTGTCTATGTTGGGAGTCTCTAGGGGACAGAGTGTGAAGGTGTACAGAAGGAGTCAAAACAGTTGGTACAATCTCGGTCGGTAATAAAGGTTTCAGAGCATAGATTTCTTCGAAATACCAAAGTCCTACAGCAGCAGTTGCAAAAATAACAATTATCATTATCAACACAAAACAGTACGTTTTCGGGGCCCAGGCACATTGTTCATTGTTCGATTTGGTCACCCCCTTATTCACAAGTCCAGTGCGGGGAGCAGCGGTGAAGGTGGCAGGCATCGTGGTTTCTCGATCGACGGCCCCAATGTTCGTTGCTGGCGACACTACAGTCGCGTGATTTCTTAGTCCTTCCCAACCCTAGCCAGCAGAATCCCTTTTTGTTCAACAAAACTTTCTCATAACAAGACAATTTTCCAATCACTTCCTTTTTCCAGATGCACGAAACTCGTGCCGTAGTTCTATTTCCTTGGTCGAAGGTTGTACCTGATGGTACCCAAAATTGTCTGGTCCGGAAGCAAAGTATCGTCACTTCCTGAGGGAAGCGACATGTCGGTGGCGACGGAAGTCGCAGAGCTCGAAACAGTGTTTTCCGGAAGTGATTTTTCAAGAGAGTGCGGAGATGAAATGGACTGTTCCCCAAGCTCCTCAGGCTCAGAGAACTTCTCCGACGCACTCACAGCGCTGTTCGCTACTCCAAGATCAGAGACTGTAGCATCAGCAAGGGGTTCTGCTTCTTCTGTAACGTAAGGCGTCGGGTGAGGAAGTTTCTTGACTTGCGTCGCGTGAATCCAGTTCTTCTTTCCAGCCACCCGCACTGCTGTCCTGGTGACCAACAACACCTGATGGGGTCCCCGCCAGTGAGGCGCAAGACAGGAAGACCTCTCGTAGGCCTTCAATAGGACCCAACTTCCAGGCTGTATATCGTGTCCTGGGCCCGTGAACCATACAGGTAAAGCTGAGTAAACCTGGTGATAAATGAAATACAGGTTTTTAGTTAACTGGTTACAGTAGTCTACAAGCAATACATTTTCCACCTCTCTCAGGGCTTTAGGTTTCGGGAGACCCTAAATGTTAGCAGGTCTCCCCATTACTACTTCAAATGGAGAAAGCCCAGTTCTAGTCTGAGGTGTGGTACGCATAGCTAATAACACAATAGGTAAGGCATCTGGCCATTTTAGTTTGGTATCAGCACATGTTTTTGCAAGTTTATTCTTTAAAATACCATTGTGTCTTTCCACCAACCCAGCGCTTTGAGGATGTCTAGCTGAATGAAATCGTTTCTCAATACATAGGGCTGTGCATATTTGCAAAATTACTGCTGCGATAAAGTGAGGGCCATTATCCGACCAGATTATCCTCGGGAGCCCAAATCGAGGAAAGAATTATTTTACCAGAATCTTTGCAGTGGTCATGGCGGTAGCATCTTTGACGGGGAAAGCCTCAACCCATTTACTGAAGGCACAAAAAATTACAAGAACATATTTTAGATTATTACATCGTTCCATCTCAATAAAATCAAAGTGAATAACCTCAAAGGGAACAGAAGGGGGTCCAAAGCTTCCCCTTGGAGTCACTGTCCCCTTACCCACATTGTGCTGTAGGCAGATCCTACAGTTCTGGACGTGCCTCTTTGCAGTTTCCAGAATCTTGTCATTTACCCAAACCTGTTCTAACATTTTCGTGATCTGCTGGGCACACACATGCGTAGGACCGTTTGCCATCGTAACCATTGCCAATACATAAGAATCAGGAAGCAGCCATTTCCCTTCGGACGTATCCACCCAACACCCTTCGTCATCCAGTTTCCCCATTCCTTCAGCCCACTTTTTAGATTCTTCCATTGTGGCATCAGTTTGAATATCTCGCACAGACCCAATACCTTCATCCATTATGCAAGCATCTCTCATTTCCCTCGAGGCATACATGTCCGTGCTAAGGTCTGTGGCCGTTTGTCTGGCTATCAAGTCTGCAAAAGCGTTCCCTTTGCCCACATCATCTATGACCTTGCGATGTGCTGCACATTTCATGATCGCTAACTGTTTAGGGAGTGAGAGTGCCGAAAGTAATTGCACTATCAAGGGGCCATGCTGGATCTTGGTCCCATGTGAGGTCAGGAACCCTCTTTCCGACCGGAGCTTTCCAAAGTTGTGAGCCACCCCAAATGCGTACTATCAGTATATATATTTACTCTACGCCCTTGGGAAAGTTCACAAGCTCGGGTCAACGCTATAATCTCTGCGGCCTGCGCGGAGTTATGCGAAATTCTCTTAGTTTCGACAACTTTGCTCAATGTAGTAACTGCATAAGCAGCTGTAGATTTACCTTCTGCATTATCCAAAGGAGTATCTATGAGTGGCACAGCGAGTAGAACGCTCGCTTTGACATCCGTGCAGAGCCTGCTAACGCAGGTTTGAATCCCGGCGGGGCCAAACTCAGCCTTTCATCCTTCCGAGGTCGATAAATGAGCACCACACACCGTGGGTAATAATAAGAAGCGCTCAGATACCTGAGGGTTCATAGCGCTATATAAGTGCCAAATTATTATTATTATTATTATTATCTATCCTGCCCTTCGTTTCTTGTTCAGTGGTATACAGGCAGTCATGTAATTCTTCATCACCGAAAACAGTGTTTTGCGGGAAAGATAAGAGTTCAGCCGGATTAAGAACACAACACCTCTTAATTTGATTGTGAGGGGCAAACAGAATTAGTTCATACCTTGTTAACCGCGCAGAGGTGAGGTGTTGCGTTTGGGTTTTGTTCAGTAGAATATCAACAGAGTGAGGTACCATCAAAATCAAAGCATGGCCTAGGACCATTCCCTCACTCTGTTTTACAGACGCGGCAGTAGCAGCGACAGCGCGCAAACATCTTGGCAAAGCGCATGCGACAGGATCAAGGGCGGAGGAGTAGTAGCCGCACGGCCTATTCTTCCCTCCGTGTTCCTGTGTTAACACAGCCAAAGCACATCCATCACGTTCATGCACAAACAACACAAAGGCCTTGTCATAATTTGGAGTACCCAGAACCGGTGCCGAACATAGCGTGGTTTTGAGAAGCTCAAATGATCGTTGATGTTCCGATTCCCATGGCAGTGGCAGAGAAATGCCCTTCTTCGTCAGAGCCAACATCGGTTTTATCACTAGTGAGAAGTTCGGGATCCACAACCTACAGTAAGAAGCCATACCTATCAGGGCTCTGACTTCCTTCTGTGTATTTGGAACAGACATGCCAGAAATGTGTTTTATTCTTTCAGGTGTCAATCTTCTCCCCTCCTTTGACAGGAGGTAGCCTAAATAGGCAACCTCCTGACAACAATATTGAAATTTTTTAAGCGAAGCTTTGTGACCATTTTTAGCTAGATGAACGAGCAACAGTACAGTGCCTTCTTTACAGGCACTCTCAGAGTCTGCAGCCAAAAGCAAATCGTCAACATATTGAAGCAGCGTACAAGTAGGTGGCAATTCAAGGGTGTCGAGCTGCTCTTTCAGAGCTCTACTATAAATACTGGGACTTTCAGTATACCCTTGAGGTGCCCTTGTAAATGTAAATGAGCGTCCCCCCAAGGTTAACGCAAACAGATATCTGCTTTCTTTATGTATAGGGATACTAAAGAAAGCGATTTTTAAATCCACAACGCTGAAGTGCGTAGCCGTAGCAGGGATCATTGTCAATATCGTCGTCACATCAGGCACAATTGGAAATTGTGGGGCGACCACTCGGTTAATAGCACGAAGATCAATTATAAACCGGTATGGAATTGCATTGTCGCCTTTCTTATATACGGTCAAGATCGGACTGTTACACAAACTACCTGTAATCTCCTTGATCACCCCACGATGTACAAAATCAGAGACAATGCATTTCAAAGCACGTTCGCCTTCGACTGATATTTTATACTGCGGGATGCGTGGCAGTTTCACCCCATGTTTCAGAACTATTTTAACGGGCTCAATCTGTAACACTCTGACATCATTGTCGTCCACCGCCCACAAACATTCCGGGACAATGCTGAACTCGGGAGGTAAAGGTCGAATCAAGAACTGAGAATTAGGAAGTTGCTGCGGTGAAACCGTTAGCCGTACTCCATCCGAAGAACAATGAATTACTGCGTTCAATTTCTTTAACAAATTCAACCCCAGCAAATTCTCTCCACAGTTCGAAGTGAGAAGAAAAGGACAATGGTCCGTGAAGGGACCCAAAGAAACGGATACCGGTGCAGAAACCGGACAGAAAGTTGGTACACCAGAAAACCCTACGGAAACATTTGTTTGCCCTGACAGTGGGATGTTTGGAACCCGGGAATGATCAATGGAGCACTTCTGTGCTCCAGTGTCAATCAAAAACTGGTGTTTCCTATTCCCTACTAATAATTCAACGTAGGGGCCTTTCTGATTAACGGGAATAGGTGAAGGTTCCAAACCCTGCTTCGGGTAATCCTAATGAAATAGAGCCTCATCAGAAGGAAGCTCTTCGTAAAGGTAGGCAGCAGAAGGGTGATCAAATATATTCCTCGAGTCCATACTCGAGGTCTCATTTTCCAGTGAAAAAGGTTGCTGAGAATCTTGTAAAAGCTGACCTCTGTCAGGGCCCCCTGCTCCAGGGCGGCCCCTAGGTCGTCTACCCATACCCCCAAACGCACTGTTTGACCTCTGGTGAAGGACAGGGCACTGTGCTCGACAATGACCTTCCTGGCGGCAATAAGCACATTGATTAATATTCACAGGACTCAAAGGAGCATTTCCTTTTGGGACGTACTGACCTCTAGCCTGTGTCGTGCCTCCTCTGGGGTTTCTAAAAATTTGCTGTAATAATACTTTGGTTTTCAAATCTCCCTTTCTCTTTTCAATTTTTTCCTTCTCATTATTAACACGGTTCTCATAATACTGAGCCATGTGCAAAACCTCAGATTGAGATTTTGCCTGCCAAGCGCTCTCAGAGGACATAATCTGTGACTGGATGTCAGGTAACAATCCACGTACAAATTTGTCCACGAACAACCTCTTCCCCGACTCTGTACCTAAATCCTGTCCACTGAAGTCAGAAAATACCTGCTCGAATCTATTAAAAAATTTGGTGGCGCCTTCAGTTTTCCCTTCGACACAGGCCGTAAGCTTGTCCCAAATAATCCTTTTCTCTGGAATTATAGTTTTTAGTTTTGCAACAATTCTATCAGGCAAAGTAAGTATTACCTGTGGTGGTTTCTCACCAGCTGGCCTTTCTCCATCAATTCTAATCATATTAGCCCATGTATCTCCCAACCCCGGCACATCGTCTATTGTCCGAACCTGTTTCCATACATCTACGGGTAGGAGTACAGGGAATAACAAGTCAATGTCACTCAAGGTGAACACAGAGGACTGTAAAACTGACTCTATTTCTTTGTAAAACCCCGTCGGGTTTTTCCTGATATCGGGGACTGATTGTCTAATTGTATTCACTTCCTGTCGTGAAAACGGGACTTGAACAAAGTGCGATACATAATGTGCAGGGATATCCACAGCGGGGGCACCAGTCCCAGGGTTGGCGGGGATCTCAACTTTTGGGACAAAGGTCAGAGGAACCTCTCTCATAGGCAACTGAGATATAGGTACCTTTGGCCGCTTACTAAGCAACAGGGCCAGGTCGAGCGCTAAGGCAGCTGTAGAAGTATCGGGCGAAAAAGCCCTTTTACAAATCCCCAATAATTCTATAGGACAGCTAACCCTTTTTCTTACACATTCTTCTTGCAGGTGCTGTACCATCACCTGAATTACCTTTCTTTGCATTTCTACTGTATACTGACTATACGTGTCATATACTTCATCTGGCGGAATCGATGAATCCGAGATCCATCAAACCGCATCTTTGGTACAAATTCGTACACCTTCAGATGCCAATCTATGGCATGGGAAGAACCGTTTCTGTACATATATTCTATCGTCTTCATCATCCTCATCTCATGATTTTTCGAAGTCTTTCCTAAACTCAAACAATCTTTCAACATGCCCATCTAATTTCTGCTCTGTGTCCCTCGAAAGTGCCAAAGCATTCAGATCTCTGACCCCTTGTGGAAGATCCGAATTTTGTAATCTACCCCCCATCACACACAAATGAGTCCCCAAACCTTCGATAAAAACATTTTTCTCGGGAAAACTATTCAAATTAGATAATGTGGAAAAAACATTAGCTTGATCACCTTTCTCCATGCAATGCTTAGCCCATGCAAACAATTCCTGTTTCTTATCTGCAGAAACAGTACTACGAGTCACAATCTTTGATCCTGCACCTGGATCGACTTCAGTCAATACGGGGCCACTCAGGAGCGGATGTATAGGTAAATTTAATAAAGGTGTAACTATTGGTGCAGAGGGAAGGGGCGGTGCGATAGGCGGAGGAACAACAACCAAAGGACTAGAAACAATAGGTTGTATAGGGGGAACAGGAATAACAACAGAAGCAACAGCAGGAATGGGCAGAGCGCCCAAAATAGGAGCATACGGAGGTGGCGCTGAGGCATCAGGCCTGCGTTCATTTAATAACTTATCGATAAATTCTTCAGAAACATGGAAATCTTTAGAGGGGTACATTTTCTGGATCCCGAGTGAAAAGGCTCTATCCATATTTTTAACTGATTCTGACCGCTTTTCTTTATCATATATTAATGCTTTTTCAGCGTTTGTTTTATGGCGACGTGCATGTTTATCCCTACTTTTAAGCTGCTGTAATGCTTCTTTCTTCCAATTCTGTAACACATCAAAGGCTGCTGGTCTAGCCTTTTTCTTTAACAAGATCGATTCTAAGTATTCAATACGGGGGATCTCAAAACTACCGTTGATTGGCCACTGAAATTCGGAGGCATGTCTGGTCTGTCTGTGCCAAATATCATTAAATACTATGCTTCCAATGCCATACTTACAGTACATAGTACACGCTGGCGACCCCTCCTGTGGTGCCGGGCGGCTAGTTTCCAAGGATTGTCGATCGCTGCGGAACAGAGCCCTAAAGCAGCTAGACAATTTCCCAGGCATTTCACAAAAAATTGGTGTTACCTGGTCAATAATTGTGTCTGCAGATACAATACGCCAAATTCAAATTGTCAGGGTTAAATTAAGAGCCGGGTCACGACTGCACCTGACCAAACCTAAAGAGGACCGTACGGTTTACCAAAGAACTTACCTAACGAATTTTACCTTGTGTTTGGTGGTTTCGGCAAATCTGCCCGCCTCAAAATTGGACCCTCGTCAAGATGCCGTGTCAGACCACACGACTATCGTCCAAGGATCGGATCGTGCAGCGCTGCCGAGGTATCGCGTCTCGATCGTTCATGCCCGCAGAATCACACCGTCCGATCCCGGTTCGATAGTCTGGTCAACCTTCAATGATCCGGCATCAATCTTGAGGGTCCCTATTCGGGCGCCAACTGTGGAAACAGAGAAATTGATATGAGGCCGGGAAGCCCAAAGGAAACACACCAACACAGGTTACAAAGAACATACAAAGTGCTTTATTCAAAAGCTACAACAATTACCAAAAGTCAATTGACAAACGGATAGCTATTCGGCTCTCAGAATAACAGAACGAACTTTCAACGGTAGTTCGCTGCATTAGTGTGAGAGACCTACATTGGGATACTCAGGTTTTTATACTTTTTATCCAGCTCTGGCCAACCCCCTCGCGGGTTAACCATTCTTAGAACCAGGCCTAGAGTTCGTTGACAGGTCGATCCCATAATGTATGCATTTTGATCAGTTCCGCTGATACAGTTGTTCATTTACACATAGGTCAGGGATAGGACAAGGTCTCAGTTCGCGACCCTAACAAGTGGCCTGCAGGCATATTACTTATTCATGTGTGCGGAGGTCACAACGGCCAGAATCCCACTCGAAATGTCATTTGGCCTCCATTTTGATGTTCAGGGTGACTTCCACACTATAAGAGAACCTAAAATGGCGGCTAAATCCAAGATGGCGATTTACACAGTACATTAAGGTCAAGACCTTGCCACAGAATCTATTTACACAATGTTTTAGACAACTTGGCGTAGGCCAACACACATTCAAACAATGCGATAGGAGGTATAATATTATTTCGATTCCGACAGACCCTCCTTTTGGCCTATGCCAAGTGCTAAACATTATTCCTAATACTTTTGAAAATAACTCCATGTGCTATCATCCATAGATTCCGCATCATTGTCTGTTATGTCTATAGCCATAAGGTCGTTCATAAAAACCTCTTGTAACATGAATTCTTTAGATGCTGTATCTGGGGCATATATTTTATGCCCTATTGTGCTCACTGCTTGGGCACAATATCCCCCTAACATTCCACATATACTTGGGAGGCATTGAAAACAGCAACAAAGGAATAGCAAGATCCCTAAAATAACCAGAATAACGGAAAGCACCTTCCAACCCCAAGATCGTAAGGAATCCCAGAACCAAGTGCTAAGATTCCAGTCTCCTACAGGGATATGTACTTCAGAACTGAGAGTATGTAAGTTCTGAATTGCTTTAAAAATTGTTGGTGAGGAGTCTGGTAAGAAAACACAACAAGCGGACCCCACTAATTTGCATACTCCACCTCGTTCCGCCAAAATGACATCTAATGCCATCCGATTTTGAAGTGCTACCAATCATATTGCTTTTTGCTCTAAGGCAATTTACACAGTACATTAAGGTCAAGACCTTGCCGCGGAATCTATTTACACAATGTTTTAGACAACTTGGCGTAGGCCAACACACATTCAAACAATGCGATAGGAGGTATAATATTATTTCGATTCCGACAGGTGCACTGCTCCTAGCTTCTTTGCTGGTCTCGAGTCGTCCTTTAAGGTGGATGGCCCAAAGCTGAGGAGAGTGTTGCAGGCAACGGCCTTGTCCTTCTTTCGGTTCAGAGACTCTTTGGCACTTGCCACCTAGGAAGCTTGCTTGCAGAGCCTAGTAGGGCATGCTGTGTTCTGGCTGGGTATCATTTCTGGAGCTGCCGGAGGGTCCTCTGGATTCAGTATCTCCCTCTGTTCCCTGGGAGATGTGTTCCTTGGGAGATGTTTAGGGGAGGGATCATGTTCCCTTCTTGGAAATCCTGGCCTTCCTTCACTGGCGGAAGCTGTAAGGCACACTGTACCTTCAGCCAGAGTCCAAACTAGTTCTTCTTTCCTCCATCTGGTGAAGCCTTCAGATGATCTGCCGAAAAGAGGGGCTCAACCCTCTTTTGAAGCCAAATGGGCCACAGTGATTGGTGCAGGATAAGCCTACCTTAATGAACCAATTGTGGGTCCCCACCAACAATCTTCTGTTATGAGTAAGGTCATAACCAGAGTGCTTTGCAACAGGAAAGGTAAAGGGGTGAAAACATGTACTACTAAGTCCCACCCATCTTCCTTTCTGTTGTGGATCAAAGGGTCTCTCAGTTAATTGAGCTCTCTGTGGTTTCTGATCAAAGCGCAGGTCTCCCTTGAAGTTGTGGCAAGAACAGACTTTCTGTCGCCATCAAATTACATACTTCTACCCTAGGAAAGGGGGTCCTCCTGCAGGGGTTGCCTACTGTAAACAGTTGTCCAGACATAACATTTTACTGGGATCCGGCCAGAGTCAGCCGCCCAAGCCCATGAACCGTGCTGTAAAAAAGAAAAAAAAAAGCGTCCGCGACGGCAGCATTTGCCGTTTACCGCGGCTTTGGCACTGATGTGTAATGCACAATGCTCACTACATGTACAACTGAAAGGAATCAGTTGTACATGTAGCGAGCATTGTGCTTTACACAACAGTGCCAGAGCAGCGTAAAAGGCAATGCTGCCTCGCGGGCGTTTTTTTTTCTTTTTCTTTTTTTCGCACAACAAAATGAGCCAGGGCTCATCAAGGGGGTCTGGCCTAACTGCAGGGGTCCTGCGGGTCAGTCATGCCATGCCCCCCTGACGAGCCCCGGCTCAATGGGCTACTGGCACCCCTGCCAGTCAACCTTTTGTAGTGATCAACTCCCTCTCCCCCTTGGGGAGAGGGTGTTGATCTCTGCATTTATATTCTATAGGCTTGCCTGGCAGGGGACAGGGCCTCGCCTATTCAGCCTTAATGGTGGCGCTGCCCCTTGCCAGCTGGTAAGGGCAGCGTCACAATTAAGGCTGAAAGGGTGAGGCCTCTGGAAGCTGAGGCCGTTTTCGTGAAAACTGCCTCAGCTTCCAGCGGCCTCGCGTTTTCTCCATAATGGCGGCGCCGGCCCACAGGCTTCTCCTGCTTAAAGGGATGCCTCGCAGGTGCGGCGCCACCATTACGGCTGAAAGGCATTTTTTTCTGGAGCCTGAAGCTTTCGCGAGCGAGAGCTTCAGGCTTCAGAAAGAAATCCTTTCGTGTAGTGGCCGGGGCTGGTTGAGGAGATTAGTTGGCCCCACAGGGCCCCACCAGGCCCCGTCCCACTTAAAGCCCTGGCCGGCGGTAAAAGGCAATGTTACTGTTGTGGGCGCTTATTTTTCTTTGTTTGTTTTTAAGTATTCATCTGATCGGATGGCCACTAACAACCCCACCCCCTCTAGACCACGCCCCCTCTGCCCCCCAACTCCTCCCCCACCCCGGCACTTGTGGGATCCCCCACCACATTTTTTCCATTTCCACCACTGCAGAGGGGCGGGCCTAAGATCTGTTGGCTGTGAGCACTGTGACACCAGGAGAGATGCTGGCCTAGGGACGAAGAGAGGGGCCCTCTGTGATAGGAGTCCGAGGGCCAGAGACCTAAAAAACAAAGTGTGGGGAGGGGAGCGAAGCGCAATGGGAAGTGACGCCACAGAACGCCACAGTGAAATATGTACATTTCACTCAGCTCGTCCTTTAGGATTTAAAAAACCGCACACGACAGAAAAAAAAAAACATTTGCTAAGAGAACATATTTTCATATTTACAGTTCAATTATAAAATGTACTCACCCTTTAAATCTAAGAAACCAACCATGTCCTGTACATGGAGCTGTGAATAGCTTAGTTGGGCGAGTGGTATTTATGGGGGTCTTGAGTCCTGTTGTTAGACTAAACCTGCTGAATGTGGGCGGGGTTACTGGACATAATGATGGACCTGTGTTTGCACATGCGCACACTAACAACGCTGTCTTGCCCGATGTCACAACAACACGTGGCCTTTTTTCTCCTCTGCACTGGCTGCAGAACCTTACATTGTAAAGTTAGGAATAGCTGTAAATTACAGCCTGCAATGCTACAGCTGATAACTCTGCACATTTTAACAAAGCGGTGTTCAATGCTGAATTCTGAGCTTTTCCTGATGGCTTATGGTGCATATTTGCTGGTTTGATGCACAAAGAACATGTCAAAGCTTTTGTGGAACTGCAAAAGGGGGCATGTTATACAGGCCAGTTTCAAAAAAATAATTACAATTAAGTGCCCTTATTACACAGGTTCCTCCGGCATGTGCCTAAGTCTTCAAAGTAGCACAGTCTATTGAGCAGTATTTCAAATAGTCAATAACCAACCAGTCCCGGCTTTTACCTCACGTCATGTTGCATTCTTGTATTAGTGGTCCTGTATGTATATATTGTACAGTAATGCAAAATGACTTGTGCTACCACACCAACTGCACACCTCTGGCCCCCAGTAAGGTGTGCTGCAACAGCACTAAAGAGTCACGCTAAGAGATCTGCTCAATACCTATTACATGTGACTGCATAACACTCACGCTGCACGTACGCTGCATATAGTACTCCGCCCCGTAGCATACAGCTGAGTCCCACGAAAAAATGGGCCCAGCTGTCACTTAGTCCCTACCATATATATGTACACTGTATGTAAGGTATAGTAGAGCTCTCAACTGCACACAGTTGCCCTAGTGGTTCATGCACTTTTTTTACCGCTACACCCCTTCTATAGCGCTGCACCACCTAGCACAAAACAGAGTCACCTGAAAAATGTGGCCCAGCTATCAAGTAGCCTCTACCATCTTCAATACACTCTTTGCCTCGACTCTTCCGCTACCATCGGCGCCACTAGGGAAATCTCTGCTTGCCCATACAATGCCTAAACAACCGTTTCTGCTGTAACCATTGGAATGCTCCTCTCTCTCCTCTTTCAGTCCATGGTCTACTAAAGTGCCATGTTTCCCAGGGCCGGCCTTGGGGCAGGGCGGGCCAGGCGACCGCCCGGGGCGCCATGCCCCCCAGGGTGTCATTAGCCCCCTGCCACGCCAGCTCAGGGGAGTCTTTCAAGGGCTCCCCCGAGCTGGCGTAGTGGGATAAGGCGCGGCAGGCGCCCTTTTGTTATTAAATGCGCCCGCAGCAGCGGGGCACATTTAAAAACAATAGGGTGCTGCATCAGCACCCTATTCAGATGATTCCCTCTGACCCGGGAGCAAGGCTGTTTTCATTAGAATAGGGAGCTCATGCATCAGAATGAGTGCCCTATTCCAGTCATTAGCTCCCTGCGAGGCACCGGAGCGAGGAGGTAGAAAAGAAATGTGGTGCATCCTGCTCCCTGTTGACCAGGGGTGCGCAGGGGGGGGGGGCGCCCATTCGGCCAAAGCGCTGCTGCCGCTAAGGCCGGCCCTGATGCCTCCTATAGCGCTTTGAAATCATTACATATGGCAGGAGGTGTTATATAAATGTAAGATTATATCAGAGGACGTGTTACCTAATGTACGTTAAAATGTGCATTCCAGTGGCTGATTTCCCTAGTTATATAATTGAGGTTGCATTTAACTTGGACAAGGTTTCCGCGCTTTGAGATTACAATGGTGGTGAGCTGGCACAGTATAAAGAACCTGTTAATAACATGAGCCCCAGGCCAAATTTCTACAATCTCCAAGCACATTCAGTGTCCCATACAAAAAAGCCGAAAGTAGCTTGAAACATGTCTGTGATAATGCAGCACTTTTTGGAGGGATGGGGCTACAGCCAGCATATGTGCATTCAAACTGACACAGATTTTTGTTGGTGAAGATCGGCTTGTATAGGAGGAATTTGTGCATAGCATCAGCTCCAATCTGTGGCTTTGCTTGGTGGCAGAATCCTAGATAAAAAAATAGGTGGAGGGGGTGGCAAGCTGAAGACAATGAAGAGAAAGTGTTATTTGCCTCTGCACAGTGGAATAAAGAAAGGCAGTCTCCTTTTTCTCTTTTGATTGTTTGACTGTTAACAATTGCTGCTACTCTTGCCATTTTCGCTCTATTTTAACTTTGACTTTAGCCTATTTTAAACCTCAGTCTGCTAGTATTTGTGTTCCTGTTTTATTTTATGTGTCGTGTTGCTCGTGTTAGCTAGGCTTTTCATTTTGGGAATCACTACATTTCCCATCAGCCTCGCAGTCCTTTGGATTACTTATTTGCATTTCAGGCACGTGAGCACCGGCGCGTGAGGGACCAGATGGTCTTTGCCGGTCCGTGTAACATTCAGGAGCACTCCGTTTATTTTCACACTTCATGCAGTGAGACCCCGAAATTAAAAGGCTTTTTGTGCAATTCCTTGGCTGATCTTACAGAAGGATGTTGTATCAATACTCTGCCGAGGTTATGTTAAGATTAAGAACCACTACACGTGGGTCCATTACACTTCGTGCATTGGACAAGATTCGCTCTCTGGGTATATGTATCCCAAAAACTGGCCAAAACGTAGTTAGAAGCAAGTATTCTCTTTGTGCATCACTTATAAATGCTAGGTCTGCTGCAGAAAATGCAGTTGCACTTAAAGGACTGATTCAAACCTTTCAACTGGACATTCTTTTTCTGACAGAAACGTGGTTTACAGACAATTCGTCATCATACTTTCAGCTTCTAGTCCCAGATGACTTTCAAATTAAATGGGTGCATAGAGAGACGCATAAGGGGGGTGGAGTTGCTATTCTGGCTAAATCTTATTTAGATATACTGAACCCTCCCCCTTTGAAGTGGGTGGGATTCAGATTCAAATATTCTTGCATGCTCCCCCAATGACGCATGTCACATAATACGTTGGTGTAGACCACCTCGGTCTCCACGCAGCTCTTTAAGCACCGTGGATACGTATCTGGCCACTGAGGCATTATGTCACAGAAAAGCTGTCATTCTTGGTGATCTTAACATTTGGTGTAACAGCCTTGACCATCTCGACCGTATCCACCTTGATGATATATTACAGCCATAGATGCAAGCCATTCAGGAGGGCATTGTCTGTATCCAGTCTTATTCAGAGGGATACAGCTCTCCACAAAAGGTTCCAGTGTCATGGTCAGATCATGTTCTACTTACATTTTCCCTGGCACTCTCCGCCCCATCTGTTGGCAGTAGCTTGGTCATTAAACCACAACCAATGCACCAAAAGATGAAATTGGACCTCATTACTAGTGAACAGCTATTGATTAATGTCAACCATGTACAGCCTGATCTCAACGGTTCAGAACTCTATCGTACGATTATGGATGGCTTACAAATAAACAGTGATGATATTCCAAAGAAGGAAGGAGGAATAAACATAACCCCTGGTATACTGTTTCATTAAAAATATCCAAAAAACCTATCGAAAAGGAGAAAGCTATGGCTTAAAACTAGAGACCAAACAGATCGGCTAGCTGCCCCAAGTCTGCCTTGAAAACTTATAAGCAAGCTATTCTTGCTGCAAAGTCTGTTCATATAAAGAAACAAATTACTCTGGCAGAAAATAAATCCAGAACCCTGTTCTCCACTATCAGGAATGTTGTCTCACCCTCTTTTACTGTCCAGAGCCTTCTCCCATTGCCTCAAATGGCCAATGAATACAATGGGCCTCATTACGACCCAGGTGCTCCCGTAATGAAGGGTGCCGGTACGAGGTAAAACCAGACATCCTTAGCAGGTCCCGCAAGGGGACCAGGGTGCTAGTAAAAGGCCCATTATTAACGGGCCCGTTATTAGCTCCCTCCCCATTCCCATTGAGCCCTATGGGGGCTCAAATGGGAATGGGAATGGGGATGGGTTTTTTCAATGAGGAATTGCCGGGTCCTGCAAGGTTGGAATGAGCCGGTAATCCCTCATTGAAGGAACCCGGTACTGGAACCCGGTATGGAGGCAGCCATGCCCTTATCAAGGGCATGGCTGCCTCCATACACGTAATGAGGCCCAATGTCATTTTTCTGATAAAATCAATCAAATTCATACGAATATCGACTCTCGGTCATCACATAGTCAGGAAAGGATTACTAATGTGGAAACTCAATTGGATGCAAAACCCTTGTCTGCCACCTTCTCTTTTTCTCCTGTTAGTTTGCAAACAGTTGTTTCACTTTTGGAAAAACTTAAACCTACAAACCTTATCTATGATCCCATTGCGGCATATTTGGCTAAACGGCACATATCAGCCTTAAGTGAGATCATCCACTCTCTAGTCAACGCCTCATTGAGTCAAGGAAGTGCCCCATCTGAGCTAAAAAAAACTCCTACCTTACCCCACTCTTAAAAAAACCATCTTTGGACCACAAAACCTTATCTAATTATCAACCAATCGCTGGCGTACTTTGGCCTGCACAAATTCTGGAGAAGATAGTGTCAACACAGCTCCAGAGCTTTGTGGAATATTCTGGATACATACCAGTCAGGGTTCAGACCTGGCCATGGGACAGAATCAGCTCTGATCACAGTGTGGGACGATATCTTGAGGGCTGCCGACAAGGGCAACATTACTATGCTTGTTATGTTGGACCTGTCGGCAGCCTTTGATGCAATCGATTTTAAGACCCTCCTTTCCAGACTCTCCACAGTTGCGCACGTATCTGAGGGGGCTCGGGTATGGCTTTCATCTTTTTCTGTCTGACCGAAAATAACGGGTCAATTTGGGCCCATTTCTTTCTGAACTTCTGCCATTGGTGTGTGGAGTGCCTCAGGGATTCTCCTTGCCCCCCTGCTTTTTAATGTGTACATCCGCCCTCTTTTGAAACTCTTTTAAAAATGTAATCTACAATATCATTCAGATGTGGAAGATACACAAATCTATGTGCGGTTCACAAGTAGGGCAGATTCAACAGCCCTCATTTTGCAATGTGCTGAAGCAATCGAAACCTGAATGCTGGAGAATAAACTGAAGCTAAACCCGTCTAAAATGGAAATGATCGTATTTGGTCCAAAAAACAAATTAGCCAATTTTATGCCAATCCCATGTCATCCCATTTTTAATGTCCAGACAGACTATTCGCAAAAAGTCAAGAATCTTGGCTGCACCTGGAAAGCTAACATGACGTGCAATGGCCAGATTAATCAGATTATTAAAACAGTTTACTTTCAACTCAAACTGTTGAAACTTGTCATGTCTCTTATTCTGGACAAAGATCGGTGCTCTGTGGTCGGTGAACTTGTTAATTCAAGGCTCGACTGTAACTCACTTCTCCTGGGTATTCCCAAATACCAGGTCCAGCGATTGCAGGTTGCTCAAAACTCTGCAGTGAGACTTATCTTCTCACTGCCAAGGAGGGCATCCATTTCACACCTTCGCAGGAGTATTGATTGGATCCCTGTACAGCAGCGTATTCTGTTTAAAACCCTGTGTCTTGTTTTTAAATGCATTAATGGTTTGGCACAAGCCTACCTTTCAGCTAAATTGTTCCCTATCAACCAGGCCAACCACTGAGGTCCTCAGAGGGGCACCTACTCGTGGTCCCATCCTCTAAATCAGTTTGCTACAGGAACAGATGTTTCTCATGCAAGGCTCTGCAGCTTTGGAGTAACCTTCCATGTATTTGAATTAAGGTGAGTGGAATCACAGGCGGTATTTAGGGAGAAGCTTAAAGCTCACTGTTTCAGTAATCTGGTTCACTACTGCTGACTGTCATCATTAAATACCAACTGCGCCCAGATGCATCTTTTTGCTCGGATCTTCAGATATGCGCTCTATAAATGCCTTTTCCATTCCATTCCAGTCAGCAGGGGGAGCTGAAACCTTAAATGGCCAGAAAAAAGAAGCTATTAAACTTTCTTTGTCAGTATCAGGAGAGCCCCAAGGTATGGAGGCCCATTTTAATTGCAAGTCTTTAAATGCCCTGATGTCCTCCTTTCGGCCAGGTGTGTGGATCTATAGATTTATTAGTGGAACCCGTTTTTCTCTGTTAAAATTCTTGTGGTGTCCGTCTTACCTCTCGGCCCTCTATACTCCACATCATTAGTACCATTGGGTTGAGTAATATTAACAACAGCAATTGACAATGCAATGAAGATAGCCAATAACAGTGCCTGCTTGGGACAGTGAAATGAATCCATTTAGCTCCCTTTGCAGAGAACCCTGCCTATGCCCGGGCGGTGCAGGGGCGCATCATTCAAACTCTGGCTCCACTACCGAACATAGCGTCATGTGTACAGCAGATAAGGAATCCTGTCCATGTGCTGGTGTCCTCCCTATTCTCAAACCACACCACTTGCATTGTCTTCAGCTTTACCTTGTGTCCATGTTCCTGCTCCATGCATTTAGTGCACTCTCTATGGCCCGGCACCATTCCAATAGTGGCCTATTTCTTCCAGTGGCTCAGTTTCTAATATCCTACGTCTGCTGCCTAGGCCTTTGTGCACTGATAATACAAAACCTATCCATAACATTATCCCTCTCCCTTTGCAGCCAAGACTGAGCCTGCTCTGCATGGGGCTTGACACACACTTTACCAAGATTGACGCGTGAACTCTCAAATAAGCAGCTTTCACTCTTAAAAAGTAAAGATAAGGACTATTACTATTATGGTATTTATTGAGACCGGACCTATCTTCGAGAAGGAACGGAGCGCTTTTCATAGGCATACAACAATACATATACACAGCATAGCACTTTACAGAGGTATACAACAGTAGAGATGCATAGCAGAGCCCTTTTCAGAGGTAACTCAACAGACACACAGTAGGGGGGTAGGATATAGAGGGGCACAGATATACAGGGTGGCAGACTGCATCTTGCAAGTCAGGTGGAACAGGGGGATGTAATGGCCTAGGTGTTGAGGAGGAGAGACTCCTTGAAGAGGTGGGTCATGAGTTCTTTTCTGATTTGTAGGAGTGAGTCTGGTGGTGATGGGGACGAGGTTCCATATTCTTGGGGTGTAACATAACATGTGCATTTGTAGAGCGCCCATTCACACCCAGAGGGGCATCTTGGTGCTATTGACAGATAACAGATGATTATTGTTACCCATCTTAATCATACTCAGAGCTGAGTGCTCCTGCTGGGATTCAAACCTGTGACCTTGAGGTCAAACACAAGACCCTGCAGGGGATGCATTAGTCCACTGAGCCACAGACCCAGCGTAGGCAGAGAAGGATTGTTTTCTGGCCCTTCCCCTTTTGCAGTTTCAGATGTCAAGTCTGCATGTGTCCTGGCTACTGATGGAGATGCCATGTTTCTCCATGAGGTAGCTGGCTGACTTGATGGTGACTGCCTTATAGATGATGCAGCAAGACTTGAAGGGGATTTGTGCATGCAGTGAGAGCCAGTAAAGTTTGATGAGGGCCGGGGTGATGTGGTTGTATCTGTGGAGACCCTTAATGAGGGGTGCAGCCACATGTAGGACACTTCCCATGGGCACAAGGGTGGACGATGGGAGGCCTTCGAGGAATGCATTGCCCCCATCAAGGTGGGATAGGACCAGTGCTTGTATGTTGTATCTAGAGCTGTCCAGAGGGAGGAAGCTTGACTTTCCACAGGAGAGAGATCTGATACCAAGCTGTCTGAGTTTTCTTAGCTATGTGTGGTCTAGACACAGTCCCCTCCATGCGAAAACCAAGCATGCTCTGACAATATAGACCTTCCAATGACTCCCATGCAAAGATTGAGGCAGACCCTTCCCATCACAACCTCCCCCCCTATGCCACCCCACCCTCCCATCCCCTCACACCATCCCAGCCTGGGCTGACCCACCCTCCCATCCCCACACACCCTACCCACCTGGGCAGCCTCACCTCTCCTCACACCCTTCCTGTGAGGAATTCCACCATCCGCACGGTGGGTGTGCAATCGCCTGGTTTTTAAAATTATTATTAAAGAAATTGAAGGATGGTAGATCAACCACCGTAAAATGTGTGGGGCTAATCTGCACACATGTTCCTATGCTCACTGCACGACATACACCTAGACCCGTGTACTCTGTGTGCGCCCAACCTACAGGCGCAGTCCCCATGTCATGTTTAGTTGGGATATGACAGCCAGGATTACACAATGTCATCTCAGAAGGGGGAGGGCAAAACCTTCCCTCTGCCATGGCAAGCCTAATTAACTAACAAAGGCCCCTTGCATCCACTCTGTCCATTTGTTTACCTCTGCTGCTGGTGGTAGCTTTGCATACTAATCAGAGTTTAACTCAAACAGGCCCACATGGGGCCTGGCTGCAAAGGCTAACAAAGGAGACAGGAAACCCTGACAACCTTTGATATGCACCTGTGTCAACCTGAAGCCAGCTTCCACCTCTCAGTATCAAGGGCAGCGAACTGTCATGTCTGGGACAGCTGTTTACAGTAGTCATTACCACAGGGTACCCCGTTCAGAAGGTACGAGATTGTGGTTTGCAGAAGCCAGAAAGCCTGTTCTCTCAGCAGCTTCAAGGGAGACCTGCCGCTTTAATCAGGGATCACAGAGAATCTATTAACCAGAGAGACCCTTTCGTCCACAACAGACAGGAAGATGGGTGGGACTTAGTATTACATGTTTTCACCCCTCTACCTTTTCTGTTGCAAAGCACTCTGGTTATGATCTCATACATACATAAGTTTGTTGGTGGGGACCCAGGCTTTGTTCATTAGGTAGGCATAGCCTACACCAATCACTGTGGCCCATTTGGCTTTAAAAGAGGGCTGAGACCCTCTTTTGGGCAGATCATCTGAAGGCTTCACCAGAAGCAGAAAGAAGAACTCAGCATTGGACCCTGGCTGAAGGTACAGTCTGTCTAACATCTTCGGCCAATGAAGGAAGGCCAGGACCTCCGAGAGGGAAGCAAGATCCCTGCCCATAATATCTTCCAGGGAACAGAGGGAGATACTGAATCCAGAGGACCCCCAGCAAGCTCCAGAACCTCTACCCAGCAGCACACAGCATGCCCTGCTCGGCTCTGCAGCAAGCTTCCTAGGTGTGAAGTGCCAGAGAGTCTCTGAACTAAACCAAGGACAAGGCAGCTGCCTGCAACACTCTCCTCAGCTTTGGGCCGTCCGCATTAAAGGACGACACAAGCCCAGCGAAGAAGCTAGGAGGAGTGCATCGGCAATCATCTACCAATGTCCACCTGAAAGGACATTTTTAAGCCAGTCGGGCCCCTCGAGCTGCAACTGACTGCACCACTGACTGTTTTTACTCCGCAGTCGCTAAAGCCATCCGAGTCACCTCAACCTGTGCTTCAGAACCACTGATCAGCATTGAAACAATGATTCCTGACCCCGAGCCACCATGCAGGCCAGCCAGCAGCCATTCGTCCAGCTTTGCATGCCAGATTGCCTGCTGCCTGATACCCGCAGCTGTCTCCCATCTTGAACTCTGTCGCAGAAGCTGCAAAGTGCCCTGAGACAGACTCGACAATGTCAAGCACCAAGAACTCCTATAACCACAAGGTACATTGTGGTTCCTTCTCCAAAGGCCTCTGGTGACATTTTACGACCCATTTTTTTTTGTTTTTATTTTTTTTATTTGCATTTTTAAAGCGCTCACAAAGCCCGGAGGCATCGAGGCGCTGTTACAGGAATGGGATTATTTTTTTTTTTTTTAGTTGTGTAATTGTTTTTTTAGTTGCGTATTTATAATGTGCTTAAATACCCAGAGGTTTCTAAGCACGGACCCGGGGATCGAACCTGTGTTGCTCCGTGCCGTCTTGCTTCCAAGGCAAGCAGTTTGCTGCTGAACTACCCATTTCTCCCTTTGTGCTGAAACCAAGTTTCCTTGAACTATTACGATTAATTACCGACTACCCTCCTGTCAGTATCCAGAGTGCATCCCTTTTCCTTCTTTGAAACTGTCTGGCCTCTGCATTCCGTTACAGGGTGGCTTGTATTTCGTAGTGTGCTAGAACTGTCTGTTGGAATTATAATAAAGTAGATATTTATATACAACCTTGACTGGACAGTCCCTTTTATCATTGGGTAATAATTGTATATTCACTGTGTTGAAACTAACAAACGGTTCACAACCTTTCAGAGATAAGCCTGCCGTTCCATCCATGTTACCAAAATTGGACAATGGGTGCTATAGTGACTTATTTTTCCAATCTGTTCGGATCCCTTCTGGTGTACTAGAGGTGTGAGGCTGATGGATGGTTTAGAAACCCATATTCACCCCTGGCCCACTGGTGCCCCGGAAGTTGATTCGTCACATTCCCTACCTGGGCTGTCCCACCCTCACATCACACCCTCCCTGCCTGGGTTACCCCTCCCATCTGTCACACCCTCCCTGCCTGGGCTAGACCCCCCACCCATCCCACCTGGACTGCCCCCGCTCTCCTCCCCTCACGTCTTCCCCACGTGGGCTTTCCCACCCTCCCATCACACCCTCTCCACCTGGGCTGCCGAACCCTTCGGTCAAACCCTCCACGCCTAGGCCACCCCATCCCCTCACACCCTCCCTGTCTGGGATGCCCCCTTTAACATCCCAAGTCCTCCCCGTCTGAGCTGTCACACCCCATCTCCCATCAAACCCTCCCCACCTGGGCTACCACAACCTTCCCCCCATCCCGGGGTGGCCCCACACTCCCGACTCCAGTGCAGAGATTGGGGCAAACCCCTCCCCAACACAAACTACCTGCCTGGGCTGCCCCACCCTTCCCTATCACACCTCTTCACTTAGGATGCATCACGCTCCCATCACACCCTCCCAGTCACGGTTTCCCCACTCTCCCTCACGCCCTCCTCGCATTGCTTACCACCCACACCCCTTTCCTCGCACCCTGCCCGTCTGAGCTCCCCCTCCTCTCTCCATCACACCCTACTCGCTTGGGCTGCCCCACCCTCCCATCACACCCTCCCCGCCAGGCCTGCTCTACCCTCCCTGCGCTGCTCATCCTGCCCCTCCTCATCCTGCCCCTCCTCTTACACCTTCTCCGCCAGGCCTGCCATACCCTCCGTGCACTGCCCAAACCGCCCCTCCCTTACACGCACCTCGCCTTGCCTGCCCCACCCGCCGTGGCTCCTCCACATTAGAGTTTATTATGCAGACGAAAACTGCACACAAATACCCGTGCACAGGCTGCCTTGAAATATTATGACAAGGGGGCAATTAGAATCATGGAATAACGTCATTCGAAGATCTGTAACTGTAAACATGACTGAATGTCATTGGGGGAGTCTACGATCATTCGTGTGATAGGGAACAGAATTTTATATAGCTATATTAATAAAATATTATTGGCTCTGTCTCAGCTACACTGTGAAACAAACATTACGGAACAGCATGGATTTGATTAGAAAAGGTTTGCAACCAGCCCGTGTACTTACTTTAAAAAGCTAGAGTGAATTGCTAAGGAAGCCAGCGTTGGCAATGCCAATCGTTTGGACTTTTGTGAAGGTATGGGCATTTTCTAGGCACTGATGCAAAGGTACCACCTGGGCATAAGAGGGCAACAGCTGAAACATTGAGTAATTACCTGAGCATATGATTTCAGTACCTGGCAAATGTCTATGCAATTTCTCAAGCCAAAACTGTAGGCTTTGTCAATTCTTGATTTTGACAAGACTTCAGTGCAAGGGACAGATACTAATCAAGTGGCTAAAGGCACACTTGGTTAAGACTTTTTATTAAACCAGTTGCCATTTACAGGAGCAATTAAGCCATTAACTCTAAGCAGACAGTGTAGAAAAACACTGGCTGACCAAAGCTTGATTTTACTACTTGATAGAGCGAGCTGAAAGAGATCCCAATGGGATGTGGTTTGGGCAAACAGTGGCAAAGAGTTGGTGAGAAACGACTTAGGGATTAGCATGGCCATGGACAGTCAAAGGATGGGTAAATAACCAAACAACACCCACAAGATGGTATGGTATAGTATTGTTTATTTGCAAAGCGTCTATACACAAGGCACGTGTTTCAAAGCGCTCAAGGAGGGAGGGAACAAGGGGAAAAAACAACAATCATTCCGAGACCTTGCATTTCTGAATGATACAAGTCTGCACAGGCAGAGTAAGTGTGTATATTACAATAAACAGTGTAGATAACAGCAATTAGGTCTGACGTCGTCTCTGCAGTTTTTCCAAGTGCATTGCGGTGCCATCATGCAAGGAGGGGAGACAGGGGAGATAGACAGACGATCTTCTAGGCATTGTACGTTCAGATTGTGTAAGTGCAAACACGATACCGGGGAAGGGGGGACAAGTGTGGGGGGGGCCCAAGTGCTCCCAGTCAGAGAATGGGTAAGTGCTGAGTGATGCCACTCTTGTGGGTCATTGACCAAGTGCAGTAACGATGAGGCAAGTGCAGGCCCACAGGAAAGTGCAAGAGGACTGGCGAGGGTGCCAGGGACCTGTGAGACTCTGAGGTACACCCAGTGGGCAGTCAGCAAGCTGTGTGGATAAGGAAGGAGAGGTTAGCAGGGTAGAAGGAGAGAGAAGGAAGAGGAGAAGAGGAATGTCTTAAGGAGTTTCCAGAACGTAAGGAGATTAGGCTCAAGATGGAGGGCGGCAGGGAGGCTATTCCAGAGGGAGGCCCCTTCTGAGGATAAAGATTTTTGAAGTTCCAATCTGCGGGGCAAAGTTATACGGGTGATCCCAAAAGTTGCAATTCCCATTCAAATTCTGCATGGAATTTTGCTCTCATCTAAAGAAAGAAATACTTGATGGATTTGCAATAAACCTCCAAGAAGAGCTGGCACCTGGACCAAGTAGAGTGTTTGCATGATTTGATGAAAATTCGTCCAGTGTTTTTTTTATTTATAAAAAAACAAAATCTGGACCATTTTGAACTATGTATATTTTGCCAGTTAAACCCGTAGGTCTGCATTTTGAGCTGGACAGCTTCAATTGGATTAGCTAAAGAGAAAACAATTGTTCATTGGCTGGGGGTATCTTTTGGTTGACTGATGATGCCATGAACATTTTAAAAAATCAGCCATGATCCAAAGCTGGACCCAAGAATCCAGCACGACAAAATGCACTACAAAAGGTTTTTAAAAAAGGTCAATATAGCCATCATCTGTGGTCCATTTTATTGTGACAGGGTGGTTGAGGCTATGCCCCAGGGGCTTGGAATATAGTCTTTTTTGGCAAAAGATGTTTCATTTTGGGGGTGTGAACATATCAGGAGATACCGCAGCAGCAAAGTGTGCTGGGAAAAGAAATAAAAGAAGATACTGAAGCCCTCTGGGGTTTCTTTCACTCCAGGGTGGGTGAACATGTTCCCAACATGGGTGGAAAATAGCTTTTTTTCTGGTCAGAGAAATCGTTTTTGGCACAGGATTCGGGAAACGCAAACCTGTATTTGGGAATCCTGGCAGGATCCATTGATACTGTAGCATCAAAGTGTGCTGCAAAAATCTTGAAAAGAGACATGGCTGTGGGGCTTGTAGCATGGCTGAAGGACATGCTCTGGGAAATATGGCCACTGCCCATCGCCACAGGTCTACAGACCGGCTATGGGGGTTAAGTAGCCAAAGGGCCTGTCAAAAGGACAGGCCCTGTGGCACCTCGGGTGGCTAGCAAGGGCCTGGGTCTTGGCGGAAGGCCATGCCCCAAGCAATGTGGCCACTGACCATGACCAATATGCCCATGGACACACAACGAGAACAAAGCGGCCACTGAGGCTGGCTCGGGAGGAGCAAGACGACACGGAGCAACACAGGTTCGATCTCCTGGTCCGCGCTTAGAAACCTCTGGGTATTAAGCGCATTATAAATAACCAATTATAATTATTGCTGTGGGTGTCTTGGTGGGTCCTGGGGCTTGTTAAGGCACAGGCAAATGTGCCCACTGGCTATGAGGGTAACATGGCAACTGGGTCTGGTCAAAGTCAGGACCACTAAATACTTCAGCTGGTTTGGAGGGGCCTGTGGCTTGACTGAAAGCCAGATCCTGGACAGTGTGGCCATTGACCCCAGACTTGCTGTGGGGATAATGTTACCATTGGTCTAAGACCAAGCCACAAGCAAAGCACCCACCAGGCATTTTGTGTACAGTAGATATGATATTATACATCATTAAAAACACCAATAACATGCAGTCAAACGTTCTTTAAAAGATACACTATTGTTAAGTGGGCACTTTAAACATGCAAGTTCAGTGAAAAAACTTTAATTGAAGGGAAATTAGGATGTTGGGCATAATTCGCACTCGCACCATGCACTGCTATTGTCACAGATAACATCACAAGTGGCATTACTGATGACATGACTGGACGCACCACATATGACGTCACCAAGCTGAAGCTTTCCTGACAGACAGTGCTTACTAGGCTTTGTATTTAGCATATGGCCATCAGCATAATGCAGGGCCACAGGTGGCCCTCGCGTGGATGAGGCCACGCTTCACAAAATGCACTTATCGTGAGAGAAACTGTGTCCAGACGATCTGTGGAGAACATAGCAATCTTCTAATGCATTTCCGCAGGCCTTAGATACAGCGGGGCGCCAGGAACTAGAGGATGCCTCGCCCAGGGTCATTACTTACCAGGTCTAGCAGAACTCCGGGTAAGGGAAAGCTTGGGCTCAGGTTCTGAATATGCATCGAGCCCTGGGCACGCGTGTGTGGATATAGAGAGTATACTTAGAGCATTGGTACATACAGACCTGATGCACAATCTCGCAACATCTGGGCATGAGAAAACGAGGCAGTGGCCAGAGCAATACCATATGATAGTGCCAGGCACCATCCATGCAAGGTATGCACATGTTATAGCCTCTCTGTGTACTCCTCATGGGTTCAATCTGTGTGCCCCATGGGCACAGGCCAAAGCATAAGGGCAAAAATGAAGGCATACATATACATCAATTCTATTATATCTGTATGCCATGTTCTTAATGAACTTTCTAGAGTTGTAGACTTGTCCTTTCACTAAACAAAAAGTGCTTCATTGGCCAAAGACATTGTGCAAGCTCAAATTGAAGGTGCATCATATTTGCACTGTATTGTTAAAATACCACCATACAGAAACTGTGGGACTTTGTTTCGATGGAATGGGTTACATACGCAATTCAAGAGGAACAAAGCAAATTTACAATAGAATGGTCGACTATACTGGACTTTCTTCACGGTGAATGTGTCGAACAGTACTGCCCACACAGACTGCGCCTGTTGGGTATATCCTGAACATTTCTTGAATTATATATTGTCGGCTACGCCTTCCGTGTACCAGGGGATGGGGCTGCATGGGGTGGAGGGAAATGGGATTGTTTCAATGTGTTCTGTTATATTCAAACTCAATAAATAAAAATATAAAAAATAAATCTATATAAATAAAAATGTAAATGTTCTTTTGTTCAAAATCTTAAATCTCCGAAAGTTGTTCACCAATTGCTTTGAAATTTTGACACAACGTTGCATTCAAATAGGTGCATGTTTTTATATACCTACTATACATAGATGTCACACCTGTGACAGGTAAAAACATGCTTTTTCTGAAAAACAGCGCCATCAGTTGGACGTAAAAGCAACACACGCTGTACTAAATATTTTACTGAAAAACAGAGCCATCTGTTGGACGTAAAAGCAACACACGCTACACTAAATATTTTACGATTCCATTTAAATGTTTCCGATTTAGAATGGCTCAAATACGTACCAAGGAAGCAGCAGAGCGACATGCAGCCAGACTTCAGGATGCACGGTTGTGAGCATGGCGATCGCGTTCTGCAGCTTCAGATCTGCTTCGTTCTCAACAGAATGAATGCGACAGGCTGAGAGTGGCTGAAAGACGTCAAGGAGAAACAGCAGGTCAGCATCAAACAAGACTCTGTGCTCACCAATCACACAATTACAATCGCCTTGCATTCCGGTACAACCCAGCTGATGATTATAGTTTGAGCCGGCATGTTCTCATCGGTACCATGACTGAAGTGTGTCCTTATTGCAAGGCTCTGAAATGTAACGGAGAAACGAAAGGAATGTATTGTGCCGCCGGGAAAATTAAACTGCCTCAACTTGGAGAACCGCCAGAGCCATTAAAAACTACCCACAAGCATTGTGAAATTAAACATATGAGAAACATGCACTTTCTCTTTTCTTTCTTTTCCATTTAACCAGACTGAGCTACGGCAACGCGTGGCTGGGGACAGCTAGTAAAAAATCTAAAAATACCACCATGAACAGTTGACGTACTTGGTGATATCATATGTGTTGTCATCAGTGATATCATCAATGATGACATTTGTGACTTCATCTGTGAAAGCATGTGTGGTGGTATTCGCTATTTTCTAGTAACAATGCTTAAAAAATGGCAAGGGTTAGAAGTGGGAGGTGAAGTTACTCTCCGTATTCAATCTAACACAAGGGTGCAGCAGGATTGGCATTGGTGCTGTTGCTCTTTTCACTCTATGGAAACATGGAAACTCTAGATCTGCCACGGCTTGGACCACGAAGGCTTCCTTTCCTCTTGTATGATGAGGATGCTTTGTTGATGGCCAGGTCTGCAAGGGTCTGGCCAATCTTGGTCACAGCGTGTGCTGGCAGGACACATGGATGAGAGGAGATTATGTGTCCATTTTATCAAGCCCTCCACAATGCCTAGTGCAGATGTTATCCTCATTTTGGAGGATTACAGAAAGTGGCAGGTGGTTAAAATAGATAAATGCTCCCACTGAAATGATCCTGGCATTAGATATGCTGACAACCTCTGCTCGGTCCATTAGCCCATAATATGAGGCATGTTAACGGGGAAGTCATGAGATGTTCTGCAAGCTTTCCAAGATGTCCCCTTAAGATGATTTCTGGGACATGTACGGCTCAGTCTGGAACTACTTCCAATGATGTAGCGATGGCATGAGGGGGCATGTCCTCCAGCTAAATGACATGTTGCGGAAAATATCTATTTGAAATATATGTTCGAGGTTCCACATCTAGAAAGACCTGAATCATCATTAAGACGCAAATTGTATTGCCATAAAGCTATTGGAATTATGGGCAACCATCTGGTCTAACGGGCGGGAACTTTACCGAAAGCTGTATTAGTGGATGCGCCAAGGTGGGGCTATACCATAGATGTACTCTTGGTTAAGTATGCGGGATAGCACCTAAAGAGGATTCAACTGGTCACATGGTTTACAGATGAATGCCAAACTCTTTTCAATGTTGAATGCTTGTCCTCTTAAATCGAATAAAAGAACCGTACCTCACTATCCCTCCTATATTCAACTTGTACACAGTCTATTCTTGACTGGGTCACTCTCAGCCTTTAGGCTTGTCTGTCCGAGGCATAGTAATGACAGTTTTCCGAGTGGGAAAGATTTAAAAGATCCAAAGGTGATCCCGGGTGGACCGCCAAAACACTTCAAGGGTCTTCTTGAGCTTATCTCGAGCCCATCACGCATTCAAACACTATTTGTTCTCACGCACCTTTTACATATGGAAACTGCATATGTAGACAGTCCAGCCGATTCCACACATATTAGAATGTATCTTTTTTTCTTCAATCCTGAGCTCAGGTCCTCTGTAACTGGATCTACATGCACTGAAGCTACTGGAAAACTTCCTCTTCTGAATTCTCCCTTCCCTGCGTCTGTGGCATCCACCCCCTTTTTCTCCTCCCACTGCTCTTTTATTTTTCCTCCGCAAACGAAGGCCTGGATACAGGAGGGGGCACAATACACTGATCTCCAGCCAAGCGTACCACTAAGGTGGTGACTTGGTACCGTAAAAAAAGCTTTGACACATAGCATAACATTAAGAGACCCAGCAGCTGAGATGAAAGTCAAAAATGGCCGAATCCCTTCATCTTGGACCTAGGGAAAGTGAGGATGTTTAGGCCCTGGTGAAATGTCCAACTGTCTGGTTCATTGTTTTCAGGTATGTGTACAGAACTAGGACTGATAGACTTGAAAGAGGAACTACCTACTCGGGAGAACATGCGTCTTAAATTAAGTCTCCAAATAAAAGACAAGCTATGCATGGTTATCAATCATGTGGATGCCTAAGGAGCAACATTGCTGCTATTTAGGGAATTTGACATCCTGGCCAGTAGTCCAATTCATCTTCAGGAATTCTGCTGGTGTGGTAGCTCAGTGGGTTAGTACTTGCTTCGGGGATATGTGGCTGATCTTCAGGTTGCAGGTTCGGATCCCACACCAGGACAACTCAGCTTTTCATCCTTCTGAGGTTGGTAAATGAGTATTTTGGTTGGGTTGCAATAGTTGTATACAAAGAATGAATGATTATTATTTAGAAATATTGTATTTTAGGGTAGAAACAGATGACAAATCATTAACCAGCTTCTAAAATATCTTGTCCTCCAAATATTCATGCTGCCATTAATGATAAAATGATCTACAAACAGGTTCAATTTCACTACAAAATGCGTTAATAGATGGGTTTTGCCTTTCAATGCGGCTTGATCTAAAGGCTTAAGTATGTGCACGCCTTTATACTGCAATCCCAGAGACCTCTATTAGTCATTTGCCACTTGAACATATGTTTTTTACTACATAACATGTGTGTTTGCAGGATGCACGTTCACCCAAGTGAGGGAATTCTGACCCTAATTGCAGGGGTTTATTTTGTTTCTCAGCTGAATGGTACTAATTTTATCAATGCTGTGTGCAAGCATTCCCTTTTTGTTGGCTTTAATTTTGTTTTCCCTCGTGTGTTTTCTTAACCCCCAACCATCGTCTGTGTGCAAGCATTTCCTTGTTGTTGGCTTTAATTTTGTTTTCCTTCATGTTTTTGTTAACCCCCAACCATCCTCTGTGCGCGAGCCTGCTGCTTTTTGTTGACTTTTAATTTTGTTTAACATCGTTTATTTTTGCTGTGCCTCCACCTCCCCACCCTCCTAGCCACCATTGGTCTGTGTGCCTATGCACGTGGCCAGGAAGCCATGCAGCACCTCCTCCCCTCCTCCCCCCTCCATGGCCGCCATTGGCTCGAGTAGTGATCATGTTTTTAAGCCTACTTACACCATACTATGCCTCAACACCCTGACATCAGTATGCAGCGTAGACCAATGACATATCGGGGCACGCTGGACACATAGTGAGTCTCTAGCACTCACGCCATCTCCTGACCTCTCTCAGCACCCATCCACCTGCCTGATCTTCGTGGATTGTTTCTACGGGAGCCGGGCCAGCCCCACTAAGCCTTATCGTGGCCAAATGCGCATACACATACTAATCCTACTCTGTGATCTCCAACACTCTGGACTTCAGTCCACCGAGGGCGTTCCCACTACCAGCGCTTTGAGGCTATAATAATGGTAATAGGAACTACATAAATGACAATTACAATACAATACAATACAATACAACCTCAGAAGAATGAAGGGCTGAGTGAACCTGACAGGATTCAAATCTCTGACCACGTGGTAAAACACACACCTCTATAGTGGATGCTTTAGTCCCCTGAGCCAAAGACCATGCTCATCATTCGGTTATCCGCCAAAATGTTTTTTCCAGCGTCTCCCCAAGAAAAGGCCAACCAGCCCTAATGAAGGCTGTAGTGGTGAGTGACCAAGTGACGAGGTTCCTGTCATGCAGTTATTGGAATGTTGAGGGCTTGACCCGCTGAAGGTTCCTAGAGTAAACCTGGGGACTTGGTGAGAGGTGACTAGCCTGAGTGGTGGTGCCAGTGGTCAGGAGGACCCGTCTTGGATCAGAGAAGAGAGACGCTATAGCTGATGATTAATAAAGGTGATCACATCTTCACTCACCTGTGTCATCTTGTTCTCTGCAATCTTCCTGGTTGATTGGCAAATGATAGCTCACTCAGGGATGACATCATTGGCAACGCGGATCTGTGCTGCTGCGGGAGGTGCAGAACAGCCTGAACACTGCCCCCATTGACCCACCACTCAAGGCGTGATGTTGTTGTTGCTGCTGCTGACCCAGGGTGAGAGCTTGCAGTAGCTGGCCATCTACTGAGGAGCACTGGAGCTGTGTCACTGAGTTGCCACAGTCCAATGCACTTACAGATTTGTGAAGGCGGAAGGCAGGACTGGTGTCTGTAATTTGGCTGCAGCAGCCATTGTGAGGAGGCTGTAGTTGTTGTCTGATCGCTGGGTGGTACCTCATAAGGGCGTGGGATTCGCCAGCAGTGTTGTGGACATCCGCTGTGGCCTATAAAGCTGGTGAACTGAACTAGCTGATGGTTTGGTGGGCACAGCGGTAGACTGGCCCATAGAGAACTCTGGAGATTTCCCAGTAGGCCTCTGCACCCTGTACCTCTTTTGTGTAGTATTTCCAAATGTTCCCATAGGAAAACGGTTGGGTTTGCAGAAAATGTCTAATATGGGGCAACTTTGAAAATGATGTCCAGGGCCTCTTTTAGCTCCCCAGTCTACTCCTGGCTGGGCACTGGCGCAGTTTCTCACGAGGAGATCCTACCGCTTCTGTGCCTGAAGAAGTTGTGATTGCGTCACAACACGAAGAACCAATAGCGGAACACGCCTTCAGCGGGGCGTCACCCTGTAATGTGAGTGTTGTTGTATGAAAGGACTTGGTGAACAATGGAAGGAAATGACGCAGGGGCCTGCCCGCCATACGAAGTGAGAGATGCGGGAAGAAATGATGCGAGGAACGTTTGGAGTGGCCCTGTGGAAAGAGGGCACCGTGTACTTTCCGAGTGTCCACGACATGGCAACGGCACAGAGGGAATATGCAGGAACTGCTCAAAGGACCCTGCGGTTCTGCAGAGGAGTTTAGGATGGCGATGGCCTTGGGGTTCTGCTTAATATGCGGGGCAGTGTTGGACAACGAGGCAAACGCGTGTTTAATTGCCTTGCAGGGGCCGGACCCAGATTGATTGCATTTCTTCAGGGAAATAAGTGTTGTAGGAGCATGTGAGGTTTAAAAAAGAATACCAATGCGCTAGAGATATAGTGTGATTGTGTTGCAGATTTTAGAAATGTTTATAATATGTTATATTATTACCGGTAATATGTGGATGGAATAAGTGGATGTAATGTGGTGTATTCTAGTGAAGAGAAGTGTGTGTATTGGGCAGCTCACGGGCTTGTGTGAGTGTTGTGGTGTTAAGGTCTTTCCATAGTTGGATATTGAAAGCTTTAGTAAATATGTAACACAAGTGTGTAGTGTGTACATTTAAGCTTCAAGTGCAATTGTTCTCAAAAGTGTTATTCTATATGACAAATTGTGTAGTATCCATGCATTAATCCTGGTTTCACGGACAGTGATATTTTAGGATGTCCGTTTGGAGTGAGTGAAATCAGTAAAGGGCTTAGTACCGAAGTGAGTTTCTGATTGGAGTGGGAGACCTTTAGTTCTCCACTTTTCAAGGGTGTTTTAACCTTATCTGCGTCTGTCGATAAATGGGGGACTTTTGTGGCTTCGCAGTTTGGGCTGGTGAACTGTTAGATTGAGTAGCCAATGACCTTTCTGGGTCACATGTAGTTTTGCCAAGGGGTCCTTGTGTTTGGGTGACCAGACGTCCCGGTTTACCCAGGACAGTCCTGGGAAATCGCCATCTGTCCCGTCGTACTGGGTGTTTTTAATTTTATAAACCCTGTCCCAGGTTTGCAAGAGTGGGTGGCTATGGTCCGTCCCAGTTTTTGCCGGAACCCGATTTCGAAAACCCGAAATCGGGTCCCAGCGCGACTCTTCCTGCGCGAATGGGGGCGTGAAATGCTTTTCACGCCCCCATTTCCTCCCTCTTCCCCTCCGCGACTGCTCTCCTCCAATGAGAGCAGTGGGCCTGTGAACACCCCCCCAAACAGGCCAGTGACATAGAAGTAGGACTACAGTTTTATTTGTATTACTTTAGTCCTACTTCGATGTCTATGACCTGTCCAGTTTTTAAAAATGTTTTATCTGGTCACCCTACCTTGTGTGAGTAATTTTACAAGTGGCTCTTACGAGTTCACGTTAAAGGCAGAGGGGGCTTGCCAAGGCAGCATTCGGTGTATTATTTTATCAGTGATTCTTGTGAATCCACTTTATAGGCAAGGGAGATTGCCATGGGTACATTGGGGGTCATTCTGAGTTGGGCGGTACGGGATACCGGGCACCGGTAAGGAGACCGGTGCCGGTAATCCCTTAACGCCCAATTCTGAGGTCCCTTAGCGGGAACCGTAAAGGACGTGTGGTCTGACCATACGTCCTTTACGGGTCCCGCTAAGGGACCAGGGCGCTAATAACGGGCCTGCTATTCGCGGGCCCATTATTAGCACCTTCGCCATTCCCATTGAGCCCTATTGGGGCTCAATGGGAATGGGGAATGGTTGGTTGAATGGGGATTTACCGGGTCCTCCAGGGTCGGAATGACCCGATAAGTCCCCATTCAACCAGACCGGACCCGGTATAGGAGGCAGCCATGGTGCTAATAGCACCATGGCTACCACCCAACTCGGAATGACCCCCATAGTTTCATTCTTTAAGATGAGGTTTTAGATTGTGTAGGAGGAAGCGAGGGGGTATGTCTCATTTGTGTGATGTCTACGGTGAGGTGTGTCCGTGTGTATGCTAAATGAGTGTGGGTGGTTGTTCATGCATTATCATAGTTTATGCTGAAGGGAGAGGGTGTAGTTTTCCTTCGTTCTTCCCCGTTCATGTCAGTGGGTCTTTGGGACTTGTTGTGGGTGAGCACAGTTATGTTATGTATGTATATGTGCTAATTGTTAAATAGGTACAGAGCATTTGAACATTGTCAATCTGATGCGGGTGTATAGTTCTACTGCATTGCGCTGCTTAGGGATGTTCTTATATCTGAAATCACTTTACTGTTCTATCTTCTGTAACATTGTTAGAGGGGAAGGTGTGCAGGGGTGAGTGCCTGGCATGTGGTTGTTGGAATGCTGAGGGCTTCACCTGCTGATGGTTCCAAGATTGACGCTTGCAAATCCAGGGACTTGATGGGAGGTGATTAGCCTGGGTGGTGGTGCCGGTGGTGAGGAGGTTGGACCGGGGAAGAGAGACGCTGTAACTAATGATCAATGGAGGTGATCACATCTTCACTCGTCTGTGTCGCCTCGTTCTCTGCAATCTTCCTCGCCGATGGTTCCGCAACAGCCCACTGGGGGGTCACAGCAAAGGCCTCTTCAGCGTGGAGATTAACGATGTCCAGTGGACTCTAATTAGGAGAGGCCCTATCAGGAATATCCCAATTTGCTTCACAGCCTTGCTATCCCCGATTAATGAACGCCCCAATTACATTAGCTGCATTCTTACAGAATCCATTGGGAAATACCCTCTCTGTCGTGGCCTTGGACTGCCACTTGGGACCCACACTGCCAATCTCACAAATACCATGCAATAAAGGCCACTGGAGACTGTGCTGTCCCTTCTTACTTCATCTGCTCCCCTGCCAAACTCCTCCATACCTGCCTCGTGCTTTCCAAGGGAGCGCACGGACAGCACTCTTGCCGTTGCCATGACTCCAGTGGCAATGGTATTATTTTTATTTTTTATTCTGCGCCAGCTCACCACTTGCCACCCGCTGGTAGGTTGACCAGACGTCCGGGATTTCCCGGGACAGTCCGGGGAAATCACCCCACGTCCGGGGGTCCAGGGAGTTTTTTTCTTTTATAAACCCTGTCCGGGGTTTCGGATATGGTCCCTTTTTTTGCCTGGACCCGATTTCGAAATCCCGAAATCGGGTCCCAGCGCAAATCTTTTTGTGCGAATGGGGGCGTGAAATGCTTTTCACGCACCCATTTCCTCCCCCCTCCCCTCCCTGGCACTCTCCTCCAATGATTGGAGTGTGCATGTAAGCACACCCCCTCCCTGCCCACTCCCCCCCTGCAACAGGCCAGCGACACAGAGGTAAGACTAAAGTTGTATGTGTATTTACCTTAGTCCTACTTCTATTTCGATGGCCCGTTCGGGTTTCTTTTCTTTAGAAATCTGGTCACCCCAACACGCTGGCTACACTACCTTTGGTTGTTTTATCCTGTGTTGAGCACTTTCCACTCCTCCCCTACCCCTCGCACTTTCCCTTTCCCTCTCCCCTGCACTTGCGCGTTCTCAATGTCACTGTGCCTAGTACATACATGCCAACATTGCGACATAGGGGGAGGGAGATTTCCCCAAGGAAATCAGGAAACATGCATTTTCCCACAGGAATGCATTGGGACTAAGGTTATTTTAGGCGGGAGAGCGTGAATAAAAAGCAATATTTTTCACTGAAAAATCTGGACTCTCCCGCCAAAATCGGGAGGGTTGGCATGTATGCTAGTAAGATCATTGTTTCTGTCCTCCCTTGCCTCGTCGCTCCTTGAAACACTTGTGTATGGACGCGATATAAATAAAATATCATATCATATCACTGTGGAAGTGTCCGCGTGTATAATCCTTGTCCGAGATAAGGCGTATTGAGTCCCGCCCGGGGACCACAGGACCTTACTCTGTTTAGGATGAAATGACTGGAAATGAGCGCAATCTAAAATATGTTGCGAGCGGAGATAGACGAGTGGAGATTGCTGTATTGCAAAGTATGAATGCAAAGGTCTGGGTGCATTCCAGAATCACTGCCTACACTTTTGCCATCCTCCCTTCCTTATCTCTTCCCTTCTTCCTTGGTTACTCTGTATACATGCTACAGTGATATTTCACTTAAGAAACGCACATGCACAGGACTCGTGTCGTCTGCCTTTTGGCAGCCTACCTATCTAGACCGTTTAAAAGTCACAGCCCATCCAGTGGGATGACCCTGGTCATTCATACCCACATTATACATAGGATAGCCCGGGCACATCGCGAGCCCCTCCTGCCAAGGACTGCGTCATTTCTTCTGGCATTAGTCTTTGAAATGTTTCCCACCTAAAACGAATTACAGGGCAAGTCATGTCACTTTCACAGCTGCAGCAACATGGCAGACGGAGACCAACAGATATTTATCTGGAAAAAAAGTCCCCTTAGTGGACCACAGAAAGAGGTGGCCCCATAATGACTCCTTGTCCTGCGCATAATGTCAGCTGTTAGACCAGAAGGTGACGTGCCCATTGGATATCTGTTGCCCACACGTGGTTGCTGGCACCAAGATGGGAAAACACCTCATGAAATGAATTTTACTGGCGAACCTACTCTACAACCAACTCTTGGGACAACACATGTTGGACTCACCCTTGCCCAGAATTGCAAAAAACAGGCCCTCGCCTGCTCCTACCCTTCAATGTTATTCCTCTTACATGTCTGCAAGGATGCCCCTTTAACATCTACCTGGAATTCACCTCAAGACGTCACGTCTTATTACACCTCCTCCAGTTAAGTAGCGCCTATTCTAAGATTCTTCCATGGTCCTACTGGTCCTCCTAGAAAATGGCCTCCCCACCGGTGGTGGAATTCGGCAGCCTGACAAGGACTACAACTGCCGGAGCGTCCACTTCTTGGCAAGAAAGGAGCACCTCTCTGATGTTTGAAAGACCTCCATCTTTGTGTCATTAGGTGGGACCTCTGCTTGACAGTGCCCGATCCAACTCCTGAGAATTCCAGACTGGTCATTGTCTTCCCATTGCTCGTAGCCTCTCTGCCATTTGACCAACGGTGGACACGAGCTTTGGGGAATTGCCTCATCTATTGACCTTCAGACCAGCACAGATTTTTCCAAACAGTGTGTGATGCTTGGTAATCCATTCCCATCCGAACAATGTGCTGAAGCATTCTGGGAAACAGCACAAGAGGTGGCACAATCTACAAGTAGGTCCTAGCAGCAGCAGAAGAAAATGTTGATTTCATGTCCACTTAGGCCAACTTGCGCTGACCCCACATCCCTTATAGTGACCAGCTCTGCATCAAAGGACGTGTTAAGCACCAAGCATGCATCATTGTGGAGGTGAGGGGTCACCGAAGTGTCTGCCACGGACAAGAGAGGGTGTCTCCGTTTATATTCACATTTCTTAGGGACCAAGCCCTCGCAGTATATGTTGAGCTGCCTCACAGGTGGCACCCCAATTAATCCTGTATACGCTGTCTGGTCTGCACGCCTTGTGGTCTGTGGGAGCTTCTGATGGATAGCATTGTACTTGGCTTGGTGGCCTATCTGGGGACATTATAGCTGATGGATACACCTTTGTTGAGTCATTCCAATAAGAAGTGGTTCCCCCCTTGCTTTGGATATTGCTTAGGGAGTGAAAGTCAATTCCTCAGCCTTAATGGGTGGCCGCAGCACCTGGTGTAATCCCTCTACCAGTGAAGTGCCTCGTCATTAAGGATGCCATAAGTTCCGAATTCAGTTGCCTTGTGTGTGTGTATGTGTGTATGTGTGTGTATGTGTATGTGTTTGTGTGTGGGTAGAGTGTGTGTGTGTGTGTGTGTGTATGTATGTGTGTGTATGTGTATGTGTTTGTGTGTGGGTAGAGTGTGTGTGTGTGTGTGTGTGTGTGTGTGTGTGTGTGTGTGTGTGTGTGTGTGTGTGTGTGTGTGTGTGTGTGTGTGTGTGTGTGTTAGCGCACGCACGCACACGCGAGATTGGATCTGGGCACTTCTACTGGGGTCCATGCAATGCATTACCCTTTTCCGGGTAATCCTTTCCTGCTTATCCTTCTACTAAGACAAACATCTAGCAGCTCTTTGCTCCAACACCTTGTCACTCGGATCTCTGCTTCTCTCCTCTAGCCACTGCTCTTGTTTAGTAGCCTTCTCAGCTGCGCTGCTTGCCCCGCCATCCCCTGCCCGCTCACTTTGTCATCCCATTTCGGCAAAAATGGCTTCCCTTCCGCTACCACGCTCACTTGTTCCAGTATTCGCACTCAGGTAGAAGGGCAGGGGCCTGTTGAAATCGCTAGGGAGAAAGATTCCACCAAGAAGACCTCTTGAAGACCAGCACATTTCTCAAAGCAGTTGTCAGTGTTAGGTGCGCTAGCGTAGGACCGCCGGCCATGGTGCCATGGTGGGGAGGAGACTTGGGGCAAGAGGGCCAGCCCAATCTCTGTCTAATACACTCACACCTACCACGGGAGAGCGTTATTACGCCAAAGGGGCTCTAGTCATTGGGCTCTCTGTCAAATCACAGAGGAGTGTGGTATCCACGGTTTCTTGCATTTCAACTACAGGCCAACAGGGCACATTCAAACTCCTAGGTGATGTCAGGTCAATATGGCGAGCAAGGGGGGTTGCCAGGACCTGCAGCAGCTTGGTAGCAGTTCCTATAGGCTCAGCATCATGTGGCCTTGTCCAGCAGCTGCTGCATGCTCTAGAATGCAACTGCACAGGGAATTGGGGGTTATCCTGCCTGCAATGCCCCTTCATCGGTTGAGATGGGGCATTCGTTCTCCACCATGGTGGGTGGCCGGGAGTTGTCTAAATAGGATTTCTCTGGATCCCATTCCGTTTGCATACAACGCCGACTCACTCACACAAGTGTCATCTTTGCCATGCGTTGTCAGGCTCGGTGTAGGAGCACACGTCGACGTGCCATGTTGTCTGGACTATGGCAGACGAGGGCTTTAGCCAGGAAGAACCTTTGGGATTTCAGATCTACATGGGATCGTTTTCTAGGTGTCTCCTGCTCCGCTTCACTCATAGAGGTCTCCAAAAAATAAGTATAATCTCCAAACTGCTCCCAACACAAAGGCATCCAAGACCAATCCAGGGAGCTTACTCCCGGCGGAGTCACAAGGCAGGTGTATATCTTTTGACTGCCAGCATTTATAAGCAACATTCGGATCCAGATTACAGAAACTGTACTATGGTCTTGTGCAAAGCATTCGCACTAGGTCTGAGCACTAATGCAAAAATCATTGGGGACATATTAGAAAACATTTGCGCCAAGTGCAATTTTAAATGGTGTAAGCAGTAGTGCAAAAATTGGCTCAGTGCAAAAAACTCACACGTTCAATGCATTTTTGCACCGAGGCAAAGTGTATGCTAACATGAGATCCCTGTACTCCTGCAGAGCAATAGACATTTCATCACACGCATGACCAGTGCCTCTTTGGCACTTGAATAATGAAAGTACTTTTCATGGCCCTTGGCGTTCAAAAGCTGCAGCAGGTACTTCAGAGAGCCCGGGCATTGGTTTTGATGAAATGCACCTGTTTTTTGCAGGACCGGGTAAACTGGCCACGACCTCTGCAAAGGATCTGTTCCCATGGGGTGGGAACCCAAAAAAACTTGCATGACCCCTGCCCCCATGCAGAAACCGTAAAGGCCAGGAAGGCATTGTAATGCGAGAACATGCGGAAATTCCGGCGAAAGCCCTTTCCCATGGGTATTTTCCACACCCACCACGATTGGCATGAAGCCCTAGATACTAGCCGACTGCCCAGATTTCCTTATCTGCCCCAAAATGCTAGAATGCCCCATAGATCTCTGCCCTCTCTCACTCTATCTTTCTATTTCCCCCAGGTAGTCTTTCCAGGTAGGTTCCCTTCCGTTCAAGCATTTCAATTCATTGCATAGTTTCTCTTTTACTGCATTTTGATCTTAATATTTGATGCACTTTGGAAAAAGTGTTTTAAAAAGCCATAAAATAAAAATACTCCCCACAGGCCAAGGCCTATTGCAACGAGTCTTCTCACTGCAGAGGTTATTTAGATGGTAGGAATATGTTTTTCTTGGTCCAGGGTCCATAGGCCCTGACGATGATTCTTCTTACAGGCCAAGGTTCTGTGGGAGGTGAAGAACATGCGACCTTCAGCCCAAGGTCTACAGGCGGTGAAGACGATGTTTCCTATAGCCCAAGTTCTATAGGTGGTGAACCAGATGCTTAGTCCAGTGTTTATATGAGGGGAAGAAGATACTTCCTTTAGACCAGGATCTACAGGAGGTGAAGACGTTGTTTTCTATAGCCCAAGATCTATAGGAGGGGGAACAGTTGTTCCTTTAGCCAAGGGTCTATATGAGGGGAAGAAGATGCTTCTTTTAGCCAGGGTATATAGGAGGGCAAGCAGTTTCTTCTTTTAGCCCATCGCCTACAGGAGGTGGTTAAGATGCTTCCTATCGCCCAAGGTCTATAGGAGGTGAACAAGATGCTTAGTTTAGTCCAGTGTTTATATGAGGGGAAGAAGATGCTTCCTTTAGACCAGGATCTATAGGAGGTTAAGGAGATGTTTCCTTTAGTGCTGGTTCTATAGGAGGTGATGAAGATTTTTCATTCATTGACCAATCACAATCCACCTTTCCCGGGTGCGTTTGTGCCTTCACCGCCCGCGATGAAAAAAGAAAAGAAAATTGCGGCCGCCATTAAAATAGAAAAGGGACCAGGTCCCTTGTAGGATGATGGCAGCCATTTGGGAACTTGTTTTCCATGGCCCCTGTCATCCGAAAAGGGACCTAGTCCCTTTTCTATTTTTATGGCAGCAGCCATTTTATTTGTCTTTTTTTTCTCCGATGGGAGTTGGGCTTAAGCTGAGCTCATCTCTCTTCAGAAGGAAAACAAATAAAAACTGTTCACACCCTGCAGTCCCAGGCAGGGCGCACATGGGCTTTAACGGCCCGAGCTGAGGCCCAAGCGAATGGTCGCCCCGCCACCGGGGTGTGAAAGCTACATTTAGCCCATGGTCTATAGAAGGTCACAGTGATGCTTCCTTTATCCCAAGGTGTAAGGACTGGTTAGTTCCAGGATATATATAGGAGCTGGAAAACACGCTACCTTTAACTCTTTATAGCTTGGAGACTCTATAGGCGCAGAAGAACCATTGAGTAGTCCAGACTCTATAGGTGCTGCAGAAGCTAGGTCACAGTTCAGGGGGCGGGAATGCTCAGCACATGAAGAGAAGAGATATTAAAGGCTGTAATTCCATGGCTCCTCCTCGCGCACAGCCGTAATGCGCATGCATTCCAAATTGCTGTCTGCCAGAGCTGTTATTGGCGCGAGAGATCAGCGCCTCCAGCGTGAAGCACTGAGGTTCTCGCCAAGCAATTTGTGCAAAACTGGTGCTTTTGCATCCCGCCACACTCGGCTGATCTGTAATCGCGGCGTGTAAACACTTGTGATTATAGCACTGTGTGGCACAGGAGAAGATGTGTTTGCTTCCAAGCCCCGCCCAGGGATAATTAGCTGGGAGTCTGGCTCCTCTAATGCACACAGTGTCTAGGAGACAAAACGGGAGATGTCAGTTCAACAGCACCGCAGCCCAGTTGCAGTCATGTATGTGTGGTTGTATGTGTGCATGTTCAGAACAAATATAGCTGTGAATCAGCCAAGTCAAGCAGTACACCAAATGCAAACGGCAACAGGGCGCGATAGGATGGATACAATATTAATGGGTGCCTCATTTTTATTTTCGCTCGGTGGGCGGGGGGCACAATTGCACACTCCACCGGCCCCGCCGCAAGCAATCAAGCTCGACCCCTTCCCAGGTGCAAATGGTGCATTTTAGTGTACAATGACATACAGCAGTAATGTGAGAAAAACCTATAGGATGAAGAGCTTGAGCTCAACATGTGTTAGTGTGATGATGGAGCCGCTACCTTCGAGGAGTGCCAAGAGACCGGTGGTACTGGAGGATTTGTGGTGTAGGTGTGGTGGAATGGTCGAAGTGGTGCAGAGGTGTGCAGACTAAGCTGGGCATGCCTCTGCTGAAGTGAGTGTGAGGTGGTGAGGAGTGCTAGCAGGCGTTCAGCTGCAGTGTGTGTGTGTGGGGGGGGAGTGGGCATGCGCGTGTGTGCTTATTCCTGTGGAGATAATGGCGCGTATGGCATGCCCCAGTTGTCCTCTGATGCCGGAGAACCCCTTGAGTGAAAAATAGTACAGGGTCATGTTTGAGTCAGCATATATTATGCCGTATACTACCTGAATGGAAAATGTGTTCCATGGGTTTGGTGAGGGGCAACATAATGGCCCTCATTCCGAGTTTGGAGGTAAGTACCGTCCTTTACCGGCATGGCGCAAATAGCGTGTCTTTGCTGGCAATAGATCGCTAAAAGCGCACTATTACGAGTTTGCGGGCATGAGCTTTGCGCCATGCCGGTAACGGACGTAGCGGCATGGCGCAAAAGGGCCCGAAAACCCCCCTACCGGCATGAACCGCACCGTAGACAACATTACCGCCATAGATCAACACGCATTAGCGGTGACTGTAAATAGCGGTCACCGTTATTTACAGTCACCGTTAAATTGCGGAACCGGAAACAGCGTCATCGCACAGGAATGGGAAGGAGCACGGCGGCCATCTTTAAAAACACAATCCATTGCCAGACAGGACCCCTGGCACATTGGTGACCCACCGGAAACGAACTGCTACCACCCAGGAATGCCCAAAGCACCAAAGAAAGCAGCTGCATGCCTCCGAAAGGAGCGGTTCAGCCCAGATGAGCTGCAAATGCTTGTGGAGTGAGGCGGTGCAGAAAAAAAAGGAAATCTGGGCACTAGTATGCCAGAAGGTGAGCGCTGTGGGCAACACCCCCCGCACCATAAAGGATTACTGCAAAAGGTGGGATGACCTGCGGCTGAGGGTGCGGAGCATCCTCTCTGCGAACAGAGACCAGGCCCTGGAGACTGGAGGAGGCCCAAGTTCGCCAATTAAACTCATGCCATGGGACGAGACAGGTGCGCCCATGATAGGGGCCGAATCCATTGAAGGGGTCGGAGAAATGGAGTGTGGTGCGACGTCATCCGCTGATGGAGGTGAGTGTCCAAAGTAAATACTGCTAACGCAAATGTCATGAAAGTCACTGCTAAGGTCTGGCCAAGGAGTCACAGCATGGTCGACAACACACACCCCCCGTAAATCATGCCGAAGCAAGTGAGACCCAAGCCAGTGTCAGGTGCAAGGCCGTACCGTATATGACACATACCACACAAAGTTGCCCATTCCATGAGGCACACAGGGTAGTTGATGTAAACAGTGTGCATGTTAGACAGCACAGTACCTGGCCAACATGAGTGACACCGACATATGCATGCATTTACCACCCAAGTATGGAATGACGTGCCGTTCCCAACACAAATGCAGATTAGCCACAATTTTCTGAATGGGCTATCATAGCCGTGTATGAATGCTGGCTCTCCAAAAATCACTCATGCCGTCCCTCTCTTCCACCCCCACAGGCAGTGAGCATGACAGTGAGGAGCAGGAGAGCAACCGTCCCAGCACTTCCAGGGGCCAAGGCAGGGGCCGCCGTCTCCTAGCGACAAAGACAACACCTGGACATACACCACCAGCTCCAGCAAGGCCTGTGGAGGGTGCACCATGCTCAGCCCCACCCCCACCCCTCCCTGCACTGGCTGCAGACACATGCCCAACGCCATGGTCCGAGGAGTCCAGTGTGGCTGGGGAGGTGGCAGCCACAGCCCCCCTCGAAGTTGAGGACAGCCCCAATGCCATCTGGGGAACAACAGAGGACGACACAGTGGAAGTCGTGCACACCCCTGAAGCCTACTCAAAACCCCAGGTATCCTTTAGTGAATCGGGTGAAACCGACACACAGGAGCAGTCTGGCCAAGGACCAACACTGGGACATGGCAGTCCTGTGTACAGTTCCCTTGAGGAAGCGCCAGCAGGACATGTCAGCCCGATCCCCAGCAGGGCCACTGCTCCATCTGCCAATGCACAGCGGGCTGACCGGCTCACTCATTACAGAATTTGTGCAGGACAATCGGCAGGCCAGGGAGGAGTGGCATTCTGAATTGAGGGCACTGGGCCAGTCCATAACGGAAAGCACCAATCGGCTCTGCGAGGTGCTCAGCCGCATAGCCGATGCTCTGGAGGCTGCTCATCCTGGCCAACAGCCTCAGCATGAGGACACACCTTCAACGAGCAACTCCACCCAGACCAGCCCACTCCGTCAGTCGCTCCGTACGCTGCGCCGCCGGGACATGCCTCCCCCTGGCTCCAGGAGCGCAGAGTGATAATACTGCCAGCCACATGTGGGCTACGTGGACCCTATGGGACTAGTGTGGGGTTGTTGTGGTGGGAGGGGAGGGGACCAGGGTGTGTTGGGGAGTTGTGGTGGGAGGGGAGAGGGGTGAGGGTGTGTTGGGGAGTTGTGGTGGGAGAGGGAGGGGGTGAGGGTGGTGGAGGGTTTGTTTTTCACGTTGATATTTCAAAATTCAATACACCGGTTTTGCATCAAAAAAATTACCAGAGTGGACCTTCATCATTGCGCATGTGTCATTTATTCTTGCACAGTGCATAGTGTACATGTAACCCCACACCCAGTGCCCTATGTCCTAACAATATGTCACCCTCTGCTGACTTGTGGGTCAGAAATATTGTGCAATCAAAGACTGCCGCACGGCACGTCCCTCCTGTGCATCGGCACCGTGATGATGTCCTGCCACATCTTCCTCCTCCCCTTCATCATCATCAGGAGGTAGCAGTTCCATGTCAGGGGCAGGGGCACGTTCCGACGGATACACGTATTGTGCAGCATTACACATGCCATGGTGATCTTGGCCACCTTCTCATGGCTGTAGAGGAGAGCCCCACCCGACCGGCTGAGGCAGCGAATTCGTGCTTTCAACAGGCCAAAGGTCTGCTCTATCACCACACGTGTACAGGTATGGGAACAATCGTAGTCCTCCTCGTGCCTGGTCTGTGGGTTTCAGACAGGGGTCATGAGCCACGGCTTCAAGGGATAGCCACAATCACCTGCATGAGAGTGGAATAAAGGTAAGTGACTGCACAATCATGTAAGACAATCACATGGACGAAGGTAATTTGTGCGCACACGCACATGCCCCTGGATGCATTGACCCCATTTCTGGCCCCGCTATGTGCCCTGTGCAATGGACTAATGGTGTGGGTTTCATCTTCAAGATGGATCATGGTGTGCACTGACGTCTTTTTGCACGTGCATCGTATATGCATACTGCAGTCTTAGGTGTGAAATGAGTGATGAGTAGTGTTCTGTGGAATTTGGTAGTAAGGATCTTTGCCTGTAGTCAGTTCTATATTGGGCATTCTGCACTGATCAGTTCCATGGTGACATGCAGCACTCCTATGGGTGTGCCGAACCAGTGACATACTGTGGTATTCCAGGTCGACTCAGTTCAATGCATGGCCAGGGATAACTGTCCTGTGTGGTGTAATGCGGCAGTCAGCAACATAGCGCATATGAAGTGCAGAGTGCTGGATGACCTTACGGTGTGTGAGGGCCGGTGATGAGTTGTGCATGTGTTGTGGGATGTGGGCTCGTTACCTGTTAGTCATGTAGTGATGGGTGTTGGCCTTACTTCATAACTATGGGATTTGGTTGTCATGTACCATTTCAGTTGCTTTGGGGCACAGTGTTCGGTGATGTGCACATCGTGCACTGACGTCAACATTCCCACCCAGGTGAAGTATGCTTCTCTCCCCTTTCCCACCGAGGTGGAGTATGCTACCCCCCTTCCCATCCAGGTGGAGTATGCTTCCCCTCCCCTTCCCACCCAGGTGGAGTATGCAGCCACCCACCCCATAACCCCAATGCACTGCCATGGCCCAGTCAGGAAACTCACCAAGCAGCCAGGCACGTCGTCCAGCACGTCGCTCCATGTAGCGTGATAGCGTGGAGTTCCACAGTACCAAAGAGACATGAGTTGATCCTGGATATCGGGCAAAGCAATGTGTGATGATCTTGCTGGCGTCGCATACCATCTGCTCATTGGTGGAGTGGTATTGCTTGCGGTTGCGATACGCCACCTCCATGGCATGCGGGACCACCAACTCCACGTGGGTGCAGTCGAGGGCACCTACACAATTTGGCATGCCTGCCAGTGCATGGAAGGCAACTTTTGTATTGAATATGTCCTGGGGAGTCTGTGGTAGGGATATGTAGTCCCTTGTGTGCTTGAGTAGGGCATCCAGCACTTGGTTCAGTATCCGGGAAAATAAGGGTTGTGATATGCCATGCACGTGCCCCACTGTGTGCTGGTAGGTGCCTGTGGCAAGGAAGTGGATTACAGACACTACCTTCCGTAGAGGGGGGATGGCGGTGCTTATTTCTATGAGGCTCACTATGTCGTTGTGTATAAGGTCCACTATGGTGGTGATGGTGTCCCGGTCAAGCCGGTACAGGGTGTGGATCTGCTTAGGTGTTAGGTTGAAGGGGGTGGCTCTGATGCGAGGGATTGGGGGCTGCCAGCGTGGTAACGGTGGCTGCACTAGTGGGGCATGCTGGGCCTGTCTCACCCCCCTTCTCCTCCTGCGTCTCCTCTGTGGTGGCGGCTGTTTTGTTGTTGTTGTTGAGGCATTGCAAGCAGGCCTCCATCTCCAGTAATGCTACTACTATTGGTATCATCTTGGTGTGGGAGGTGGTGTGGGTGTGCTCCTTTTGTACTGGCCCTCACTCCATTGCCTCCACCTGTGCTGATTGTGTGCACCTGTGGCACTTGAAAACACTGCTCAGGGTTCATTACACCTTGTCGGCGATGCCGGTATTTACACGATGCCGGTAAGCTCGTTTTCGGCCTTCAGGAGGCCATTATTTGCATGTCCGCATTACTTGTGATCAGCTCCGGTTTAAGGCATGCCGCTAATGCCACCATGGAGTGTCGCGCGCACGGCCTAGACCGCTATTTACGGCATCGTAAAGTACGATGCCGTAAATAGCAGTCTGGTTGGTCAGAATAGCCTGTAGCGGTGAGCAATGCTGATAATCCTTTACCGGCATCGTTTTTCCCTTACCTCCAACCTCGGAATGACCCCCAATGTTTACGAGTTGCCCGCAGCATAGCGTACGCCAGTCTGGCAGGATGACTGTTGTGGGGCCTGGCCTGTTTGCGTCCTTGTGTCTGGCTCCTGGGCTCTGCAGTGAGTGCTCTGTGCAGAGGGTCCTTGGTCCACATCGTGCCCCATGTTGCTCTTTCTCCTCTACTTGCCCGACACTGCACACCCCTTCCTCCCCGTGTCCCGAGCTTCTCCTCCTCTCGCCTCCCCACACTGTGCATTGCCATCATCCACCCTCTCTGCAATCGGATTCGGTCCATGCACAGCTCCTCGTTCCTTCCTCTTCTCCTTCTCCCTTTGATGCCTTGGGCAGTGTGTATCTTCCTCGCCGTGCCTCGCATTGCTGCTCCTGCTGCCTGTGCACCATTGCACGGGGCAGACCTCCAGTGAGGTTGCCTAAGAAGGAAGACCCTCCCTCAATTCCCCTGGGCTCAACCTGTCACATGAGTGTGGAGTGGAAGCTGCTGCTGTCCTTGCATTAGATGGAGCCCTGATCAGTGCGCTGATAAGTGAACACACTTTAAAACCAAGGGCGGGTCCCCGCCGCGTTTCCTCATACAAGGAGGTCAGTGCAAATGTTTTCATGTATATCCTCCTGTCATTTAATGAGTATTTTTACGCTAAATTATGTAATTAACCTCATATGTTACATTTGAATCAATCCATTTATGATATGTTGCTTACAGCGACATAATCAGGATGATACTTTACACTTGATGATGTCACAGCCAGTTGCATCTGGGCGCATCTGTCCTCGGTGAAGGCAAGGCAGATGAAGCACCAACTCGAACATCACAAAGCCCCTCTGCTCCTGCAATGCCCTGTCACCTAGCAACCACACAATGCCATTGTTGCAAGTTCTAAACAATCAGACTGCATTTGACTTGGGGATAAAAATAGACAAGGGCAGCACATTATGATTTAATAATTTAGCTGGCAAGATAAACCAGTGGGTTGTTTAATGTGCTTGCTACAGCCGTGAACATACAGTTTATGAAAGTGAGTTTTGATATGAAATTGCGGATTCTTTCTTTCCAGAATATTCTATATTATGGCTCTGATTCACAGAAGCGTGTTTTAATGGCACAATCCGTAGGAAAACGCTTTGTGAATCGGGCCCTATATCTAGGGGTGTCTGTGCCAGCTCTGCAGTGGTGGGGCCAGGACTTTAGCCAGGCCGGGTCTGTGCTTCATATTTTTGGGCACAGGGCAGGGGCTCCCACAAATAAAGGAGATATATTTATTTTATTGGGGGGTTTCTTGCGTATGCTCCAGCTAACCCTAGTAAAATTGTAACTATTCCAAACAACTGAATATTTCTAACAAGTTGAAATACACAATTCAGCCAATTGCCTACTTCTATTGTCCTGGAACATTAAGTAATGTGCCCCGAAAAAAGAATAGTTGTATGACTATTCATTCAAGACACACAGTGTGATAAGGGCACCTGCTTGTAGTCATTGACAAGAGCATGCAACTTGCTGCTGTCTGTTGTAATACAATTAAAGTGCTACAAAAAGAAAGTGTGTTTACTTTGTGATTCAATGTATAGGTTTAGAATGTACGGTTAGTGTGGTGTGGGGGCACTTTGAAACCAGTTGCTCCTATTGCAGTGTGAATGACTCAAATATCCAGACAGCCCAGAAATAGTTGACACAGGCTAAGAAGTAAAAATGACTGCAACACAATGAGTACAATTAACATGAATGTAAATCATTTATAGCATTTACTCACGTTTTTTAGGTGTTTGCCTTCATGAGTGCCCAGGTTTCTTCCTCGATGTTTTGACGAACACGCTGTGCTCCCGATATTGTGCTAGTAGCCAGGGGCCCACCTGGTGCACCTTAAACCAGATGCATATGTTGAATTATTGTATTTGTTGTTACAACACGTGCTTCCCTACACCATTTTTTGGTTGCAACATAGTGAGTACCAGCGGCTTGATTACATTCTGAATAATGCATGTTATTAGTACCTAACTTAAAAGTATTCATTTAATCATTTAACTGTGTAACGATAAAGGAAAGAGTTGGCCCTGGAAGAGTTCAAGCATATTCATGTTTTCTCTTCTGGCGCAGAACATTCACATGCAGGCATCTGAAAGTGTGTAAGCCTGCTAGAGGCAGAAGTGTAGAAAAAACCATGGTCCCCTTTCCTCACCTAACATCATTACTTCATGACTACTGTTTCTTAGCAACATGCCAAAATCAAGTTGTATAAGTCCTGGAGTGTGTATTACAGTCCATTTTATATATTCCTGTACATGTTATAAATGCAGGGCCAGAGGTGCCAGAATGCAATATGAAGTGCACCTAGAAGCCAGAACTAGTTTATTATTTCAAACGTAACATGGCACAGCTTGAGTTCGATGAAAACTACACCACGCATGGCTGGACTTCTTTCAGACTTGCAACCCAGACGAGTCTGTGTGATAGTCACCTGCTTGGAGTCATTGTTTGACCCATGCAGGAATGTTGGTACTGTGCATAATGTTCGTAAATCTGCAATTAAGGGTGTTACATCCCTTGCAAAAGACGGCCAGTCAAATCCTCCGACGTGGCTCAGAGCTGAGAATATCGCAGATATTACTGGGCTTTATTTATGTTTGTTTTAGCAACATGGTTTTTCAGCTGAGGCTTCCCGTGCTTTCCTTTGTGATTCCACCTGTGAAAGAGATCTTAACATGGACGTGAGGCTTCTGTGCCTGTCCGTTGTAGCATGAGCATCCAACATTCAGCATTCAGAGGAGGGAAATGCTCCCAAATAAAATATATTACTCCTGTGCCCATGCTCCATTTGCGTACATGGATAGCAAATAATTGATGATATTACTGTATTTGATCTGATGGAGTAAATGGAAGTGAAGGCAGAGCCCTGGCGCAGATGGGGCTGTGGTGGTTTGTTTCTCCATGGTCTGTCCTCTGTTCCCTGTGAGTTTGTGTCTGACCTTTTTTAGTCAGGACCATTTTAAAGTATTTTGAAACCCAGGCTCTATAAATATTAAGGGTCCACCAGAACAATAAAAGGAACCCCAAGACTCTCTGGTTGCCCTCCACCTCCGACGCCCCTTCATCACAATCTATACATGTGGCAAATCAACTTCTGGGGAACTAGTGATCTAGGGATGAATATCGGTTTCTAAACCATCAATCAGCCCCACACCTCTAAGACACCAGAAGGAATCCGAACAGATTGGAAACACAAGCAAATTATAAACCTCCTTGTTCAATTTTGGCAACGTGAACGGAACAACAGGCGTATCTCCGCAAAGTCATGGATCATTGGTTAGTTGCAACACAGCGAAAATACAATGATTACCCAATGCTAAAAGGGACTGTCCAGTCAAGGTTGTATACAAATATCTACTTTATTATTATTACAACAGACAGTTCTAGCACACTACAAAATACAACCCACCCTGTAAAGGAACACAGTTGACAGACAGTTTAATGAATGAAAGGGAAGCACTGTGGATACTGACAGGAGGGTAGTCGGTAAAGAAATCAGTCTTAACTGTTCATGGTTATTTGGTTTCAGCACTAAGGGAGCAAGGGGTGGTAAATGTCACTAGGGGCCTTTGAAGAAGGACCAGGGGGACAGAACGACAATTTACCTGGTGCTTGAGATGAACTTGATGCTTGACAGCGTCGAGTTGGTTTCCGTAATGTTTTGTAGCTCGTGCAACAGAGTTCAAGATGGGAGACAGCTGTGGGTATCAGGCAGCAGGCAGTTTGGCAAGCAAGGCTGGATGGACGGCTGCAGACTGGCCTACACGGCTGCTCGGGGTCAAGAATCAATGTCTCTGTGCTGGTTGGCGGATCTGAAATGCTGGTTGAGGCATCTCAGATGGCTTTAGCGACTGCAGCGTGACAACAGTCAGTGGTGCAGCCGGTCGCGGTTCGAAGGCTCGACTGCCTCGAGAAATGTCCTTAAAAGATGGACAGTGGTTGATGCTTGTTGTGGCACTCCTCCTAGCTTCTTCGCAGGGCTTGTGTCGTCCTTTAAGGAGGACGGCCCAAAGCTGAGGAGAGTGTTTGCAGGCAACGGCCTTGTCCTTTGTTCAGAGACTCTCTGGCACTTCACACCTAGGAAGATTGCTGGTAGAACCTAGAAGGGCACGTTGTGTGCTGGCTGGGTACCAGTTCTGGAGCTGCTGGACGGGTCCTATGACTTCGGTATCTCCCTCTGTTCCATGAGAGGTGTTTAGGGAAGGGATATTGCTTCCCTCTTGGAAATCCTGTCCTTTCTTCACCGGCAGAAGCTGTTCCTTCAGCCAGGGTCCAAATGAGTCCTTCTTACTCCTTTCAATGTCGATGGATGATCTGCTAAGTGAGGAGCTCAGCCCTCTTTTAAAGCCAAGTGGGCTCCAGTGATTGGTCCAGGTTAAGCCTAACTTAAGGAACCAATCCTGGGTCCCCACCAACAATCTTCTATTATTCGTAAGGTCATATGCAGAGTTCTTTGCAATAGGAAAGGTAAGGGGTGGCAACATGTACTACTAAGTCCCACCCACCTTCCTATCTGCTGTGGATCAATGTGTATGTCTGGTTAAGTGTGCTCTCTGTAACTCTTAATCAAATTGCAGGTCTCCCTTGAAGTTTGTGGCGAGAACGGACTTCTGTCTCCCTCAAATCACATACTTCTTCCCTCTGAAAGGAGGTCCCCCAGCAGGGGTTGCCTTCTGTAATTAGTTGTCCCAGACATGCCATTCACTGTCCTTCATACAGAGGGGTGGTATCTAGCTTCAAGTTGACACATTGCATATAAAAGAGGTGTTAGTGACCTGCCCCCTTCTGCCCCGTTCTGTCAGTTCCTATTGCACAGAGGGCAAATCCATGGGGCCTTTGATATTTTAATTCGGCTGGCCATGGCTAGAGAAAGGTGTTGCCTTTCCCCTTCCTGAGATGCTTTGGTGAAACTGTGGCTGTCACATTCCAGCTAAATGTGGCAGGGAGGACTGCATCTGTAGGCTGTGTCCCCCAGAGTACAGTTGACTATGTGGTTGTTGTGCGGTGAGCAGAGGAAAATGTGTGCGGTTTAGCCCCACACATTTTCTGAGGTTGATCTCCCATCATTCATTTTCATTACAAAACTTCAGAAAAGCCCAGGCGAGCGCACCCTCCCCGTACGTATGGTCGAATTCCTCACAATACAAACAGCTTGATGTGTTGCCTTGGTAGCGATTACAAGTGTAGGAAATCCTTCCTGGTCTCCATTTCCCATCCTTCATGCTGGAATGGGAATAATAAACAAAGTGGCATTATAAGGGTAACACTGTCCACAAAGCGGGTACTTGTGTTCTAGCACATTAACATTAATAGCCACAAGGTATGGGTGGAGAACACAGATCAGTAGCTGTATAACACATGCACGTGTGCCCCAGAACAGGCAGAGAACTCAGATGAGCATCCTAACAGTATGTGCAAGTGCCGAAGCATGGGAAAATGCGAAAGACTGGAAGCAATGAGAAATGTACACATACCACAGCATAGAGACAGGGTGTAGACCAGAAAGTAACAGGAAGGTGCATGTACCTGAACTTAGACTGATATTGAAAGTGATTTTGCAATGAGTGTCACAAATACAAATTGTGGTCTGCAATAAACGCATGTCACTATTATTATAAATGAAGCAACACTACAGCCATTTAAACTGTCAGTGTGAATTTTGTAAGTCTGTTCCGTCAGAACTAAACTGCTCTTCGAGGATGAACATTTTAAAATATATGGGACTGGCATTTTGACAGGTCAGCCACGATACGATTGAATATTGAAAAATCTACACTGACGTACATTAAGGACATAAACTATTGACTGACTCCTGGGCCCATATAAATGGTGTGCAAGGGACGGGAGTGTCCACCAATTAAGTACACTTTATTTTATTGAATGAGTTGCCCAGGATCACACACTTTAGGCACCATCTATAACAGTAGCGGAGGCAGCTTTTGGTGCCAGGGTTGGGGGCAGATAATAGGGCACCAGCGGGAGGTGGGGGGATGTACTGGGAATCAGGGAGAGCCAAAGGGCAGCTGCCCCCCCTCCTTGTCCCTACCCTGGCTCTGACACTGGTCTGCAATTTTGGCACTTGGCCACACCGTTTCCCATTTATTGTCAAACAGCAGTGTGCAATTATTTGTAATTGTTTGATTTTCATGAACTAAAATGAATACTCTGTTTTGTAGACTGGACTTGGAAAGTACACAATCACATGTTAAAACAACATGGCAATATTTTTTTTTTATATGTGTAGAGACATGGTAATCAAAGTGGAATGTATGCAGCTGTATATTTCCTTCATAAAGGAAACACTAAAGTATTAGAATACTATGTAATGTGAACCTAAAAGAATTTGTCTGGGTTGTCTACTGTATTAAAAAAGTGTATACACACCAAGCAAAAGAATATTTGTGATGCATTCACCTGCCTCTAGTCATTGTTTGGCAGACTCTCAGATTGCTGTTAATGATATGAAGAAAAACCTTTGCAATTGTAGAAAAAAGTGAATCATTTTTGTGTTGGTTAAGAAGGCCTTAAAGTTGGCAAGAGGCGACATGGGCGGAACATCCCATGCCACATATTGTAACCCCTCTTCTTACCTCATATATTGGAGTGAAAGCCATACACAGCGCTTCGTTCCTTCCTATCTAGGCTTGCGCTGCATAGAACCCCTATACAAATGCATACAAATATAGCACATATCTCCCCTGCTTTTGGTAACCCATGAAGCTACACAATAAATGTATGGACCTGGATGGATAGTCAGGGCCACCATTTGCCATGGATCATCCTAAAACAGGATGTCTCGGGATGATAGTTCAGGGGCAATGCGCTTGCCTCGGAAGCAAGACGATGCGGAGCAGCACAGGTTCGATCCCCGGGTCGCGCTTAGAAACCTCTCGGTATTAAGCGAATTATTAATAGCCAAGTCTAATAATTATCCCTGCACGTTGTCTCCCATTAGCTTCTGGAAGTTACAGGCAGCGCTAAATTCTTGCTTTTTGGATACCTGCTTTAGAGTCATTCTAGAGAAGATCCCAATGTCTGCAGGCAGGAAGTCAAGATATGGCTGTTTCCTCGTTAACTTTGAGCCCCCGCTTTATTCTCCCAAGTCCCTGTTGCTGTAAGGCGCATGCGTGCGTTGGGACTCTCTGTACCAGACATCCGAGAATGGCATCTGGAGATTATGCACAACAGTGAATCCATCTCTGGAGGACAGGGAACTGACTACATGGTCATGTTTTTTTCATGTTTTTAAGTCTTGCAGAAAAGGAGGTGTGATGATTCACTCTGTGATTTTGGCGAGATGGCCTCTTTCGAAAGCCCTTTTCTCTGAGGCTGCGGTCAGGTATCCCCCAAACCACTGCAGCATGTTCATCACAGGACATTTCACCACTTTTTACAGCCGTGTTTTTATACAGGTTTTTAGGTTTTCTGGTCACGGACCAGTGGAGTGACTTTGCTGAAAATGTTGGGGAGGGGGCCATGACATCTAAATGAAAGAGGTGCCTGCCAAATGAGGGGGACAAAAGGGTGTGCCACAAAAGTTGGGGGGACAAACACCCTTGCCCCCCCTAAAATTACACCCATTGTAAGGGTGGGCAGTAGAACAGGGGCATGGGGGAAGCACACACAAACAAAACACAGTAAAATGCAGTGAAATCTCCCTGTAAGGTCATAGATCCTGTGTATTCCGTGCTCACGGCTATTTCTTCGCCTTTGAAACGCGTGGCATGCATTTTTGCGCCTTGTGTATCTTCTGGGTGCAGGGATGACGGGGTGCTAGAGTAAGTGAAATGGGCTCCGAGTGACCGGAAGCGGGCTTGTGTGTAGGCTGTGAGAGGATTGGGCTTACCCTGCCACCTGGGTAAAACCCCTATGGGAACCCCAAGCCCAGCCCGAGCTTTCCATCTCAGAGTTTGCTCAGGGGCTCCATTTATCGACAGATGCACAGACAGATTTCCCCATTTTCTTTACATCAAGCGCTCTCAGTCCTATGCTCAAAATGTGCCCATTGAAGGCAGCGTGGCAAATACACTGTTTTTAGGCCGATTTGGTGCAGCCTTCAACGGGTGGAAAAATGGCGATTTCGAGGAGCTTAACAGATCCCCCTTCCCAGCCTTCCACCCCATCCACTACCCATATACACCTCCTACACAGGCGGAATTTTATTTTAATCATGGGCCCAGCTTTTCTCTCTCTCTCTCTCTCTCTCTCTCTCCCCCCCCCCTTTCCCCTTCTCTCCGTGCCGGCGTCTTCTCTCTTCCAGGCTGCTCTGAGGACAGGGCTGCCAGCCTCTATATGCACTTGTGTGCGGTTTGGGGGGTGGGGATGATGATACAGCAGGGGCATTTGTGACTTAACCCAAATGCCCCAGGGGGCAGAAAGCGGGCAGATCAACAGGAAGCTCATGGCCAGGAAGGCCTATCCCTGCCTCTGTATCAGGTTATGCCAGAGATGTCTTTATGGGAGGGCAAAAGGAGCACTTGCCCTGGGCCCCCACCTTGGAGGGGGCCCCCATAAGGCTGTATTAGGTTTAGAAACCATTTTCCATTGTTGAGCAAACATAAATGGCACACGTTTACAGGCTGCTGCTGAGGCTAAACCTATTGCCTGTCTGTTGTTGACAAGAACATTCTGTTCTGATTAATTCACCCTGTAATGCTTTCTTTGTTCGCTGTAGTATACATCGTTTGTGCGTCCACAATAGCACAGCTCCTGTAGCATTTTTACCTTTCTGTGGGGACCCTATTGATCATGTGCAATAGCCAAAGTTGAAATGCATAATGATACATTTGAGTGCTGCGATGGTGAAGAAGATAGCTCTGCGTGTTAAGCACTCATTGCCGAGAGCTGTGTTCATATATATGCAAGATTACAAATCCGAATTCCACAAAGGCCGACTCAGGGCCCGATTCTCATCATGGCGCAGTGAACGTGCTAAATAGCACGATTCACTGCGCCATTTCTTGACGCCCAGGCACCACTGCTATTCTGAAGTGGGCCTGGGCGTCATCACAAAGCACGACAGTGCTTTCGCTGTAATCCGCCTGTTTCTAATGGAAACAGGCGGATTGCAGAATCTCAGCAGCATTTTCGTTAAATAACGAGGGAACCGTTATTTAACGAAAATGCTGCCGATACACCCAAGTGAGCAGCTTCAACTTTGCAGGATGTTGAAGCTGCTTGCTTTGGTGTATAGGAAAGTGTTCATATATAGCTTTGTGGTGTATATGAACACTTTCATTTAAAGCGAGCAGCTTCAACGTTGCATCTTGCAATGTTGAAGCTGCTGCCTTTGGTGTAAATGAAAGTGTTCATATACACCCGTGTGGTGTATATGAACACTTTCATTTAAAGCGAGAAGCTTCAACGTTGCATCCTGCAACGTTCAAGCTGCTCGGTTTGGTGTAAATGAAAGTGTTCATATACACCCGTGTGTTGTAATTGACCACTTTCATGTACAGCAAAGCAAGCAGGTTCAACGTTGCAGCAACGTTGAAGCTGCTTGCTTTGGTGTACATGAAAGTGTCCATATACAATACAAGTGTATATGGACACTTCCATTTACACCAAACAAGGCTTCTTGTGGCACTCCTCCAGTTTAACGGCACCAAAAGGGTACCTTATATGTGCGCTAGTTTAGGGCACATATTAAACTGGAGGAGTGCCACAAGAATAGGCTTCCATAAAGCCAGTTTACAAATGTGGTGGTTGCTAGGTTGGTTTCCAACCCATCCTAGCAACTGCCACATTTATTCTGAAAGTGGCGCATTCCTTCCGACTTCGGAAGAATGCGCCACCTTCAGAAAAGGTCTTAAGTACCGAAAAGGTTGTTAACCCTTTTAACGTCTTTTTCGGTACTTAACACCTTGATGATAATCAGGCCCTCAGCATTTCCTATGTCTGAAGTTGATAAACCAATATATCTATTTACTTTGCTTTGTAGCACATCAGGTGCTATTAACAGCAATGTACCTGCACCAGATAGCGGTTGCTATAAACACAAAAAGCATCAGTATGGTGAAGGTCTAGAAATCAGAAGTTGGTTTCTTCAGACAGGTGGTTGTAAAACCCAGTCAACCACCCCCAATGATGAGCATGAAGTGTTAATTCAAGAGTGTGAAACCAAGACGTTAATTTGCGTGTCCTGGCTTTGTCAGCAGATTATACAGTCATCCTGGACAAATCATTTATATAACTGACAGTACTGTGCTGTCTTCAGTGGAAAGGATTGCCTTATTACATGCTGGTAGCATTGTTTAGCCCATTACCTGATCTTTTTATATAAGTTATTTGAGTGGAACGGGTTCTACACAGTAGAAAATGGACCAGAGATCCATTGCCTCTGGCAAGCATCTTGTAAACTCTGCTTAATTGACACAAAAATGGTTTGCTTGCACAGAGTTATCTGTGTGTTTCTAAATAAACAATTTCACAAGCCTGTGTTTTGGGAATATTTAAAGCTTTAAAATACAAAAGAGAAACCCTGATACAATCTTTTAAGATCACATCAATTAGTATGCTGATAATTAAATACTTTCCTTGATGATTGAAGAAATTAAGGTAGAATCATCCCCATTTTTCATTATACGCCTCTATCAAATGTAGTTTTAAAAAACTGTCATGTTGGGTTATGTGACTTGTGTACTTTCCAGGTTGCTTGTATAAAATTAGATTATTTTAGTTAATGGTAAGAACTGGAAAAGAAACTAGCAGATATTGCAGAATGGGACGAATCCTAGCATCACTGCTTAACAATGTGTGATCCTCATCTCTTTTTGCCTAACTTGGCAAAATTACCCGCCCCCAAACCTTTCAATAATATCGCAGCTCAGAGTGATTTTGTCCTCAGGGTATGTTCTTCAAAAGAAGCCTCACACATGCTTTCAATGGCTACAGTGTTACCTCCCCTATAATAATAGTGAGCATTTATTTATTGCACACCACAACCACTACAGAAGTACTCTTATCATGGACTGCTAATGCTGTCCTTGAAATGCTACTTCTTTATCATTCTACTTACAGCAAGAATAAAGAGGGTAATGGTACTGAAAGGTAGTACCTATGCTTATTTTGCGAGGTAAAATATCAAGCTATGAGTGGTGCTCGTGATGAGGGGGTGGGGAGGTGCGACCACATAGTCGCATCCCTTCATTCTTTTGCTTGGTAGAGTGGGGCCCCACAGGTATCTGTGCCCAGGGCCCCAAAAGTGATTAAGATGGCCCTGAATGGTTACGCGCTGAGGAGGAGAAGTAGCAGTGGCTGCCCATGCCCGATCACTTGGATTGAAAGAGCGGCTCTGGGGGAGAGGTGGGCCACTTCAGGATGGTAAACCTAGCTTGCATGCATCGACATTCAACTCTTATGAGCTGCCCACATGAATGGGTGCCATGATATGGTTACATTGTTTTTTCAAAGTGGGACTGCATTACATCGTGCAAGCCAGCCTTACTCCTCTAAGTAGGGGTTGGGTGTGTTCTCTGCCCAAGGCAATGGGGACGAAGAGTTCCAAGTAGTTTATTACAAAGCAAATGTAGCCACAAAAAAAACAGCATGAAATCTATACGAGTGACAAAAACATACCGGAAGCTTTATAAGAAATAATTTTCTTTGACGAGGTGTGGGGGGTGAGTAGAGATCGAGATAGAAGGAAGGGGTGGGGGTAACTGGGAGGGATGGTAGAGGGGCAGAAAACTAGACTAACCACAGAAAAGAGGACCCCGGTGGAGAAGCCCTCCAGGAAAGCTCCAGAGCTCCTTGTAGGCCGGCCCACCACCATGCGGTCACCACTTGTGGGAAAAATGCTGCGACTCTGGTATGCACACATGGGTCGGTCATGAACCAATGACAAACGTATTCTCAAGTTAGTGTATGCTGTTCTTGGTCTGGGATTTAACAATGAAGTACTTGGTGACCGTATAGTCATCATGTACCAAGACCGTCCATACCGCACCAGACTTGTCTAAAGTGACTTCCACCCGAATACAGTCCTGTACTACACCCAACAAAAAAGACTACCCATTACGTATTGGAACTACGAACATGGTGGTGATGCCACGATGAAAATAAAAGAGGGCTGGATGGTGGGAGCTGTCTTTTTCCTGATCTGGTGACCAGCGCTAGCAATTGGGCCGGCTCTCGCCGGATCTGAGATCTGGCACCAGATGTATAGCGGGATCTCGGGATACGGCCACAGTCAGCCGCCCCAAACACATGCTCTACGCTAGGGGAAACAAATCTGAATGTTGCCACGAAACTACTAATGATGGTCCATTAGTCACTGAATGGTTTTGTGCCGGCATTCTGATGGGAGGGGAGGTGCAGTGGATGTGGCTACTTGGCATGCATTGTAGGCAGCTTTGCTTGTCTGCAGGTGTGCATGTGTCATCTTTGACATAAGACTTAACACTCTCTGACTCACTTTGATACAGGTCCCAGCTGCAGGAAAAGCAAACTGTAACTTTCTCTGGTGACCCTGTGCAAGGGGTGACAAGAGGAAGTTACAGTCCTCAGCCATGACCCGGTTCATTTATTTATGCAATGTTTGTCGGATACAAGGATCCCGATTATTTATTTATTTATGCAATACCTGTATCCGACAAACATTGCATGAATAAATAAATACCCCTATTAACATTCAAACTATCCCACACAATGCAGTCACCCAACTGCTTTCAGAGGGGAGCTGCAGGAGCTGTGCCGGGTGTGGTTAAAGTAAAAGAAAATGGTGCTTATGGCAAACAGAAATTAGCAGGTTTTATGCATGAGTTTGCAGGACAATCCCTCGGTTTAAACCAGCATTTCCCCACAGATGATCTGCTCTTTCACCATTAGCTAGAGTAATTGATCTTCTTAATGATTTTATCGCTGTCTGCTTAAACTACTCCTCTGCATGAGCTCAGATCACAGTGCAGACTAACATTGCTGTTGGAAGTTTAGGTGCACTGATGGCTCCCGTGTACAAGTGCCGATCATCATGTGTATACATCTGCTGAGCAGGGTCGGACTGGGCCATAAAATTGTCTCAGGCACCAATGAAAAAGTGGGCCATAGTTGTAAACGGCAATTCATTCCTTTTCTGACCCTTTTTGAATAGTAACCAGGGCCAAGGGGTAGTTTGTTTTATAAAAATGGGATGCAAGAATATTTACTTAGCAACACTTGTAAAAACTATTATCCGCACAGTGAAGCAACTCATCACCAGTGCCATGGAAGTGGTTTAAAGTGGAATTGATAAATAGTTTGGAAAAAAAAGCATGAAAGAAATTGTGCAATTTTAACTATTATTTTGGATATTTCCTTTGATTGCAGGTCACCTGCCAGCTCTGCCCTCCTAAACCCTGCCTCCAGGGGAACTGCTCCCACCCACCCCGGCCCTTGTGGGATCCCCCACCAATTTTATTCCATTTCCACCACTGCTGGTGAAACAACTATAGTATCGGATGCAACTTTCCAACTCTGATTTTTGTTTTTGGGCTACTTAGAATGATGTAAAAGAGTAATAAAGAGTCACCGAAAGAAGGGAGTCATGTGCTGAATGGCATGTAGCTTTGCATCATAACTCAAAATTCTAGAATGCATGCTTTGGTCTCTTAAAACGACTCTTATATAGCCTTAACCCCTGTTCCAAGGGCTGTAACGGGGGGAAATGCCCAGCAGCACACGTTATAGGTCGGAGCAAAGCAAGGGCCTATAACGAGGGCACTGGGGCATTACAGAACAGGCGAATACCAAGAATCACCATTAAGACTGCAAAGATCTTCCAACCCCATGATCGTAACAAGTCCCAGAACCAAGTACTAAGATTCCAGTTTCCCTTCAGTACTCAAGGTATGTAGATTTTGATTTGCCTTGAATATGATAGGGGAGGAGTCGGGTAAAAAAAAACAGCATGCAGATCCTACCATTTTGCATACCCCACCACGCTCAGCTAGAATGACATCTAACACCATTCTATTTTGAAGGGCTACTAACCTAATCGCCTTTTGCTCTAGTGTCATGTTGTAAAAAATATCGGTGGTCCTAATGATGGTTTTCTCCAGTACCTTGCTAGTCTTCTAATATCCTCAGAATTCATTATTTGTCCCCAAAATGGCACAAAGGATTTTGCTACATCACCCAAGACTTGTGAAGGAGTATCTCCATTCTCATTCAGCCTTGGACGAGCTTTAGAGACCTCATAGGTGCTAGCCACATATTCCCCTGGTTACAAGATACCCAAATAACAAGTATCCTGCAAATCTCTAGGTAACCAAGGATAAGCTTCATCACCACAGACAAAGTAAACGGGGTCTCCTATGTACAAAGGTCTGTCCTCACTGGTTAGATTTGCGATGTTGGTACAACCCTCGAATGTACCCATTGGCTGAGAACCATCCCTTTGTATGCAGAAGGAAACAGAGTTCGGGCTATGATTGATAGTATAGGAAGGAGGCATGGCATCCCGGTTGCCTATGGGAGCCATCTTGAAAGAAATCAGTGATTGTAAAGGTCTAGAGAGTCTATCAGAAGGCCTAATAGAAGCAACATTGAGTTTGCTCCTATTTGCAAAGAGGGAACATCCCAAAGGTGTTAGGACTCGTTTCTCAAACTCATTCAGATTAGTCCCATCAAAGTTCCCAGAAATACTGTCATTCCAACGATCAAAGAATAGTGCCCTTAATGAGGCATAGCATGCAGTAGTAAAAGGAAGAAGATGAATATACCAGCCCAACTCTTTTTCCCTGTGCTGTGGCAAATGTGAACACACCCAGCAATTTGTTCTGTTTAGAATCGCATGGGTCGCATTCATGATTAGTAGGAGAGTGTTATTGTGATATCCCTGTCTATGTTGGGAGTCCCTAGGAGGAAGAGTGTGCAGATACATGAAAGGTGAAGACACAGTGAGAACAATTTCAGTAGGTTACAAAGTCTCAAGTACACGCACCCCTTCCAGATACCAAAACCCAAGCGAGAATACAATTGTCAGACAATTAGCACTGTAATCACAAAACAATGGGTCCTCAGGGACCACAATCTTTGATGATCAGATTCTTTGTCAGCCACAAGACCAATGGCTTGTTCTGTATGAGTAGAGTTAGGAAAGGACATTGTTTCTCAGAGTCTGTTTAGAAGCCTCTCTCTTAAGCTCTTTTAGTTCACCCGTCGGTGGGCGCTGACAACGTGGCCTATCTTGCTTGAAGGTGGCTTTGCCGGTCCCTGCCTCTTATGTAAGTTTCAGCGAGAGAGTGGCGAGGGACTAGCTCAATGGTGGTTCCATGTGGGCACAGCCGATGCTGTGCTGTAAGTCTAGCGCCTTGGACGCACATCGTACCTCAAGACTCCAGGTACGGCATGATCTGCGAACAGAGTGTCGTTGCTTCCTGATGGAAGTGGTGAAGCAGAAGCAAGATTGCTCAATGATGCAGAAAGATCCAAAGAAGTAGTTGAAGGCAAAACAGTAGTCTCCCCAGGGCCCACGGGCTCAGTAAGGGTTTCCGGGACACCCTTGGTGTCGGACAGAATAGACTTGTGATGAGGAACAGAGCGAACAATCTCCTTCTCTTCTCCTTCATCATGCGGCAGAGGAAAAGGTATCTTTGTGATGTGCGTTGCGTGAATCCAGTGTCTCTTTCCATCTACTTATACAGTGGTCTGTGTGGCCAATAGGGCTTGAAACTGTCCTTTCCAGCACAGAGCGAGACAGGATGCTCTTTCAAAGGCCTTCACGGGCACCCAGTTGCCGGGTCAAAGTCGGTGACTTGGCCCCTCGTATTTTACTGGGAGGGCTTCTCGCACATGTTGGTAAATCAAATACAAGTTTTGAGTTAACTCGTCACAGTACTCAGAAAGGAGCAAATGCTCCACATCCTTTATCCGCTTAGCCTTGGGTATCTTCCAAATATTGGCTGGTCTCCCCATGATTATCTCATAGGGAGAGAGCCCAGTTTTTGTTTGCGTGATCGTCCTCATGACAATAGAGCTATGGGTAAGGCATCTGGCCATTTTAGATTGCTACTGGCGCAAATCTTCACCATCTTGTTCTTTAATATACCATTATGGCATTCTACATGTACGGCACTCTGAGCGTGTCTAGCCGAATGGAACCGTTTATCGATCTGCAATCCCGCGCATTTTTGCAGGATAACAGCAGCGATAAAATGTGGACCATTGTCCGACCAACTGACTCTCGGCAAACCAAACCTAGGAAAATATTCCTTCAGCATGGTTTTCGCCGCCGTTATTGCTGTAACATCTTTTACAGGGAAAGCTTCGACCCACTTGCTGGAAGCGCAAATTACTACCAGGACATATTTGTAATTTTGACAACGCTCCATTTCAATGAAGTCGAAATGTATAACTTCAAAAGGCACAAAGGGGGACCAAAACTACCCCTAGGTGTCGATGTACCCTTTCCCACATTATGCTGTAAGCATATCATGCAATTCTGGACCAGACGCTCAGCAGTTTTCGGGATATTTACATTTACCCAGACAGGTTCTAACAGTCTAAAAGATTTTCTTCTGCATATTTGAGTTGGACCATGAGCCATCGGAACCATAGCGGTCACATAAGTATCGGGTAGCATCCATCTTTTCTTGCCATTATCTATCCAACAACCTTCATCATCCAAACTTGCTAAACCCTCAGCCCATTGCTTTAGCTCTTCTGAAATGGCATCAACCTGAATGTTTTTTATAGAATCAATTCCTTCATCTATCATACAGGTATTGGTGACTTCTTTTGTTACATACATTTCAGAATACAAATCGGTGGCACTCTGTTTGACTGTCCTGTCAGCAATAGCGTTTTCTCTTCCCACATGATCTGTTACTTTCTGGTGTGCTGTGCACTTCATTATTGCTAGTTGAGTAGGAAGCGCAAGTGCTGAGAGTAGCCGAACTATCAAAGTGCCATGTTGTGTCTTAGTTCCATGTGAGGTCAAGAAACCTCTTTCTGCCCATAATCTACCGAAGTTGTGAGACACCCCAAAGGCATACTTACTGTCTGTAAATATATTCACACTAAGCCCTTAGGAAAGTTCACAAGCTTGAGTCAATGCAATAATCTCTGCGGCCTGTGCGGAGTTATGCGGAATTCTTTTGGTTTCCACAATAGTGCTTAATGTAGTGATGGCATTGGATGTACCATCCAGAAGTTTGAAGCAGGAGCCATCACAAAACAGCTCCCCTTGTGGATCTTTTAATGGTGTATGATTTAAGTCAATTCTGCCTTTTGTCTCTTGATCTGTGGTATAGAGGCAGTCATGTGACATCTTGTCACTGCAAGCAATTTCTTGTGGAAGAGGCAATAGTTCGGCCGGATTTAATGCAAAACATCTCTTAATTTGGATATGCGGTGCAAATAGAATCAGCTTGTATCTTGTTAATCGTGCTGATGTGAGATGTTACATTTGCGTTCTGTTTAATAGAACGTCTACAGAGTGGGGTACTATCACGGTTAAAGAGCGACCTAAAACCATACCCTCACTTTGTTTTACAGAAGCAGCGGCAGCAGCAACAGCTCTCAAACATCTCGGCAAAGTGCATGCAACAGGGTCAAGCGTGGAGGAAAAATAACTGCACGGTCTATTCTTCCCTCCATACTCCTGCATCAGCACAGCCAAAGCACATCCATCACATTCATGCACATACAACATGAAGGCCTTTTCATAATTTGATGTGCCCAAAACCGGTGCTGAACACAATGCAGCCTTGAGCAGGTCAAAAGCTTTCTGGCAATCCTGGTTCCACGGTAAAGGCAAAGAAATGCCCTTCTTTGTCAATGCCAACATTGGTTTTATCATAACTGAGAAATTAGGGATCCACTGTCTACAGTACGAAGCCATGCCTATCAAAGCTCTGACTTCCTCTTTGTATTTGGGACAGACATGCTAGAGATGCTTTGTATCTGTTCAGGTGTCAGTCTTCTTCCCTCCTTTGACAGGAGGTAGCCTAAATAGGCGACCTCCTGTTGACAATATTGAAACATTTTTAGTGATGCCTTATGCCCATGTTCTGCTAGATGAGTAAGCAACAACATGGTGCCCTCCTTGCAAGCAACTACAGAATCCGCAGCTAAAAGTAGATTGTCCACATACTGTAACAACGTGCAAGTAGAAGATAACCCAAGTGTATCAAGCTGTTCCTTCAATGCTCTACTATAGATGCTTGGACTCTCAGTGTACCCTTGTGGCACACTAGTATATGTAAACGCCTGTCCCCCAAGGGTGAACATGAACAAATATCTACTGTCAACATGTACAGGAATACTAAAGAAAGCATTCTTCAAATCCACAACACTAAAATGAGTAGCCGAGGCTGGAATCATTGTCAATATTGTAGTTACATCAGGTACAATCGGAAACTGTGGGGCAACAACCTTGTTGATGGTGCACAAGTCAATGATAAAACAAAAAGGAATCACTTTATCCCCTTTCTTATACACAGGCAAAATCAGACTATTACACACACTCCCTACAATGTTCTCAAACACACCAATGTGTACAAGATCAGAGACAATACTCTTCAAAGCCTGCTCACCTTCAACCGAAATCTTATATTGCGGAATACATGGTAGTTGAACACCTGGTTTCAACACAATTTTAACTGGTTCAATTTGCAAAATACCAACGTCATTGTCATTAACTGCCCATAAATATGTCGGAACCTTATCTAATTCAGATGGTAAAGGTCTAGACAAAAACTGTGAGACAGACGTTTGTTGAGGTGAAATCGTTACATGTACTCCATCCGGAGAACAGTAAATTACAGCATTCAATTCTTTCAACAAATTTAACCCCAACAAATTTTCACCACAATCTGTCATCAAAAGAAATGGTCACGAATCATTAAATGGCCCCAGTGCAATAGGTACCGGCTGAGAGACTGGACTAGACACTGGTGTACCAGAAGACCCTACAGAAATGTTGTTCTGCCCTAACAGAGAAATATCCAGAACGTGTGAATGATCTATGGAACACTTCTGTGCTCCTGTATCTACAAAAAATGGATGCTTCCTATTCCCCATCTGCATCTCAACGTAGGGCCATTTCTGATCGACAGGAATGGGTACTGGTTCCAGACTCTGCTTTGGGCTGTCCTAACGGAACAGTATGTCATCAAATGCGAGCTCCTCAGAGAAATAAACAGTCCAAGGATTATCAAAAATGTTTCCACTATTGACAACATGTTGCTGAATATCCTTTGAAGATGACTGTTGGTTCTGAGTGAACTGACTTCTGCCAGGACCCCCTATCCCAGGAAAGCCCCTGGATCATCTACCCATGGCACCATATGTGCTATTTGACCTCTGCTGAAGTATCGGGCTTTGTGCTCGCCAAGGACCTTCCTGTCTACAAAATGCACATTGGTTCATGTGTACAGGACCCAGTTGCGCATTACTCTGTGGTGTAAATTGACCTCTAAACTGTGTATTCCCACTTATGGCCCCTCCAACAATCTGTTGCATCAGTACTTTAGTTTTCAGGTCTACCTTCTTCTTTTCTATCCTTTCTTTTTCAGTATTGACTCTATTTTCATAATACTGAGCCATATGCAATACTTCGGACTGCGATTTTGCTTTCCAGGCACTTTCAGATGTCAGAATTTGTGATTGGATATCAGGCAACAATCCATGAACAAATTCGTCTACAAACAGCCTTTTTCCTGACTCAGTACTTAAGTCCTGACCGCTAAAATCTGAAAACACTTGTTCGAATTGATTAAAAAATTTGGTAGCGCCCTCAGATTTCCCCAGGATGCAAGCTGTAAACTTGTCCCAAACTAGTCTTTTCTCTGGAACCAAAGTTTTCAATTTAGTTACTATTCTGTCTGGCAGTGTCAATAACACCAATGGCGGTTTCTCACCAGCCTTCCTTTCTCCATCTATCTGTACCAAGTTAACCCATGTATAACCCATACCTGCCTGATCATCTACAGTTCTAATCTGTTTCCATAAATCAGCAGGTAGGATCACAGGGAACATCAAATGCAAGACAGATTGAATTTCTTTATAAAATTCTGTTGGATTCTTACTAATATCTGGAATTGTTTGTCTAATGATATTCAATTCCTTTCTAGAAAATGGTACATGCACAAACTGTGAGACATAGTGTGCTTCAATAGTAGTGGCTGGTGTGTCTGCCACGCATCAGCTGGAATTTCTACTTTGGGAAAAAATGTCAGAGGAACCTCCCCCATTGGCAATTGTAAAGTAGGCAATTCTGAATGGTTATTAAGCAACAAAGCTAAATATAGCGACAAAGTAGTCAAAGCAGTATCGGGCGAAACTGCTCTCTTATAAATGACCATCAAATCTGCGGGACAACAAACCTTTCTCTTCATAAACTCATCTTGTGGATACTCTACCATCACCTGTAACACTTTCCTTTGCATAGCCAAAGCATACTGACTAAACATGCCATGCACTTCAGTGGGAGAAATTGAAACATCCTAAATCCATCTAAGAGTGGCACTTGTGCAAATTCACATTTCTTCACTCACTGGTTTCAATGAAGGAAGAAACTGCTTCTGCACATATGAGGCTTCCAATCTATTACTATCCAATTCATCTTTCTGTAATCGATCTAGCTCCCTTTTAAACTCAAATACCTTCTCAACATGATCATGTACTTTCTCTACAGTGTCTCTAGAGTGGGCAAGGACATTCAAATCCTACAACCCCTGTGGGACATTCATGTCTGTCAAATCACTCCAAATATCAGCTAAATGCATTCCCATCCCCTCTATTAAATCGCCTGTTCAGGAATACTTTCTTGAACAGAAATCGCAACTAATACAGCTGATTCTTCACCTTCTTCTATATATTTCTTAGCCCATGCATACAATTCTCTTTTTCTAGTTTTGGATACTGCGCTATGAGTCACTATTCTTGAATCAGCACCCACTTCTTCAATCACTGCAAGTGGAGCAGAACCACTTGGAAAAGGAAATTCAGGCAAATCCTTTTCAGTAGGTAGTGGAGACACTACCGCTGGCGGTGGAGACGGAATTAAGGGAACGGTAACTATCGGTAAGGGTGGAGGTGCAGAAGGGGGGACAACAACAGGAAGAGGATCAGCGACTCGAGGAGGAGCAACAACCGGAGGAACAGGAATAACAGGAATAACAACGGGAGGAGGTGCAACAGCGGGAAGAGGTAAAACAACAGGGAGAGTCATATAAGGAGGTGGTGCACTAGCAACAGTCCTACGCCCATTTAAAAGCTTATCGATTAGTTCGTCTGAGGCATGAAAGTCCTGAGACAGATATATTTTCTGTACCCCAAGTTGAATGAAAAGCCCTATCCATAATTCAAATAGATTATGGCTGTTTCTGTTGATCATACAATAATGCCTTTTCTGAGTTAGACATATGTCTACGTGCATGTTTCTCTTTACTCTTAAGTTGCTGCATAGCTTCCTTTCTCCATTTCCTAATTACATCATATGCTCAGGCCTGGCCTTTTTCTTTAACAATATAGACTCTAAATACTCTATACGGGCAGTTTCAAAAATACCATGAACTGGCCACTGAAATTCGGAAGCATGTCTAGTTTGTCTGTGCCAAATATCGTTGAATACTATACTACCATGGCCGTACTTACAGTACATAGTACATGCCGGTGACTCCTCCGGTGGCGCCAGTCGGCCATATTCCAAAGATTGTCGGTCTCTGTGGAATAAACCCCTGAAACAGGCAGACAATTTCCCAGGCATATCAGAACACTGGTGTTACCTGCCGTTGCTTGAACCCCTGGGTGCAAATCTACAACCAAATATCAGGATACTTAGGAAACGGGGCACGTCTCACCTGATTACAAAGGACAAGGAAGGTCCGATCAGATTACAAAGGATCAACGTGGCTGGTGATTCCAGCAAAAATACCCCCCTCGATATGGGGATCCTCATCAAGATGTTCTGTCGAACCACTTGCTCACCGTTCAGGGATCAGATCGTGCAGTACTGTCGAGGTGTCGCGTCTCATACGAAAAGGGGCCCCTTTCTCACACTCTGATCCTGGTCCGGTCGCCGGGTCCTTGATTAGCAAGGTGACATTAATCTTGAGGGTGACTATTCAGGCGCCATCTGATAGATCAGCAAGGAATATCGAGGCTTAGTACCACCAAAAATTGAATCTGCCAGTCACGTAGTCAAAGTTATGCATATAACTTTATTTTGTACATATTCAAATATCAAAGCAGATAGCTATCTGGCTCCCAAGTGCCTCACAGTGTGTACCAGCAGACACTGTGAGGGGAGTGAGTACTGGTCATCACAAAGCATGCAGTATTTATACACAGTCCTGTTCATAGCCCAGCCCTCCCCCAAACTAATAAATTACAAATTTGGGTTTGTGCCCAGTTCACATAACAAATATAACAATATTAGTATACACTTTTGACATGTTGTCCTATCCTTGAAGATTCAATGATGGTGTTCGTTCTCCAGCTTAGGTTGATCATAGTTTCAAGGAACAAATTCAACAGTGTATTGCTAAGGCAAATAGTTTTAGTTTTTCTACCATTCAGTTCTGATGTTTGTATATGGCTGATGCTATTGATGCAGACAACACTTAGAATTGAAGTTCACTGTGGCTCCAATGGTCCTTAAACATACTGGCAAACTTTGTTGTATCCAGCTGTGTAGATCTTTCCTTGTTTCTTGAACTTTATGATACATCCTGTTCCAAGAAATGCACTAAGGATTTCTTCCAAAACTCACAGCATTAGTAACTTTGCATTGTATGTCACTGTTTGAGGGACGATGAGTCTGTAGACATAAATAACACTTTGAATGAGAGTACATTCTGACTACAAGGTCTCTTTGCACAGAACAAATGTTCTGCTCTTGGCAGCTCTGGTGTTGACATAGGTTCAAAGGTCATTATGCTCTGGCAGCTGAAAACGTGGTTAATCATTTCTGAACAGCGAGCAAGAGTCAGAATCAAAATGGTAGATGTTTTCCAAAATGGCAGTGAAGTCAATTCTGTCTAAATGTATTAAGTTTTTAATACAAATGCAAAATGGCCGAGGCCAAGGCAGTATTTATACAAATATGGTTTAACACTGGCTTTTATACGGAGGATCCCCCCACAACCCATGTTCTCTGACCCCACCCACCTCTGCCCAGCCCTTCGCCGCCACCCTCAGAGACCTGCTCAGTTCACTCCCCTGACTCCACCCCTTCTAGTGATATCCTTCAACCCGCCTCCTTTACCCCCCTCAGCATTCCCAACTAACCCTACCCCTCCTTGCCTCTTAGATCGCACCATCAGTGCTTCTATTTCGCCTTCCCGCAAGCATGTGTGAACAACGCATATGCTTTTTCCCCGACAGGCTGCAGTTTGGGAAATGCGGCCTGTCGGGAAATAATTCCCAATGAATATGGGCATTTCCTATTAAACAGCTGCGTGATAGGATGGGCAGGAATCACCTAAAATTGAACACCACTAAATTAGGTGTGGTCATTTCATTGAGATGTCAGACACCTGGATTTCCCATTTTAATCCAGGTCTCTTGGCTCCTGTTCTAAAGCTGTGTCCAATGTAGACGAAAGCAAAACAAATGAGGTGATGGCTGGAAGGTTTGGAATTAATCTTGACCTCTGGCACAGCTCGGTTCCATGTGATGATGCCGCCGTAAAAAAGACGCCAGGTAGGCGACTTTCTTTCCCTGACCCCTCAACTTCTTTCCCCAAATATTCTAGGAGGGGTATAATTATATATTATTAACTCCAATCGTGGAATATTTGGGTAAAGTGTTTGATTGTGGGAGGGGGCATTTTTATGGAAACGTCCCCAACTGGTGGCCATTTTCACTGGGACATTATCACTGGATACGCGCAGCAGTTGATTTATGATTGAGGGTTTGACCTTAGACTAGATGTGTGTGCCATTTGAGTGATTGCACGCCCCCCCCATAGTCGGATAGTGGATTCATTATATTGCACTTTTGTGATATTGTGTAGCACTATATGCACGTATGCACTTTTGTATTCATGTTTGTACACAGTGTTTTTAATAAAACATGTTGGGTGTATTTTTTAATTGTTGTACATATGAAATGTGTTTTGTTTGCATTTGGAATTTGTTCTTTTGTTGATGAATACATGTATTTATGTAACCCTGGGCTTGTGTAGGAATGTTTATAATTAAAGAAGTACAGTGTATTATTCCCAGGATATGCTAATTGTTTTATTCCTATCCATTTATAATAATTCTATCTGAACCATATGTTTTTTTTAATGAAGACAATATTGGGCCTCACAACAGGTGTGCTGGTCCGGTAAAAATGGCAGTAGCACCGGCTCTGACATTTTTGATATGTGATGCTACTGTGTGAGCTCCCTCTGACCCTGCAAAGTACATTGTGGGCCCGATTCATGGAATTTTCTGCACAGTAAATCGAGACTTTGCGTGACAAACCGTGCTTGAAATCCCATTTGTTGATTCATGGAATTGACAGCGCAGGACTTTTTCGGGCTATATGATATGATATGATAGGACACTTATAACACACCTACACACAAGTGTTTCAAGGCGCGCGAGGCACGGGAGGGAAAACAATGGGAGGACAAAGACAACAAACTTATTAGGTCTAGTGACATTGAGATTGCGCAAGTGCAGGGAGCAGGGGAGGGGAAAAGTGTCTGGGGAAGGAGAGGAGGAGATTTCAGGACTGGAGAGATACGATCCCTGGGCTTGAGGCCGAGGACAAGTCTCGCAGTCCTGTTCTGGATTAGTTGTAAGGGACGGAGAGTAGAGGCAGGCAGATTTAAAAACTTTGCGGGGACTTCGCGCAGGCTTGGCACATCACTACCTGCATTTGACCAAGTGTGGGCGTGGTCTGCGCAGAGACCAGAGTAGGGGGCGGAACACGCAAAATGGGGAAGAACATGGGAAAATGTGGATGTTATGAGGAACGGGCACAGGCAGTCCAACACATGCCTACAAATGCATGGAACAGCCCTCAATCTATCTGCCACCCGAAGGCAGGGGTACAGACACTTGCGCATAGGAATGACCTCTGCGCAGTGAGATCACATGTTGGATTTAGGGGTGCGTGCATGCAGATGGGTTCAGAACTAACACAGGGGTGTGCATACGCAGTGTAGCAGGGTGTGTGAATGTTTTATGGTGGTTTGCATGCAGATTTTCCTGAGTTTTACCAGAGTTACAGAAATGTGTATGCATGTTGTCGGGGGTGCCGGTAATAGTGAAGGGAACCCAGCACAGTGTCCCCGAGGTGCAAACCTGCTTGCGGGGGACCCCGTGCACTGTTACATGGGTACATGTGTTTGTGTCCGAGGAGCATGCAAAGCTAGTTGTATCTGGCTCTTTTTGGTTTGCATGGGGGCGTGTCAGGAGTGTTCAGGCTGCGACTTGCGTGTACAGTCACTTTGCGCAAACAATTCCATGAATACGTGGAGCACGCAGAATGACGTCTGCGCGTGGGCTCGCGCAGAGGCGTTCTCGGCACGCAGCCTTTGCGGGTTCTCTGCACACTTTTCCATGAATCAGGCCCGCTATATATATTTCCTTCCCAGAAGGCCGGTTAGACTTTAGGGGGTTCTGGCTGCAGTGGCTGAAAGCGGCATTAACCAGAGATACCGTCAGCATCCACTGTATTCGCAACTCTCCCTGCAATCTGCACACGTGCAAAGTTCTGATATATGACGCACAACTGAGCGTCTGTGGCGTCCCACCCTGGGGGAAACTTGCTGCAGTGCCAATTTTCCTGGAAACATCAGGCTTGGCTCTGTGCCTGGAACCCCGCCAACCCACCCCCCACTCACAACAGGCACCTGCCATGGCCCTGCCCGCTTACTGTGTAAAGTAGGTTGCACGCGCGCGCACACACACTATGCAGGGCGCTTACTGATATGCGTGGTCAGGGCAGGGCCCCTCACCTCAAGCATACTCTCCTCCCTGTCCCCCTGTTCTTTTTCCTTGATCTCTGCCTTTGGCCCCCCTTTACCTCCTTCTCCCCTGGTCTTCCTCTCCCCTCACCCCCCTCTCCGCAGCGAGAGAGAGCCCTGCATCCTAAGCGCCGACACTGCAGCATTTCTGCAGCTCTTTGTCTGCCGGTCTCCATGATCTTTCCCCCCAGAGGGGGAGCAGGAGGAGGGGAGAAGTCACAGTTAATAAGTGGAACATATTTCAACATGGCGAGCTGGCGCCCGTGGAATACAGCGAAGAGGCGTTGGTCGCCAACGGCCCGTGGCTTGCCAAGCCTGCGAGATCTGAGCGCCAGGGTGCCTGCAGCAGGGGTTAGTGGGTGCTTTCTGATTTGCCTCCACACACCTGGCATTGGGAGTGGCAGAAGGCACCGCCTGCCATAGGTATCTGGCCTAGACACTTAATCCCAGATCTAATTCGCGCTTTTCTTTTTGATTTTTGGCATTTCAGGATTTTCTTTGACGCCAACACAAGGCCTTGCTCATAGAAACCAGAGCAACTTTGGAGCCGGGGTGAGGGGGTGGGGGGAAGAGACGGGAACGAACATGCGCAACAGGGAGGGGGGTTGGGGAGAGGGGACTAAACATGAGCAACAGGGAAGGGAGTTGTGAAGGGACTAAACATGCGCAACAGGGAAGGGAGTTGGGGAGGGACTAAACATGCGCAACAGGGACGGGAGTTGGGGAGGGACTAAACATGCGCAACAGGGAAGGGAGTCGTGAAGGGACTAAACATGCGCAACAGGGAAGGGAGTTGGGGAGGGGGGACTAAACACGCGCAACAGGGAAGGGAGTTGGGAAGGGACTAAACATGAGCAACAGGGAAGGGAGTTGGGAAGGGACTAAACATGAGCAACAGGGAAGGGAGTTGTGAAGGGACTAAACATGCACAACAGGGAAGGGAGTTGGGGAGGGGGGACTAAACACGCGCAACAGGGAAGGGAGTTGGGAAGGGACTAAACATGAGCAACAGGGAAGAGAGTTGGGAAGGGACTAAACATGCGCAACAGGGAAGGGAGTTGGGGGGGGACTAAACATGCGCAACAGGGAAAGGAGTTGGGAAGGGACTAAACATGCGCAACAGGGAAGGGAGTTGGGGAGGGACTAAACATGCGCAACAGGGACGGGAGTTGGGGAGGGACTAAACATGCGCAACAGGGAAGGGAGTTGTGAAGGGACTAAACATGCGCAACAGGGAAGGGAGTTGGGGAGGGGGGACTAAACACGCGCAACAGGGAAGGGAGTTGGGAAGGGACTAAACATGAGCAACAGGGAAGGGAGTTGGGAAGGGACTAAACATGAGCAACAGGGAAGGGAGTTGTGAAGGGACTAAACATGCACAACAGGGAAGGGAGTTGGGGAGGGGGGACTAAACACGCGCAACAGGGAAGGGAGTTGGGAAGGGACTAAACATGAGCAACAGGGAAGAGAGTTGGGAAGGGACTAAACATGCGCAACAGGGAAGGGAGTTGGGGGGACTAAACATGCGCAACAGGGAAAGGAGTTGGGAAGGGACTAAACATGCGCAACAGGGAAGGGAGTTGGGCAGGGGGACTAAACATGCGCAACAGGGAAGGGAGTTGGGAAGGGACTAACATGTGCAGCAGGGAAGGGCAACAGGGAAAGGAGTTGGGAAGGGACTAAACAAGCGCAACAGGGAAGAGAGCTGGGAAGGAACTAAACATGCGCAACAGGAAAGGGAGTTGGGAAGGGACTAAACATGCGCAACAGGGAAGGGAGTTGTGGAGAGACTAAACATGTGCAACAGGGAAGGGAGTGGGAAGGGACTAAACATCCGCAACAGGGAAGGGAGTTGGGGAGGGACTAAACATGTGCAACAGGGAAGGGAGTGGGAAGGGACTTAACATGCGCAACAGGGACCGGGAGTTGGGAAGGAACTAAACATGAGCAACAAGGAAGGGAGTTGGGAAGGGACTAAACATGCACAACAGGGAAGGGAGTTGGGGAGGGGGGACTAAACATGCGCAACAGGGAAGGGAGTTGGGGAGGGCGGGGAGGGGGGAATAAACATGCGCAACAGGGAAGGGAGCTGGGAAGGGACTAACATGTGCAACAGGGAAGGACAACAGGGAAGGGATTTGGGAAGGGAAGGGAGTTGGGAAGTGACGAAACATGAGCAACAGAGCTGGGAGTTGGGAAAGGACTAAACATGCGCAACAGGGAAGGGAGTTGGGGAGGGGGGACTAAACATGCGCAACAGGGAGGGGAGTTGAGAAGGGACTAACATGTGCAACAGGGAAGGGCAACAGGGAAGGGAGTTGGGAAGGGACTAAACAAGCGCAAAGGGAAGGGAGTTGGGAAGGAGCTAAACATGAGCAACAGGGAAGGGAGTTGGGAAGGGACTAAACATGAGCAACGGGGAAGGGAGTTGGGAAGGAACTTAACATGAGCAACATTGAAGGGAGTGGAGAAGGAACTAAACATGCGAACAGAGAAGGGAGTTGATAAGGAACAAAACATGCGCATCAGGGAAGGGTGGTGGGAAGGCACTAAACATGCGCAACAACAGGCAAGGGTGGTGGGAAGGGATTAAACATGCTCAACAGGGAAGGGAGGTGGGAATGGACTAAACATGCGCAACAGGGAAGGGACTAAACATGTGCAACAGGGAAGGGAGGTGGGAAGGGACTAAACATGCGCAACAACAGGGAAGCGAGTTGGGAAGGAACTAAACATGAGCAACAACAGGCAAGGATGGTGGGAAGGGATTAAACATGTGCATCAGGGAAGGGAGGAGGGAAGGGACTAAACATGCACAACTGGGAAGGGAGTTGGGAAGGGACTAAACATGTGCAACAGGGAAGGGAGCTGGGAAGGAACTAAATATGCGCAACAACAGGCCAGGGTGGTGGGAAGGGACTAAACATGCGCAACAACAGGAAAGGGAGCTGGGAAGGAACTAAATATGCGCAACAACAGGCAGGGGTGGTGGGAAGAGACTAAACATGCGCAACAACAGGGAAGGGAGCTGGGAAGGAACTAAATATGCGCAACAACAGGCAAGGGTGGTGGGAAGGAACTAAACATACGCAACAGGGAAGGGAGGTGGGAAGGAACTAAACACGTGCAGCAACAGGGAACGGTTGTCGGAAGGGACTAAACATGCGCAACAGAGAAGGGAGGTGGGAAGGGACTAAACATGCGCAACAGGGAAGGGAGGTGGGAAGGGACTAAACATGCTCAACAGGGAAGGGAGGTGGGAAGGGAATAAACATGTGCAACAGGGAAGGTAGTTTGGAAGGGACCAAACATGCTCAACAGGGAAGGGAGTTGGGAAGGAACTAAACATGTGCAATAGGGAAGGGAATTGGAAAGGAACTAAACATGAGCAACAGGGAAGGGAGGTGGGAAGGGACTAAACATGCGCAACAACAGGGAAGGGAATTGGGAAGGAACTAAACATGAGCAACAACGGGCAAGGGTGGTGGGAAGGGATTAAACATGCGCAAAAGGGAAGGGAGGAGGGAAGGGACTAACATGTGCAACAGGGAAGGACAACAGGGAAGGGAAGGGAGTTGGGAAGTGACGAAACATGAGCAACAGAGCTGGGAGTTGGGAAGGGACTAAACATGCGCAACAGGGAAGGGAGTTGGGGAGGGGGGACTAAACATGCGCAACAGGGAGGGGAGTTGAGAAGGGACTAACATGTGTAACAGGGAAGGGCAAGAGGGAAGGGAGTTGGGAAGGGACTAAACATTTGCAACAGGGAAGGGAGTGGGAAGGGACTAAACATGCGCAACAGGGAAGGGAGTTGGGAAGGAGCTAAACATGAGCAACAGGGAAGGGAGTTGGGAAGGGACTAAACATGAGCAACGGGGAAGGGAGTTGGGAAGGAACTTAACATGAGCAACATTGAAGGGAGTGGAGAAGGAACTAAACATGCGAACAGAGAAGGGAGTTGATAAGGAACAAAACATGCGCATCAGGGAAGGGTGGTGGGAAGGCACTAAACATGCGCAACAACAGGCAAGGGTGGTGGGAAGGGATTAAACATGCTCAACAGGGAAGGGAGGTGGGAATGGACTAAACATGCGCAACAGGGAAGGGACTAAACATGTGCAACAGGGAAGGGAGGTGGGAAGGGACTAAACATGCGCAACAACAGGGAAGGGAGTTGGGAAGGAACTAAACATGAGCAACACCAGGCAAGGATGGTGGGAAGGGATTAAACATGTGCATCAGGGAAGGGAGGAGGGAAGGGACTAAACATGCACAACTGGGAAGGGAGTTGGGAAGGGACTAAACATGTGCAACAGGGAAGGGAGCTGGGAAGGAACTAAATATGCGCAACAACAGGCCAGGCTGGTGGGAAGGGACTAAACATGCGCAACAACAGGAAAGGGAGCTGGGAAGGAACTAAATATGCGCAACAACAGGCAGGGGTGGTGGGAAGAGACTAAACATGCGCAACAACAGGGAAGGGAGCAGGGAAGGAACTAAATATGCTCAACAAAAGGCAAGGGTGGTGGGAAGGAACTAAACATGCGCAACAGGGAAGGGAGGTGGGAAGGAACTAAACACGTGCAGCAACAGGGAACGGTGGTCGGAAGGGACTAAACATGCGCAACAGAGAAGGGAGGTGGGAAGGGACTAAACATGCGCAACAGGGAAGGGAGGTGGGAAGGGACTAAACATGCTCAACAGGGAAGGGAGGTGGGAAGGGAATAAACATGTGCAACAGGGAAGGTAGTTGGGAAGGGACCAAACATGCTCAACAGGGAAGGGAGTTGGGAAGGAACTAAACATGTGCAATAGGGAAGGGAATTGGAAAGCAACTAAACATGAGCAACAGGGAAGGGAGGTGGGAAGGGACTAAACATGCGCAACAGGGAAGGGAGGCGGGAAGGGACTAAACATGCGCAACAACAGGGAAGGGAATTGGGAAGGAACTAAACATGAGCAACAACGGGCAAGGGTGGTGGGAAGGGATTAAACATGCGCAAAAGGGAAGGGAGGAGGGAAGGGACTAAACATGCACAAGTGGGAAGGGAGTTGGGAAGGGACTAAACATGTGCAACAGGGAAGGGAGCTGGGAAGGAACTCAACATGCGCAACAACAGGCAAGGGTGGTGGGAAGGGACTAAAAATTCCGCAACAACAGGAAATGGAGCTGGAAAGGAACTAAATATGCGCAACAACAGGCAAGGGTGGTGGGAAGGGACTAAATATGCGCAACAACATGGAAGGGAGCTGGGAAGGAACTAAATATGCGCAACAACAGGCAAGGGTGGTGGGAAGGGACTAAACAAGCGCAACAGGGAAGGGAGGTGAGAAGGAACTAAACATGTGAAACAGGGAAGGGAGTTGGGAAGGGATTAAACATTCTCAACAGGGAAGGGAGTTGGGAAGGAACTAAATATATGCAATAGGGAAGGGAATTGGAAAGGAACTAAACATGAGCAACAGGGAAGGGAATTGGAAAGGAACTAAACATGAGCAACAGGGAAGGGTATTGGGAAGGAACTAAACATGAGCAACAACAGGCAAGGGTGGTGGGAAGGGATTAAACATGCGCAACAGGGAAGGGAGGAGGGAAGGGACTAAACATGCACAACTGTGAATGGAGTTGGGAAGGAACTAAATATGCACAACAACAGGCAAGGGTGGTGGGAAGGGACTAAACATGCGCAACAGGGAAGGGAGGTGGGAAGAGACTAAACATGCGCAACAGGGAAGGGAGGTGGGAAGGGATTAATCATTCTCAACAGGGAAGGGAGTTGGGAAGGAACTAAATATGTGCAATAGGGAAGGGAATTGGAAAGGAACTACACATGAGCAACAGAGAAGGGATGTGGGAAGGGACTAAACATGCGCAACAGGGAGGGGAGGTGGGAAGGGACGAAACATGCGCAACAGGGAAGGGAGTTGGGAAGGGACTAAACATTCTCAACAGGGAAGGGAGTTGGGAAGGAACTAAATATGTGCATTAGGGAAGGGAATTGGAAAGGAACTAAACATGAGCAACAGGAAAGGGAATTGGAAAGGAACTAAACATGGGCAACAGGGAAGGGAGGTGGGAAGGGACTAAACATGTGCAACAGGGAAGGGAGGCGGGAGGGGACTAAACATGCGCAACAACAGGGAAGGGAATTGGGAAGGAACTAAACATGAGCAACAACAGGCAAGGGTGGTGGGAAGGGATTAAACATGCGCAACAGGGAAGGGAGGAGGGAAGGGACTAAACATGCGCAACAGGGAAGGGAGTTGGGAAGGAACTAAACATGAGCAACAGGGAAGGGAGTTGGGAAGGAACTAAACATGAGCAACAGGGAAGGGAGTTGGGAAGGGACGAAACATGAGCAACAGAGCTGGGAGTTGGGAAGGGACTAAACATGCGCAACAGGGAAGGGAGTTGGGGAGGGGGGACTAAACATGCGCAACAGGGAGGGGAGTTGAGAAGGGACTAACATGTGCACCAGGGAAGGGCAACAGGGAAGGGAGTTGGGAAGGGACTAAACAAGCGCAACAGGGAAGAGAGTTGGGGAGGGACTAAACGTGCAACAGGGAAGGGAGTGGGAAGGGACTAAACATGCGCAATAGGTAAGGGAGTTGGGAAGGAGCTAAACATGAGCAACAGGGAAGGGAGTTGGGAAGAGACTAAACATGAGCAACGGGGAAGGGAGTTGGGAAGGAACTTAACATGAGCAACATTGAAGGGAGTGGAGAAGGAACTAAACATGCGAACAGAGAAGGGAGTTGGGAAGGGACTAAACATGTGCAACAGGGAAGGGAGGTGGGAAGGGACTAAACATGCGTAACAGGGAAGGGAGTTGGGAAGGGACTAAACATGCGCAACAGGGAAGGGAGTTGGGAAGGGACTAAACATGTGCAATAGGGAAGGGAATTGGAAAGGAACTAAACATGCGCCACAGGGAAGGGAGGTGGGAAGGCACAAAACATGTGCCACAGGGAAGAGAGGCGGGGAGGGACTAAACATGCGCAACAACAGGGAAGGGAGTTGGGAAGGAACTAAACATGAGCAACAACAGGCAAGGATGGTGGGAAGGGATTAAACATGCGCAACAGGGAAGGGAGGAGGGAAGGGACTACACATGCACAATTGGGAAGGGAGTTGGGAAGGGACTAAACATGTGCAATAGGGAAGGGAATTGGAAAGGAACTAAACATGCGCCACAGGGAAGGGAGGTGGGAAGGCACAAAACATGCGCAACAGGGAAGAGAGGCGGGGAGGGACTAAACATGCGCAACAACAGGGAAGGGAGTTGGGAAGGAACTAAACATGAGCAACAACAGGCAAGGATGGTGGGAAGGGATTAAACATGGCAACAGGGAAGGGAGGAGGGAAGGGACTAAACATGCACAACTGGGAAGGGAGTTGGGAAGGGACTAAACATGTGCAATAGGGAAGGGAATTGGAAAGGAACTAAACATGCGCCACAGGGAAGGGAGGTGGGAAGGCACAAAACATGGGCAACAGGGAAGAGAGGCGGGGAGGGACTAAACATGCGCAACAACAGGGAAGGGAGTTGGGAAGGAACTAAACATGAGCAACAACAGGCAAGGATAGTGGGAAGGAACTAAACATGCGCAACAACAGGCCAGGGTGGTGGGAAGGGAATAAACATGCGCAACAACAGGAAAGGGAGCTGGAAAGGAACTAAATATGCGCAACAACAGGCAAGGGTGGTGGGAAGAGACTAAACATGCGCAACAACAGGGAAGGGAGCTGGGAAGGAACTAAATATGCGCAACAACAGGCAAGGGTGGTGGGAAGGAACTAAACATGCGCAACAGGGAAGGGAGTTGGGAAGGAACTAAACACGTGCAGCAACAGGGAACGGTGGTCGGAAGGGACTAAACATGCGCAACAGAGAAGGGAGGTGGGAAGGGACTAAACATGCGCAACAGGGAAGGGAGGTGGGAAGGGTCTAAACATGCTCAACAGGGAAGGGAGGTGGGAAGGGAATAAACATGTGCAACAGGGAAGGGAGTGGGGAAGGGACCAAACATGCTCAACAGGGAAGGGAGTTCGGAAGGAACTAAACATGTGCAATAGGGAAGGGAATTGGAAAGGAACTAAACATGAGCAACAGGGAAGGGAGGTGGGAAGGGACTAAACATGCGCAACAGGGAAGGGAGGCGGGAAGGGACTAAACATGCGCAACAACAGGGAAGGGAATTGGGAAGGAACTAAACATGAGCAACAACGGGCAAGTGTGGTGGGAAGGGATTAAACATGCGCAAAAGGGAAGGGAGGAGGGAAGGGACTAAACATGCACAAGTGGGAAGGGAGTTGGGAAGGGACTAAACATGTGCAACAGGGAAGGGAGCTGGGAAGGAACTCAACATGCGCAACAACAGGCAAGGGTGGTGGGAAGGGACTAGAAATGCTGCAACAACAGGAAATGGAGCTGGAAAGGAACTAAATATGCGCAACAACAGGCAAGGGTGGTGGGAAGGGACTAAACATGCGCAACAACATGGAAGGGAGCTGGGAAGGAACTAAATATGCGCAACAACAGGCAAGGGTGGTGGGAAGGGACTAAACAAGCGCAACAGGGAAGGGAGGTGGGAAGGAACTAAACATGTGCAACAGGGAAGGGAGTTGGGAAGGGACTAAACATTCTCAATAGGGAGGGGAGTTGGGAAGGAACTAAATATGTGCAATAGGGAAGGGAATTGAAAAGGAACTAAACATGAGCAACAGGGAAGGGAATTGGAAAGGAACTAAACATGAGCAACAGGGAAGGGAGGTGGGAAGGGACTAAATATGCGCAACAGGGAAGGGAGGCGGGAAGGGACTAAACATGCGCAACAACAGGGAAGGGAATTGGGAAGGAACTAAACATGAGCAACAACAGGCAAGGGTGGTGGGAAGGGATTAAACATGCGCAACCGGGAACGGAGTAGGGAAGGGACTAAACATGCGCAACAGGGAAGGGAGGTGGGAAGAGACTAAACATGCGCAACAGGGAAGGGAGGTGGGAAGGGACAAACATTCTCAACAGGGAAGGGAGTTGGGAAGGAACTAAATATGTGCAGTAGGGAAGGGAATTGGAAAGGAACTACACATGAGCAACAGAGAAGGGATGTGGGAAGGGACTAAACATGCGCAACAGGGAGGGGAGGTGGGAAGGGACGAAACATGCGCAACAACAGGGAAGGGAATTGGGAAGGAACTAAACATGAGCAACAACAGGCAAGGGTGGTGGGAAGGGATTAAACATGCGCAACAGGGAAGGGAGGAGGGAAGGGACTAAACATGCACAACTGGGAAGGGAGTTGGGAAGGAACTAAATATGCACAACAACAGGCAAGGGTGGTGGGAAGAGACTAAACATGCGCAACAGGGAAGGGAGATGGGAAGGAACTAAACATGCACAACTGGGAAGGGAGTTGGGAAGGAACTAAATATGCGCAACAACAGGCAAGGGTGGTGGGAAGGGACTAAACATGCGCAACAGGGAAGGGAATTGGAAAGGAACTAAACATGAGCAACAGGGAAGGGAATTGGAAAGGAACTAAACATGAGCAACAGGGAAGGGAGGTGGGAAGGGACTAAACATGCGCAACAGGGAAGGGAGGCGGGAAGGGACTAAACATGCGCAACAACAGGGAAGGGAATTGGGAAGGAACTAAACGTGAGCAACAACAGGCAAGGGTGGTGGGGAGGGATTAAACATGCGCAACAGGGAAGGGAGAAGGGAAGGGACTAAACATGCAGAACTGGGAAGGGAGTTAGGAAGGAACTAAATATGCGCAACAACAGGCAAGGGTGGTGGGAAGGGACTAAACATGCGCAACAGGGAAGGGAGGTGGGAAGAGACTAAACATGCGCAACAGGGAAGGGAGGTGGGAAGGGACTAAACATTCTCAACAGGGAAGGGAGTTGGGAAGGAACTAAATATGTGCAATAGGGAAGGGAATTGGAAAGGAACTACACATGCGCAACAGGGAAGGGAGGAGGGAAGGGACTAAACATGCACAACTGTGAATGGAGTTGGGAAGGAACTAAATATGCGCAACAACAGGCAAGGGTGGTGGGAAGGGACTAAACATGCGCAACAGGGAAGGGAGGTGGGAAGGAACTAAATATGTGCAATAGGGAAGGGAATTGGAAAGGAACTAAACATGAGCAACTTGAAAGGGAATTGGAAAGGAACTAAACATGAGCAACAGGGAAGGGAGGTGGGAAGGGACTAAACATGCGCAACAGGGAAGGGAGGCGGGAGGGGACTAAACATGCGCAATAACAGGGAAGGGAATTGGGAAGGAACTAAACATGAGCAACAACAGGCAAGGGTGGTGGGAAGGGATTAAACATGCGCAACAGGGAAGGGAGGAGGGAAGGGACTAAACATGCACAACTGGGAAGGGAGTTGGGAAGGAACTAAATATGCACAACAACAGGCAAGGGTGGTGGGAAGAGACTAAACATGCGCAACAGGGAAGGGAGATGGGAAGGAACTAAACATGCACAACTGGGAAGGGAGTTGGGAAGGAACTAAATATGCGCAACAACAGGCAAGGGTGGTGGGAAGGGACTAAACATGCGCAACAGGGAAGGGAATTGGAAAGGAACTAAACATGAGCAACAGGGAAGGGAATTGGAAAGGAACTAAACATGAGCAACAGGGAAGGGAGGTGGGAAGGGACTAAACATGCGCAACAGGGAAGGGAGGCGGGAAGGGACTAAACATGCGCAACAACAGGGAAGGGAATTGGGAAGGAACTAAACGTGAGCAACAACAGGCAAGGGTGGTGGGAAGGGATTAAACATGCGCAACAGGGAAGGGAGGAGGGAAGGGACTAAACATGCAGAACTGGGAAGGGAGTTAGTAAGGAACTAAATATGCGCAACAACAGGCAAGGGTGGTGGGAAGGGACTAAACATGCGCAACAGGGAAGGGAGGTGGGAAGAGACTAAACATGCGCAACAGGGAAGGGAGGTGGGAAGGGACTAAACATTCTCAACAGGGAAGGGAGTTGGGAAGGAACTAAATATGTGCAATAGGGAAGGGAATTGGAAAGGAACTACACATGCGCAACAGGGAAGGGAGGAGGGAAGGGACTAAACATGCACAACTGTGAATGGAGTTGGGAAGGAACTAAATATGCGCAACAACAGGCAAGGGTGGTGGGAAGGGACTAAACATGCGCAACAGGGAAGGGAGGTGGGAAGGAACTAAATATGTGCAATAGGGAAGGGAATTGGAAAGGAACTAAACATGAGCAACTTGAAAGGGAATTGGAAAGGAACTAAACATGAGCAACAGGGAAGGGAGGCGGGAAGGGACTAAACATGCGCAACAGGGAAGGGAGGCGGGAGGGGACTAAACATGCGCAACAACAGGGAAGGGAATTGGGAAGGAACTAAACATGAGCAACAACAGGCAAGGGTGGTGGGAAGGGATTAAACATGCGCAACAGGGAAGGGAGGAGGGAAGGGACTAAACATGCACAACTGGGAAGGGAGTTGGGAAGGAACTAAATATGCACAACAACAGGCAAGGGTGGTGGGAAGAGACTAAACATGAGCAACAGGGAAGGGAGATGGGAAGGAACTAAACATGCACAACTGGGAAGGGAGTTGGGAAGGAACTAAATATGCGCAACAACAGGCAAGGGTGGTGGGAAGGGACTAAACATGCGCAACAGGGAAGGGAATTGGAAAGGAACTAAACATGAGCAACAGGGAAGGGAATTGGAAAGGAACTAAACATGAGCAACAGGGAAGGGAGGTGGGAAGGGACTAAACATGCGCAACAGGGAAGGGAGGCGGGAAGGGACTAAACATGCGCAACAACAGGGAAGGGAATTGGGAAGGAACTAAACGTGAGCAACAACAGGCAAGGGTGGTGGGAAGGGATTAAACATGCGCAACAGGGAAGGGAGGAGGGAAGGGACTAAACATGCAGAACTGGGAAGGGAGTTAGGAAGGAACTAAATATGCGCAACAACAGGCAAGGGTGGTGGGAAGGGACTAAACATGCGCAACAGGGAAGGGAGGTGGGAAGAGACTAAACATGCGCAACAGGGAAGGGAGGTGGGAAGGGACTAAACATTCTCAACAGGGAAGGGAGTTGGGAAGGAACTAAATATGTGCAATAGGGAAGGGAATTGGAAAGGAACTACACATGCGCAACAGGGAAGGGAGGAGGGAAGGGACTAAACATGCACAACTGTGAATGGAGTTGGGAAGGAACTAAATATGCGCAACAACAGGCAAGGGTGGTGGGAAGGGACTAAACATGCGCAACAGGGAAGGGAGGTGGGAAGAGACTAAACATGCGCAACAGGGAGGGGAGGTGGGAAGGGACGAAACATGCGCAACAGGGAAGGGATTTGGGAAGGGACTAAACATTCTCAACAGGGAAGGGAGTTGGAAAGGAACTAAATATGTGCAATAGGGAAGGGAATTGGAAAGGAATTAAACATGAGCAACAGGAAAGGGAATTGGAAAGGAACTAAACATGAACAACAGGGAAGGGAGGTGGGAAGGGACTAAACATGCGCAACAGGGAAGGGAGGTGGGAGGGGACTAAACATGCGCAACAACAGGGAAGGGAATTGGGAAGGAACTAAACATGAGCAACAACAGGCAAGGGTGGTGGGAAGGGATTAAACATGCGCAACAGGGAAGGGAGGAGGGAAGGAACTAAACATGCACAACTGGGAAGGGAGTTGGGAAGGAACTAAATATGCACAACAACAGGCAAGGGTGGTGGGAAGAGACTAAACATGCGCAACAGAGAAGGGAGATGGGAAGGAACTAAACATGCACAACTGGGAAGGGTGTTGGGAAGGAACTAAATATGCGCAACAACAGGCAAGGGTGGTGGGAAGGGACTAAACATGCGCAACAGGGAAGGGAGGTGGGAAGGGACTAAACATGCGCAACAGGGAAGGGAGGTGGGAAGGGACTAAACATGCGCAACAGGGAAGGGACTAAACATGTGCAACAGGGAAGGGAGGTGGGAAGGGACTAAACATGCGCAACAGGGAAGGGAGTTGGGAAGGGACTAAACATGCGCAACAGGGAAGGGAGTTGGGAAGGGACTAAACATGTGCAATAGGGAAGGGAATTGGAAAGGAACTAAACATGAGCAACAGGGAAGGGAGGTGGGGAGGCACAAAACATGCGCAACAGGGAAGGGAGGAGGGGAGTGACTAAACATGCGCAACAACAGGGAAGGGAGTTGGGAAGGAACTAAACATGAGCAACAACAGGCAAAGATGGTGGGAAGGGATTAAACATGCTCAACAGTGAAGGGAGGTGGGAAGGGACTAAACATGTGCAACAGGGAAGGGAGCTGGGAAGGAACTAAATATGCGCAACAACAGGCCAGGGTGGTGGGAAGGGACTAAACATGCGCAACAACAGAAAAGGGAGCTGGGAAGGAATTAAATATGTGCAACAACAGGCAAGGGTAGTGGGAAGAGAATAAACATGCGCAACAACAGGGAAGGGAGCTGGAAAGGAACTAAATATGCGCAACAACAGGCAAGGGTGGTGGAAAGGGACTAGACATGCACAACAGGGAAGGGAGGTGGGAAGGAACTAAACATGTCCAGCAACAGGGAACGGTGGTCGGAAGGGACTAAACATGTGCAACAGAGAAGGGAGGTGGGAAGGGACTAAACATGCGCAACAGGGAATGGAGGTGGGAAGGGAATAAACATGCGCAACAGGGAAGGAAGTTGGGAAGGAACTAAACATGTGCAATAGGGAAGGGAATTGGAAAGGAACTAAACATGAGCAACAGGGAAGGGAGGTGGGAAGGGACTAAACTTGCGCAACAGGGAAGGGAGGCGGGAGGGGACTAAACATGCGCAACAACAGGGAAGGGAATTGGGAAGGAACTAAACATGAGCAACAACAGGAAAGGGAGCTGGAAAAAAACTAAATATGCGCAACAACAGGCAAGGGTGGTGGGAAGGGACTAAACATGCGCAACAGGGAAGGGAGTTGGGAAGGAACTAAACATGCACAACTGGGAAGGGAGTTGGGAAGGAACTAAATATGAGCAACAGGGAAGGGAATTGGAAAGGAACTAAACATGAGCAACAGGGAAGGGAGGTGGGAAGGGACTAAACATGCGCAACAGGGAAGGGAGGTGGGAAGAGACTAAACATGCGCAACAGGGAGGGGAGGTGGGAAGGGACGAAACATGCGCAACAGGGAAGGGAGTTGGGAAGGGACTAAACATTCTCAACAGGGAAGGGAGTTGGGAAGGGACTAAACTTGCGCAACAGGGAAGGGAGGCGGGAAGGGACTAAACATGCGCAACAACAGGGAAGGGAATTGGGAAGGAACTAAACATGAGCAACAACAGGAAAGGGAGCTGGAAAAAAACTAAATATGCGCAACAACAGGCAAGGGTGGTGGGAAGGGACTAAACATGCGCAACAGGGAAGGGAATTGGAAAGGAACTAAACATGAGCAACAGGGAAGGGAATTGGAAAGGAACTAAACATGAGCAACAGGGAAGGGAGGTGGGAAGGGACTAAACATGCGCAACAGGGAAGGGAGGCGGGAAGGGACTAAACATGCGCAACAACAGGGAAGGGAATTGGGAAGGAACTAAACGTGAGCAACAACAGGCAAGGGTGGTGGGAAGGGATTAAACATGCGCAACAGGGAAGGGAGGAGGGAAGGGACTAAACATGCAGAACTGGGAAGGGAGTTAGGAAGGAACTAAATATGCGCAACAACAGGCAAGGGTGGTGGGAAGGGACTAAACATGCGCAACAGGGAAGGGAGGTGGGAAGAGACTAAACATGCGCAACAGGGAAGGGAGGTGGGAAGGGACTAAACATTCTCAACAGGGAAGGGAGTTGGGAAGGAACTAAATATGTGCAATAGGGAAGGGAATTGGAAAGGAACTACACATGCGCAACAGGGAAGGGAGGAGGGAAGGGACTAAACATGCACAACTGTGAATGGAGTTGGGAAGGAACTAAATATGCGCAACAACAGGCAAGGGTGGTGGGAAGGGACTAAACATGCGCAACAGGGAAGGGAGGTGGGAAGAGACTAAACATGCGCAACAGGGAGGGGAGGTGGGAAGGGACGAAACATGCGCAACAGGGAAGGGAGTTGGGAAGGGACTAAACATTCTCAACAGGGAAGGGAGTTGGGAAGGAACTAAATATGTGCAATAGGGAAGGGAATTGGAAAGGAACTAAACATGAGCAACAGGAAAGGGAATTGGAAAGGAACTAAACATGAACAACAGGGAAGGGAGGTGGGAAGGGACTAAACATGTGCAACAGGGAAGGGAGGTGGGAGGGGACTAAACATGCGCAACAACAGGGAAGGGAATTGGGAAGGAACTAAACATGAGCAACAACAGGCAAGGGTGGTGGGAAGGGATTAAACATGCGCAACAGGGAAGGGAGGAGGGAAGGAACTAAACATGCACAACTGGGAAGGGAGTTGGGAAGGAACTAAATATGCACAACAACAGGCAAGGGTGGTGGGAAGAGACTAAACATGCGCAACAGAGAAGGGAGATGGGAAGGAGCTAAACATGCACAACTGGGAAGGGAGTTGGGAAGGAACTAAATATGCGCAACAACAGGCAAGGGTGGTGGGAAGGGACTAAACATGCGCAACAGGGAAGGGAGGTGGGAAGGGACTAAACATGCGCAACAGGGAAGGGAGGTGGGAAGGGACTAAACATGCGCAACAGGGAAGGGACTAAACATGTGCAACAGGGAAGGGAGGTGGGAAGGGACTAAACATGCGCAACAGGGAAGGGAGTTGGGAAGGGACTAAACATGCGCAACAGGGAAGGGAGTTGGGAAGGGACTAAACATGTGCAATAGGGAAGGGAATTGGAAAGGAACTAAACATGAGCAACAGGGAAGATAGGTGGGGAGGCACAAAACATGCGCAACAGGGAAGGGAGGAGGGGAGTGACTAAACATGCGCAACAACAGGGAAGGGAGTTGGGAAGGAACTAAACATGAGCAACAACAGGCAAGGATGGTGGGAAGGGATTAAACATGCGCAACAGGGAAGGGAGGAGGGAAGGGACTAAACATGCAGAACTGGGAAGGGAGTTAGGAAGGAACTAAATATGCGCAACAACAGGCAAGGGTGGTGGGAAGGGACTAAACATGCGCAACAGGGAAGGGAGGTGGGAAGAGACTAAACATGCGCAACAGGGAAGGGAGGTGGGAAGGGACTAAACATTCTCAACAGGGAAGGGAGTTGGGAAGGAACTAAATATGTGCAATAGGGAAGGGAATTGGAAAGGAACTACACATGCGCAACAGGGAAGGGAGGAGGGAAGGGACTAAACATGCACAACTGTGAATGGAGTTGGGAAGGAACTAAATATGCGCAACAACAGGCAAGGGTGGTGGGAAGGGACTAAACATGCGCAACAGGGAAGGGAGGTGGGAAGAGACTAAACATGCGCAACAGGGAGGGGAGGTGGGAAGGGACGAAACATGCGCAACAGGGAAGGGAGTTGGGAAGGGACTAAACATTCTCAACAGGGAAGGGAGTTGGGAAGGAACTAAATATGTGCAATAGGGAAGGGAATTGGAAAGGAACTAAACATGAGCAACAGGAAAGGGAATTGGAAAGGAACTAAACATGAACAAGAGGGAAGGGAGGTGGGAAGGGACTAAACATGCGCAACAGGGAAGGGAGGTGGGAGGGGACTAAACATGCGCAACAACAGGGAAGGGAATTGGGAAGGAACTAAACATGAGCAACAACAGGCAAGGGTGGTGGGAAGGGATTAAACATGCGCAACAGGGAAGGGAGGAGGGAAGGAACTAAACATGCACAACTGGGAAGGGAGTTGGGAAGGAACTAAATATGCACAACAACAGGCAAGGGTGGTGGGAAGAGACTAAACATGCGCAACAGAGAAGGGAGATGGGAAGGAACTAAACATGCACAACTGGGAAGGGAGTTGGGAAGGAACTAAATATGCGCAACAACAGGCAAGGGTGGTGGGAAGGGACTAAACATGCGCAACAAGGAAGGGAGGTGGGAAGGGACTAAACATGCGCAACAGGGAAGGGAGGTGGGAAGGGACTAAACATGCGCAACAGGGAAGGGACTAAACATGTGCAACAGGGAAGGGAGGTGGGAAGGGACTAAACATGCGCAACAGGGAAGGGAGTTGGGAAGGGACTAAACATGCGCAACAGGGAAGGGAGTTGGGAATGGACTAAACATGTGCAATAGGGAAGGGAATTGGAAAGGAACTAAACATGAGCAACAGGGAAGGGAGGTGGGGAGGCACAAAACATGCGCAACAGGGAAGGGAGGAGGGGAGTGACTAAACATGCGCAACAACAGGGAAGGGAGTTGGGAAGGAACTAAACATGAGCAACAACAGGCAAGGATGGTGGGAAGGGATTAAACATGCGCAACAGGGAAGGGAGGTGGGAAGGGACTAAACATGTGCAACAGGGAAGGGAGCTGGGAAGGAACTAAATATGCGCAACAACAGGCCAGGGTGGTGGGAAGGGACTAAACATGCGCAACAACAGAAAAGGGAGCTGGGAAGGAACTAAATATGCGCAACAACAGGCAAGGGTAGTGGGAAGAGAATACACATGCGCAACAACAGGGAAGGGAGCTGGGAAGGAACTAAATATGCGCAACAACAGGCAAGGGTGGTGGGAAGGGACAAGACATGCACAACAGGGAAGGGAGGTGGGAAGGAACTAAACATGTGCCGCAACAGGGAAGGGAGTTGGGAAGGAACTAAACATGCACAACTGGGAAGGGATTTGGGAAGGAACTAAATATGAGCAACAGGGAAGGGAATTGGAAAGGAACTAAACATGAGCAACAGGGAAGGGAGGTGGGAAGGGACTAAACATGCGCAACAGGGAAGGGAGGTGGGAAGAGACTAAACATGCGCAACAGGGAGGGGAGGTGGGAAGGGATGAAACATGCGCAACAGGGAAGGGAGTTGGGAAGGGACTAAACATTCTCAACAGGGAAGGGAGTTGGGAAGGGACTAAACTTGCGCAACAGGGAAGGGAGGCGGGAAGGGACTAAACATGCGCAACAACAGGCAAGGGAATTGGGAAGGAACTAAACATGAGCAACAGGGAAGGGAATTGGAAAGGAACTAAACATGAGCAACAGGGAAGGGAGGTGGGAAGGGACTAAACATGCGCAACAGGGAAGGGAGGCGGGAAGGGACTAAACATGCGCAACAACAGGGAAGGGAATTGGGAAGGAACTAAACGTGAGCAACAACAGGCAAGGGTGGTGGGAAGGGATTAAACATGCGCAACAGGGAAGGGAGGAGGGAAGGGACTAAACATGCAGAACTGGGAAGGGAGTTAGGAAGGAACTAAATATGCGCAACAACAGGCAAGGGTGGTGGGAAGGGACTAAACATGCACAACAGGGAAGGGAGGTGGGAAGAGACTAAACATGCGCAACAGGGAAGGGAGGTGGGAAGGGACTAAACATTCTCAACAGGGAAGGGAGTTGGGAAGGAACTAAATATGTGCAATAGGGAAGGGAATTGGAAAGGAACTACACATGCGCAACAGGGAAGGGAGGAGGGAAGGGACTAAACATGCACAACTGTGAATGGAGTTGGGAAGGAACTAAATATGCGCAACAACAGGCAAGGGTGGTGGGAAGGGACTAAACATGCGCAACAGGGAAGGGAGGTGGGAAGAGACTAAACATGCGCAACAGGGAGGGGAGGTGGGAAGGGACGAAACATGCGCAACAGGGAAGGGAGTTGGGAAGGGACTAAACATTCTCAACAGGGAAGGGAGTTGGGAAGGAACTAAATATGTGCAATAGGGAAGGGAATTGGAAAGGAACTAAACATGAGCAACAGGAAAGGGAATTGGAAAGGAACTAAACATGAACAACAGGGAAGGGAGGTGGGAAGGGACTAAACATGTGCAACAGGGAAGGGAGGTGGGAGGGGACTAAACATGCGCAACAACAGGGAAGGGAATTGGGAAGGAACTAAACATGAGCAACAACAGGCAAGGGTGGTGGGAAGGGATTAAACATGCGCAACAGGGAAGGGAGGAGGGAAGGAACTAAACATGCACAACTGGGAAGGGAGTTGGGAAGGAACTAAATATGCACAACAACAGGCAAGGGTGGTGGGAAGAGACTAAACATGCGCAACAGAGAAGGGAGATGGGAAGGAACTAAACATGCACAACTGGGAAGGGAGTTGGGAAGGAACTAAATATGCGCAACAACAGGCAAGGGTGGTGGGAAGGGACTAAACATGCGCAACAGGGAAGGGAGGTGGGAAGGGACTAAACATGCGCAACAGGGAAGGGAGGTGGGAAGGGACTAAACATGCGCAACAGGGAAGGGACTAAACATGTGCAACAGGGAAGGGAGGTGGGAAGGGACTAAACATGCGCAACAGGGAAGGGAGTTGGGAAGGGACTAAACATGCGCAACAGGGAAGGGAGTTGGGAAGGGACTAAACATGTGCAATAGGGAAGGGAATTGGAAAGGAACTAAACATGAGCAACAGGGAAGATAGGTGGGGAGGCACAAAACATGCGCAACAGGGAAGGGAGGAGGGGAGTGACTAAACATGCGCAACAACAGGGAAGGGAGTTGGGAAGGAACTAAACATGAGCAACAACAGGCAAGGATGGTGGGAAGGGATTAAACATGCGCAACAGGGAAGGGAGGTGGGAAGGGACTAAACATGTGCAACAGGGAAGGGAGCTGGGAAGGAACTAAATATGCGCAACAACAGGCCAGGGTGGTGGGAAGGGACTAAACATGCGCAACAACAGAAAAGGGAGCTGGGAATGAACTAAATATGCGCAACAACAGGCAAGGGTAGTGGGAAGAGAATAAACATGCGCAACAACAGGGAAGGGAGCTGGTAAGGAACTAAATATGCGCAACAACAGGCAAGGGTGGTGGGAAGGGACTAGACATGCACAACAGGGAAGGGAGGTGGGAAGGAACTAAACATGTGCAGCAACAGGGAACGGTGGTCGGAAGGGACTAAACATGTGCAACAGAGAAGGGAGGTGGGAAGGGACTAAACATGCGCAACAGGGAATGGAGGTGGGAAGGGAATAAACATGCGCAACAGGGAAGGAAGTTGGGAAGGAACTAAACATGTGCAATAGAGAAGGGAATTGGAAAGGAACTAAACATGAGCAACAGGGAAGGGAGGTGGGAAGGGACTAAACTTGCGCAACAGGGAAGGGAGGCGGGAAGGGACTAAACATGCGCAACAACAGGGAAGGGAATTGGGAAGGAACTAAACATGAGCAACAACAGGAAAGGGAGCTGGAAAAAAACTAAATATGCGCAACAACAGGCAAGGGTGGTGGGAAGGGACTAAACATGCGCAACAGGGAAGGGAGTTGGGAAGGAACTAAACATGTGCAATAGGGAAGGGAATTGGAAAGGAACTAAACATGAGCAACAGGGAAGGGAGGTGGGAAGGGACTAAACTTGCGCAACAGGGAAGGGAGGCGGGAAGGGACTAAACATGCGCAACAACAGGGAGGGGAATTGGGAAGGAACTAAACATGAGCAACAACAGGAAAGGGAGCTGGAAAGAAACTAAATATGCGCAACAACAGGCAAGGGTGGTGGGAAGGGACTAAACATGCGCAACAACAGGGAAGGGAGCTGGGAAGGAACTAAATAAGCGCAACGACAGGCAAGGGTGGTGGGAAGGGAATAAACATGCGCCACAGGGAAGGGAGGTGGGAAGGAACTAAACATGTGCAACAGGGAAGGGAGATGGAAGGGACTAAACATTCTCAACAGGGAAGTGAGTTGGGAAGGAACTAAATATGTGCAATAGGGAAGGGAATTGGAAAGGAACTAAACATGAACAACAGGGAAGGGAGGTGGGAAGGGACTAAACATGCGCAACAGGGAAGGGAGGCGGGAAGGGACTAAACATGCACAACAACTGGGAAGGAACTAAACATGAGCACCGACAGGCAAGGGTGGTGGGAAGGAATTACAATGCGCAACAGGGAAGGGAAGAGGGAAGGGACTAAACATGCCAACTGGGAAGGGAGTTGGGAAGGAACTAAATATGCGCAACAACAGGCAAGGGTGGTGGGAAGGGACTAAACATGCGCAACAGGGAAGGGAGGTGGGAAGGGACTAAACATGCGCAACAGGGAAGGGAGGTGGGAAGGGACTAAACATTCTCAACAGGGAAGGGAGTTGGGAAGGAACTAAATATGTGCAATAGGGAAGGGAATTGGAAAGGAACTAAACATGAGCAACAGGGACGGGAGTTGGGAAGAGACTAAACATGCGCAACAGGGAGGTGGGAAGGAACTAAACATGTGCAGCAACGGGGAACGGTGGTCGGAAGGGACCAAACAAGCGCAACAGAGAAGGGAGGTGGGAAGGGACTAAACATGCGCAACAGGAAGGGGAGGTGGGAAGGGACAAAACATGCGCAACAGGGAAGGGAGTTGGGAAGGGACTAAACATTCTCAGCAGGGAAGGGAGTTGGGAAGGAACTAAATATGTGCAATAGTGAAGGGAATTGGAAAGGAACTAAACATGAGCAACAGGAAAGGGAATTGGAAAGGAACTAAACATGAGCAACAGGGAAGGGAGGTGGGAAGGGACTAAACATGCGCAACAGGGAAGGGAGGCGGGAAGGGACTAAACATGCGCAACAACAGGGAAGGGAATTGGGAAGGAACTAAACATGAGCAACAACAGGCAAGGGTGGTGGGAAGGGATTAAACATGCGCAAAAGGGAAGGGAGGAGGGAAGGGACTGAACATGCACAAGTGGGAAGGGAGTTGGGCAGGGACTAAACATGTGCAACAGGGAAGGGAGCTGGGAAGGAACTCAATATGCGCAACAACAGGCACGGGTGGTGGGAAGGGACTAAAAATGCCGCAACAACAGGAAATGGAGCTGGAAAGGAACTAAATATGCGCAACAACAGGCAAGAGTGGTGGGAAGGGACTAAACATGCGCAACAACAGGGAAGGGACCTGGGAAGGAACTAAATATGGGCAACAACAGGCAAGGGTGGTGGGAAGGGACTAAACATGCGCAACAGGGAAGGGAGGTGGGAAGGAACTAAACATGTGCAACAGGGAAAGGAGTTGGGAAGGGACTAAACATTCTCAACAGGGAAGGGAGTTGGGAAGGAACTAAATATGTGCAATAGGGAAGGGAATTGGAAAGGAACTAAACATGAGCAACAGGGAAGGGAATTGGAAAGGAACTAAACATGAGCAACAGGGAAGGGAGGTGGGAAGGGACTAAACAAGCGCAACAGGGAAGGGAGGCGGGAAGGGACTAAACATGCGCAACAACAGGGAAGGGAATTGGGAAGGAACTAAACATGAGCAACAACAGGCAAGGGTGGTGGGAAGGGATTAAACATGCGCAACAGGGAAGGGAGGAGGGAAGGGACTAAACATGCACAACTGGGAAGGGAGTTGGGAAGGAACTAAATATGCGCAACAACAGGCAGGCAAGGATGGTGGGAAGGGACTAAACATGCGCAACAGGGAAGGGAGGTGGGAAGAGACTAAACATGCGCAACAATGCAGGGAGGTGGGAAGGGCCTAAACATTCTCAACAGGGAAGGGAGTTGGGAAGGAACTAAATATGTGCAATAGGGACGGGAATTGGAAAGGAACTACACATGAGCAACAGGGAAGGGAGTTGGGAAGAGACTAAACATGCGCAACAGGAAGATAGGTAGGAAGGAACTAAACATGTGCAGCAACAGGGAACGGTGGTCGGAAGGGACCAAACAAGCGCAACAGAGAAGGGAGGTGGGAAGGGACTAAACATGCGCAACAGGGAAGGGAGTTGGGAAGGAACTAAATATGTGCAATAGGGAAGGGAATTGGAAAGGAACTAAACATGAGTAACAGGGAAGGGAATTGGAAAGGAACTAAACATGAGCAACCGGGAAGGGAGGTGGGAAGGGACTAAACATGCGCAACAACAGGGAAGGGAATTGGGATGGAACTAAACATGAGCAACAACAGGCATTGGTGGTGGGAAGGGATTAAACATGCGCAACAGGGAAGGGAGGAGGGAAGGGACTAAACATGCACAACTGGGAAGGGAGTTGGGAAGGAACTAAATATGCGCAACAACAGGCAAGGGTGGTGGGAAGGGACTAAACATGCGCAACAGGGAAGGGATGTGGGAAGGGACTAAACATGCGCAACAGGGAAGGGAGGTGGGAAGGGACTAAACATGCGCAACAGGGAAGGGACTAAACATGTGCAACAGGGAAGGGAGGTGGGAAGAAACTAAACATCCGCAACAGGGAAGGGAGTTGGGAAGAGACTAAACATGCGCAACAGGGAAGGGAGTTGGGAAGGGACTAAACATGTGCAATAGGGAAGAGAATTGGAAAGGAATTAAACATGAGCAACAGGGAAGGGAGGTGGGAAGGCACAAAACATGCGCAACAGGGAAGGGAGGTGGGGATTTACTAAACATGCGCAACAACAGGGAAGGGAGTTGGGAAGGAACTAAACATGAGCAACAACAGGCAAGGATGGTGGGAAGGGATTAAACATGCGCAACAGGGAAGGGAGGTGGGAAGGGACTAAACATGCACAACTGGGAAGGGAGTTGGGAAGGGACTAAACATGCGCAACAGGGAAGGGAGGTGGGAAGGGACTAAACATGCGCAACAGGGAAGGGACTAAACATGTGCAACAGGGAAGGGAGGTGGGAAGGGACTAAACATCCGCAACAGGGAAGGGAGTTGGGAAGAGACTAAACATGCGCAACAGGGAAGGGAGTTGGGAAGGGACTAAACATGTGCAATAGGGAAGAGAATTGGAAAGGAATTAAACATGAGCAACAGGGAAGGGAGGTGGGAAGGCACAAAACATGCGCAACAGGCCAGGGTGGTGGGAAGGAACTAAACATGCGCAACAACAGGGAAGGGAGCTGGGAAGGAACTAAATATGCGCAACAACAGGCAAGGGTGGTGGGAAGGGACTAAACTTGCACAACAGGGAAGGGAGGTGGGAAGGAACTAAACATGTGCAGCAGCAGGGAACGGTGGTCGGAAGGGACTAAACATGTGCAACAGAGAAGGGAGGTGGGAAGGGACTAAACATGCGCAACAGGGAAGGGAGGTGGGACGGGACTAAACATGCTCAACAGGGAAGGGAGGTGGGAAGGGAATAAACATGCGCAACAGGGAGGGGAGTTGGAAAGGAACTAAACATGAGCAACAAGGAAGGCGGTGGGAAGGAACTAAACATGCGCAACAACAGTAAAGGGAATTGGGAAGGAACTAAACATGTGCAATAGGGAAGGGAATTGGAAAGGAACTAAACATGAGCAACAGGGAAGGGAGGTGGGAAGGGACTAAACTTGCGCAACAGGGAAGGGAGGCGGGAAGGGACTAAACATGCGCAACAACAGGGAAGGGAATTGGGAAGGAACTAAACATGAGCAACAACAGGCAAGGGTGGTGGGAAGGGATTAAACATGCGCAAAAGGGAAGGGAGGAGGGAAGGGACTAAACATGCACAAGTGGGAAGGGAGTTGGGAAGGGCCTAAACATGTGCAACAGGGAAGGGAGCTGGGAAGGAACTCAATATGCGCAACAACAGGCAAGGGTGGTGGGAAGGGTCTAAAAATGCTGCAACAACAGGAAAGGGAGCTGGAAAGGAACTAAATATGCGCAACAACAGGCAAGGGTGGTGGGAAGGGACTAAACATGCGCAACAACAGGGAAGGGAGCTGGGAAGGAACTAAATATGCGCAACAACAGGCAAGGGTGGTGGGAAGGGACTAAACATGCGCAACAGGGAAGGGAGGTGGGAAGGAACTAAACATGTGCAACAGGGAAGGGAGTTGGAAGGGATTAAACATTCTCAACAGGGAAGGGAGTTGGGAAGGAACTAAATATGTGCAATAGTGAAGGGAATTGGAAAGGAACTAAACATGAGCAACAGGGAAGGGAGGTGGGAAGGGACTAAAGATGCGCAACAGGGAAGGGAGGCGGGAAGGGACTAAGCATGCGCAACAACTGGGAAAGAACTAAACATGAGCAACAACAGGCAAGGGTGGTGGGAAGGGATTACAATGCGCAACAGGGAAGGGAGGAGGGAAGGGACTAAACATGCACAACTGGGAAGGGAGTTGGGAAGGAACTAAATATGCGCAACAACAGGCTAGGTGGTGGGAAGGGACTAAACATGCGCAACAGGGAAGGGAGGTGGGAAGGGACTAAACATTCTCAACAGGGAAGGGAGTTGGGAAGGAGCTAAATATGTGCAATAGGGAAGGGAATTGGAAAGGAACTAAACATGAGCAACAGGGAAGGGAGTTGGGAAGAGACTAAACATGCGCAACAGGAAGGGAGGTGGGAAGGAACTAAACATATGCAGCAATGGGGAACGGTGGTCGGAAGGGACCAAACAAGCGCAACAGAGAAGGGAGGTGGCAAGGGACTAAACATGCGCAACAGGGAGGGGAGGTGGGAAGGGGCGAAACATGCGCAACAGGGAAGGGAGTTGGAAAGGGACTAAACATGCGCAACAGGGAAGGGAGTTACGAAGGGACTAAACATTCTCAACAGGGAAGGGAGTTGGGAAGGAACTAAATATGTGCAATAGGGAAGGGAATTGGAAAGGAACTAAACATAAGCATCAGGGAAGGGAGTTGGGAAGGGACTAAGCATGCGCAACAGGGAAGGGAGTTGGGAAGGGAATAAACATGTGCAAAAGGGAAGGGAATTGGAAAGGAACTAAACATGAACAACAGGGAAGGGAGGTGGGAAGGGACTAAACATGCGCAACAGGGACGGGAGGCGGGAAGGAACTAAACATGAGCAACAACAGGCAAGGGTGGTGGGAAGGGATTAAACATGCGAACAGGGAAGGGAGGAGGGAAGGGACTAAACATGCACAACTGGGAAGGGAGTTGGGAAGGAACTAAATAGGCACAACAACAGGCAAGGGTGGTGGGAAGAGACTAAACATGCGCAACAGGGAAGGGAGATGGGAAGGAACTAAACATGCGCATCAACAGGAAAGGGAGCTGGGAAGGAACTAAATATGCGCAACAACAGGCAAGGGTGGTGGGAAGGGACTAAACATGCGCAACAGGGAAGGGAGATGGGAAGGAACTAAACATGCGCAACAACAGGAAAGGGAGCTGGGAAGGAACTAAATATACACAACAACAGGCAAGGGTGGTGGGAAGGGACTAAACATTTGCAACGGGGAAGGGAGGTGGGAAGGAACTAAACATGTGCATCAACAGAGAACGGTGGTCGGAAGGGACTAAACATGCGCAACAGGGAAGGGAGTTGGGGTTGGAACTAAACATGCGCAACAGGGAAGGGAGTTGGGGGGACTAAACATGCGCAATAGGGAAGGGAGTTGGGAAGGGACTAAACATGTGCAACAGGGAAGGGCAACAGGGACTGGAGTTGGGAAGGGACTTAACATGCGCAACAGGGAAGAGAGTTGGGAGGGACTAAACATGTGCAACAGGGAAGGGACCAAAAATGCACAACAGGGAAGGGAGTTGGGAAGGAATTAAACATGAGCAACAGGGAGAGGAGTTGGGAAGGAACTAAACATGAGCAACAAGGAAGGGCGTTGGGAAGGAACTAAACATGAGCAACATTGAAGGGAGTGGAGAATTAACTAAACATGCGAAACAGAGAAGGGAGTTGGGAAGGAACAAAACATGTGCAACCTCAGGGAAGGGTGGTGGGAACGGACTAAACATGCGCAACAACAGAGACCGGTGGTGGGAAGAGAATAAACATGTGCAACAACACGGAAGTGAGTTGGGAAGGAACCAAACATGCGCAACAACAGGCATGGGTGGTGGGAAGGGATTAAACATTTGCAACAGGGAAGGGAGTGGGAAGGGACTAAACATGCGCAACAGGGAAGGGAGTTGGGAAGGAGCTAAACATGAGCAACAGGGAAGGGAGTTGGGAAGGGACTAAACATGAGCAACGGGGAAGGGAGTTGGGAAGGAACTTAACATGAGCAACATTGAAGGGAGTGGAGAAGGAACTAAACATGCGAACAGAGAAGGGAGTTGATAAGGAACAAAACATGCGCATCAGGGAAGGGTGGTGGGAAGGCACTAAACATGCGCAACAACAGGCAAGGGTGGTGGGAAGGGATTAAACATGCTCAACAGGGAAGGGAGGTGGGAATGGACTAAACATGCGCAACAGGGAAGGGACTAAACATGTGCAACAGGGAAGGGAGGTGGGAAGGGACTAAACATGCGCAACAACAGGGAAGGGAGTTGGGAAGGAACTAAACATGAGCAACACCAGGCAAGGATGGTGGGAAGGGATTAAACATGTGCATCAGGGAAGGGAGGAGGGAAGGGACTAAACATGCACAACTGGGAAGGGAGTTGGGAAGGGACTAAACATGTGCAACAGGGAAGGGAGCTGGGAAGGAACTAAATATGCGCAACAACAGGCCAGGCTGGTGGGAAGGGACTAAACATGCGCAACAACAGGAAAGGGAGCTGGGAAGGAACTAAATATGCGCAACAACAGGCAGGGGTGGTGGGAAGAGACTAAACATGCGCAACAACAGGGAAGGGAGCAGGGAAGGAACTAAATATGCTCAACAAAAGGCAAGGGTGGTGGGAAGGAACTAAACATGCGCAACAGGGAAGGGAGGTGGGAAGGAACTAAACACGTGCAGCAACAGGGAACGGTGGTCGGAAGGGACTAAACATGCGCAACAGAGAAGGGAGGTGGGAAGGGACTAAACATGCGCAACAGGGAAGGGAGGTGGGAAGGGACTAAACATGCTCAACAGGGAAGGGAGGTGGGAAGGGAATAAACATGTGCAACAGGGAAGGTAGTTGGGAAGGGACCAAACATGCTCAACAGGGAAGGGAGTTGGGAAGGAACTAAACATGTGCAATAGGGAAGGGAATTGGAAAGCAACTAAACATGAGCAACAGGGAAGGGAGGTGGGAAGGGACTAAACATGCGCAACAGGGAAGGGAGGCGGGAAGGGACTAAACATGCGCAACAACAGGGAAGGGAATTGGGAAGGAACTAAACATGAGCAACAACGGGCAAGGGTGGTGGGAAGGGATTAAACATGCGCAAAAGGGAAGGGAGGAGGGAAGGGACTAAACATGCACAAGTGGGAAGGGAGTTGGGAAGGGACTAAACATGTGCAACAGGGAAGGGAGCTGGGAAGGAACTCAACATGCGCAACAACAGGCAAGGGTGGTGGGAAGGGACTAAAAATTCCGCAACAACAGGAAATGGAGCTGGAAAGGAACTAAATATGCGCAACAACAGGCAAGGGTGGTGGGAAGGGACTAAATATGCGCAACAACATGGAAGGGAGCTGGGAAGGAACTAAATATGCGCAACAACAGGCAAGGGTGGTGGGAAGGGACTAAACAAGCGCAACAGGGAAGGGAGGTGAGAAGGAACTAAACATGTGCAACAGGGAAGGGAGTTGGGAAGGGATTAAACATTCTCAACAGGGAAGGGAGTTGGGAAGGAACTAAATATATGCAATAGGGAAGGGAATTGGAAAGGAACTAAACATGAGCAACAGGGAAGGGAATTGGAAAGGAACTAAACATGAGCAACAGGGAAGGGTATTGGGAAGGAACTAAACATGAGCAACAACAGGCAAGGGTGGTGGGAAGGGATTAAACATGCGCAACAGGGAAGGGAGGAGGGAAGGGACTAAACATGCACAACTGTGAATGGAGTTGGGAAGGAACTAAATATGCACAACAACAGGCAAGGGTGGTGGGAAGGGACTAAACATGCGCAACAGGGAAGGGAGGTGGGAAGAGACTAAACATGCGCAACAGGGAAGGGAGGTGGGAAGGGATTAATCATTCTCAACAGGGAAGGGAGTTGGGAAGGAACTAAATATGTGCAATAGGGAAGGGAATTGGAAAGGAACTACACATGAGCAACAGAGAAGGGATGTGGGAAGGGACTAAACATGCGCAACAGGGAGGGGAGGTGGGAAGGGACGAAACATGCGCAACAGGGAAGGGAGTTGGGAAGGGACTAAACATTCTCAACAGGGAAGGGAGTTGGGAAGGAACTAAATATGTGCATTAGGGAAGGGAATTGGAAAGGAACTAAACATGAGCAACAGGAAAGGGAATTGGAAAGGAACTAAACATGGGCAACAGGGAAGGGAGGTGGGAAGGGACTAAACATGTGCAACAGGGAAGGGAGGCGGGAGGGGACTAAACATGCGCAACAACAGGGAAGGGAATTGGGAAGGAACTAAACATGAGCAACAACAGGCAAGGGTGGTGGGAAGGGATTAAACATGCGCAACAGGGAAGGGAGGAGGGAAGGGACTAAACATGCGCAACAGGGAAGGGAGTTGGGAAGGAACTAAACATGAGCAACAGGGAAGGGAGTTGGGAAGGAACTAAACATGAGCAACAGGGAAGGGAGTTGGGAAGGGACGAAACATGAGCAACAGAGCTGGGAGTTGGGAAGGGACTAAACATGCGCAACAGGGAAGGGAGTTGGGGAGGGGGGACTAAACATGCGCAACAGGGAGGGGAGTTGAGAAGGGACTAACATGTGCACCAGGGAAGGGCAACAGGGAAGGGAGTTGGGAAGGGACTAAACAAGCGCAACAGGGAAGAGAGTTGGGGAGGGACTAAACGTGCAACAGGGAAGGGAGTGGGAAGGGACTAAACATGCGCAACAGGTAAGGGAGTTGGGAAGGAGCTAAACATGAGCAACAGGGAAGGGAGTTGGGAAGAGACTAAACATGAGCAACGGGGAAGGGAGTTGGGAAGGAACTTAACATGAGCAACATTGAAGGGAGTGGAGAAGGAACTAAACATGCGAACAGAGAAGGGAGTTGGGAAGGGACTAAACATGTGCAACAGGGAAGGGAGGTGGGAAGGGACTAAACATGCGTAACAGGGAAGGGAGTTGGGAAGGGACTAAACATGCGCAACAGGGAAGGGAGTTGGGAAGGGACTAAACATGTGCAATAGGGAAGGGAATTGGAAAGGAACTAAACATGCGCCACAGGGAAGGGAGGTGGGAAGGCACAAAACATGCGCCACAGGGAAGAGAGGCGGGGAGGGACTAAACATGCGCAACAACAGGGAAGGGAGTTGGGAAGGAACTAAACATGAGCAACAACAGGCAAGGATGGTGGGAAGGGATTAAACATGCGCAACAGGGAAGGGAGGAGGGAAGGGACTACACATGCACAATTGGGAAGGGAGTTGGGAAGGGACTAAACATGTGCAATAGGGAAGGGAATTGGAAAGGAACTAAACATGCGCCACAGGGAAGGGAGGTGGGAAGGCACAAAACATGCGCAACAGGGAAGAGAGGCGGGGAGGGACTAAACATGCGCAACAACAGGGAAGGGAGTTGGGAAGGAACTAAACATGAGCAACAACAGGCAAGGATGGTGGGAAGGGATTAAACATGGCAACAGGGAAGGGAGGAGGGAAGGGACTAAACATGCACAACTGGGAAGGGAGTTGGGAAGGGACTAAACATGTGCAATAGGGAAGGGAATTGGAAAGGAACTAAACATGCGCCACAGGGAAGGGAGGTGGGAAGGCACAAAACATGGGCAACAGGGAAGAGAGGCGGGGAGGGACTAAACATGCGCAACAACAGGGAAGGGAGTTGGGAAGGAACTAAACATGAGCAACAACAGGCAAGGATAGTGGGAAGGAACTAAACATGCGCAACAACAGGCCAGGGTGGTGGGAAGGGAATAAACATGCGCAACAACAGGAAAGGGAGCTGGAAAGGAACTAAATATGCGCAACAACAGGCAAGGGTGGTGGGAAGAGACTAAACATGCGCAACAACAGGGAAGGGAGCTGGGAAGGAACTAAATATGCGCAACAACAGGCAAGGGTGGTGGGAAGGAACTAAACATGCGCAACAGGGAAGGGAGTTGGGAAGGAACTAAACACGTGCAGCAACAGGGAACGGTGGTCGGAAGGGACTAAACATGCGCAACAGAGAAGGGAGGTGGGAAGGGACTAAACATGCGCAACAGGGAAGGGAGGTGGGAAGGGTCTAAACATGCTCAACAGGGAAGGGAGGTGGGAAGGGAATAAACATGTGCAACAGGGAAGGGAGTGGGGAAGGGACCAAACATGCTCAACAGGGAAGGGAGTTCGGAAGGAACTAAACATGTGCAATAGGGAAGGGAATTGGAAAGGAACTAAACATGAGCAACAGGGAAGGGAGGTGGGAAGGGACTAAACATGCGCAACAGGGAAGGGAGGCGGGAAGGGACTAAACATGCGCAACAACAGGGAAGGGAATTGGGAAGGAACTAAACATGAGCAACAACGGGCAAGTGTGGTGGGAAGGGATTAAACATGCGCAAAAGGGAAGGGAGGAGGGAAGGGACTAAACATGCACAAGTGGGAAGGGAGTTGGGAAGGGACTAAACATGTGCAACAGGGAAGGGAGCTGGGAAGGAACTCAACATGCGCAACAACAGGCAAGGGTGGTGGGAAGGGACTAGAAATGCTGCAACAACAGGAAATGGAGCTGGAAAGGAACTAAATATGCGCAACAACAGGCAAGGGTGGTGGGAAGGGACTAAACATGCGCAACAACATGGAAGGGAGCTGGGAAGGAACTAAATATGCGCAACAACAGGCAAGGGTGGTGGGAAGGGACTAAACAAGCGCAACAGGGAAGGGAGGTGGGAAGGAACTAAACATGTGCAACAGGGAAGGGAGTTGGGAAGGGACTAAACATTCTCAACAGGGAGGGGAGTTGGGAAGGAACTAAATATGTGCAATAGGGAAGGGAATTGAAAAGGAACTAAACATGAGCAACAGGGAAGGGAATTGGAAAGGAACTAAACATGAGCAACAGGGAAGGGAGGTGGGAAGGGACTAAATATGCGCAACAGGGAAGGGAGGCGGGAAGGGACTAAACATGCGCAACAACAGGGAAGGGAATTGGGAAGGAACTAAACATGAGCAACAACAGGCAAGGGTGGTGGGAAGGGATTAAACATGCGCAACCGGGAACGGAGTAGGGAAGGGACTAAACATGCGCAACAGGGAAGGGAGGTGGGAAGAGACTAAACATGCGCAACAGGGAAGGGAGGTGGGAAGGGACAAACATTCTCAACAGGGAAGGGAGTTGGGAAGGAACTAAATATGTGCAGTAGGGAAGGGAATTGGAAAGGAACTACACATGAGCAACAGAGAAGGGATGTGGGAAGGGACTAAACATGCGCAACAGGGAGGGGAGGTGGGAAGGGACGAAACATGCGCAACAACAGGGAAGGGAATTGGGAAGGAACTAAACATGAGCAACAACAGGCAAGGGTGGTGGGAAGGGATTAAACATGCGCAACAGGGAAGGGAGGAGGGAAGGGACTAAACATGCACAACTGGGAAGGGAGTTGGGAAGGAACTAAATATGCACAACAACAGGCAAGGGTGGTGGGAAGAGACTAAACATGCGCAACAGGGAAGGGAGATGGGAAGGAACTAAACATGCACAACTGGGAAGGGAGTTGGGAAGGAACTAAATATGCGCAACAACAGGCAAGGGTGGTGGGAAGGGACTAAACATGCGCAACAGGGAAGGGAATTGGAAAGGAACTAAACATGAGCAACAGGGAAGGGAATTGGAAAGGAACTAAACATGAGCAACAGGGAAGGGAGGTGGGAAGGGACTAAACATGCGCAACAGGGAAGGGAGGCGGGAAGGGACTAAACATGCGCAACAACAGGGAAGGGAATTGGGAAGGAACTAAACGTGAGCAACAACAGGCAAGGGTGGTGGGGAGGGATTAAACATGCGCAACAGGGAAGGGAGAAGGGAAGGGACTAAACATGCAGAACTGGGAAGGGAGTTAGGAAGGAACTAAATATGCGCAACAACAGGCAAGGGTGGTGGGAAGGGACTAAACATGCGCAACAGGGAAGGGAGGTGGGAAGAGACTAAACATGCGCAACAGGGAAGGGAGGTGGGAAGGGACTAAACATTCTCAACAGGGAAGGGAGTTGGGAAGGAACTAAATATGTGCAATAGGGAAGGGAATTGGAAAGGAACTACACATGCGCAACAGGGAAGGGAGGAGGGAAGGGACTAAACATGCACAACTGTGAATGGAGTTGGGAAGGAACTAAATATGCGCAACAACAGGCAAGGGTGGTGGGAAGGGACTAAACATGCGCAACAGGGAAGGGAGGTGGGAAGGAACTAAATATGTGCAATAGGGAAGGGAATTGGAAAGGAACTAAACATGAGCAACTTGAAAGGGAATTGGAAAGGAACTAAACATGAGCAACAGGGAAGGGAGGTGGGAAGGGACTAAACATGCGCAACAGGGAAGGGAGGCGGGAGGGGACTAAACATGCGCAACAACAGGGAAGGGAATTGGGAAGGAACTAAACATGAGCAACAACAGGCAAGGGTGGTGGGAAGGGATTAAACATGCGCAACAGGGAAGGGAGGAGGGAAGGGACTAAACATGCACAACTGGGAAGGGAGTTGGGAAGGAACTAAATATGCACAACAACAGGCAAGGGTGGTGGGAAGAGACTAAACATGCGCAACAGGGAAGGGAGATGGGAAGGAACTAAACATGCACAACTGGGAAGGGAGTTGGGAAGGAACTAAATATGCGCAACAACAGGCAAGGGTGGTGGGAAGGGACTAAACATGCGCAACAGGGAAGGGAATTGGAAAGGAACTAAACATGAGCAACAGGGAAGGGAATTGGAAAGGAACTAAACATGAGCAACAGGGAAGGGAGGTGGGAAGGGACTAAACATGCGCAACAGGGAAGGGAGGCGGGAAGGGACTAAACATGCGCAACAACAGGGAAGGGAATTGGGAAGGAACTAAACGTGAGCAACAACAGGCAAGGGTGGTGGGAAGGGATTAAACATGCGCAACAGGGAAGGGAGGAGGGAAGGGACTAAACATGCAGAACTGGGAAGGGAGTTAGTAAGGAACTAAATATGCGCAACAACAGGCAAGGGTGGTGGGAAGGGACTAAACATGCGCAACAGGGAAGGGAGGTGGGAAGAGACTAAACATGCGCAACAGGGAAGGGAGGTGGGAAGGGACTAAACATTCTCAACAGGGAAGGGAGTTGGGAAGGAACTAAATATGTGCAATAGGGAAGGGAATTGGAAAGGAACTACACATGCGCAACAGGGAAGGGAGGAGGGAAGGGACTAAACATGCACAACTGTGAATGGAGTTGGGAAGGAACTAAATATGCGCAACAACAGGCAAGGGTGGTGGGAAGGGACTAAACATGCGCAACAGGGAAGGGAGGTGGGAAGGAACTAAATATGTGCAATAGGGAAGGGAATTGGAAAGGAACTAAACATGAGCAACTTGAAAGGGAATTGGAAAGGAACTAAACATGAGCAACAGGGAAGGGAGGCGGGAAGGGACTAAACATGCGCAACAGGGAAGGGAGGCGGGAGGGGACTAAACATGCGCAACAACAGGGAAGGGAATTGGGAAGGAACTAAACATGAGCAACAACAGGCAAGGGTGGTGGGAAGGGATTAAACATGCGCAACAGGGAAGGGAGGAGGGAAGGGACTAAACATGCACAACTGGGAAGGGAGTTGGGAAGGAACTAAATATGCACAACAACAGGCAAGGGTGGTGGGAAGAGACTAAACATGAGCAACAGGGAAGGGAGATGGGAAGGAACTAAACATGCACAACTGGGAAGGGAGTTGGGAAGGAACTAAATATGCGCAACAACAGGCAAGGGTGGTGGGAAGGGACTAAACATGCGCAACAGGGAAGGGAATTGGAAAGGAACTAAACATGAGCAACAGGGAAGGGAATTGGAAAGGAACTAAACATGAGCAACAGGGAAGGGAGGTGGGAAGGGACTAAACATGCGCAACAGGGAAGGGAGGCGGGAAGGGACTAAACATGCGCAACAACAGGGAAGGGAATTGGGAAGGAACTAAACGTGAGCAACAACAGGCAAGGGTGGTGGGAAGGGATTAAACATGCGCAACAGGGAAGGGAGGAGGGAAGGGACTAAACATGCAGAACTGGGAAGGGAGTTAGGAAGGAACTAAATATGCGCAACAACAGGCAAGGGTGGTGGGAAGGGACTAAACATGCGCAACAGGGAAGGGAGGTGGGAAGAGACTAAACATGCGCAACAGGGAAGGGAGGTGGGAAGGGACTAAACATTCTCAACAGGGAAGGGAGTTGGGAAGGAACTAAATATGTGCAATAGGGAAGGGAATTGGAAAGGAACTACACATGCGCAACAGGGAAGGGAGGAGGGAAGGGACTAAACATGCACAACTGTGAATGGAGTTGGGAAGGAACTAAATATGCGCAACAACAGGCAAGGGTGGTGGGAAGGGACTAAACATGCGCAACAGGGAAGGGAGGTGGGAAGAGACTAAACATGCGCAACAGGGAGGGGAGGTGGGAAGGGACGAAACATGCGCAACAGGGAAGGGATTTGGGAAGGGACTAAACATTCTCAACAGGGAAGGGAGTTGGAAAGGAACTAAATATGTGCAATAGGGAAGGGAATTGGAAAGGAATTAAACATGAGCAACAGGAAAGGGAATTGGAAAGGAACTAAACATGAACAACAGGGAAGGGAGGTGGGAAGGGACTAAACATGCGCAACAGGGAAGGGAGGTGGGAGGGGACTAAACATGCGCAACAACAGGGAAGGGAATTGGGAAGGAACTAAATATGCACAACAACAGGCAAGGGTGGTGGGAAGAGACTAAACATGCGCAACAGAGAAGGGAGATGGGAAGGAACTAAACATGCACAACTGGGAAGGGTGTTGGGAAGGAACTAAATATGCGCAACAACAGGCAAGGGTGGTGGGAAGGGACTAAACATGCGCAACAGGGAAGGGAGGTGGGAAGGGACTAAACATGCGCAACAGGGAAGGGAGGTGGGAAGGGACTAAACATGCGCAACAGGGAAGGGACTAAACATGTGCAACAGGGAAGGGAGGTGGGAAGGGACTAAACATGCGCAACAGGGAAGGGAGTTGGGAAGGGACTAAACATGCGCAACAGGGAAGGGAGTTGGGAAGGGACTAAACATGTGCAATAGGGAAGGGAATTGGAAAGGAACTAAACATGAGCAACAGGGAAGGGAGGTGGGGAGGCACAAAACATGCGCAACAGGGAAGGGAGGAGGGGAGTGACTAAACATGCGCAACAACAGGGAAGGGAGTTGGGAAGGAACTAAACATGAGCAACAACAGGCAAAGATGGTGGGAAGGGATTAAACATGCTCAACAGTGAAGGGAGGTGGGAAGGGACTAAACATGTGCAACAGGGAAGGGAGCTGGGAAGGAACTAAATATGCGCAACAACAGGCCAGGGTGGTGGGAAGGGACTAAACATGCGCAACAACAGAAAAGGGAGCTGGGAAGGAATTAAATATGTGCAACAACAGGCAAGGGTAGTGGGAAGAGAATAAACATGCGCAACAACAGGGAAGGGAGCTGGAAAGGAACTAAATATGCGCAACAACAGGCAAGGGTGGTGGAAAGGGACTAGACATGCACAACAGGGAAGGGAGGTGGGAAGGAACTAAACATGTCCAGCAACAGGGAACGGTGGTCGGAAGGGACTAAACATGTGCAACAGAGAAGGGAGGTGGGAAGGGACTAAACATGCGCAACAGGGAATGGAGGTGGGAAGGGAATAAACATGCGCAACAGGGAAGGAAGTTGGGAAGGAACTAAACATGTGCAATAGGGAAGGGAATTGGAAAGGAACTAAACATGAGCAACAGGGAAGGGAGGTGGGAAGGGACTAAACTTGCGCAACAGGGAAGGGAGGCGGGAGGGGACTAAACATGCGCAACAACAGGGAAGGGAATTGGGAAGGAACTAAACATGAGCAACAACAGGAAAGGGAGCTGGAAAAAAACTAAATATGCGCAACAACAGGCAAGGGTGGTGGGAAGGGACTAAACATGCGCAACAGGGAAGGGAGTTGGGAAGGAACTAAACATGCACAACTGGGAAGGGAGTTGGGAAGGAACTAAATATGAGCAACAGGGAAGGGAATTGGAAAGGAACTAAACATGAGCAACAGGGAAGGGAGGTGGGAAGGGACTAAACATGCGCAACAGGGAAGGGAGGTGGGAAGAGACTAAACATGCGCAACAGGGAGGGGAGGTGGGAAGGGACGAAACATGCGCAACAGGGAAGGGAGTTGGGAAGGGACTAAACATTCTCAACAGGGAAGGGAGTTGGGAAGGGACTAAACTTGCGCAACAGGGAAGGGAGGCGGGAAGGGACTAAACATGCGCAACAACAGGGAAGGGAATTGGGAAGGAACTAAACATGAGCAACAACAGGAAAGGGAGCTGGAAAAAAACTAAATATGCGCAACAACAGGCAAGGGTGGTGGGAAGGGACTAAACATGCGCAACAGGGAAGGGAATTGGAAAGGAACTAAACATGAGCAACAGGGAAGGGAATTGGAAAGGAACTAAACATGAGCAACAGGGAAGGGAGGTGGGAAGGGACTAAACATGCGCAACAGGGAAGGGAGGCGGGAAGGGACTAAACATGCGCAACAACAGGGAAGGGAATTGGGAAGGAACTAAACGTGAGCAACAACAGGCAAGGGTGGTGGGAAGGGATTAAACATGCGCAACAGGGAAGGGAGGAGGGAAGGGACTAAACATGCAGAACTGGGAAGGGAGTTAGGAAGGAACTAAATATGCGCAACAACAGGCAAGGGTGGTGGGAAGGGACTAAACATGCGCAACAGGGAAGGGAGGTGGGAAGAGACTAAACATGCGCAACAGGGAAGGGAGGTGGGAAGGGACTAAACATTCTCAACAGGGAAGGGAGTTGGGAAGGAACTAAATATGTGCAATAGGGAAGGGAATTGGAAAGGAACTACACATGCGCAACAGGGAAGGGAGGAGGGAAGGGACTAAACATGCACAACTGTGAATGGAGTTGGGAAGGAACTAAATATGCGCAACAACAGGCAAGGGTGGTGGGAAGGGACTAAACATGCGCAACAGTGAACGGCGGTGGGAAGAGACTAAACATGCGCAACAGGGAGGGGAGGTGGGAAGGGACGAAACATGCGCAACAGGGAAGGGAGTTGGGAAGGGACTAAACATTCTCAACAGGGAAGGGAGTTGGGAAGGAACTAAATATGTGCAATAGGGAAGGGAATTGGAAAGGAACTAAACATGAGCAACAGGAAAGGGAATTGGAAAGGAACTAAACATGAACAACAGGGAAGGGAGGTGGGAAGGGACTAAACATGTGCAACAGGGAAGGGAGGTGGGAGGGGACTAAACATGCGCAACAACAGGGAAGGGAATTGGGAAGGAACTAAACATGAGCAACAACAGGCAAGGGTGGTGGGAAGGGATTAAACATGCACAACTGGGAAGGGAGTTGGGAAGGAACTAAATATGCACAACAACAGGCAAGGGTGGTGGGAAGAGACTAAACATGCGCAACAGAGAAGGGAGATGGGAAGGAACTAAACATGCACAACTGGGAAGGGAGTTGGGAAGGAACTAAATATGCGCAACAACAGGCAAGGGTGGTGGGAAGGGACTAAACATGCGCAACAGGGAAGGGAGGTGGGAAGGGACTAAACATGCGCAACAGGGAAGGGAGGTGGGAAGGGACTAAACATGCGCAACAGGGAAGGGACTAAACATGTGCAACAGGGAAGGGAGGTGGGAAGGGACTAAACATGGCCAACAGGGAAGGGAGTTGGGAAGGGACTAAACATGCGCAACAGGGAAGGGAGTTGGGAAGGGACTAAACATGTGCAATAGGGAAGGGAATTGGAAAGGAACTAAACATGAGCAACAGGGAAGATAGGTGGGGAGGCACAAAACATGCGCAACAGGGAAGGGAGGAGGGGAGTGACTAAACATGCGCAACAACAGGGAAGGGAGTTGGGAAGGAACTAAACATGAGCAACAACAGGCAAGGATGGTGGGAAGGGATTAAACATGCGCAACAGGGAAGGGAGGAGGGAAGGGACTAAACATGCAGAACTGGGAAGGGAGTTAGGAAGGAACTAAATATGCGCAACAACAGGCAAGGGTGGTGGGAAGGGACTAAACATGCGCAACAGGGAAGGGAGGTGGGAAGAGACTAAACATGCGCAACAGGGAAGGGAGGTGGGAAGGGACTAAACATTCTCAACAGGGAAGGGAGTTGGGAAGGAACTAAATATGTGCAATAGGGAAGGGAATTGGAAAGGAACTACACATGCGCAACAGGGAAGGGAGGAGGGAAGGGACTAAACATGCACAACTGTGAATGGAGTTGGGAAGGAACTAAATATGCGCAACAACAGGCAAGGGTGGTGGGAAGGGACTAAACATGCGCAACAGGGAAGGGAGGTGGGAAGAGACTAAACATGCGCAACAGGGAGGGGAGGTGGGAAGGGACGAAACATGCGCAACAGGGAAGGGAGTTGGGAAGGGACTAAACATTCTCAACAGGGAAGGGAGTTGGGAAGGAACTAAATATGTGCAATAGGGAAGGGAATTGGAAAGGAACTAAACATGAGCAACAGGAAAGGGAATTGGAAAGGAACTAAACATGAACAAGAGGGAAGGGAGGTGGGAAGGGACTAAACATGCGCAACAGGGAAGGGAGGTGGGAGGGGACTAAACATGCGCAACAACAGGGAAGGGAATTGGGAAGGAACTAAACATGAGCAACAACAGGCAAGGGTGGTGGGAAGGGATTAAACATGCGCAACAGGGAAGGGAGGAGGGAAGGAACTAAACATGCACAACTGGGAAGGGAGTTGGGAAGGAACTAAATATGCACAACAACAGGCAAGGGTGGTGGGAAGAGACTAAACATGCGCAACAGAGAAGGGAGATGGGAAGGAACTAAACATGCACAACTGGGAAGGGAGTTGGGAAGGAACTAAATATGCGCAACAAGGAAGGGAGGTGGGAAGGGACTAAACATGCGCAACAGGGAAGGGAGGTGGGAAGGGACTAAACATGCGCAACAGGGAAGGGACTAAACATGTGCAACAGGGAAGGGAGGTGGGAAGGGACTAAACATGCGCAACAGGGAAGGGAGTTGGGAAGGGACTAAACATGCGCAACAGGGAAGGGAGTTGGGAATGGACTAAACATGTGCAATAGGGAAGGGAATTGGAAAGGAACTAAACATGAGCAACAGGGAAGGGAGGTGGGGAGGCACAAAACATGCGCAACAGGGAAGGGAGGAGGGGAGTGACTAAACATGCGCAACAACAGGGAAGGGAGTTGGGAAGGAACTAAACATGAGCAACAACAGGCAAGGATGGTGGGAAGGGATTAAACATGCGCAACAGGGAAGGGAGGTGGGAAGGGACTAAACATGTGCAACAGGGAAGGGAGCTGGGAAGGAACTAAATATGCGCAACAACAGGCCAGGGTGGTGGGAAGGGACTAAACATGCGCAACAACAGAAAAGGGAGCTGGGAAGGAACTAAATATGCGCAACAACAGGCAAGGGTAGTGGGAAGAGAATACACATGCGCAACAACAGGGAAGGGAGCTGGGAAGGAACTAAATATGCGCAACAACAGGCAAGGGTGGTGGGAAGGGACAAGACATGCACAACAGGGAAGGGAGGTGGGAAGGAACTAAACATGTGCCGCAACAGGGAAGGGAGTTGGGAAGGAACTAAACATGCACAACTGGGAAGGGATTTGGGAAGGAACTAAATATGAGCAACAGGGAAGGGAATTGGAAAGGAACTAAACATGAGCAACAGGGAAGGGAGGTGGGAAGGGACTAAACATGCGCAACAGGGAAGGGAGGTGGGAAGAGACTAAACATGCGCAACAGGGAGGGGAGGTGGGAAGGGATGAAACATGCGCAACAGGGAAGGGAGTTGGGAAGGGACTAAACATTCTCAACAGGGAAGGGAGTTGGGAAGGGACTAAACTTGCGCAACAGGGAAGGGAGGCGGGAAGGGACTAAACATGCGCAACAACAGGCAAGGGAATTGGGAAGGAACTAAACATGAGCAACAGGGAAGGGAATTGGAAAGGAACTAAACATGAGCAACAGGGAAGGGAGGTGGGAAGGGACTAAACATGCGCAACAGGGAAGGGAGGCGGGAAGGGACTAAACATGCGCAACAACAGGGAAGGGAATTGGGAAGGAACTAAACGTGAGCAACAACAGGCAAGGGTGGTGGGAAGGGATTAAACATGCGCAACAGGGAAGGGAGGAGGGAAGGGACTAAACATGCAGAACTGGGAAGGGAGTTAGGAAGGAACTAAATATGCGCAACAACAGGCAAGGGTGGTGGGAAGGGACTAAACATGCGCAACAGGGAAGGGAGGTGGGAAGAGACTAAACATGCGCAACAGGGAAGGGAGGTGGGAAGGGACTAAACATTCTCAACAGGGAAGGGAGTTGGGAAGGAACTAAATATGTGCAATAGGGAAGGGAATTGGAAAGGAACTACACATGCGCAACAGGGAAGGGAGGAGGGAAGGGACTAAACATGCACAACTGTGAATGGAGTTGGGAAGGAACTAAATATGCGCAACAACAGGCAAGGGTGGTGGGAAGGGACAAAACATGCGCAACAGGGAAGGGAGGTGGGAAGAGACTAAACATGCGCAACAGGGAGGGGAGGTGGGAAGGGACGAAACATGCGCAACAGGGAAGGGAGTTGGGAAGGGACTAAACATTCTCAACAGGGAAGGGAGTTGGGAAGGAACTAAATATGTGCAATAGGGAAGGGAATTGGAAAGGAACTAAACATGAGCAACAGGAAAGGGAATTGGAAAGGAACTAAACATGAACAACAGGGAAGGGAGGTGGGAAGGGACTAAACATGTGCAACAGGGAAGGGAGGTGGGAGGGGACTAAACATGCGCAACAACAGGGAAGGGAATTGGGAAGGAACTAAACATGAGCAACAACAGGCAAGGGTGGTGGGAAGGGATTAAACATGCGCAACAGGGAAGGGAGGAGGGAAGGAACTAAACATGCACAACTGGGAAGGGAGTTGGGAAGGAACTAAATATGCACAACAACAGGCAAGGGTGGTGGGAAGAGACTAAACATGCGCAACAGAGAAGGGAGATGGGAAGGAACTAAACATGCACAACTGGGAAGGGAGTTGGGAAGGAACTAAATATGCGCAACAACAGGCAAGGGTGGTGGGAAGGGACTAAACATGCGCAACAGGGAAGGGAGGTGGGAAGGGACTAAACATGCGCAACAGGGAAGGGAGGTGGGAAGGGACTAAACATGCGCAACAGGGAAGGGACTAAACATGTGCAACAGGGAAGGGAGGTGGGAAGGGACTAAACATGCGCAACAGGGAAGGGAGTTGGGAAGGGACTAAACATGCGCAACAGGGAAGGGAGTTGGGAAGGGACTAAACATGTGCAATAGGGAAGGGAATTGGAAAGGAACTAAACATGAGCAACAGGGAAGATAGGTGGGGAGGCACAAAACATGCGCAACAGGGAAGGGAGGAGGGGAGTGACTAAACATGCGCAACAACAGGGAAGGGAGTTGGGAAGGAACTAAACATGAGCAACAACAGGCAAGGATGGTGGGAAGGGATTAAACATGCGCAACAGGGAAGGGAGGTGGGAAGGGACTAAACATGTGCAACAGGGAAGGGAGCTGGGAAGGAACTAAATATGCGCAACAACAGGCCAGGGTGGTGGGAAGGGACTAAACATGCGCAACAACAGAAAAGGGAGCTGGGAATGAACTAAATATGCGCAACAACAGGCAAGGGTAGTGGGAAGAGAATAAACATGCGCAACAACAGGGAAGGGAGCTGGTAAGGAACTAAATATGCGCAACAACAGGCAAGGGTGGTGGGAAGGGACTAGACATGCACAACAGGGAAGGGAGGTGGGAAGGAACTAAACATGTGCAGCAACAGGGAACGGTGGTCGGAAGGGACTAAACATGTGCAACAGAGAAGGGAGGTGGGAAGGGACTAAACATGCGCAACAGGGAATGGAGGTGGGAAGGGAATAAACATGCGCAACAGGGAAGGAAGTTGGGAAGGAACTAAACATGTGCAATAGAGAAGGGAATTGGAAAGGAACTAAACATGAGCAACAGGGAAGGGAGGTGGGAAGGGACTAAACTTGCGCAACAGGGAAGGGAGGCGGGAAGGGACTAAACATGCGCAACAACAGGGAAGGGAATTGGGAAGGAACTAAACATGAGCAACAACAGGAAAGGGAGCTGGAAAAAAACTAAATATGCGCAACAACAGGCAAGGGTGGTGGGAAGGGACTAAACATGCGCAACAGGGAAGGGAGTTGGGAAGGAACTAAACATGTGCAATAGGGAAGGGAATTGGAAAGGAACTAAACATGAGCAACAGGGAAGGGAGGTGGGAAGGGACTAAACTTGCGCAACAGGGAAGGGAGGCGGGAAGGGACTAAACATGCGCAACAACAGGGAGGGGAATTGGGAAGGAACTAAACATGAGCAACAACAGGAAAGGGAGCTGGAAAGAAACTAAATATGCGCAACAACAGGCAAGGGTGGTGGGAAGGGACTAAACATGCGCAACAACAGGGAAGGGAGCTGGGAAGGAACTAAATAAGCGCAACGACAGGCAAGGGTGGTGGGAAGGGAATAAACATGCGCCACAGGGAAGGGAGGTGGGAAGGAACTAAACATGTGCAACAGGGAAGGGAGATGGAAGGGACTAAACATTCTCAACAGGGAAGTGAGTTGGGAAGGAACTAAATATGTGCAATAGGGAAGGGAATTGGAAAGGAACTAAACATGAACAACAGGGAAGGGAGGTGGGAAGGGACTAAACATGCGCAACAGGGAAGGGAGGCGGGAAGGGACTAAACATGCACAACAACTGGGAAGGAACTAAACATGAGCAACGACAGGCAAGGGTGGTGGGAAGGAATTACAATGCGCAACAGGGAAGGGAAGAGGGAAGGGACTAAACATGCCAACTGGGAAGGGAGTTGGGAAGGAACTAAATATGCGCAACAACAGGCAAGGGTGGTGGGAAGGGACTAAACATGCGCAACAGGGAAGGGAGGTGGGAAGGGACTAAACATGCGCAACAGGGAAGGGAGGTGGGAAGGGACTAAACATTCTCAACAGGGAAGGGAGTTGGGAAGGAACTAAATATGTGCAATAGGGAAGGGAATTGGAAAGGAACTAAACATGAGCAACAGGGACGGGAGTTGGGAAGAGACTAAACATGCGCAACAGGGAGGTGGGAAGGAACTAAACATGTGCAGCAACGGGGAACGGTGGTCGGAAGGGACCAAACAAGCGCAACAGAGAAGGGAGGTGGGAAGGGACTAAACATGCGCAACAGGAAGGGGAGGTGGGAAGGGACAAAACATGCGCAACAGGGAAGGGAGTTGGGAAGGGACTAAACATTCTCAGCAGGGAAGGGAGTTGGGAAGGAACTAAATATGTGCAATAGTGAAGGGAATTGGAAAGGAACTAAACATGAGCAACAGGAAAGGGAATTGGAAAGGAACTAAACATGAGCAACAGGGAAGGGAGGTGGGAAGGGACTAAACATGCGCAACAGGGAAGGGAGGCGGGAAGGGACTAAACATGCGCAACAACAGGGAAGGGAATTGGGAAGGAACTAAACATGAGCAACAACAGGCAAGGGTGGTGGGAAGGGATTAAACATGCGCAAAAGGGAAGGGAGGAGGGAAGGGACTGAACATGCACAAGTGGGAAGGGAGTTGGGCAGGGACTAAACATGTGCAACAGGGAAGGGAGCTGGGAAGGAACTCAATATGCGCAACAACAGGCACGGGTGGTGGGAAGGGACTAAAAATGCCGCAACAACAGGAAATGGAGCTGGAAAGGAACTAAATATGCGCAACAACAGGCAAGAGTGGTGGGAAGGGACTAAACATGCGCAACAACAGGGAAGGGACCTGGGAAGGAACTAAATATGGGCAACAACAGGCAAGGGTGGTGGGAAGGGACTAAACATGCGCAACAGGGAAGGGAGGTGGGAAGGAACTAAACATGTGCAACAGGGAAAGGAGTTGGGAAGGGACTAAACATTCTCAACAGGGAAGGGAGTTGGGAAGGAACTAAATATGTGCAATAGGGAAGGGAATTGGAAAGGAACTAAACATGAGCAACAGGGAAGGGAATTGGAAAGGAACTAAACATGAGCAACAGGGAAGGGAGGTGGGAAGGGACTAAACAAGCGCAACAGGGAAGGGAGGCGGGAAGGGACTAAACATGCGCAACAACAGGGAAGGGAATTGGGAAGGAACTAAACATGAGCAACAACAGGCAAGGGTGGTGGGAAGGGATTAAACATGCGCAACAGGGAAGGGAGGAGGGAAGGGACTAAACATGCACAACTGGGAAGGGAGTTGGGAAGGAACTAAATATGCGCAACAACAGGCAGGCAAGGATGGTGGGAAGGGACTAAACATGCGCAACAGGGAAGGGAGGTGGGAAGAGACTAAACATGCGCAACAATGCAGGGAGGTGGGAAGGGCCTAAACATTCTCAACAGGGAAGGGAGTTGGGAAGGAACTAAATATGTGCAATAGGGACGGGAATTGTAAAGGAACTACACATGAGCAACAGGGAAGGGAGTTGGGAAGAGACTAAACATGCGCAACAGGAAGATAGGTAGGAAGGAACTAAACATGTGCAGCAACAGGGAACGGTGGTCGGAAGGGACCAAACAAGCGCAACAGAGAAGGGAGGTGGGAAGGGACTAAACATGCGCAACAGGGAAGGGAGTTGGGAAGGAACTAAATATGTGCAATAGGGAAGGGAATTGGAAAGGAACTAAACATGAGTAACAGGGAAGGGAATTGGAAAGGAACTAAACATGAGCAACCGGGAAGGGAGGTGGGAAGGGACTAAACATGCGCAACAACAGGGAAGGGAATTGGGATGGAACTAAACATGAGCAACAACAGGCATTGGTGGTGGGAAGGGATTAAACATGCGCAACAGGGAAGGGAGGAGGGAAGGGACTAAACATGCACAACTGGGAAGGGAGTTGGGAAGGAACTAAATATGCGCAACAACAGGCAAGGGTGGTGGGAAGGGACTAAACATGCGCAACAGGGAAGGGATGTGGGAAGGGACTAAACATGCGCAACAGGGAAGGGAGGTGGGAAGGGACTAAACATGCGCAACAGGGAAGGGACTAAACATGTGCAACAGGGAAGGGAGGTGGGAAGAAACTAAACATCCGCAACAGGGAAGGGAGTTGGGAAGAGACTAAACATGCGCAACAGGGAAGGGAGTTGGGAAGGGACTAAACATGTGCAATAGGGAAGAGAATTGGAAAGGAATTAAACATGAGCAACAGGGAAGGGAGGTGGGAAGGCACAAAACATGCGCAACAGGGAAGGGAGGTGGGGATTTACTAAACATGCGCAACAACAGGGAAGGGAGTTGGGAAGGAACTAAACATGAGCAACAACAGGCAAGGATGGTGGGAAGGGATTAAACATGCGCAACAGGGAAGGGAGGTGGGAAGGGACTAAACATGCACAACTGGGAAGGGAGTTGGGAAGGGACTAAACATGCGCAACAGGGAAGGGAGGTGGGAAGGGACTAAACATGCGCAACAGGGAAGGGACTAAACATGTGCAACAGGGAAGGGAGGTGGGAAGGGACTAAACATCCGCAACAGGGAAGGGAGTTGGGAAGAGACTAAACATGCGCAACAGGGAAGGGAGTTGGGAAGGGACTAAACATGTGCAATAGGGAAGAGAATTGGAAAGGAATTAAACAAGAGCAACAGGGAAGGGAGGTGGGAAGGCACAAAACATGCGCAACAGGCCAGGGTGGTGGGAAGGAACTAAACATGCGCAACAACAGGGAAGGGAGCTGGGAAGGAACTAAATATGCGCAACAACAGGCAAGGGTGGTGGGAAGGGACTAAACTTGCACAACAGGGAAGGGAGGTGGGAAGGAACTAAACATGTGCAGCAGCAGGGAACGGTGGTCGGAAGGGACTAAACATGTGCAACAGAGAAGGGAGGTGGGAAGGGACTAAACATGCGCAACAGGGAAGGGAGGTGGGACGGGACTAAACATGCTCAACAGGGAAGGGAGGTGGGAAGGGAATAAACATGCGCAACAGGGAGGGGAGTTGGAAAGGAACTAAACATGAGCAACAAGGAAGGCGGTGGGAAGGAACTAAACATGCGCAACAACAGTAAAGGGAGTTGGGAAGGAACTAAACATGTGCAATAGGGAAGGGAATTGGAAAGGAACTAAACATGAGCAACAGGGAAGGGAGGTGGGAAGGGACTAAACTTGCGCAACAGGGAAGGGAGGCGGGAAGGGACTAAACATGCGCAACAACAGGGAAGGGAATTGGGAAGGAACTAAACATGAGCAACAACAGGCAAGGGTGGTGGGAAGGGATTAAACATGCGCAAAAGGGAAGGGAGGAGGGAAGGGACTAAACATGCACAAGTGGGAAGGGAGTTGGGAAGGGCCTAAACATGTGCAACAGGGAAGGGAGCTGGGAAGGAACTCAATATGCGCAACAACAGGCAAGGGTGGTGGGAAGGGTCTAAAAATGCTGCAACAACAGGAAAGGGAGCTGGAAAGGAACTAAATATGCGCAACAACAGGCAAGGGTGGTGGGAAGGGACTAAACATGCGCAACAACAGGGAAGGGAGCTGGGAAGGAACTAAATATGCGCAACAACAGGCAAGGGTGGTGGGAAGGGACTAAACATGCGCAACAGGGAAGGGAGGTGGGAAGGAACTAAACATGTGCAACAGGGAAGGGAGTTGGAAGGGACTAAACATTCTCAACAGGGAAGGGAGTTGGGAAGGAACTAAATATGTGCAATAGTGAAGGGAATTGGAAAGGAACTAAACATGAGCAACAGGGAAGGGAGGTGGGAAGGGACTAAAGATGCGCAACAGGGAAGGGAGGCGGGAAGGGACTAAGCATGCGCAACAACTGGGAAAGAACTAAACATGAGCAACAACAGGCAAGGGTGGTGGGAAGGGATTACAATGCGCAACAGGGAAGGGAGGAGGGAAGGGACTAAACATGCACAACTGGGAAGGGAGTTGGGAAGGAACTAAATATGCGCAACAACAGGCTAGGTGGTGGGAAGGGACTAAACATGCGCAACAGGGAAGGGAGGTGGGAAGGGACTAAACATTCTCAACAGGGAAGGGAGTTGGGAAGGAGCTAAATATGTGCAATAGGGAAGGGAATTGGAAAGGAACTAAACATGAGCAACAGGGAAGGGAGTTGGGAAGAGACTAAACATGCGCAACAGGAAGGGAGGTGGGAAGGAACTAAACATATGCAGCAATGGGGAACGGTGGTCGGAAGGGACCAAACAAGCGCAACAGAGAAGGGAGGTGGGAAGGGACTAAACATGCGCAACAGGGAGGGGAGGTGGGAAGGGGCGAAACATGCGCAACAGGGAAGGGAGTTGGAAAGGGACTAAACATGCGCAACAGGGAAGGGAGTTACGAAGGGACTAAACATTCTCAACAGGGAAGGGAGTTGGGAAGGAACTAAATATGTGCAATAGGGAAGGGAATTGGAAAGGAACTAAACATAAGCATCAGGGAAGGGAGTTGGGAAGGGACTAAGCATGCGCAACAGGGAAGGGAGTTGGGAAGGGAATAAACATGTGCAAAAGGGAAGGGAATTGGAAAGGAACTAAACATGAACAACAGGGAAGGGAGGTGGGAAGGGACTAAACATGCGCAACAGGGACGGGAGGCGGGAAGGAACTAAACATGAGCAACAACAGGCAAGGGTGGTGGGAAGGGATTAAACATGCGAACAGGGAAGGGAGGAGGGAAGGGACTAAACATGCACAACTGGGAAGGGAGTTGGGAAGGAACTAAATAGGCACAACAACAGGCAAGGGTGGTGGGAAGAGACTAAACATGCGCAACAGGGAAGGGAGATGGGAAGGAACTAAACATGCGCATCAACAGGAAAGGGAGCTGGGAAGGAACTAAATATGCGCAACAACAGGCAAGGGTGGTGGGAAGGGACTAAACATGCGCAACAGGGAAGGGAGATGGGAAGGAACTAAACATGCGCAACAACAGGAAAGGGAGCTGGGAAGGAACTAAATATACACAACAACAGGCAAGGGTGGTGGGAAGGGACTAAACATTTGCAACGGGGAAGGGAGGTGGGAAGGAACTAAACATGTGCATCAACAGAGAACGGTGGTCGGAAGGGACTAAACATGCGCAACAGGGAAGGGAGTTGGGGTTGGAACTAAACATGCGCAACAGGGAAGGGAGTTGGGGGGACTAAACATGCGCAATAGGGAAGGGAGTTGGGAAGGGACTAAACATGTGCAACAGGGAAGGGCAACAGGGACTGGAGTTGGGAAGGGACTTAACATGCGCAACAGGGAAGAGAGTTGGGAGGGACTAAACATGTGCAACAGGGAAGGGACCAAAAATGCACAACAGGGAAGGGAGTTGGGAAGGAATTAAACATGAGCAACAGGGAGAGGAGTTGGGAAGGAACTAAACATGAGCAACAAGGAAGGGCGTTGGGAAGGAACTAAACATGAGCAACATTGAAGGGAGTGGAGAATTAACTAAACATGCGAAACAGAGAAGGGAGTTGGGAAGGAACAAAACATGTGCAACCTCAGGGAAGGGTGGTGGGAACGGACTAAACATGCGCAACAACAGAGACCGGTGGTGGGAAGAGAATAAACATGTGCAACAACACGGAAGTGAGTTGGGAAGGAACCAAACATGCGCAACAACAGGCATGGGTGGTGGGAAGGGATTAAACATGCTCAACAGAGAAGGGAGGTGGGAAGGGACTAAACATGCGCAACAGGGAAGGGACTAAACATGTGCAACAGGGAAGGGAAGTGGGAAGGGACTAAACATGCGCAAAAGGGAAGGGAGTTGGGAAGGGACTAAACATGCGCAACAAGGAACGGAGTTGGGAAGGGACTAAACATGTGCAATAGGGAAGGGAATTGGAAAGGAACTAAACATGAGCAACAAGGAAGGCGGTGGGAAGGAACTAAACATGCGCAACAACAGTAAAGGGAGCTGGGAAGGAACTAAATATACGTAACAACAGGCAAGGGTGGTGGGAAGGGACTAAACATGCGCAACAACAGTAAAGGGAGCTGGGAAGGAACTAAATATGCGCAACAACAGGCAAGGGTGGTGGGAAGGGACTAAACATGCGCAACAACAGGAAAGGGAGCTGGGAAGGAACTAAATATGTGCAACAACAGGCAAGGGTGGTGGGAAGGGACTAAACATGCGCAACAGGGAAGGGAGGTGGGAAGGAACTCAACAGGTGCAGCAACAGGGAACGGTGATCGGAAGGGACTAAACAGGCGCAACAGAGATTGGAGGTGGGAAGAGACTAAACATGCGCAACAGGGAAGGGAATTGGGACGGGACTAAACATGCTCAACAGGGAAGGGAGTTGGGAAGGAACTAAACATGTGCAACAGGGAAAGGAGCTGGGAAGGAACTAAATATGCACAACAACAGGCAAGGGTGGTGGGAAGGGACTAAACATGCGCAACAGGGAAGGGATGAGGGAAGGGACTAAACATGCGCAACAACAGGGAAGGGAGTTGGGAAGGAACTAAACATGAGCAACAACAGGCAAGGGTGGTGGGAAGGGATTAAACATGCGCAACAGGGAATGGAGGAGGGAAGGGACTAAACATGCACAACTGGGAAGGGAGTTGAGAAAGGACTAAACATGTGCAACAACAGCAAAGGGAGCTGGGAAGGAACTAAATATGCGCAACAACAGGCAAGGTGGTGGGAAGGGACTAAACATGCGTAACAGGGAAGGGAGATGGGAAGGAACTAAACATGTGCAACAACAGCAAAGGGAGCTGGGAAGGAACTAAATATGCGCAACAACAGGCAAGGGTGATGTGAAGGGACTAAACATGCGCAACAACAGGGAAGGGAGCTGGGAAGGTACTAAATATGCGCAACAACAGGCAAGGGTGGTGGGAAGGGACTAAACATGAACAACATTGAAGGGAGTGGAGAAGGAACTAAACATGCGAAACAGAGAAGGGAGTTGGGAAGGAAAAAAACATGTGCAACCTCAGGGAAGGGTGGTGGGAACGGACTAAACATGCGCAACAACAGAGACCGGTGGTGGGAAGAGACTAAACATGTGCAACAACACGGAAGTGAGTTGGGAAGGAACCAAACATGCGCAACAACAGGCATGGGTGGTGGGAAGGGATTAAACATGCTCAACAGAGAAGGGAGGTGGGAAGGGACTAAACATGCGCAACAGGGAAGGGACTAAACATGTGCAACAGGGAAGGGAGGTGGGAAGGGACTAAACATGCGCAACAGGGAAGGGAGTTGGGAAGGGACTAAACATGCGCAACAAGGAACGGAGTTGGGAAGGGACTAAACATGTGCAATAGGGAAGGGAATTGGAAAGGAACTAAACATGAGCAACAAGGAAGGGGGTGGGAAGGAACTAAACATGCGCAACAACAGTAAAGGGAGCTGGGAAGGAACTAAATATGCCCAACAACAGGCAAGGGTGGTGGGAAGGGACTAAACATGCGCAACAACAGGAAAGGGAGCTGGGAAGGAACTAAATATGTGCAACAACAGGCAAGGGTGGTAGGAAGGGACTAAACATGCGCAACAGAGATTGGAGGTGGGAAGAGACTAAACATGCGCAACAGGGAAGGGAATTGGGAAGGGCCTAAACATGCTCAACAAGGAAGGGAGTTGGGAAGGAACTAAACATGTGCAACAGGGAAAGGAGCTGGGAAGGAACTAAATATGCGCAACAACAGGCAAGGGTGGTGGGAAGGGACTAAACATGCGCAACAGGGAAGGGATGAGGGAAGGGACTAAACATGCGCAACAACAGGGAAGGGAGTTGGGAAGGAACTAAACATGAGCAACAACAGGCAAGGGTGGTGGGAACGGATTAAACATGCGCAACAGGGAAGAGAGGAGGGAAGGGACTAAACATGCGCAACAGGGAAGGGAGATGGGAAGGAACTAAACATGCGCAACAACAGGGAAGGGAGCTGGGAAGGAACTAAATATGCGCAACAACAGGCAAGGGTGGTGGGAAGGATCTAAACATGTGCAATAGGGAAGGGAGGTGAGAAGGAACTAAACATGTGCATCAACAGGGAACGGTGGTCGGAAGGGACTAAACATGCGCAACAGAGAAGGGAGGTGGGAAAGTACTAAACATGTGCAACAGGGAAGGGAGGTGGGAAGGGACTAAACATGCGCAACAGGGAAGGGACTAAACATGTGCCAGGCAAGAGAGGTGGGAAGCGACTAAACTTGCGCAATAACAGGGAAGGGTGGTGGGAAGGGTGGGAGAAGACACCGGGAAAACTAGGACAACAGAGAATTGAAAAAGTGCAAGCTTTTATTTCTCGTGGTCTTCATTAGGCCCTTCTGGTACTCGAGACCACTCTGCCAACACTGTAATTTGCAGAAATCTACAAACAGCGAGCGACGGATCTTAGAAAGTACGGGCAGTGACCCAGTGAAGACGTGGTGCGCAGGTGGGTGTGGGTGGGCAGAACGTGTGTTTGCAAGCAGCGTGTGTGTGTGTGTGTATGTGTGTGTGTGTGTGTGAGCAGAGCGTGTTTGTGTGTGTGAGCAGAGATTTTGTGTGTTGAGTGCATGTGTGTGAGCAGACGGTGTGTGTGTGCTTGTGCGATCAGAGCATGTGTGTGAGCAGAGCATGTGTGTGTGCAGAGTGTGAGTGTGAGCAGAGCGTGTGTGAGCAGAGCGTGTGTGTCAGCAGATCATGTGTGAGTCGATCGTTTGTGTTTGAGCAGAGATCGTGTGCGTGTGTGTGCGCAGAGCATGTGTGTGTGAGCAGAGCATGTGTGCACAAGCAGAGCATGTGTGCGCAGGCAGATTATTTGTGTGAGCAGAGCGTGTGGGTGTATGTGTGTGTATGAGTCGAGTGCATAGTGTGAGAAGAGCGTGCATATGTGTGAGCAGAACATGTGTGTGTGTGTGTGTGTGTGTGTGTGTGTGTGTGTGTGTGTGTGTGTGTGTGTGTGTGTGTGAGCAAACAGAGTCTGTGTGTGTGAGCAGAGCATGTGTGTGCAGAGCATGTGTGTTTGTGTAAGTGTGTGTGTGTGCAGAGCATATGTGTGCAGACCATGTGTGTGAGCAGAGCGTGTGTGTGCGAGCAGAGCATGTGTTCCTGTGAGCAGAGCATATGTGTGCAGAGTGTGTGTGTGAGAAGAGCGTGTGTGAGCAGAACATGTGTGTGTGTGCAAGCAGAGTGTCTGTGTGAGCAGAGCGTGTGTCTTTGTGAACAGAGTGTGCAGTTGCGCCAGGAGCATTCCTTGTGCCAGATGGAATTACTAATAATGATCTCAAACCCAAATAACCGGACAAACTGAAAGAATATGGCAAAATACTACTTTACTATCAGCTCAATAAAGTAGGGAAACCTGCCCAACAATGAATCATAGTGCAAACACCCACAATAATATTTTGATTATACAAAGGCTTTATACCTCAATCTACATCAGCTATGACATCATCCTGCGTGGCAACATCAAAAACCTATTGACAGGAGAGATTGGTGAAGGGAACATATGTACCTATATATGATATACGTTTTGGTGTCATTATTGGATGCCCCTTATCTGGTAGGCACGCCCTGAACTACCACTAAATATGTATAATACAGATTAATAGCAGAATAACAGAAGCTGATTGGCTTCTGCAACACTGTATAATACACTGCTGCATAGACCCTAATGATTGGTTGCCATACTCTCCCAACCCCTGACTTTTAGCTTGTTAGCAGAACATAAGCAAAACCAGGTGCAGAGAACAACGTCTGACTATTACCCACTTACCCAATTAGTCCATCATCTCCCATCGGTCACACCCTAAACCAAGGTTCATTGTGTTGTAGTTGATCTGGTGGACTGTTCTCTTCTCTGGGACTTTTAAGGGAGTGTAGGTACACCACTATCTTCGTCTGAGCTTAATTAATAGGCCGTGTTTTCAAATTCTGAATAACGTATGAGGAAACCACGATTTTGTCAATTTTGACCTTTTATTTAGTGAGATTTTATTCAATTATGCTAGGTGCCATTGGCCTCTGGAGGCTTGGCTGTTCTACCTCACATATGTTTTTTGCATCCTTGATTGTCCAATACTTGGCACTTGCAGATGTTTTCTTCTTTGCTTAATCTAAGAGAAATGTATTTTACGTGCATGGCTTTATCTCTTGACTCCCTTTGTGCTTTGCAATTATTCCTTGATCCCAGACCAATAGATATTCTTGGTCCCTCACACAAAACTGTTTTCCAGCTCCTATTAGCTCTGCAGCCCTGGTCCGTCTCTGAGGTACCGAGGTGAGAGGGCGGGTACTAGAAATTACATGTACACCTGCTCCTCTACAAGAGCTTGTGTCTGTGAGCAGAGCATGTGTGTGGGCAACCAGGGCATGTTCATGTGTGTGGGCAGAGCATGATTATGTGCACGAGCAGAGCGTTTGTGTGTGTGTGTGAGCCGAGCACATGTGTGTCAGAAGAGCATGCATATGAGTGTGTATGAGCAGAGCGTGTGTGTATGTGTGAGCAGAGCAGGTGTGTGTGCGAGCAGAGCATGTGTGTTTGTGTGTGAGGGGGGCATGAGTGTGTGTGTATGGGTGAGGGGAGCATGTGTGCGTGTGCAGAGTGTATGAGTGAGCAGAGCATATGTGTTTGTGAGCAGAGCATGTGTGTGCAAGAGCAGAGCATGTGTGGTTCAGTTTAAGTCAAGCACTTGTGTGTGTGAGCCAGAGAACTTTTGTTAAATAATGGTCCAAAATGGTAAAAGGGATGTGCCTGGCTGTGACGAATCAACTTCTGGAGTACCCGTGGTCAAAAGGTGAATATCGGTTTCTAAACCATCAAACAGACCCAGACCTCTAATACACCAGAAGGGATCTAAACAGATCGGAATAACAAGCAAATTATAAACCTCCTTGTCCAATGTTGTTTACATGGAAGAAACAGCAGGCCTCTCTCTGAAAGGTCATGGATCAATGATTATTTGCCACACAGCGTAAATACAATTATTACCCAATGATAAAAGGGACTGTCTAGTCAAGGTTGTATCAAAAATATCTACCTTATTTATTTCACAGCAGAGAGTTCTAGCAACACTACGAAATACAACCCACCCTGTAAAGGAATGCAGTGGACAGACAGTTTCAAAGAAGGAAAAACAATGCACTCTGGATACTGACAGGAGGTATGGTTACTAATCACAACAGTTTAAGGTTACTTGGCTTCAGCACAAAGGCAGCAATGGGTCTTAATATGTCCCTAGGGGCATTTCGAGAAGGACCAGAGGGACAGAACCACAATATACCTTGTGCTGTAGGTTTTCTTGGTGCTCAACAGGGTCGTGTCTGCTTCAGAGCGCTTTGCAGGCTTCTGTGACAGAGTTCAAGATGGAATCAGCTGCGGATATCAGGCGGCTAGACGGTTCGGCGAGCGATGCTGGATGAATGGCTGCAGGCTGGCCTACACAGCACCTCAGGGTCAGGAATTGTTGTCTCAGTGCTGTTCAACTGTTCAGCAGCTCTGGTCGAGACGTCTCGGATGTCTTTAAGCGACTGCGTCTTGACAACGGTCAGCGTTGCAGTCGGTTGTACTTCAAGGAACTCGACTGGCTCCAAGTTTGAGTTCTTTTGGTGAAGTTGTCAGATGGTCTGCCTAAAGAGGGGCACAGTCCTCCTTTAAAGCCAATTGGGGCTAGGTGATTGGTGTAGGCTAAGCCTACCTTAATGAACCAATCCTGGGTTACTTACCAACAATCTCCAGTATGCATTAAGTCATAACCAAAGTGCATTAGAACAAGAAAGATAAAAAGGTGAAAACATGTGATACTAAGTCCCATCCATCTTCCTGTCTGTTGTTGATCAAAGAGTCTCTCTGGTTGATGGATCTCTCTGTAGAACCTGATTAAAGCGACAGGTCTTCCTTGAAGCTGCAGTGAGACCAGACTATCTGGCTCTTGCAAACCACATTCTCGTACCTTATGAATGGGGTAGCCCTACTTGGATGGCCGACTGTAAACACACAGTCCCATACATGACAGTTCACTGTGATTGATACTGGGGGTGGGAGCTGGCTTCAGGTTGAAACAGTTACATATGAAAGGTTTTTGGGTTTCCTGTCTCCTTAGTTAACCTATGTTTGAAGTACCCTCCAATTGGTATGTTAATCACTGCCACCAGAGGCAGGGCCTAACAAAAGAGTACGGCGGATCCATGGAGGTTTTGTTAGTTAATCAGGCTGGCCATGCTAGGGGGAATCCTTGTCCTCCCCCTTCCTGGGGATGACACAGAGTACTCCTGGCTGTCACAATCCAACTAAATATGACAGGGCAGACTGTGCCTGTAAGCTGTGTCCACCCAGAGTACAATGTTCTATGTATTTGTTGTGTAATGAGCGTAGGAGAATGTGTGTGGATTAGCCCCACACATTTTCCTGAGGTTAGTCTACCATCATTCTATTCAATAAAAAATGTCAAAAAGCCCAGGCGAGTGCACTCCCACCATACGGATGGTTGACATCCTCATACTGAGACATGGAATCCTCTGGTCACCCGACCAAACACGGGTACAAGGTTGCTCTGCATAAGTGCCTCTAAGTCCTGAGACCAGTTGCTTAGGCTACCGGCCACGGGCAGAAAGGTTTGCCATCCAGGGGTCTGACTGAGATGGTGCACCCCTAATATGCTGCAAGTGTTTTATTCCAAATGGTGACAACTGCTGTCGGAGAGCCAGGTTAAACCCCCAGCAGGTTAGAGCATTCCCCTTCTAGATTGGCCAGGGCCATGCTTTAAGTAGGATAAGAAATTGAGGGGCTCAGCTCTAACGAGTTGTAAAACAATAATCAAGGGTGGGACCTAAGAAGCCTGAGTAGATAAGGAACCGTTCAAAGGCATGTGCTACTCTAAGGGGAGTGGCCTAACAGACATGGTCGAGGGTCCAGGCATGGCGTGAAAGGGAATCAAATCTATTTTTAAAGGTTTGTTAAATATAATGTATTTAGTCAGCTGTCAAAAAATGTACCTAAATGAAAATATTCAAATAGAAAAAATCAAACCAAATCAGGTCAATGCATTTTCCAATGCTTCAATTATTTTGAGGGAAATCCTTATTTCTTTTGTGAGTATTGATTTTATTAAATCATTCTAATGACAATGCTTTAATATGGTATGTTGCAAAAATCAAACAACATATTTTAGATTTTTCCATCAGAATATGTATTACGAAACAGTTCATTTAACTCCAAATATATAAAAATGATGATGTGGATCTAGACATGGGTGATAGTGACATCTACTAGGGAAGGCTGGTATTGCTACTCATCATGTTGTCATTGAATTTTAGTGATGGGAAAATCAGGTCTTGTAGCCGTGCTAGTATCCAGTCCCCGGGGCAAATTTTGAACCCTTCTGGGACTGAGCCCGGGGCAGCCCCAGCACACTTAAAGCCTTGCATGTGCTTGTTGTCTGTTTCGGTGCACATCCCCACCTCAACGCCCGGATGGCATCTTGGGTGCACAATGTACACGCAGGATGCAGCTGCAAATGTCTTGGTTTTTTTTGGAAGTCACTGATCACGTGTACTTTGATGTGTTTATTCAAGGCATTCCAAAGTGACCGAGAGGCGACATGCTGGCGCTATACTCAAATGAATGGAATGACTCCATAGTAGACATCTGAAAAAGTTACCCCAGTCTGCACTGCAACCATAAGGTGCGATTGGGAGGAACAATGTGGGCGCACAGCTGGCCTGCAGCAATTCAACCTGGGCATTTCTAGACATCACACTGATGTGTGCCATGCGAGGACACACGTGTATGGACATAACTATCTGCTGGCCCCAGTGCGGGAACGGCATTAGAGGTACATTGTCAGAGCTGCTTGCTGAACACGTGTTGAAAAAAGCAGTGGGTGCGGCCGGCCAGAAGTGAGGTGCATGGGCAGAGATTAGCACACAGTCCCAGTGGACAGGAGGGAGGCGCTTTGGGATATCTGGATTCCGCACCCAGTACTGGAACGGCAGTGGGTGGTGCTAGTCGCAAGTGAGGTGCATTGGCAGAGCAGAGCTGCATGCTGACCCAGGGCTGATATTGCCGTGGGTGCTCCCTGTCAGGCTTGAGGTGCATTGGCGGAGCTGTGTACCGTGTGTCTGTATTTGTCTCAGGGCTGCTGCAGCGATTCTGCCTCTAGACTGGGGATTTTTCCTGAGATGTTCTAGAGAATAACTGGAGTTTAAACTCGGGTGACCCTCGGTGACCATTTGCATAAGCGGGCCTCGGCTCTTTGCTGAAAGGCCGCCACGATGGGCTTCTAGGAGCTATGTGGTGTGTAAATGATGAATGGACATTACAGTGAGAAGAGACACACATGCAGTGGAAAGGGGCGTGTATGCATTGGGGAGAGACACGCATGCAGTGGAAAAGAGAGACACATGCAGTGGAAAGACAGACATGCAGTGAAAAAAGACACGCATGAATTAGGAAGAAACACGCATGTAGTGGGAAGAGACGCACATGCAGTGGAAAAGGGACAAGCATGCATTAGGGAGGCGCCCCTCTCCTTCCCAGCACTGCAGTTTAGCAAGTGTGAGTGGATGCCTCGCGGGTGGCCCTGCACCTCCAAAGGACACAGAGCTGACGGGTTTAGGAACTGCCGGGCCTTGTCTATCTACCGCAAGGCCTTCCTGCAGTTTGTAATTGCGGGGGCGGAATCCAATGATATTAAGTGGAAATGCGTCATCAGAGATAGAAGAGGGACTACGGTAGGCCTCGTCTCCCAGTGGAGGGTCAAAGTAGAAAACTGAACGATCGGGAAATTAGGCGAAAGCAGAATGGGTTCCCTCGCACTTGTCACGGCATTGCTCTCGCTGGTATTCGCCCCTCCCCGTCCCTCGGAACAGTGTTTCTCTCAGAGTGCTTCAATTATAAAACTTGCCAGCCCCCACACCGGGCAACATGTGCCTGTGATCTTCCAGAGAAATCGTTCTTCGGGTGGCAAAGGCGCCTTGATAATCCCGCACTGCCGTTTAGAGCATTCTATCGCGCTGGGCTTCGGCCTGCAATCATTCGTGGGAAATATGGCCTCCCCTACTTAGGAATGCACGTGCCCTCGTGCCGGTGTGCGATCCCCGAGGAAGCTCTGTCTGGTGCTCAGATTATCACGAGGAACGAAAATGCACCATTCAGTGGGGTGTAGCTTGGGTCTCTAGGCGTGGCTGGCGGTGCTGGATTGTGAGAATTGAGGTGCATTGGCACAGCTATAAGCAGACGGCAAACCTGCAATATCCGTGGAGCCGGCAGGTGAGGATTCAAGTGCATTGGTGGGGCTGAATGCTGGCTTCACTGCTGGAGTAGCAACTGATGCTGCAGATCAGGGCTAAGGGGCAATGGGAGAGAGCGGAAATGTGGGTACTCCTGTTTCAATCTAGTTTGCATTAAATGCTCAAGGAAGTTAAACAATTCCTAAACACAAACTCAGGTGCTAACAGAGACTGATTCTGGGCTACAGAATCCAATCTGAATAGGCAAAATAAATAGGGTCACTCTACACCAGAGTGACCTATTCTCCGTGCACACTCTTGTGCATGTAACCATGCAAATCAAAACGTACTTTTCAATTGTGACGTACTCTTCAATAGTCAGGACTTTTTGTATTCGTTTTTTTTTTAATATTTCAAAATAAAGTGATTTACCAAAAACGGAATTTATATCTTACTGGCAATTAATTTAGCATTGCAGATTGTTGTGTATATAAATTCATTGCTTACATAAACACAAAATATACTTTCAAGGGATCACATTTTCCCAGTGTGATTCTTTACACATGCATACAAAATGTGACGGTAAGGTTAGCCACTCAAATTAACATAATTAGTGCACAATTTTTTTTTCTGGGGCGACTGATCCCGGTGCATAACCCGCATCAAAACGCCCCAGAAAAAAAGACTGTATGGGGTGAAAACAATCTCCTATTGTTTTCTCAACAGATCTAACAAAGAGACTGTTCGTTGCACGCCAAAGAAAAACAAATCATTAAAAATCTACCGGCCAGGTGTGGAAGGTGTTTGGAAGAATACAGGATTTTTGTATCAGTGAAACTGAAGGTCAGAGGTACTTTCGATCTACATTTTTGAGAAACACGTAATGAGTATTCTGAAACACTGAGTGGACAATGATACTTACTAGAACCTTTTTCTACTTAAATTACAGAAATTGATTTATTGGAACTTGTGAATAAGTCACACCTGATGAAGGGCTAGAAGAGCCCGAAACGCGTTGTGCATTAAAAATCAACACAAAAGCAATCAAATTGAAAGAAACAAAGCCACACATTTGGACTACCCTATCTGTAAAAGACAGGGAATAGGAACTTGTGGACTAATTATGTTAATTTGAGTGGCTAACCTTACCGTCACATTTTGTATGCATGTGTAAAGAATCACACTGGGAAAATGTGATCCCTTGAAAGTATATTTTGTGTTTATGTAAGCAATGAATTTATATACACAACAATCTGCAATGCTAAATTAATTGCCAGTAAGATATAAATTCCGTTTTTGGTAAATCACTTTATTTTGAAATATTAAAAAAAAAAACGAATACAAAAAGTCCTGACTATTGAAGAGTACGTCACAATTGAAAAGTACGTTTTGATTTGCATGGTTACATGCACAAGAGTGTGCACGGAGAATAGGTCACTCTGGTGTAGAGTGACCCTGTTTATTTTGCCTGGGAAATGAGAGAGACCCTTGCTGGTCCCACTGCTTGAAAAGCAGGGATTTCTGAAAGTCAGGATTGATATGTATTGGCAGAGCTGTGTGCAGGCTCAGTTGCTGGAATATGAGTGCGCGCTGAAGGTCAGAATTGAGGTACCTTGGTAGATCCTTATGCTTGGCATGCTTCGTGAATATCAGTGGGTGCTGCTGGTCAGGGTAGAGGTGTACTGGCAGAGCTGTGTGTTGGAAGAGCAAATGGTTCTTCAAATAAGGACTCAGTCACGTAGACAGAGCTGGGCTGTATGCTGCCCCGTGCTAGAATCTGAGGCATCGCTAGGGGGAGAAGGGGGGGCTGAAGGGGCTGTAGCCCTGGTTCTTTTGGTTGTAGCCCCGGATAGAAGCTCAGGGGCTACAACCGAAAGGCTAGCTAGCCCCGAATCCCGACAGTACTGACATTAGCGTGACCCCAGATCTTTTCCAGACCTAGCATCACCCCTGGCTAAAATAGCATGGAGTGCTACAAGTCATTATTGAGGTACATCGGCAGAGTTATATGCTGATCCCAGTGCTCAAGTAGCATGTGATTCTGCAGGTTTGGCTAGAGATACATCAACAGAGGTATGTGCAGGACCCAGTGCTTGAACAGCATGGGTGCTCCATCAGGATTGATGTGCATTGGGAGGGCTGTAGGCGGGCCCCAGTGCTTGAACAGCCATGGGTGCTCTGGTCAGGATTGAGGTGCATTGGGAGAGCTGTAGGCTGGTCCCAGTGCTTGAACAGCTATGGGTGCTCTGGTCAGGATTGAGGTGCATTGGGAGAGCTGTAGGCTGGCCCCAGTGCTTGAACAGCATGGGTGCGCCGGTCAAGACTGAGGTGCATTGGGAGAGCTGTTGGCTGGCCCCATTGCTTGAACAGCCATGGGTGCTCCAGTCAGGATTGAGGTGCATTGGGAGAGCTGTAGGCCGGCCCCAGTGCTTGAACAGCCATGGGTGTCCTGGTCAGGATTGAGGTGCATTGGGAGAGCTGTAGGCCGACCCCAGTGCTTGAACAGCCATGGGTGCTCCTGGTCAGGATTGAGGTGCATTGGGAGAGCTGTAGGCTGGCCCCAGTGCTTGAACAGCCACGGCTGCCGCCGGTCAGGATTGTGGTGCATTGGGAGAGCTATAGGCTGGCCCCAGTGCTTGAACAGCCATGGGTGCTGGGGGTCAGGATTGAGGTGCAATAGCAAGCGGGGCACTTTATCAAGATGGTGACTTTCCAAGATAAAAAAAATAGTGCATCCGCTTTTCGCTTTGGAAACATTACAGTATAATGCATGCTAAATGCTATTACAAATGCATTGAAATTAAAAATTACATTTGACAAAAAATCATTAAAATCCTTTCAGCTCCTCGGAAACCTTCCTGGAATGATAAAGTGCCGGCCATCTTCCTTCAGATCGAGCGTCAAGCAGGGATTAAGTGCCGCGTCAGCAGAGTCAGTGTTGAACCCATTTCTCACAGGCCTGACCCACTGGGCGGACGAGGGGCAGGGACACGCAAATACACGTTCATATTGTGTCCAGACAAAATGATGGATTATGTTTCACGGCAGTGAATTCAGCTCCAGCAGCATGCAAATTATGCGAATGATCTACATTAAGGCAGCGAGAAAAACAAGTCGCCACGAAATGCCTTTTAGTTGCACTATTTAAATGAACAACAACGTAACTGGAAGGCAGGGAAGGAGACTACCTCAGATATCTTCCGCCGTGGTGCCCAGTGTATGGACACCAGAGCGGGCTCAAGGGGCGATCAAGGGGTGCGGTGGCACAGGGGCGCTGCAGTGTGTTTGCACTGTGCGAGCTGGCGGCGTCCTTTAGCTGCAGCGCCTCGATGTACAGTGTCAGTCAATGACTTTCTATCAGTGAGCCACTCACTAATGGAAAGTCATTCACTGACACTTTACATGACAGTGAGTGACAGAGGCGCGGCGCCAGCACCTATTCAAGAATCGCGCTGAGCTTTTGCATTCTGGTATTTGTGTATAGTCTAGGTTTGGGGAGTGGAGGACCAACTATACCTGCCTGAGTATGGAGCTTTGTATGCTCTCTGAGGAGAGCAGGACCCTCATACATAAGGCGGTGGGGAGGTTAAGGAGGTAAGGGGTCTTAAGGCAGGACCGGCTGAAGATGTGTGGGAGGGTCATGCGCACTGAAAAACAAACAGTGTGATGACTCGTCATTAGATTGAAATTAGCGTCCCCTATAGGCAGACAAAGGGAGACTATAAAGGACAGATTGTTCTGGTAAGGCATCCTCAAATGAGAAGAGTGGAACATGGGGTGTTCCCACATTATGGATGCGCTGCCAGCATGAACAATTATACAATAGAAAAGTACTCTTGCACACTTCCTGTACAATGTATTAAACTGAATTAACACAAAAATAAAAGTTTTGAAAGTTTAATCTTCATCACAACCGATGTGGGTTGTGCCGTGACAGAGTAATGTGCCAACACGTGTTTCGACCTCTCTCGGTCTTTCTCAAGGCAAAACTCTGTACAATAAATGAAATATACAATTTGAGTAATGCATAAACGGTCCCCATTAGTAAACCGTGACATGAAATACAGTTAGCACAGCAAACAAGGATAATAACAAATGCATATATACATTACCAGCAGATGAGTATAGCAACAATTCCGAGGCAGCACATGAAAAATATTTCAAGAAAAAAAGGGAATACCAATTGAAATTAAATAAATTACATGTATATATAGGCATGAGTAAAATAACATGTGCCAACATTCTAGACTCATATCAATACACAAATGGTATAGTGGAAGGGCTGCCCAGTGCTCGTCCACATGTTGTGTAATTGTTATGCATGTGGATATCCATGCACCAAATTATCAGTGTATGTATTTTGTGAATTTCAATTCGTGTAAGTCATCGCCAGGTGCCACAGAACCGACAAACCCGCACACATCACCGAACCCATTGGGTCAAAGCTTAGATTGAATCAAACATCCACCATGCAATGTCAAAATGAAGAAACCAGTTAAAACTTGTGAGCACCAGAAAATTCCAAACCCCCACCCTGTGTGGGTGACAAATCACCAAAATCGAATTCAACATATTACCGTGGTATGTATTACTAATGTTGAATATCTCGGGTCTATTCTCACGTCCTACAAATCTGAAGAAACATGTGAAACCACTAGAAACCAGTAAAGGTATTAAAAATAAGCCATTACCTTCTTTTACCAAAGTTGGAAAAATATCAATGCAACCTTCAATCATTCTGATTCAGAATACACGTCCTGCCTGAATTGGCATGTCTGTTGAGATCAACCAAAACATCCATTGATATAACACAATTCTCAAGAAACAAATTTCTATTTCATAATGGAGCCTTGAAAGTTAAAATTGTAAGCGCCCCTTACCATCAATAATCTCTCGTCTGCGTTAAATCCTATTGTGCCGTTATATAACTAAACCCGATACAGTCCGCGTACCCAGTTAAAAAGAAACTGAAAGAAATTAGAAAAAAGCACCCTACGAACACGTGATAGCGAATCACGTGTGCGACGTCGTGCGTGGATAACAAATCAGGAAAGTCAAAGTCGCGATCACATGATATTGGATCACGTGTGAAAACACACGGATCTCGTGCAATAATAGCAAAACACAAGCGAGGATGACATCCAAGAAAAACTCATGGGAATGCATGAAATAAAAAGGAAAAGGAGTATACCAATGCACATAGTATGTAGAAAATGAAATGAGTGTAAAAGCAAATTAGCCGAAAAAATAACCAAATTGACCCATGGGCGTTGCGATAGTGCTATTGCCGGTCCAATTGACTCCCGCAACGACACACACGAACAGAGATTCCCCTGTGTGCCACACATAACCTCACCGTCTACAAGAACACATGCAGTTCCGTGTCACTGTTGAGTCCCAGGGTAGTACAGCGTAACCTACAAATAATACGTGCTTCTAATTGGCGCAATAATGCTGAGCGGTCTCCACCTCTAGGATGAGGTCTTGCCTGCATAAGGCCTATGAACCTAATATCACTCACATTTTCCATTTGATGCCGCTCCTGCCAATGTATGGCTAAAGGTAATTTAGAATCAAACTTCCTCAAGCTCGCAAAATGTTCCCTGATGCGTATGCGTAATTCCCTAATAGTCGAGCCCACATACACTTTACCACAAATACACAAAATAGCATAGACCACATATTTAGTCTTACAATTCAAGAAGTCACGTATTTGGACTGTTAAGCCGTTGTGACAGACAAAATTATCACCTGTAATGGCAAATTGACAAAAATTACATGAACCACATTTAAAGAAACCCTTTGGTTTGGGTGGTAACCATGATCTGGAATTGGCCGAGTGGATTGTGGGGGCTAGAAAGGAAGGACATAAATGCCCCTTCAGTGTACGATTCCGCAAGAAAATGAATTTCGGATGATCAGCTATATAGGGTGTGATATTGGGATCCAATTGTAACAGATGCCAATGCTTATTCAACAATTTGTATAACACCTCTGAATTATGAACATATTTGGTAATAATGCGTACATCAGAAAACCCAGAGGGTCTTTTCCTCCCCTGGTCAGTCAACATCTCATCACGTGATATGACACTCACCCGATTTATGCCATTTTGTATGCAACGATTTGAATAACCTCTTTGTTTGAACCGTGTTTGAATTTGGGACACCTCATTAGTAAATTCCTCCAAATTACTACAATTGCGTCGTGCACGATAAAATTCTCCAAAGGGTATATTGTCTATCACTGTACGTTTGTGACAACTGGTAGCCTGCAGAATCGAATTCACAGCTGTTGGTTTTCGGAAAGTGTGAGTCTGTATTTGACCATTTACAATCGTGATGACCAAATCCAAAAATTCCATTCCGGTAGTGCTGATATGTCCCACAAATTCGATCCCAAAAGTATTGTTATTCAGATAGTCAGTAAATTGTTGAAAAGTTTCAATGGACCCACTCCAAACCACCAAAATGTCATCAATGTATCTTTTCCATAGTACGATATAGTCTTGAAATATATGAGTACTATGTATGTATTGATATTCAAAAAAACCCATGAAGAGATTGTCCAGGGAGGGTGCATATTTGGCCCCCATGGCCACTCCTCGAGTTTGGGCGTAATATTGACCATTAAATAGAAACTGGTTATGTTTAAGCGTAAAAGCCAAGAATTCCTTGATCATTGATATATGGTCAGCATGAGACGCCGAATGATTTCTGAAGGAAAAGTCAATAGTTTCAAGTGCCAAGTGATGCTGAATAGCAGTGTAGAGTGATTTAACATCATAAGTTACTAACAAAAAATGGTCTGACCACTTAATGGAAGCTAAGGACTGTAGAGTATGAGTAGTGTCTCTTAGATAGGCAGGCAGTGTGGCAACCAGGCTTTTTATTGCGGTATCGATGTATTGTGAAAGCCCTTCAGTGGCCCAACCTAAACCGCTTAAAATCGGTCTCACTTGTGGTAGCTGAGTGTATTCTTTATGAATCTTAGGTAAAAAGTACATTGTCGGCATAACTGGAGCCGTCCGATGCAAAAAGCTTTTTTCATCATCAGTGATGAGGCCACGTGAGTGCCATTTTTGAATAAGGTCAGACAGATTGGCCACCGTTTGGAAAGTTGGATTCCCTGCCAATAATAAGTAACAACCAGGAGTAGCAAGATGATCATTAGCCATCTGAATATAATCATCTCTGTTAAGTAAAACAATATTGCCGCCTTTGTCGGCTTCCTTAATGACTATACCCGGATCTAACATCAATGTGGTTAAAGCTTGTTGTTCTGCGTCAGAGAGATTATGATAGTGTCGCAATCTATTCTTGGGATGATCCATAAGGAAATGCAAATCTTGTAAAACAGCCTGATAAAAGGTGTCAATTACACTCTCATCATGTGTCGGTGGTACGAATTTGGATGGCTTCTTATGTTCTACCATTTGAAGTGGTAACTGTTGGATGCCTAATTCCTGTTCTAATTGGCCTTTCTGAAGTTCAGAAGCCTCTGATAAGGACAACAATAATGCCGTATCTTCAATGTCTGATATCGTGATATGACTGGGGGAACTGGGAATATTCCTCGGTATGTATTGTTTGACCTGTGTGTGGAAAAACTTTTTTAGCTTCAATTTCCGTACAAACTTAAACAGATCTATTTGAAAATCAATGAGATCAGGTTGACGACTTGGTGCAAAAGAAAGACCTTTATTCAAAAGAGACACTTCAGCCGTGGTAAGAACTCTAGAGGAAAGATTATGTACTAAGTTTTCAGAATTGATTTCGCTTGAAGGTTCCTGAGACTGGCCCTGGTTTGGCGTTTGTTTGCAGTGTGCCCTGTACCTTGCCCTAGATCCTCTTCCTCTTCTTCCTCTGATGATATGCTGGGTGTTGTAATAGCTTGCCCTAAAGGGACAGTAAATCTAACGTGTTTGTTAGCGGGAACATTATAGTTCGAAAAATTTCCTTTTTTGTACCTTTTAATTTCTGCCATAAAACCCCTCCTACGATAAGTAGAGGAGGTGGTAGGGTTCTCTCCCACTGCACCTTCTGTAAGGATCGCGGGTTCTTCCTCAGAATCAACATCTGAGGAAGCTGGACTTCCTGTCGGTGTTTTGACTGATGGACCTATGTTGTCTTTATCAAACTTAGCTTGAAACGTATACACTCGATCATTCTTATAATCTCTCTCGTCCCTGAAAAATTTGCGAAATTTGCGAATTTTAATCTCGTCCTGATAATCCTTCAATATTTTATGCATAGTAGTAAAATTTTTGTCTTTGACTACCTTTGAATTGCCCATTAACTCAATTTCTTTATGTAAAGACTCAATTTGAGTTGAGACTCTTGCATGTTCACGTTCAGCATGTGTGATCAGAAGTTGCAACATTTTCTCCGAACTGCCCGTAAGATTTTCTTCCCATTCACGAGCTAGATCTTGATCAGCATCATTAGTAAAATCAGGAAAAATCAGAATTCTCAGTCCTCTAGGTATCATATTATGCTCTAAATAGTTAGCAAGTGAAACTTTTTCCAATACTTGTTAGTTTCTCTCTTGGCTAGGCGTTCAAGTTTGACAAATTTATTCGCTAAGGTTTCTGGCTGTGGACTACTCCCCGTAAAAGCATTACCTAGTGTGCCCTTGGGTGAGAACAATGCTATCCTGTCTCGTTCCCGATTAACTAAATATTCAGCCATCGTGATAAGTAAGTATTAAATCATACACTATGAGGCTCGATTGCGCCCTACCTGGTATATGGAAAACAACACAGAGAGCTGAGGTGTACCAGGTGAATAGCGCGTGAGCAGTTAGATTTTACAGCGTCAACTTAATTGAACCTGAAAGGTGAGGCTGCAGCACCCTGAGGGAAAAGCGGGCACCTCAAACCCACTTAAAAAGACAAATGGAACATGGGGTGTTCCCACATTATGGATGCGCTGCCAGCATGAACAATTATACAATAGAAAAGTACTCTTGCACACTTCCTGTACAATGTATTAAACTGAATTAACACAAAAATAAAAGTTTTGAAAGTTTAATCTTCATCACAACCGATGTGGGTTGTGCCGTGACAGAGTAATGTGCCAACACGTGTTTCGACCTCTCTCGGTCTTTCTCAAGGCAAAACTCTGTACAATAAATGAAATATACAATTTGAGTAATGCATAAACGGTAATTAGTAAACCGTGACATGAAATACAGTTAGCACAGCAAACAAGGATAATAATTACATGCCTATATATACATGTAATTTATTTAATTTCAATTGGTATTCCCTTTTTTTCTTGAAGTATTTTTCATGTGCTGCCTCGGAATTGTTGCTATACTCATCTGCTGGTAATGTATATATGCATTTGTTATTATCCTTGTTTGCTGTGCTAACTGTATTTCATGTCACGGTTTACTAATGGGGACCGTTTATGCATTACTCAAATTGTATATTTCATTTATTGTACAGAGTTTTGCCTTGAGAAAGACCGAGAGAGGTCGAAACACGTGTTGGCACATTACTCTGTCACGGCACAACCCACATCGGTTGTGATGAAGATTAAACTTTCAAAACTTTTATTTTTGTGTTAATTCAGTTTAATACATTGTACAGGAAGTGTGCAAGAGTACTTTTCTATTGTATAATTGTTCATGCTGGCAGCGCATCCATAATGTGGGAACACCCCATGTTCCATTTGTCTTTTTAAGTGGGTTTGAGGTGCCCGCTTTTCCCTCAGGGTGCTGCAGCCTCACCTTTCAGGTTCAATTAAGTTGACGCTGTAAAATCTAACTGCTCACGCGCTATTCACCTGGTACACCTCAGCTCTCTGTGTTGTTTTCCATATACCAGGTAGGGCGCAATCGAGCCTCATAGTGTATGATTTAATACTTACTTATCACGATGGCTGAATATTTAGTTAATCGGGAACGAGACAGGATAGCATTGTTCTCACCCAAGGGCACACTAGGTAATGCTTTTACGGGGAGTAGTCCACAGCCAGAAACCTTAGCGAATAAATTTGTCAAACTTGAACGCCTAGCCAAGAGAGAAACTAACAAGTATTGGGAAAAAGTTTCACTTGCTAACTATTTAGAGCATAATATGATACCTAGAGGACTGAGAATTCTGATTTTTCCTGATTTTACTAATGATGCTGATCAAGATCTAGCTCGTGAATGGGAAGAAAATCTTACGGGCAGTTCGGAGAAAATGTTGCAACTTCTGATCACACATGCTGAACGTGAACATGCAAGAGTCTCAACTCAAATTGAGTCTTTACATAAAGAAATTGAGTTAATGGGCAATTCAAAGGTAGTCAAAGACAAAAATTTTACTACTATGCATAAAATATTGAAGGATTATCAGGACGAGATTAAAATTCGCAAATTTCGCAAATTTTTCAGGGACGAGAGAGATTATAAGAATGATCGAGTGTATACGTTTCAAGCTAAGTTTGATAAAGACAACATAGGTCCATCAGTCAAAACACCGACAGGAAGTCCAGCTTCCTCAGATGTTGATTCTGAGGAAGAACCCGCGATCCTTACAGAAGGTGCAGTGGGAGAGAACCCTACCACCTCCTCTACTTATCGTAGGAGGGGTTTTATGGCAGAAATTAAAAGGTACAAAAAAGGAAATTTTTCGAACTATAATGTTCCCGCTAACAAACACGTTAGATTTACTGTCCCTTTAGGGCAAGCTATTACAACACCCAGCATATCATCAGAGGAAGAAGAGGAAGAGGATCTAGGGCAAGGTACAGGGCACACTGCAAACAAACGCCAAACCAGGGCCAGTCTCAGGAACCTTCAAGCGAAATCAATTCTGAAAACTTAGTACATAATCTTTCCTCTAGAGTTCTTACCACGGCTGAAGTGTCTCTTTTGAATAAAGGTCTTTCTTTTGCACCAAGTCGTCAACCTGATCTCATTGATTTTCAAATAGATCTGTTTAAGTTTGTACGGAAATTGAAGCTAAAAAAGTTTTTCCACACACAGGTCAAACAATACATACCGAGGAATATTCCCAGTTCCCCCAGTCATATCACGATATCAGACATTGAAGATACGGCATTATTGTTGTCCTTATCAGAGGCTTCTGAACTTCAGAAAGGCCAATTAGAACAGGAATTAGGCATCCAACAGTTACCACTTCAAATGGTAGAACATAAGAAGCCATCCAAATTCGTACCACCGACACATGATGAGAGTGTAATTGACACCTTTTATCAGGCTGTTTTACAAGATTTGCATTTCCTTATGGATCATCCCAAGAATAGATTGCGACACTATCATAATCTCTCTGACGCAGAACAACAAGCTTTAACCACATTGATGTTAGATCCGGGTATAGTCATTAAGGAAGCCGACAAAGGCGGCAATATTGTTTTACTTAACAGAGATGATTATATTCAGATGGCTAATGATCATCTTGCTACTCCTGGTTGTTACTTATTATTGGCAGGGAATCCAACTTTCCAAACGGTGGGCAATCTGTCTGACCTTATTCAAAAATGGCACTCACGTGGCCTCATCACTGATGATGAAAAAAGCTTTTTGCATCGGACGGCTCCAGTTATGCCGACAATGTACTTTTTACCTAAGATTCATAAAGAATACACTCAGCTACCACAAGTGAGACCGATTTTAAGCGGTTTAGGTTGGGCCACTGAAGGGCTTTCACAATACATCGATACCGCAATAAAAAGCCTGGTTGCCACACTGCCTGCCTATCTAAGAGACACTACTCATACTCTACAGTCCTTAGCTTCCATTAAGTGGTCAGACCATTTTTTGTTAGTAACTTATGATGTTAAATCACTCTACACTGCTATTCAGCATCACTTGGCACTTGAAACTATTGACTTTTCCTTCAGAAATCATTCGGCGTCTCATGCTGACCATATATCAATGATCAAGGAATTCTTGGCTTTTACGCTTAAACATAACCAGTTTCTATTTAATGGTCAATATTACGCCCAAACTCGAGGAGTGGCCATGGGGGCCAAATATGCACCCTCCCTGGCCAATCTCTTCATGGGTTTTTTTGAATATCAACACATACATAGTACTCATATATTTCAAGACTATATCGTACTATGGAAAAGATACATTGATGACATTTTGGTGGTTTGGAGTGGGTCCATTGAAACTTTTCAACAATTTACTGACTATCTGAATAACAATACTTTTGGGATCGAATTTGTGGGACATATCAGCACTACCGGAATGGAATTTTTGGATTTGGTCATCACGATTGTAAATGGTCAAATACAGACTCACACTTTCCGAAAACCAACAGCTGTGAATTCGATTCTGCAGGCTACCAGTTGTCACAAACGTACAGTGATAGACAATATACCCTTTGGAGAATTTTATCGTGCACGACGCAATTGTAGTAATTTGGAGGAATTTACTAATGAGGTGTCCCAAATTCAAACACGGTTCAAACAAAGAGGTTATTCAAATCGTTGCATACAAAATGGCATAAATCGGGTGAGTGTCATATCACGTGATGAGATGTTGACTGACCAGGGGAGGAAAAGACCCTCTGGGTTTTCTGATGTACGCATTATTACCAAATATGTTCATAATTCAGAGGTGTTATACAAATTGTTGAATAAGCATTGGCATCTGTTACAATTGGATCCCAATATCACACCCTATATAGCTGATCATCCGAAATTCATTTTCTTGCGGAATCGTACACTGAAGGGGCATTTATGTCCTTCCTTTCTAGCCCCCACAATCCACTCGGCCAATTCCAGATCATGGTTACCACCCAAACCAAAGGGTTTCTTTAAATGTGGTTCATGTAATTTTTGTCAATTTGCCATTACAGGTGATAATTTTGTCTGTCACAACGGCTTAACAGTCCAAATACGTGACTTCTTGAATTGTAAGACTAAATATGTGGTCTATGCTATTTTGTGTATTTGTGGTAAAGTGTATGTGGGCTCGACTATTATGGAATTACGCATACGCATCAGGGAACATTTTGCGAGCTTGAGGAAGTTTGATTCTAAATTACCTTTAGCCATACATTGGCAGGAACGGCATCAAATGGAAAATGTGAGTGATATTAGGTTCATAGGCCTTATGCAGGCAAGACCTCATCCTAGAGGTGGAGACCGCTCAGCATTATTGCGCCAATTAGAAGCACGTATTATTTGTAGGTTACGCTGTACTACCCTGGGACTCAACAGTGACACGGAACTGCATGTGTTCTTGTAGACGGTGAGGTTATGTGTGGCACACAGGGGAATCTCTGTTCGTGTGTGTCGTTGCGGGAGTCAATTGGACCGGCAATAGCACTATCGCAACGCCCATGGGTCAATTTGGTTATTTTTTCGGCTAATTTGCTTTTACACTCATTTCATTTTCTACATACTATGTGCATTGGTATACTCCTTTTCCTTTTTATTTCATGCATTCCCATGAGTTTTTCTTGGATGTCATCCTCGCTTGTGTTTTGCTATTATTGCACGAGATCCGTGTGTTTTCACACGTGATCCAATATCATGTGATCGCGACTTTGACTTTCCTGATTTGTTATCCACGCACGACGTCGCACACGTGATTCGCTATCACGTGTTCGTAGGGTGCTTTTTTCTAATTTCTTTCAGTTTCTTTTTAACTGGGTACGCGGACTGTATCGGGTTTAGTTATATAACGGCACAATAGGATTTAACGCAGACGAGAGATTATTGATGGTAAGGGGCGCTTACAATTTTAACTTTCAAGGCTCCATTATGAAATAGAAATTTGTTTCTTGAGAATTGTGTTATATCAATGGATGTTTTGGTTGATCTCAACAGACATGCCAATTCAGGCAGGACGTGTATTCTGAATCAGAATGATTGAAGGTTGCATTGATATTTTTCCAACTTTGGTAAAAGAAGGTAATGGCTTATTTTTAATACCTTTACTGGTTTCTAGTGGTTTCACCACCTGGACTTAACCATCACATGTTTCTTCAGATTTGTAGGACGTGAGAATAGACCCGAGATATTCAACATTAGTAATACATACCACGGTAATATGTTGAATTCGATTTTGGTGATTTGTCACCCACACAGGGTGGGGGTTTGGAATTTTCTGGTGCTCACAAGTTTTAACTGGTTTCTTCATTTTGACATTGCATGGTGGATGTTTGATTCAATCTAAGCTTTGACCCAATGGGTTCGGTGATGTGTGCGGGTTTGTCGGTTCTGTGGCACCTGGCGATGACTTACACGAATTGAAATTCACAAAATACATACACTGATAATTTGGTGCATGGATATCCACATGCATAACAATTACACAACATGTGGACGAGCACTGGGCAGCCCTTCCACTATACCATTTGTGTATTGATATGAGTCTAGAATGTTGGCACATGTTATTTTACTCATGCCTATATATACATGTAATTTATTTAATTTCAATTGGTATTCCCTTTTTTTCTTGAAATATTTTTCATGTGCTGCCTCGGAATTGTTGCTATACTCATCTGCTGGTAATGTATATATGCATTTGTTATTATCCTTGTTTGCTGTGCTAACTGTATTTCATGTCACGGTTTACTAATGGGGACCGTTTATGCATTACTCAAATTGTATATTTCATTTATTGTACAGAGTTTTGCCTTGAGAAAGACCGAGAGAGGTCGAAACACGTGTTGGCACATTACTCTGTCACGGCACAACCTACATCGGTTGTGATGAAGATTAAACTTTCAAAACTTTTATTTTTGTGTTAATTCAGTTTAATACATTGTACAGGAAGTGTGCAAGAGTACTTTTCTATTGTATAATTGTTCATGCTGGCAGCGCATCCATAATGTGGGAACACCCCATGTTCCATTTGTCTTTTTAAGTGGGTTTGAGGTGCCCGCTTTTCCCTCAGGGTGCTGCAGCCTCACCTTTCAGGTTCAATTAAGTTGACGCTGTAAAATCTAACTGCTCACGCGCTATTCACCTGGTACACCTCAGCTCTCTGTGTTGTCAAATGAGAAGAGGTGTCTGATGCCTCTTAACCAACTTGGTATTGCACTTTATTAGCGAATTTGCACATTATTATTGCGCTGAGAAAATGGTTTGGTGATAACACTACACAATTGGTTTTAGTTTTGTATAGGAAGGGTGTGGTTTTATAAATATTTTTATGTATGTTTTATTTAAAATCATTTTTAGGATGAATTTTAGAATATGATATTGTAGAATTGTGCCTCTGAAAGTGGTATGTTTGCATTTATTAATGTTTGCAAGATATACGTGTGTCCTTTTTGACAAAATAAACGAAATATGGTTTAAAGAAATTTAAGGACTCAGGACCTATTTGGTACATGGCCCAAGTCAGATATATTATGGACTGAAAAAGAAGAGGAGTGAGGAAGACTGTTTGGTTCTTTAGTTTTCCATTGTCCATAGGCAGACATAGGGCTGAACCTAGCGGTCTATAAACAAGCCCGATCCAGTCTCTTTTTTGGTTTATGGGTGGGAGTCCATTTCAACATGAAGGTTAGGGGCCCCTGCTTAGGGCGAACACTGTCTGAGGCACCCCCAGGGTGCGTACATTACAATGGCGGCAAAGATAAGGTTAACAGCCGCCAACTATCATGAGACGGCCAGCCAGCAGGGAGCTTCAACACTAAATTCCCACTGAAGAGCTATAAACCCTTCTTTGTCAGCAAGTGGCTTATGTGGAGGAAACACTGTTTGAAGGCGAGGAGGTGATAACACTTCTGTATGTCCTGTGGGAAGTGATGGCCGGAAGGGCTCCATGAAAGCGCACATTGGTACCCCCAGAACAAAAATAGAGAAAGGCATATATTGCTGTGTTACAAGACTGCTGGCAACATGGGGGCTGCTGGTGGGGCCCCCTGCAAGCTCAAGGTCCCTTTCATATGAACAAGCTTAAAGGCCCTGTCGCCGCTCCTGCCCTCTTGAGTGGTACCTGTTGTTGAGGAGGGCAGTGTCATCAATTCGATCTTAGACAGGGACTTTTCACCAATCAGTTGGCCCTCTTCACCAATAAATAACGGCGTAGCTTTATTTGACACCTACCTGCCATGTCATTACCGCCTCTGGGCGCAAGTAACTTTGAGTTACCAAGTTATTGCTTGTGATTTCTAGTCTGTGAATTTGAGGTGTACAGAGGAGGACGCCCCCGACATGTCTGGCTTCCTTCCCTACTATACAAGTGTCCAGGGGTGCCGAGTACGGGGGCACCGGGGCCCGAGCCCCCCCCCGGCAAAATCAAGTCAGGGCTGAGCCCCCTGCCCCTCCCGCCCCCCTGCCGGAGAGAAGTGATGCAGCATCGATGGCCCTTTCCATCGATACTGCATCACTTCATTCCGGTCGGGTATAATCGCGAAAATGTGCGATTAAGCCCTCCCCTCTAGGACTCATTGATGTATGGTCCTGGAGGGGAGGGCTTAGGCGCAGCGGTATTCAAACTGTGGGGCGCGCCCCTGTGGTGGGCCGCAGCCTCATGCCCACGGGGGCACGCATCCACAGTTTGAAAAGAAAAAAGAAAAAAAAAAGGATAAATGACCAAAGGGTCGGGCTGTTGCTTCATTAACAAGCAGTAGCCCGATCCACGATCCCTGCCACACATGCTTAGTGCGACAGGGGCCGGGCCTTTGTGAGGTCTCAGGCTCCATTAGGAGCCTATTTATGAAGACAAAAAAAAAAGCGCACACCTTCTTTTGCCTTGATGCTGGTCATTGCGGCAAAAGAAGGTGTGTGCTTTTTATTGTCTTCATGAATAGGCTCCTAATGGAGCCTGAGGCCCAGGGTCGGATTGGCCCCTCGGCCTTTCGACCCGTGACCGGGGCGAAATCATCCCTGGGGAGTGGGGGCCAGTTTCTGGCCATGCTTGGGCTGGTTTGGAAGAAAAAAAAAAGATTTTTTTTTCTTTCTTTTTTTTTTCTTTTCCAAAAAGCCTTTCATCCTTCTTAGGTCGATAAATGAGTACCACCACAGGTTGGGTGATATTGTATGCATATTTCTTCTATAAAAAAAGAGCTTAAGCGTGAGTGCTATACAATAACATTATCATTTGGCCTTGGACGTCTGCTTGCATTCACAGTAATTTAGTCTACTTAGGGACAATGCTATTTGATGCCACTTCCTGTTTTGTCAAGGGGTGAAAGGTTGTGTTTCATCGCTTCCCAGGATGTCACTGTGGGGTCAAAGGACATCACTTCTGGTGCTGTCATCAGAGGTCAAGGGTTGTGAGGCGAGGGGTGGGCCACTTTTTTGAGGCAAGGGGTGGGCCACTTTTTTTTGGGTGACCGGGCCTATTTCTTGTCCCAATCCGACCCTGCTGGGGCCCCACAAAGGCCCGGCCTCTATCGCACTATGGGTGGTGGCAGCAGTGGTGTGGAACTGCCCAAGTGTCACAGAAGTGCTAGAACATATTTGGGCACAGGCACCTACTGTTTTACAAATTAAGCACTTGGTCTACACATGCAGTTGCAATTAAATGTTCATTAAAAAAGTATGCCCTCAAGAATATGCTATCACAGAGAAACAGCGACCCCAAAGCCAGTTCAACTACCCACTCCCAGGTGTGCTAATGAACAGGTAGATGTAAGTCGAGAGCCAGCCAACCTCTTTCTCCTATCTGTGCTACTGTACCATACAAATAAGGGGGAATCGCTCTCCTGCAGACTCTCTCCCAGTCATCGATTCTTGATGATTTACTGGTGCAGTCACAAAAAGATTTTTTTGGGGGCTCATTTTGTATAATATAAACAACCAGTGTTTGTGGGTAAAGGGCCGGCATAAAGTCTCTATTTCAGAGCCAGAGTCAAATGATAAGGTGCTTGTGGCAGTATGGAGTTCCAGGCCTCTGCTTGGATGCCGGGTTCTGCAACCTTTAGCTCTGCAGATGTGTTGGACTTTAATGCTCATCAGCCCCAGCTAGCATAGTCAATGGTGATGGATCATAGGAGTCGTAGTCCAAAACATCTGGAGAGCCACATGTTTAAGACCTCTGGCTTTAAGGAACAGAAAGTAAAATAATCCATGAAAGTAACAGGAGTATGACGTTCCTGGATCTACATGGGTAGAATAAAAGTAGACTAGAAGAACAGCCTGGGGGCGTCAAGTTTATGTAGGATGGAATGGTGGGGGTCTGTGTCACCTGAGGAGACAGGGGTATCTTCCAGGTCTGAAACCTGGTAATCCACTTTACAATAAAAGACAACATGGAGAGAGGTGATGTCTCTGTGTGGCCTGTAAATCTGCCGAGATACCACCAAACTGTACTACCATTACTGCCACTTGGTCTGGCGGTATTACTGCCGGATTACAAGTGGTGGTAGGCAGTGTTAGTCCCCATTAATTGGAGTCCATAGGACTCCATGGTGGATTTCAGCGGTATTACTGCTGGTAGTAATTTTGCTGGTTTTAATACCCCAGATTGTTCTATTTTGGGCAGTATGGTGGAGGAAATACCTCCAGCTTCTTGCTGAAGGATTTTCCTCCACCTTTGCCTTCATACTCATAGTTGGGCGGTGCGTTAATGTGGCTCTGTACGGTATTACCAGTGTTGCCAGTCAGAACTCATTTACCTCAGCAATGTATTCAGTTCTCTGTTTTTTGTCCTGACCCTGAAAATGTGTGATTTGCATTACAAGCTGTGTGCCGCAGACTGCTTCCACTCTAAGCGGGGGAGAAGTTAGGAATGTGGGGACTGAGACGGCAGGACTTTTCAACCTTTTGACACGAGGGGCCTTCACTGAGTCTTGGGGGGGCATCACCTCCCACCGGATATGGTACAGTATAATTACCTCATTGCTTTCTAACACTGTTTCCTCTACATCAGCCTCTTGCTGACATAGAAGGGTTTATAGCTGTTCAGTGGGCATTCAGTGGTTAAGATCTGTGCTGGCCTGCCATCTTGTGATAAACAGCAGCTATTAACCTTAAATTTGTCGCCATTGCAAGTTTCACTTCTCCCAAAGCAACAGCAGAGCCCGCTTGCCAGTGCCTGATAATCCCAAAATTCTCTGTAATTTTATGCAAAGCTGCATTTTATTTTTACAAGGTTATTTTACTCACTGAATGCTGATCAAGTGTTTTAAGTTTGGACTTTATTAACTGGGTGCTTGTAATTGCAGCACAAGCACTCTTTACAATCTAAACCAGAGGTGTGTTTACAATGTTGATTGTTTCAAAATACATCTCCTAGTGTGCTGCTTTGGGTCAAGTGGCCCCCTTTAAGCTGTACACAATGATACATTGCCCGGTTGACATACTATGTGATTTGTGTATTTTATAAAGGAAACTAAGACCACTAGAACTCACCACCCCAGAAACTCCCAATCCCACCTTTGGGGGCATTCCTGTGGACATGGGAACACAGAAGAAAGAATGAATAAAAAAGTATTTGCCTTCAAGAGGAAGCTAGACCTTTGCAAAAGAACAGTTGGAGCTGCGCAAGCCACCTAGCAACATTAAGGTCCAGCTTTGATGAATACTTCCCTGAAGAAAATGCTGGCATTAATGACTGGGTGATGCAGACTTTTCTGGCAGAGGAGGTGGTGCATCTTCCATTTGATGCCCAGGAAGAGCTGATTGAGGTTCCGTCAGACACTACTCTGCAATCTGAATTTAGGAACATTGCAGTGGGTGAATTTTGACTGAAGGTTTCTTGGAAGGTAAGACGTTATTAAGCATAAGTGGGTATACTTTTTTTTTTACTGACTCCTTCATTTTTTGAATAAGGGGTTATTCAAATGAATGTTGAAAACCCGGAAAGTGGGAGTTTTTAAAACATGGAGACAACCATGGCTACAACATTTAGACGCAAGTGCTTCCATCAGTCCCAAACATCACCTGGGTGCAGGGTGAGCCTGGGTAACTGCTTTTTAGCATTGTACACTACTTTACCAGAATTTCTGGTAAACTACAATGTTAAAAGCAGTTAACACACTTCCCCCCAAGTCTGAAACCACACTTGATTGCATTATACTTCAGCCAGGATTGCATTATACTTCAGCAGCACATCTGATCAGTCCACTGAAAGGTTTAAGATTAAGCTATATCCCTAACTCTTTCTGGTTGCCCAGAGGTAACATCTGAGCAAATGTCACTTTCGGCTGGCCAATCTACAGCAGCACTATTGTAAGTTTGAATTGTTGATGTTTTACTGAACTATGGCACCACACACGTCTTGCTTGGTAGTTTTTAATCGGGAAACGTCTTTACTTCTCGTTTCCCTTGACTTGGGAACTTTTTTTTGGTGTTGGTGGTGGTACTCCACCTTGCAGCTGTACCTTCTGTTTAGCAAGCATTTCATTGTCCCATCCTAGTTGTGTTGCTGGACGATTATAGAGCGGTGGAGTAGGGGCAGTGATGTCTTACTGGAATGCAACTCGAAGGCTTAAATCTCCTTCTTTCTTGACTTTAGTATATGCAGTGCATGCTAGCCAATGTTTCCACTGTTCTGCGCTGCGCGCGCCAAACACCCAACCCCCGCGCCGTTGCACCAAGTTGGCAACTAAATGAAATTTGCAGTCATATAACTGCCAGTGATGTCACTTCCAGTATTTGGGCCCCCCACCCCCCGGGAAATTCATAAATCGGCTCCCCTGCAAGTGTCCTTTGCAGCAACCTCAAAAGTCGCAGTACACGCTTCGACTGTTGCAGCATAGGATCCAGTCACTCATGTCAGCACCAGCCCTGCGGACAGCTGCTTCCCAGTTCCCGGTTCCATGCAGATCAGCACCTTGGACAGATCTACAATCTCTGCACTCCCATGTTAGGCCACGCGTTGAATTCTAAGGGGATGAAGGGGAATAAAGGCTGTGCGTTTAGGAGGCATGGACTTATGTTACAAGCACCCACATATATTTTTGATCATAGATTTTGAAGCAGTATTTTTTAAACTACTGTTCTATCTGTTTCCTACCGACCTTTTCCCCAACTGTTGTTTTTGGCATGAAAGCATGTGGTTTTGTAACTGCAATAATGGTGATCCGGGTAGCTTTCATCTGTCTGGCTCCCGCAGACGCGTAGCCTTGCTGTTGTATGTGAAAAGTCGCCCTTATTAACAAACCTTCCTGGGGGACACCAGATAGCCAGCGCAGGAGGGTGCGAAAGAGCAACGCGGTGTACCTTGGCTAATGGAAGCCCTTGACGCGGCGCTGCACCCACCCGTCTCTCCGTTCTTCTCTGCAGCCGCACGACGGCACAATTAATGGCGGGGCTGAAGGTCTTTTTTCCAGCAAAGTGGCCGTATTGCTTTTTAGAGGCGGGTGGGAGCCGCAGCTGTGTGTGGATGTCGGTACTACACTAGTAGCAAGCAGGATTGAAGTACATTGAAAGATGCGTGTACAGTTCTGCACCGGAAGCGTGGATGACGCCAGTCAACGCCGCGGCGCATCCACAGACCTGTGTGAGAATCTCCGTGCTGATTTAGCACTCAGTGCTGCAGTGCGGAATTGGGGTGTCTGGGCAGAGCGGATTTTTTGGCTCACTAAGAAAATATCTTGGGTGCATTAGGTCACGACTGAAGCCCATCGAGAGAGGCGCGTGCGCGTGTGTGTGTGGGTAAAGCCCGTGCACCCTTGCGTGTGTATGGCGCTTACCTCTTGGCCTTGTACGGTGCCTGTGCCTTTGCTCAAGACAAACCCGTCCTTTCGCTTTAATAGACCCGATGAAGAGGCCCACCCTTGGACTCTGGCCTCAATGAGTAACCCAGACCGAGGCGCTCCTCTCAGACTCCCCGGTGCTCTCCGGGCTCCTCTGCCAATCTTACAGCAAATGACTGTAATTCCTGCTGCCTCGGTGCTCTGTGAAGACACATTAAGCTAAAGCGAATGGGCGATTCTGCTGGCCCGGCGTGATTGGGGTCCCGCCGCGTCTGGTCCACAGTAAGCGGTGGAAGCGAGGGGAGGGCACGCTCCCCTTTCCCTTCCCGCATCTGAGAAATTAGCTCCCCACTGCGAGTCTTCTCTTCCTCTGCCGGTCTAGGGGGGTAGGGTGCAGGATGCGAAGGACCTCAGACCAGGGGTGCAAATAGATTGAAAATTCAGCGGTGGGGGGCTAATGCGTCAGATGGCAGCAGAGAGGGGACCAATTAGTGGCCAGTGGTGCAATTCACATAGGCCCGGGGACATTGCCAAAAACACGATAGGTTTCAAATACTAAATGCATATTTTGATGGTACCCGCCGGCGTGGTAATGCTGTGGTTGAGATGTGGTGCATGGTTGGCTTTGTCCGTTGATTGTTCATGGTGCATATCCAGCTGCATTGTACGGGAATCCCATGTAAGAAGGAGAGGCGCTACAGTTGCAGAGTCTTTGAGGTGTTCCCGAGCAGTCAGAAGGGAGGTCCCTGGAAACTGACTAGATACTGTGCTCTATAAATTTGTGTCACGGCATAGTGTTACCTGGCATACAGCCCCTAGCCTAACAACACAACTCGACACACAACTCCACTACACTAAATGGCCCTAAACAGCACACTAAGCCACCACAGATGCACCAACACAACTCCCCACACTCCTTAAACACCACACTGACATACACCTGTCAACCACACAATTTACGTTAGCAACCAGGAGCGCACATTAACCACTGCTCTAGACAAATCAAAAAATAGCTAAACGTACTGTTACAGCCTTAGCGTTTCAGATCTGCAGACATCAACATTACAACAAAGCAGCCATGCCATGCCTTGTGGTAGTCCCCTTAGCACATCGATTGCAGATCCTTCAGCCCCAAGAAACCACGAAAAAGAGAGAAGGTGTATTATGCAAGACTAAATAACAGGCATAGCGAAGAGCTTCACTCATTCACATTGACAGTCATACAGTGAATGGCCCAGGCAGCTTCAGTGACTGGCAGCAGCAGAGCAGGACATGAATGTCAGTCTACTATGCTATACTCTCTGGTGCAGTGACTGGCTGGTGAGACTATATTTCTGCCTACCAAATTAAGCGATATGGGAACTGAGGGAGGGTCACTGCAACAATAACTCCATTCTAGGTGGGGGCCTCAAGGGCAACTAATGGAAGAGTACAAGGAGACATATTTTTGCCCCTAAAATCCTTAAATCTGCCCCATTGCAATCGAATAGTGTGAACTTAATAACTTTAAGGAGTGCATGTTCTGTAGTTAAGTCGCCGTGAAATTGCACCCTTTGGTTAAGCAGTGAACCCACAACTTTTGACCCTTGCAGCAAATTAGGCAGTTAACTGCACACCTTCTGAGCTGTGCTTGGTATAAATATTTAGGTTTTGACTTTCAAGGACTACAGTAATACTATCTTAAAGTCTCTACTTGACAAATACACCAATCCTGTAATAAAAGCAACCTGACGATATATAAATACTTATAGAAACCTGTTAAGACAAAGCAAGGTCATTGTACCTTTATTTTTCACATCCTGAATGGAAAACTTCAAGCCTTGAATGAAAGTAATGATAGCCTGAAACATCTCCTATTGTACAACACTGTGATTTCAAAAGGGGGTGCTTTTAAAAATGTGAATTGCACAGATGAGACCTGTTACGTTTGCCTCTATGTGCAAACAAGTCCCCTGCATGCACGTTCAGTCATTTGCCCCAGGAGGTCCAGAACAATTCTTCATAAAAGTGGCTGGAATAAGTCAGCCCCATGACAACCCTACACTGACAATGGGTCTCATTATGAGTCCGGCGGTAGCTGTGTCAGTAAATACCGGCACGGCTGCCGCTGGAGTCATTTTTTTCCAGCACCCGGCAATGGGGACCTACCGGGGCATTACACCCGTAGTGGTCCCGGTAATTCCCTATTTCTGGGTGTCAGAAAATATGACTCGCCATTCCCATTGAGTCCCATTGGACTCAATGGGAATTGGGAGTACGGCTGCACCGGCACCATTCCTGAATGGTGCTAGTGCATCCGGCAAGGTCTGCGAGCGGGTGCCGTTCCGCCCGCCAGGTCAGACCTGATGGGCGGAAAGGCACCCTCTCGCAGACCTTGGAGTGTGCCTGTCCGGTAACAAAGGTGCCGGTGGCTTACTGGCACCATTTTTACCGGACAGGCACACTTGTAATGAGGCCCAATGGATGATAATTATCCAAGTATAAGTATATATATTTAGTGCCAAATTTCATACAATTCAACCTTTTCAAAGTTGATCAAACCACTTTTATTGGCGTTTATCATGTGCTACTACTTTGGTAAATTGCTTTCTTGCATTCAGCTCAAGCAATTTCTTCTTTTTACACTGTTGTTTAACTTTTTTTCAGCATTTTATCCAAACAATTAGTTTTCTATAACATAGAATTTCAGACAAAGTGTACAATTGTGATACAAACAAAGGTGACAATAAATTAAACCACACATACACCTATTTGCATTTCAGTGCTGGTACATAATCTTTCACTGTAAACCAATTTATTGTCACCTATGTTATAGAAAAATAACTGTTGGGAAAAAATGTTGAAAAAAAGTTAAACAACAGTATAAAAAGAAAACGTTGCTTGAGATGAATGCAAGGTCTAATTGCATGAAACTTTGGTGGAAAATATATATACTTCTACTTGGATAATTAGCACCCATTGCCATCATAGGATTGTTGTGGGGCTGACTTATTCCAGCCACTTTTATGAAGAATTGTTTCATACATGATTTACAGTATGTTAAATTTGTAAGTGGCAGGACTTTTTTCATTTCCATAAGAATCCAAAGCATTTGTGCCAGCATGAAAATGTGACACTGGCTTAAATGCTCTGCCTTTGTATAATTGACAGGGTGGGGAATGACGGAAAAGGCAATGCCATTCCATGCCCCCTATGCGCCATGCAGATGAATGAAAATATGGTGCAGCATAAAAAGCATGCACGCAACATTTATGCTGACATTTGTTTATGCAACGCAATAATAAACACGAGCCACCCTCTAAAGGAAATTCTCTGAAAAGGTTACCTGGTCGGGATATTGTTTGCCACAAACGTTCAGCGTGCTTTTACGCATGACGTTAGGAACATTTGAAATCCACATCAAAGCAAACCTTTTTTTGCATATCAAGCTAGTGGCGGCCACCATGGATACAAAGACATCTTTAAAAGGGAGCTTTATTGTTTTACATATTTTAATTGTCTTGCATACTGACACAGATTGGCTAATTAATTGCAGCTGTGTGGGGTCTTTCACTTGGAAATCTCTCATTGTAGTGCCAATTGCTTAACAATGTACACATAAGAAAGGCACAGCTGATAACAAAAGGAAAGTAATTGTGCAGACCCGGACTCCTTTCACCAACAGACTTTTGTCCTGCTCAGGAATGCTCTGAAGGTCAGCAGGTCCCTTCAGGAATGGCACCTAGATTCAGGGGTTAAGGGCTGCTGGAGCACAATGGTGTTGTACCCAAGGCTCATGCCCCCTCCAAGTGTCAGAACCTGCGGACCTGTCCTCTGTGGCTGAGCCTGTGCCGTACTCGACAGTCAGGCGTGGTGGAAGCCTCAAAGCTTGTGTGTGGGGAGCTTCAGGACAGTTTTAAAAAGGGGGTCATCAGTGACCCAATATACAATGCCCCTCCACGTGTCTGCATGCCCATTGTCAGCTGTGCATTTGCTTTGGGCATTCTCTCATAGGTTAGTAGGAGCTATTTATAGGACAACAATTAATTGGGGAAGTTTGTCCCCCCAATCAAGAGTGTCACGCCAATTGAGAACATTTGGATTCTTGTCCAGCCCTTTTCTTGACTTATATAACACCAGCGTGCACCCTCCCCCCCCAATGCTTCAACAGTAAAGAAGCCAAGCACCAGGCTGATCTGCAAAAGAATATAGATTTAGTAATAAGTAAACAAAATCAGAATCACACTATAGTTATCAAAATGCATGCAACCTCACTCTGTAGCACAACATCTTTCCTTCTTGATAAAACTTGACACAATCCAATTGAAACCCCTGTTCGATTCTTTTCATACCAAAATCAAAGAATTTCTAACACAACATGTACATTTTCCATTTGACTTTCTATTCCCCCTGTTAACTTGTAAAACGAAAGCACTGTTATAAAGAATACTTCAGCGACTTGGGTCACTCATGAGGATACACCTAATGTAAGGATAATTAAGGCAGCAACCTAGTACAATTGTGTTTTGCAATCTATTTTGTATGGGGTCTGATCCAAAGATTTAAATAAAATATAGCTTGTCTCTATTGGGCAACAGAAAGGTGACATGAGCAGGTATCTTTATTTCTAAACACCCTGCACACTTTTCAATTCCAGCTGTGTTCTAGCACAACAATCCTTTAATTACAACTCTTCTCTACAAACGGTGAACCTTTTTCCTTTACACTATGCAGTGGGGAAAATCTCCCTTCACTTTGGAGTCCCTTTCTCACTCTCCGAAGAGAGTGTGCTTTAACTCAGATATTTCACTTGGCTTGACTTTGAAGACACTTTTCTGAACAGCACAGTCCCAGGTATTCAGTTTAGCATTTGAAACCCCTCTGCTATAAGGCAGGGTCTTGAGAATAGCAAATAGTTGAGCATTTCATTTTTTTATGTACCTCTCCACTTTAGGGGATGTTGGGGATGGGAAGACTAATGTAGGGATACCCAATTACTTTAACAGACTCTGAGGAGCATTACAGGGTTGCCTTCTCTGCCAACCGATATCCCGGTATTACCAAGATATCATGGGCGGCGGAGTGATGGTAAACTCACATTCCCATGGTGTCCCAGGATGGGATTGCTTGAATCGTCAGCACCGGGAGTACCGGTGCTCTTGATTCATGCATTTATCTGCCGGTAGGGGCCCAATCTACCCGCCGGTCAGGGCTGCTGGGAGATCCATGGCTCCCACCAGCAAACTCGTGGTCCGGAATAAATGCTGGTGCTGAAATTACCAGCATTTATTCTAGCATTTATTCCGGACCAGCAAACACGTAATGAGGCCCTATATATTTATCATCACTTGGGTGGATGTTGGGAATTTCAAATTTCCCCAAAATCACTCCAGTGGCTGTTGACTATGTGGGGATTAATTATTAATTAATTAGAAATAACTAGGGATCCACTTTGATATGCCCACCCAGTCAATAAACGGAAGATATGAATATAAATTGAACCCCACAAATGGTTTGTCTTAGGTACTTACTTTAAATCACTTTTGGGTTTTGCTCAGAAAAAGTAATCAAGGCTCTGGTGTCATCTCATGGGAAGCATAGGGACTTGGTCAGATGCTCCCTACAGACTCAGCTATGAATAGCCTCCAGCATCAATCCCTCTGTTCTGGTTTCAGCCAGATTTTAGTCTTTCTCTTGGTCTCACCCACCTCCTTCTGTCTTCCTTCCAATAATTTTATAGAGCACAGCCAGCTTAGACAGCTCAGATCATTTCAAACAGCTCTCCTCTTTTTAGTCAGCACATCATTCTGGACAGACAATCCTCATTTCCGAAAGAGATCACCCATTTCCATTGTGCATCTACTTTTAAACCCCTCATCACCCCACCGCCCAAGAAAATCTCTTAATTATGAGGGGCCAGCGTATTGGCTCATGATTTGGATTCGACATCTAATTTCCTCCCACTTAAACAAGGCCTAGCCCGTTCCCTCCACTTGGTCCTGAGGTTTCTAGGCTCCATCTCTGTGAGGTATGGTTCCACCCATCCCTACAGATAAGGGCTGTATTGGCCACTTTTACTCCCAAAAGATAGGCAAATACTCCCCAAAAATAAAAATAGGGAGTAAAAATACGAACACAACAAAAATTAGGAAATAGACTCATAGAACCTTCTGCCCCTCCTTTCACCCACACAGCTCCATGGATATGTTTGGACAGATAGCGCATGTAGTACCACAGGGAGAGAGTAATATTATACCTGCTTGATTGGAATAAGTAGATATATATCTTTTAATGTGCATGAATAACTGGGTACATCGAAATAATTATTACAAAAAGAAATCTGTTTTCCAGTTAAAACATATTTTTACTTGCTTATAAAATACTCTCATTGGGACTTGGACTTACATTTTTACACCCTAAAAAAAATATTTTACTCCTAATATTAAAAAATAGGGAGTATAATACTCCCAATTCCAAATCTTATCTAGAGCACTGGCACCACCCATTTGAAATGGCATTTCTGAACAACATCAGTTATGAAGTTAACATTTTTCAACATGACACTTTTTTAAATGTACATATAAGGGTCACAATCTATATATTTCTGTCAGCACATGGTTGCAGGTGCAAATGGCAGATTTTAGCAAATTGTATAGAGAAAGTTAATGTCATGGTCATAAGATTTGACATATCTGATTCGATTAGCTACCATATTCCGAAATCTCCTATCCAGAATTTATTTTGGGAAGCTGTAATCACATTTTAGTGAATAATTCTTGTTCCCAAGGTCGAATTTGGAGGGGAGTTGTATTTTCAGATGGGTCTTTAAATAAGCTTTTTGGAATATTTGAACCATTTTTGTAAGTGTCACAGTGCCCAAGTTATTGGACAAAATATGATTCTCCATATACACATATGGCATCCTATTAATTACTGAATATGTTTCACTCCCATTAATACAATATTTGTTGTTCCCAAACCCCTGATATATGCCTGGTCATTCACTTGGTGTTGACTCAGCCTGCAATAAAGCGCTTAACATGTTTGCTACTGGGTTAATGACCATCTGTGTTCTTATTTTCCTTGAGTAGAGGGGATAAGTCTGCCCCTGACTCATGCGACATTACCCTGGAACATAGCAATTGTCATTAACCCCTGGGTTTCACTGGAAACAGAATTTATTTTTGGCCATTTTTTAAATTAGCAGCAGAATTTTTAATTCAGTGTTGTCATTCACCCCAGTACAAATTCTTCCCAGGCTCAATCTCCACCCCCTTCATGGCTCTGCTGAGGCTTCAAAAGAGTTGACCAAATGCCTGGTACATGTAGCGGGAGGTGAGCACTTCTTGATCTTTGAATCTGATTTGGGCGGGGCTTCTTCGGGCTTAATCATAGGTTTTCATTGCTCTGATAAACAGAAATTAGTACTTTTAAAATGCATTTTCATTTTCATTATATGATGCCTGCTTCAATGTCTTGTATCAGAGGAGATGCATGTTACTCCTGTATCTTCATTCTCGCAGCTTGTTTTGAAATAAGTTTGTTTGTAACCACCAGTTTGCTTAATGTTTGCCTTTGAATTTACTCCTACAGGGGAGTTTGGTCTGTAATCTAGTAATTTCCCTCGATGCTGCAAAATGCACACATTTCTCCCTGGCATTTCTCTGTTTGGGTAAACTGTACTCAGGCTTTCCGGACTAGTCGTTCGAATACAGGCTACACTTAATATTTTTATTTTTATTTACCTATAGAATACATTTACTTTTCTGTAGGCCAGATTGGGATTTTTGGTAGTTGAAAGTTCAATGCTGGCCTTGTCTCTGCCAGTGAACAATGCACTTTTGGGCTTAACTTAACCATGGGCAGTTCATTTGTATCTGGGACTTAAAATTCCTCACAAGTAACCCTCATTCATAAGCTGTCCCCCTGCTCCAACTGTCCAGAAAAAATGGAATAAAAAACAGAAGCATTGTACGGTCAGTATTGATAAGTAACTCGCACTGCACATCAAACAGGACACCTTTGTGAGGTGACTCACAGCATAGCAAGCACACCAAGAAATGGATGTGTGGCCTGCAGGTTACACAACAATCAGCGCAGTAGATGTATTAGCCCATTGCACTGTTGACCCATCCCGCTCGGGTCCTGGTGCTGGACATCTATTACACCTTGCTATGGCCCGTTACATCCATCTTTAAGCCCCAATTCAGAGGATCTATAGTTTCACAAAGAGATGCTAATCATTGGGAGGTGTGAGCCATCCAAAGCTGAGCAGAACAGTTAAGTCTTTGGCTTCATCATGGAAGGTATTTTGATATGGGTAGGGCAGGCATCTGTCCTCTGCCACTGAGAGTTTGTTGCCGCTGCCTGTTAATGCTTCTTTAAATTTAAACATTCTGCTCCCACAAGTGAGAGATTTGGCAGGCTCTTCTTGTAACACCCCTTTCCCATCAGCGCCCTGCATTGAGCATAACTGCAGGGTGATTCCTTCTGCCATAAAAGTCCTCAAAAGCCCTGCCAAGCCACTGGCTGGGACTGCCATTGCTGAAGGGCACCCCACATTTTCACATTTCCTTTTTCAGTTTTAAATATCTGTATTCCCGATGCCTCAGGCACCATGTCCTGGGTCCATGTTTGACTCTTTGTGTGTGCCCATTTCTCCCTATAGGTATTGTGCACCAGACAATGGGAACACTTGAGTGGCTGCTTGGGGGCATTTGTGAGGACAGCCCTTTCAGCATTTCTAGGTTCTGGATACTTGTCCTCACCTGGGGGAAGCTGAATTCTTGGATTGACATTTCAGAGGATGTGTGTGGGATCAAGGGCCAGGTTAGGCAAAAGATATTGGGAAAGTGTCCACTTGACCCACGAGTAGGATCTGTTTTATGCCTATTGAGGCAAAGCCAGTTTGTTTTCACCCACCGTTTGACTCGGGTCAGGCCATTTGCAATCCAATGAAAGTGCCCATATCCCTCATCCACAATGGAGTGCACCGGGGTGTCATCTGCAGACATTTGGTGGCCTAAGTTGTGAGCGTCAATGATAAAAACCAGAGAGCAATGCAGGTATTGCAAAGGATCGATGAGTGGGCTGTTCCTTGATGCACTCCACATAGGATATTCACAGGTCTAGACTTGATGAGTGTGGTTGTGTTATGCTGTGCTATGCTGTGCTATGTTATGGTATGTTAGGCTATGTTATGTAATGTTTTGTTATGTTATGTTATGTTATGTTATGTTATGTTATGTTATGTTATGTTATGTTATGTTATGTTATGTTACTGGGTAAAGGATGGGGTCCAGCTGAGGGCAGCACCTCCTGGCGATATTGCGAGGCATCCATGGAGCACCTTATAGTTGATGGTACTGTATGTGGCTGGGATGTGCAGCAGGATTAGGGAGCATGCCTCACCTTGATCACTACCTTCATGTTCAGTAGGGTGTTTACAGTGTGCTGTCATGGCCTGAATTGTGACCCCACCTAACTCATCACGTATTTGGAGTGGAGGACAGATAGGTGCTGACACCATTTACAGGGTGTTTCCAAAACATGGACGTTCAGAGATCGGTCTGTAGTTACCAATCCTTTGGGACCCACAAATGTACTTCAAAAGTGGCAAGATATGTTTTAAAGAATGGTGGACATTGCGGGACTAGAGGGACTTACTAATGAGGTTTTATCTGGTGTCGCTGGACCAGGGGAGCCCTAGGTTAATGACCTCTTGCCCAGTTCCATTGGTGGAAATAGTTTTTGTCAGAGGCCAGGATTCTTTGGATGTTGGCCTCTTGAATGAGGAAAAACTCACCAAGCAGCATTTTGCAGAGCATCTCGTGGAGCAGAAGGCACCGGACGGTCGCCCACCGACTGATAGTGATGGATTTCTATAAGAGCTTATTCTTTTGACTAAAAGTAATTCTCTCCTCGCAGAGGTATCTAGGTCAGATTCTTGAGTTGTTAAACCTCTCTTAAATTCTTACGTTTCTCAAGGAAACCCACCATTCCTTGATTTCAATCACTCGCATGACCTTTTCTGGGGAACCTCACATATACTTTTAATTCCCATTTCTTCTCACGATCTGATCTCCCATGCTTGTGTTGTGTGGTTCCCTCCTTTTAATACTTAGAGTCCCAAAGAGCTCTGTTAGCAGTGGGAAGTGGGTATAACTGGCACCACCTGCCTATGAGCAATGGACCTGATCTCAGGGACTTGCCATGGGTGTGCCACCCTTGGAGGATAACATAACTTTTTCTCCTCGAGGTGAGTAGATGTTCCCACCAGGAAGGGTAGCCACCCATCACAAAAGATCAAGAATAATCTGAATGGAATTCCAGCTGGTCTCTGCTGGAAAGTAGGCAATCGCCACATCAGGCCCCACAGTCGCCGTAGAGTTGCAGGGAAGGATCGCTCAGCACAAGCTCACACAGGACTACCAACCCAGTTTCCAACCATGATGCAGTACAGACAGCTCCACCATCCAAGTTATAAATGCCATTCTACACTTGCAGGACACAGGACACCCCATCTTATGCCAACAGAGACCAATTCATGGCCCTCAACTGATCCCAGATCCACCCAGTAATCTGTAGAGTTCCACAAGGCTCCATCTTGTCCGATGGCATCTTGAACTGTTGCATGGAACATCAGGGGGAATCCCTTGCCAACACATACATCTAAATACACCAATAGGCAGAGGACGCAAAGCTTAATCTTCAGATCAACTGCCTCAAAAGCATCCATTGACTCAAGTGCTGTGTGTCGTGCATCAAAGCCGATACGTTAAGCCCCTGCTTGAAGCTCAACCGGAAAAAGCCTAATGAATTCCTCTAGGAAACCTCACCAAACATGCCCAAGTCAGAAATTGTCTCACTGACATGTAGCTCAACAAACTCATGCCTCACCCACATCCAAAATCCATTGCCTCTATCACTGACCGTGACTTCTCAAGCAGATGGACACAGCAGAGTGTGGGAATCACAAGCCCCACACTGGTCTAGAGAGTTTTCTGCTTAAAGAGGGTTTCTTGGACTACCCAAGGTCAATGGATATCTCAATGTGGTTGTAAATGCAGCTCCCCATTCCCAGAAGCAGATGGTCCTGGAAGAGGCATCTGTAGAGGTGGTAAGCAATCTGCCCAATTGGCCTAAAGCCGAGAACTAGGCAAATTGGTGTCCAAGATTTAGTATTAGCCAGTGCACTGTAGGTGCCTATAATGCCCCTACTCCGCACATAAAATTTGTTGGGCCCTGAGGATAGCACAGGGGCAACACGTTTGTCTTGGAAGCATGACAACGCATAGCAACACAGGTTTGAATCCTGATCTCATGCTTAGAAACTGGTCTCCGGTATCAAGTGCGGTATAAAAGAACAATTATAATTATGTGATTGCAATTGAAGTGATGTTGTACTCCCATAACTCGAGTAAGCCAGAGTGGGACTCAAAATCTAGTGCATACGCACTCTCCAGGCGCTAGAACCTGATTCTTTCCAGCAGGTCATTAGGGCTCAGTTTAAAGAGATGTCTCCCTTTGGAGGACCTAAATATAAGCACAATGCTGCCAAACAGCCCCCACTTCCCAGCTGCAGAAAAAGCCCCTAGATCCAATGTGTTCTGGTATAAATAGTTAATTTTATTTCGAGTTCACCACTCCCTTCTTCTTGATAAGGCAGGGTGCACTATGATAGTGACAGAATGTGCGACTTGGCTTATATTTTCTCTACAATTTCCTCTGTCTTTAGAGAGGTGCCCTCATAGAGCACAGGCCTTACCCTGGCAGATGTGGCTTGGGGGCAGAGACACTGGGCTCTAGACTGATACAGGTTGGTTGGTAGCGCCAGCTGGAGCACATGAAGGTACCCATTATGCCCTGTGTCCAGGACTTGGGAGGCAACTTGTAGATGTGTATGTCTCCGGCGATGCAGCAGGGGGAGGCAGTAAAATGATGAAGATGATGGTGATGGGCAGACCATGAGGAGGTTTTTTGTGCAGTTCTGTTGCTGTGGGACATTATGAAGGCTACTTGAGCAGGATTCTGAACTGAAAACTGAACTGGGTGACACTAGCTGTTTTCAGTATTTTCTATGGCTGGTGGGCTTGAAGACAAGCCAGCACCTGTTGTCATGTTGATTTGTATGATTGCAAGCATTTACTCAATTGGCAAGTGGTCAACCAATATGTCTCAGACTTAGGTGAAGACTTTTATTAACCAAGTAGGTGGCGATGTAACTTTGTCTAGCATTTCAGTACTATCACAGAACCAGCACTGCTTAAGGAGGGCTTAACTAAGACGGGATTCTGGGCACACTCCTGTGAATTGCCATCAAACAGTAAATGGAGTCACTGAGTGAAGGTCCCATGTTAGGCATATGTGCCCTTGGAGGCTAGACTTAGTGCTAAACCAATGCCTTCAGAGTAGGTAACAAGGGCTGAGTTCAGTCAAACTGGGGCTGAGAGGTGCGGGCACCCAACATGGAATTAAGTTATTCGGTAGGAATGGTCTACATCTGGCAACTGAGGTTTAATGTATTTGTATTTGTATTGGTCCTTCCAGAAGTGCCAGCCCCACTTTAGTATAGTTAGAATGAGGTGCAGCCAGGGTCGGTGCAAGCACTAGGCAAACTAGGCTGCTGCCTAGGGCGCTGGCCAGTAGCAGGCACCAAACGGTGAATTACAAATGGAATATGTAACTTAATCAGAGATTAGGTGCTGGTAGAAGCCCTCCAGTATAAAGTGGCCACCCTCATGAAAACGACAGCGTTCACAGATGCAGGAGTTTCTCTACTCCCCTCCAGACTACAGTGAAAGCAAACCTATGCGCCACCCCATCGCCGTCCCCCGTGCACAACAGGGTCCAGCTGCAAGGTGAAAATCCCTTTATAGGATCTGATAGGAAGACATTGGGCCTCATTATAACCCTGGCGGTAGCCTTGCCTGTAAAACAGGCACAGCTGCTGCCAGAGTTGCATTTTTTCCGGCACCCGTCAATGAGGAATTACCTGGTAATTCCGACATTGTCTGACCCGGTAATTCCTGTATTGCCGGTTTCCAGTGCCTGTCAGTCTCCATTCCCATTGGGAATGGGGACGTCGGATGCACCGGTACCGTCAACGACGGTGCCAGTGCATCCGACATACTGCGCTCGCGGGTGCCGCCTGGCCCGCCAGGCCAGACCTGGAGTGCTGACAGGCACCCGCGAGCACAGCTCGTAGTATGGCGGTCCGGGAACTACGGTACCGGCATGCTTACCAGTACCGTAATTCCCGGACCACCATGCTTATAATGAGGCCCATTGTGTCATAACAATAAAGTCTGGACTTGGGAATTCTGGAGCCAGGGCTTGAACCAGTGGAAATGGGCATCTCGCCGGTAGGAGCGGAAGAGGGAAGGAGTGGGTGGTTAGTCCTGGGGGGACTGGAGAGAGGGGAGAAAAGTGGCCTCCTGCAGGTGTAGCTAAAAGGAGCTGCCGATGGCTTTGGCACACGTTGAATATGTTCGTGCTGTGCTTTTGGCACATGTCTTCTAACCTTGTCATTAGCATGACATTTAGACAATGCCCCTCTTGGCTCTCTCTAAACTACTGACACCATTATTGATGTGTTTCATTATGTGCTCCCAAGATGACATATAGTCCTTCACACAATGTAAAACCGATGCATAACTGAGCTATATATTGGGCACTCACGCTGCATGTATGTTGCAAAACAACTCCCTGGGGGAATTCACAGGTGCACAACCCCTTCGACCTGGCATTTCTTGGAAAGTTAGTAGTGAAAAGCTGCCTATTAGATAGAGTGCCTGTGGGCAAAATAACTGGGCTGCTTTTCCGCGCTAACTTTCCAAGGCCATGCTGAACAGCACTCCTCAGAGGCTGTGTGGGGTCATTTGCAGGATCATCGCAGGAAAGTGAAAATGTGATGATTGAAAGAGGGCCATACCCTCCAATTGAGGGCCACCCTGGGCTATAGACAAGGAACGTCTAGCCGAGCGGGATGCCTCTGAATGTGGTGGGGATTGGGGGGTCAGGATGGGGGGCCAGTGAAAACCCTCTGAACAGATGTGCGCCGGTGGTCCATAGCCACTCTGCCTTGCAGTCTGGGGACCACCCCCCCGTAAGAGCTCCCTTAACCCGAAGCAGTCGGCAATTGGCTAGCAGAACATTGTATCCACTATTAGGATGCGTAACTATGTACCCATTGTCTTTCCACTAAGAACAGCGCCCAGATGTTTGTGGGTTGGGTGCACTTTGCAAACTGCCAAAATAAAAAAATAAATAAATGAATAAATGTGAGGGTGCTTTGCTGCATTGGGAAATAGCCGCAGTCTGCAGCTCTTTTAAGCATAGGAGCAGATGCCAAGTCAGGCCCTTTAACAATCGGGCACACCACCGCAGCCTCATCTATTTTGCACCATCACCCTGCACCCCGATCCACAATCAAGGCATACTTTTGGTAAGGGACTGCCAAGATCCAGTGCAGGAGTGCAGGAAAAGGCCACGCCCATGTGGGTTGAACTCTGTTACGGCCCATTGTCCCATCTAGCACGTGGTCACCGGTATGTGCTGGTGGAGTAAGGGCGCAGCAAGCACTAGATTGGTGGGCCCGTGTGGAAGCTGGTGGGCTGCATGGGAGCCGGCACCCCTGCTGTACCTGCTCATTGGGAAGGAAACCTGCATTGACTCTGGGCATGCTATGTAGGGTGACCAGAGGTCCCGGTTTTCCCCAGGAAAGTCCGGGGAAATCGCCCTCCATCCCAGGAGTTTTTTAATTGTATAAACCCCAGTTTGCAAGTTTGGTGGGTGGTGATGGTCCTGGATTTTGCTGGGACCCAATTTCGAAATCCCAAAATCTGGTCTTGGCGCGACTCTTTCTGCGGGAATGGGGGTGTGAAATGCTCCATTTACTCCCACTTCCCCTCCCCGGCCGCTCTCCTCCAATGAGAGGAGAGCGCCTGTGAGCACACCCCTCTGTACCCCACCCCTGCAACAGGCCGGCGACATAGAGTAGGACTGCCGTTTTATTTGTATTCGCTTTAGTCCCACATCTATGTCTATGGCCTGTCCGTTTTTTTTGTTTTTTTTTAATCTGGTCACCATAATGCTCTGCCACGTGTTACCATGAGCGACGATTGCAGTGGCTATGTCCATACTCTCTGTATGTGTGTGCACTTGTGAGGAACGTTTTCAAAGAGTGGCCTGACCCATTCTGTAACTGTGGCCATGCGTTAGGGAAGCTTCACATGCAATGCGGCACACGTGTCTGTCTGTGTGAAATATGCACTGACTTCGCCCATGCTATATCTGCACCCATCTTTAAGGGAAGCTTGCACTGTCCCTGTTCGTGCTAAACTGCTCACAGTTTCTTAGGGAGGTTTGCACCCCACCCTGCCCGTGTACATATGTTTGTGAGGAGAGATTGCCTTCGGCTTGCATGTGGTATTCTTGCATACATTGATGTGTAAATCATGCACCGGGCCTGTCTGCAGTGCACCTGCAGTAACTATGCTGCATGTATGGGAGAAGCGTGCACTGCATCTGCAGATGCTGTGCATATGTTAGTTTGTGAGGGTAAATTGCCTTGGTCTTGGCCGTGCTACGCTTGCATTCGTGGGTATGTAAATTATGTACCGGGTCTGTCTGCACTGCATATGCACTTACTATGCTGCATTTATAAGAGACGCTTGTACAGCATTTACACATGCTGTACATATGTTAGTTTGTGAGGGTAAATTGCCTCGGACTTGGCCGTGCTACGCTTGCATTCGTGGGTATGTAAATTATGTACCGGGTCTGTCTGCACTGCATATGCACTTACTATGCTGCATTTATAAGAGACGCTTGTACAGCATTTACACATGCTGTACATATGTTAGTTTGTGAGGGTAAATCGCCTTGGACTTGGCCGTGCTACGCTTCAATCTGTGGGTATGTAAATTATGCACAGGGTCTGTCTGCACTGCATATGCACTTACTATGCTGCATTTATAAGAGAAGCTTGTACAGCATTTACACATGCTGTACATATGTTAGTTTGTGAGGGTAAATTGCCTTGGACTTGGCCGTGCTACGCTTGCATCTGTGGGTATGTAAATTATGCACCGGGTCTGTCTGCACTGCATATGCACTTACTATGCTGCATTTATAAGAGAAGCTTGTACAGCATTTACACATGCTGTACATATGTTAGTTTGTGAGGGTCAATTGCCTTGGACTTGGCCGTGCTACGCTTGCATCTGTGGGTATGTAAATTATGCACCGGGTCTGTCTGCACTGCATATGCACTTACTATGCTGCATTTATAAGAGAAGCTTCCACTGTGTCATAAAGTTACTTACTTTAACTTAAAGTTTCTAGGAGAGGAGGTGTGTTGTAAAGTTACTTACTTCATGTAATGTTCAGTGTCCATAGTTAACCTGTTTTCCCTTGTATATAGTTGCCATCACATTTAGAATGCAGTGACCTCCGCCCCTCAGCCTGTTGGAATTGTTGTGGCACGTACTAACTTTGGTGCCACCCCATTATAATATACTATGATCATTGAGGGTGTGCGCTCGTACTTCATGCCACCCCTGCATAAGTCTGTGCCCCACATGGGCCACCCCAGTCAGGAGAGTCTGGACACGCCACTGAGGTTATAGTCAGGAGGCCATGTTGTTGAGGGGGTGGGGAAGTGACCTTTTGCCTAGAGTGGCAAACACCGTAAGGCTTCTCTACTCCTTCGCAAGCCTATGTGAACCTGCCCCTTCTTTTGGGGCTGTGTGCGGCCAGTCAGAGGAACGCTTAACCATGGGAAGTGCGGTTTTAAGGTCATGAGCCTCCTGCGGGACGCATGTTGCAACGGTCCACTTATCATGCCCTTTTCCTTGGTACCCTCCCACATTCTGGGCACTGCAATGGATTCGTTGGTCCATCACTGGCCCTGTATGACTGTGTGCCAGGGCGAGATGGGCTGCGAGCCGCTCCATCAATCCATGCGGGTCCTTCACAATTGTACACAAGGTGGAAAGGCCAGTCCCTTAAACCCAGTCACCCAGTGTGTGATGCCACATCTCCATCTTATCTCCTTCTGTGCGCAGGTCTCTGCCAGCCATGATGGCAGCAATGCAAGACCCGGGTAGGCTTCTTGCCTCCAGTGGGAGCTTAGTCCAAGCTGAGCCCGTATGAAAAGGCAGGAGCTTGTTAGGGATATGTCCCCTTGGTGGCAGAGCGAGTACCTGAAGTTACCTGTTCTTTGTGTAGAACACAGGAAAGGTGCCATGGTGGCATCATGGAATGGACATCTGAAAATCACAGTGGTTTTTCAAATCCATTGACTGATAGAATGCCCGAAACATTCAAATTAGAAGGACTGTTTTGGGCTTGCTCTGCGGATGTATGTCACTGTGCGTGGAATGGAGGGATGGCATGGAGAATGTAAAGGTCTGACTGTGTGCAGGTTCTGACAAAGGCAGTAGGATGTGGGTTCTGGCTACTGTTGAATGTGCCGTTGTCTGGCCTCATTACGAGGTTGGAGGTAGCCATGGCGCTATTAGCGCCATGGCTGCCTCCAAACTCGTTCCGACTCCGCCCTGGTGAATGGAGAAATTACCGGTCCATTCCAAGGTTGGCGGGACCGGTAATTCCCCATTCACCAGGGCCCTTCCCCATTCCCATTTGATCCCCCATAGGGCTCAATGGGAATGGGGAAGGTGCTAATAACGGTACCGCAAATTGCGGTACCGTTATTAGCTCCAGAGTCCCTTTGCGGGTCCCGTGCTTAATGCCTGGAAAAACCAGGCATTAAGGGAGGACCCGCAAAGGGAACTCGTAGTAGGGCGGTAAGGGATTATCGGCACCCGTAAGGGCACCGGTGCCGTAATCCCTTACCGCCCACCTCGTAATGAGGTTGTACTTGCCAGGTACTCCGCAGCATGGAATGAACCTACCTGACGAAGCCTTGGGTCAGCATCGTCTTTACCCACGTGACTACCATAGATTTTAAAAGGAACAGCCCATCCCTGGAAAGGGACACGGGCCTCATTCCGAGTTCGGAGGTAACCACGCCGCTATTTGCGGCATGGCTGCCTCCGAACACATCCAAACTCCGGCCTGGTGAATGGAGTCATTACCAGTCCATTTCGAGGTCGGAGGGACCGGTAATTCCCCATTCACCAGGGCCATTCCCCATTCCCATTTGAGTTCCTATAGGGCTCAATGGGAAGGCGGCAATAACGGTACTGTAAATTACGGTACCGTTATTGACCCCGGAGTCCCTCTGCAGGTCCCGTCCTTTACGCCTCCTAAAAGCAGGCATTAAGGAAGGACCCGCAAAGGGAACTCGTAGTAGGGCGGTAAGGGTTTAACGGCACCGGTCTCATTACCAGTGACCGTTAACCCTTATCGCCCTACTCGGAATGAGGCCCATATAGTATTTACCCGTGGGAATTAAACCCTGCAAAGCAACCTGTAGGGTGCCCATGGTCTGCACATCCGAGCCTATGCAACCCAAAATGCCAGGATTCCCTCAGAGCAAGGCCCCCCTGTACGAGCTAGAAACAGGGGGCAGCCAGCATATTGTGATCAAGGCCTTACCACTGCGGATCAGTGAGTGGAAAAATCAAGGTACCGGGTGGAGAGCCCCTGGAGCGCCATTTGGCATCCAGTGCTTGAGGATCAGCTCGCCCTTGGGGACATACAGAAGAGAGTGGCCAGCAGGCTGATGGTGCCCCAGGTGGGGACTCCCATGAGAAGCCATTCTCAGCACTGCAGCCCACCCCAGAGCTGCCTTATTCATAGGGAACTCGGGAGCCCGAACCTCTCCCAACCCGGCACTGTGAAACTAGACCTGTGTTAGGACTGTAAGCAAAGTGAAGGCAGTGGAGAGAGGGGAGGGCTGGGGGTGGGGTGTGTGGGTGGTTGGGTTGTCTCAGTTAGGCTCTTTCCCATCTCTGTAGGGACAGTACGTAAGGAAGGAACGGGTTGTGCCAAGGAGGGTGATCTCTGAGGGGAAAGGAGTGACCCAAACAGCTGCAATTCACAGATTGGCTGCATCTCATGTCAGTCACCGTCAACCAAAACACAAGAGCAACAGCCCCGACTCACACACAACCAAATACCACCGGTGAACTTGAGCAAAAGAAAAGAAGCCTCGCCCACAGGGGCGCATGCCTTCCCTGATATTAATGGACCTCATCATAAGTTGGGCGGTACCCCAGCAGTGAATGCGTCGGGATACCGCCCAACGCTATTAGACAGCCCTCATTTACCCAGAGTCCATAGGACTGACTCTATGGGGCTTTCCCGCCAAAAATGGGCAAAAAGGGGTGGTTTTTACCTCCAGAAAAAAGCTGAAGGTAAACCTCCTGCTTTCTGCCCTAACTTGGGATTGAGCAGAGCGGTAATGCGGCAGTAATAGCGTTACCGCTGCATTTTTACTGCTCCCCCAATCCCTGATGAAGCCCATTGCCTGGAGCCCGGTATCACAGGGGCAAGCGCAATAGTGTATGAAACACTGGCACCGCTACCACCAATCACCCAAGAAGAAATAGGTCACACGTTGAAAAAAGAGCTACAGCAGTCCTCCCCCCTGCAAGGTCAAACACGCAGAATGAAAGTATTCGGCGCTGGGGGTTGCTGCTGGGCAGGTGCATTTCTCATGGTGATGAATGCTTGTGTTATTTACAGCCCTGCGGTGGTGTAATGTATCGCCTGTCCTGGCTGCCCGTGTTGCTCTCAGGGCGGTGAGAGCGTTGGCTCTTTATGCCCGCCCATGGCATGGTATACACTGTGTCCCTACGGGAAGCTTAAGCATGCCCCCCTCATCCTGGTGATTGCTTAGGATATTTAAACATGCCCCATACTGTACATGGTATACACTGTGTCCCTACGGGAAGCTTAAGCATGCCCCCCTCATCCTGGTGATTGCTTAGGATATTTAAACATGCCCCATACGGTACATGGTATACATTGTGTCCCTCCGGGAAGCTTAAGCATGCCCCCCTCATCCTGGTGATTGCTTAGGATATTTAAACATGCCCCATACGGTACATGGTATACATTGTGTCCCTCCGGGAAGCTTAAGCATGCCCCCCTCATCCTGGTGATTGCTTAGGATATTTAAACATGCCCCATGCGGTAAGCCTGTTCCTCAGGGATCCTAAGAGATGTAACCAGGCACTCCTATTCGCTGGAGGATGTATTGGTTATTGAAGGCTATCCTTGTAATGCGGCCATTCCCCAGGACTTCTAAGGGGTGCAGCCATGCACCGCTCAGGCTGGTGGATGCTTTGGTTATTGAAGTATATCCTTGCAATAAGTGTATTCCCCAGGACTTCTAAGGGGTGTGGCTATGCACCGCTCAGGCTGCTGGATGTTATTGTTTTGGTTATTGAAGGCTATCCTTGCAATAAGTGTATTCCCCAGGACTTCTAAGGGGTGCAGCCATGCACCGCTCAGGCTGCTGGATGTTTTGGTTATTGAAAGCTATCCTTGCAATACGTGTATTCCCTGGGACTTCTAAGGGGTGTGGCTATGCACTGCTCAGGCTGGTGGATGTGTTGGTTATTTGAAGGCCATGTATGAAAATGATATACTCTCTATTGCTCAGAGCACATCAGGAGGGTAGCATTGTAGCTCTCAGGCTGGTGGATGTTTTGGTTACTTGTGTGGGCGTGTTTGTGTTTTCACTTCATCTTCTGTATTTCACACAGCATATGCTCTTAGAAATAAACATACTTGGTTGGTGTGTAGAATACATGAGCACACACCCGTACCTAAAGGAAATTGCCTACGTCCTTCCACAATATGGCTTGCGACTCCGTCCTCCCCTAGCTCCCCCTGGCTGCCTGTGTGGCTGAGCTTGCGTTGTGGGCTAGGGTGGTTCAGCTGGGCCGAAGACCCACCTCACCATGGTCGTTATTGTTTTGTTCAGGTGACATACTCTTGACCCATTCAGTTCTGGTTGGACCAAGGAGCATGGTGGTGTCGGGTCTCCTGTGGGGTCACCGGCCCCAGTCTGTGAGGGACTTTGTCATCATCATTTACTCATTGCGAGCAGATCGAACTCCGAAGCTTGCTCAATGATGACATCTTTGAAGACGGTTTCCCTATTTCCTTCATCAAAATCAATTGATACTTGATCTGATCAATAAAGGCACCACCCACAGCCCATGAATATTCATTTTCACAACCAGTAGAAGTTCTTTTGGTATGGGCCATTGCTCCCAGTGTGCGTGTGTTTATTTTCAAAATGGCTGACATCGGCAAACTCAGATCCAGCTTGAGAAAAGCCTAACACGCCCCAATCTCTTCTTACAAAGAGCAAAGCCTCTATACATGGCTTTCTACTGCATCAAATCAGCTCCTCCCCTCTCTCTAGATGGTCCATCCAGGATTTACAGCGGCATCATTGCTCACGCTCCTTGTGATCTTGCACCTCCCACCTGCACATCATTGCATAGGGTTGAAAATCATACTGTCGGTTTCTTTTGATCACGATTATGGGTTAGCACATTTCCACTATAGCCTGGTTCATATTCATCCACATTCCTTATGATTTTAAGTAGCTCCCTTAAATGCTAAGGTTCTTCCTATAGTTCTCACTGGGGGACCTTGCCTTTTTCAAACAATGCGCCCACTGTCTTATCACACCAACCTTCAACCTAACAAGAGTGGGCGGGACGAGTTTCCTGGTCATCGCCGCAAAGAACTGGAACTCATTACCATTAGCACTGAGATCTGAACAATCATACTGGACCTTTTGCAAACACCTCAAGACGCTGCTCTTTTCCCAAGGCCTCTCCCTGGGTTGATCTGTGTCACCTGACACCAAGGACCAAACTTCTGTCATTTAACCCTGCAACCAGCGCCTTGTTGCCCCGGGTTTAGAGCGCTCTACAATGTAAAAATAAAAATAAATAAATAAATAGAAATGCAAAAGGAAAAGTGTTTGGTCATTTGGAATTTGACTGTAGATACCTCACCCCATCCCTTCTTTATATGTACATCAACATGCATGATTTCTGCATGATTTTCTTTCAAGAACTTCACAACTACCGTTACGCGTGCTACACGATTACACATGCTGTGTTCTCGATAGCACAATGTCAAATGCACGGAAGGGAAGGCACTGTGAACAACTTTGCTAACTTGTAGATATGAGCCATTCTCCTACAGATCAACAGAGGTGATACAAGTCCAACTATTTCGGCCCTCCCAAGTATAGCAAAGTTGTTCCACCCACATGCATCCACCCCAACAAAAATAAAGTGTCCATAAAAAGAGTTTTTAAAAGTTGTGTCTGTCTTCCTCCTGATCCCTTCTCTTTTTCTGCCATGATCTTCCTCTTGCTCGTCTCCTTTTCCTCATTCCTTCTCTCCTATTGGCCGCCTGCCCCCACTCCCTTTCTCCTCTTGCTCCTCTCCTCTCTTTCTGCTCCGACCTTCCGTTGCTCTCTCTCTCCTTCCCCTGTTTTCCTTTCTCCTGTTCCCCGACCCTCTCCATTTTCCTTATTGCCCCTCCCCCTCCTATCTCCTATCTTCTGACCTTCTTCCCTCTTGCTCCTCTCCTCTCCTCTCCGCCTGCTTCGTGCTGCCACGTGCGCCATCCCCTGTTCCTCCTTCTTTTTCTCCTGTTCACATGTTCCTTTCCGCTCTTGCTCCTCCCCTGCTCTCATTCTGTGCTGCTCTTCCTCTAGCTCCTCTCCATGTTCTCATTCCCTTTCTCCCGTAGCCCACCCCTCTCTATTCTCTTCTCTCCTCTACGCTCTGATCTTCCTCTTACTGCTCTACTTTTCTCTTTCCTTTTCTCCTGTTCGCTTAAACCACTCCCATTCTCCTTTTGTTCCCTCTTCTCCTTTTCTGCTCTGATCTTCCTCTTGCTCCTCTACTTTTCGTCCTTTCTTTTCTTCTATTCGCCGATCCTCCCTTTCTCTTCTTGCTCCTTTCCATTTTCTCATTCCCTTTCTCCCGTAGCCCACCCCTCTCTCTTCTCTCCTCTCCTCTACGCTCTGATCTTCCTCTTGCTCCTCTACTTTTCTTCTATGTGCACGCTCCTCCTTTTCTCCTCTCCATTTCCTCATTCCCTTTCTCCTGTAGCCCACCCTGCTCTCCTCTCCTCTCCGCTCTGATCTTTCTCTTGCTCCTCTACCTTTTTCCTTTCTTTTCTTCTATTTGCCTGCTGCTCCCTTTTTCCTCTTGCTCCTCTCCATTTTCTCATTCCTTTCTCCTGTAGCCCACCCCGCTCTCTTCTCTCATCTCCTTCTGCTCTGATCTTCCTCTTCCTCCTCTACTTTTGCTCTTTCCTTTTCTCCTGTTCGCTTCTCCTTTTCTGCTCTGATCTTGCTCGCCCTCTCTTCCCGTGTCCTTCTTTTCTTTCTCCTCCCCTCTCCCTTACTCCTCGTGTCCCCGCCGTCCTCCCCTTATTACAGCTGATATTGGCGCACTCTTCTGGCCCCTGGGTGAGAAGCGGCTCGTCTCTTTCAAATGAGCTTTTCTATGTCTGTGTTATTTGAAAATTGGAAACAGAAAAGGTAGCTAGTATAATAATAAAAAATCCAATATCTAATCACAGAAGGCAAGTGTACCCCCCACCCTCCGCAAATATATGAACGCCATTGCCTTGCGGCCCTCAAAATGAGAAGTACCAACACACCAACAACCTGCTCCTATGAGAGTGTGTGTGTGCACGTCCTGCCACCAAGACTGACTTACACGGGGAGGGCCAGACGGGGAGAATGATTCCTTCAAGAACTCCTTTAAAGCAGGAATGGCTTTGCCTCTCTCTCGTTATGTTTTGCCACGGTACGCTATGCTACGCCATCACGCAACGTCAGATCATGTTGGATTACCTTACGCCGTGTTGCGTTCTCTTCTTTTTCGTGGCTTTACTGTTGGTCGTGTTTATTGCGCATCCTTATTCCATTGTGCGTTTCCTCATTCGGGTGTGTTAGTTAGCTCATGCCGGCTCCTTCACGGCACCTTGTGACAAGGTAAGCATGCAGCTATCCAAGGCTCCATGCACTGCGGCCAGTCTCGCAAGCAGAGGCTGGTCTCGCGAGGCCTAGAGTTCGAGCACTTGCTTTCTTTGCTGGCCACCCCTTCTCCGTGCCCAGCCATTCCCTCGAGATTTCACTGCGCGCCAGTGCTTAACTTGTGGGCGTGTTTGTCAGGCCTCAGCCCTGGCACTTATTTCTCAGCCCTGGCACTTATTTCTCAGCCCGGCACTTATTTCTCTGCCCTGGCACTTATTTCTCAGCCCGGCACTTATTTCTCGGTCCTGGCACTTATTTCTCAGCCCTGGCACTTATTTCTCAGCCCGGCACTTATTGTCTCAGACTCAGTTTGATTATGATGTGGTTTTTTGCCAACTTTATTATTGGAGCTGCCAATCACATAGCACACACCTATCCTCAGAATCAGAGCAAAATGTTAATGATTGTGTTTAAAGACCCACTTAAACATGTGTCCCATGTCAAGACACGAGTATGTTATTTTATGTGTATGTTGATTGGTATTTGTAAATCACACTTCTGCCGTAGTGAGTCATTAGTACTCATGTAGGGAACTATACATGTGCTAATGACGATATTAACCTCAGCTTTGGGCCAACCATCCGTAACGGCTACACCGCCGTCGTTAAGGGACCCTCGCTTCGTTCAGGGACTTTACTTGGACGGTGGGCTTTATCCGAAAGGGTTGGGCAGCCGCCTAGGGTAATAACGCCTCAATAGCTCCACAGGATAACAATGCAACAAACAAAGCAAATCGATCAACACATCAGCGGCCCAACTGCATACATACCCCCCATCATCTAGTACTGGGCTTAGTGGATCCTTGAGTGGAGTCATTTCCGTGACCCAATCAGTTCCCTCAGGTGGAATCCTAGCCATCCACCGACCCGCTATAGACAGGCAAAGATCAGAGATTTCAAGGGAAGCAGAGTATTGACTCTATCCCCAAGAGGCAGCCCGAATATTACATCGTATGCAGCAAACAATGCTGCTTGGCCTAAAATATTATTCATTTTCTCCGTGAAGAATACTCAAAATATTGTCAGTGCAGGAGCTGGAAAAACATAAATACGATTCTCTGCACCTTTCGGCACCATGTACATTGCAGCACCTTCCCTGGAAAGCATTGACGCCATTTCCCAGGTGGACTCAACAGGAATTTGGCCGCCGCTTATGATATCCCGGTAGCACTGGGATATCGGGGGGGTGGAAATGGTGTTACGGGGTCGGCTGTAGCCTGCAGCCTACCAGCGAGTTTTACCGCCAACCTCGTAATGAGGGGCCTAGTGCTCGTGCTGGCCATTCCGACACTGCTGCAGGCAGCCTGCATGACATTGGGTAACAACAAGCAGACCTACTACAGAAGTGTGGGTTGTAACATGGCAGTCACCAGCCAGCAGCAGCAACACAGAGGCAAGGCCTGGGACAAGCATAAGGCCACTGGCGCAGAAGAGCGCCTTTAATGAGTGCCAACCTATACAAGAAGATCTTGCTGCAGTGTTTGAAAGGCAAGCTCATCTGTTCAATATGGATTGTTCCTGCATTGGTCCCTCCTTTTACCATAAGAGGCCAACATGTTCTCTCTTCTCTCTGTCACTAGATGGTCAACAGGTGCCACCTGCCACCAATAGTATAAGAGCAAAACATAAGCAATGATAAAGTGCTTAAGGAAGCACCTAAACAGTTATGTTATGTTATTTTATGCTATGCTGATTCCTATCTGTAAATTCCACATCTGCCATGGGTAGTGCATCCATCACCCCCAATGAGCAACACCAGTCATGCAACGCAAGTAACCGGGGTGGGGAGCTGTCTGCCACGATGTGTCAGAGGTGTACTAGAAGTTATTTGGCAGTGAGACTTATTTTACTACAAATTAAGCACTGAATGGGGGCAGGAAGCCTACAGGTGTATATGCCAGAGCCAGTCCTGATCCATAGGTGGGTTGCAGGAGTTGGGAGGGCCCCAGTCTCTGTCCAGTCTACCTGTTCCTGGCTAAATATAGGAAGTATTACTTTTTCTTGGCCCATACCTTGTTAATGCTGGCCAGTGTTTTTTCTTATTTCTGTAAGACTACAATACCCAGAACCCCTTGTGGTTAAGGAAGAAGTGAGCAACCCAGCCACGAGAGAGCCGCCGGTGAATCGCAGCACTGCCAGGGCTCAAGTCGAGGGTACATGCAGGTGGACGGAGTCCCCCCACTTTTTTCTGGCGTTCCCCCATTTTTTTCAGAGGCCATCCTGATATGCTAATTTCTGGCGACACCACATTCATACTTGCCAACGTGACGCGTTCCAATCTGTAGATGCTTATCTAGTCCTGTTTTTTTTCTTTGCATTTTGGGATTTGTAGTTCTACTTTGCCATTATAAAACTCTGGCTCCAAGACCCAAAATGCCCCCAAAAAAACAGGACTGGATAAGCACCTACAGATTGGAATGGGTCATGTTTACAAGAATGCACATTCAATTGGTAGGTTAATGAGTGCCCCCACTTTTCTTTTAGGACTTGACCCCCAAGGACCACGGGGCGATACGCTCTGTAAACCGGCAATCAGGGAGATACACTCTGCGCGCCTAAGAGCTGGGAGAGTGAACGTCGTTATTGGGGCCCACCATTGCAAAGCTAAGGTGTAACCCGCTTTTGAAAATCACATGAAGGAGAACTTTGAAAGAGACTGTCTCACACAAGCTGCAATTTCAGAAGTCTGTCAGACTCACACTTAGAGATCACACGCCCACGAACTCTGAAAGTGAGTGCGGTTGTCACTCTGCCGGGCATGCGTCTGAGGAGGGGACGGGGCTTCAGGGGCCTTTTGAAGCCTCACATATTTTCTAAACTATTCCAGGGAAAGATCAGGCTAGTGATTGGCCCGGGGATCCGGATGGGCATCAGAACCAATGTGAGGGGGCGGAGGAGCATAGATGGGAACCTGGCAAGCAAGGCAATGTGGCGCGTTTGGGTGAGGTTAAGGGAGGAGATGGCAAACAGAGAGACCAGGCAGAAAATGGATGGAGCATGGATGAAGATTAATGGGAGTGCGTGCAAAATGAGGTGTTGGTTGGTGAAAGAAAGTGACTATTGGGTGTGTGAGCACATGCATGATGGGGAGAGTGAGTGAGTGAGTGAGTGAGTGAGTGAGTGAGTGAGTGAGTGAGTGAGTGAGTGAGTGAGTGAGTGAGTGAGTGAGTTTAGGTGTGAGGATAAGGGAGTGAAGGAGAGTTTTAGTAGAGGGAAGAAGATCGGAGAGAAAGTGTAGAGTGGGAGGAACAGACAGGAAAAGAGTAGAAGGGAGGGAAAGGAAGTAGGGAGCATCACGGCAAGTAGCAGCAAGAGGGTGAGAGGAGAAGTGAGACCTGACTGATTGGTAGGGACCAATCCTGGTTACTATTCTTATTTTGGGGGTCCAGTCATTTTTCACCTAGACGGCCCTTGAGGGAATACATTAGATAAGGTGATTGCCTTTGGGTCCTCACTCTTAGCAAGTCAGCTCTGAGATAGTAGGAGTTACCAATCTCTAGTAGCCAACATGGAGTTTAGGGAAGCCCGAGGTAGGGAGGGTAAAGCCATGGGAGACGAGATAGAAAGGGATGGTCTTTAATGAGTCCTTTCGAGAACCTTCTAATTAAAACCCTTGAATAGTCTTTGAGAGTTGGTGTGCTCATCTCTGGTCACTGGCATAAGGTACCAGTAAGGCTATAACACACAGGTCCCCTAGATGACAAACAAGCCCAATCACTCAAACATCTGCCCCAGCTCACAGTGTGGAAAGCAGAGGCGTAGCCAGGATTGTCTAACAAGCCAGGGTGGGAGGTTAATGTAGTTGGACCCACCACAGTGACATTACCCACAGAGCACTGTTAAGTGGGCATTTAGAGATTTTGAGTGGGCCTTGCCGCTCATACCCTACTATGCTATGCCTCTGGAAAAGAAGGATGGTTTCTAAGCTTTCAGTGCCTAGAGGACCCTGCCACTTCAATCCCAAGCTCCACCTTATAAACACATTCATATCTGCCACCTGCTCATTGCCACGTAAAGACCCCTCTCAATCCACTCAGCTCCGTCCTCCTGGGCATGCACTAATCGCAGAGCCTGGGGTCATTCATGCCGGTGCCCACAGAAAAGCCTGCCCCCAGGTGGCCGCAGACGGTGTTCAGCTAAATAACAAATCGACCAACTAAGGGTACAGGACAGAGGTGTTGATGGATGGCCGGCCGCCGGCCGTGCAGCCGAGTGTATGCCCCGAGGCGAGATTCATGAAGGGACGCGCGAGGGAGGGTCAGTGCAGCCCGGTACACTGCCCTGGATCTGGAGCAGTGGAGCTCTGGGGGTGAGGAGGAAGAGGAGGGAGAGCAAGAAGGTGCAGAGGATTGTGCAGTCCCTGGCAGACTAACGAGGCCTTGGGGTGGTCGTAACACTGGCCTAGCTCAGTTCCATGCAATAATGTCCCCTCAAAAATATCACCATGCAATAAAATCACCTCAAAATGGCAGTTTATTGAGGGGACATTATTACAGGGAACATGTGGGGGACACCCCAGCAACCCCCAAACCTTTTTTTTTTCCCAAGGGGACCGGGTGTCACCTATATAATGTTGCCACAACCTTTTCCCAGCGACATTATATACGGCAACCATGTATATAAGGATATTATTACCTGATACCCCTAGCTCTGACACCGGAGAGTGCCAGCCTGATGAATGCCAAGGTATTGCCAGCAGAAACAATCTCCAGATTTTAGAAGTGAATGATCATTGTGATGCCACGTTCAGAGGTTCATGTCCAGTTTTGGAGGACTCACCTGGAGTACTGTGTACAGCTGTTGGAGTCTAATCCAGAGATGTCTTAATGGGAGGGCCAAAGAGGCACTTGCCCCCGGCCCCCACCTTGGAGGGTGGGGAGACCCACAAGGCTGCTTGTTCGAAAGAAGCCAGTTCCCATTGTCTACCAGACTTAAATGGCGCATGTCAGGATAGTGCATGACCTGCTGCTGGGGATCCAAACTCTGGGTACTTGGTTAATGACGCTGCAGGTCATGATTCAGAGTTAGACGTTGTTCTTTTAAACAGTCACTCTCTGATGAAACATGACACAGATGTGGCATGATACGTCATTGATCAGAATATAGATATGTGTGCTGTGACTGAAACATGGGTTTATAGTGCTACAGTTCCTACTGTGGCCTTGGCTGGACCTGTAGGCTAGCATCTACTGCGGCACAATAGAGAGAATGGGAAAGGGGGTGGAGCAGCCTTTATTTTTAAATCAGCCCTAGAAGTTTGGGAGCTGAATATCCAAAATATACAAGATTGTGAGATTTCACATGTAAAAATTAGGATTGATCCTGAAGGTACTTTGAATCTACTCTTGGGTCATCGACCCCCAGCTATCATGAAACAATTTGCTTTTCATTTGAGCAACTTGCTATTGTCATTGCTCAGATCTAAATCTAAAGTGTTGCTAATGGGTGACATACATGTATGGATGGCATGTAAAGAGGATCCTGCGGCAAAAACACTTGAAGCATCTCTAAATAGCCTTGGGTTTAGGCAGCAGGTCAAGGTACCTATGCATGGTAAGGGTCACATATTGGGCTGGCTGGTGACTCACAGCATTGTGACCAGGCATGTGATGGGAACTCCTTACCCCTGGTGAGATCATTCTTTTGTTCACTTTAATATTGTATGCACACGATAAATAAGGCTTAGAGAGATCAAAAAAAAGATTTAGCTACTTCAAGGATTAATAAGAAACTTACTGCAGCTTCTATGGAGGTTTGGCTCTCACCACTGGAGACAATTATGGAGAAGCCGGATAAGGTAGACGATATTACAAAGGTCCTCCAGGAAATAACCAAGAATGCTGCAAACGCACTTGCACCACTTAAGTCGAGACGGGCGTCAATAAGAAAGAAATCTAATAACAGGTTTTCACAGGACCTTCAAAAGTTGAAAGGGCTACGATATAAACATTTGTATGCCTGGAAAGTATCTCAAGGTAGCAAGGACAAGGAAGCTTACAATCTGGCTTCTAAGATGTTTAAACAAGAAGGTATCAAGGCAAACATAATGATGCTTGGTACTAAATTCCGAACGCCCAGTTTGATTCAAGAGAGTTATTTAAAATTCTAAAAGAACTGGAAGATCCCTGTCCAAGCAAACAAGCGGGACCTATCAAAGATACAGGATGGTGCGGATACATTCAAGCAGCCATGATGGGTATACTTGAGCGGATTAAGCAAAACATAGATAATAAGAACAAAAATGCTGGGCCCATCAGAGCCACGGTCAGATAGCTTGGTGCAGAAATGCCCAGACACCCTGTTTAACTTTCGGCCTGTTACCAAAGCTTAATTGTTAGATGTCATTGATACGGTAACACCGACAAATTGTAAAGGGGACTCATGCCCTGCAAGTATTATTAAAGCATGCTCCACCCTGCTGAGAGGGCCCTTGGTGAAAATTGTTACCACTTCATTTATGGAATGTCATGTGCCTGAGGATATTAAGGGTGCATGGATTACTCCTCTACTAAAAAATCTAATTATAGGCCCATTACGAGCACCCCTTTTTTAACTGAAAATGCTGGACTGTGTTGCAAGTAGGCAGATTTTAGAATTTCTTAATAGTCATAATATCTAAAATAAGAGGCAATCAGGTCTTAGGCAGGAACATAGCACGGAAACAGCTCTATTGGCCTTGAGGTCTAGACTGCCGCAGGGTGTGGATAAAGGACAAACAGGCCTGCTGATGTTACTAGATGTATCTGCGGCTTTCGACCTGGTGTATCACTCTTTGCTTATCACCAGGTTGAAAGAAGTAGCAGCTTTTTTCTGATAAGGCAGCTAAATGGATTTGCTATTTTTTAGGAAACAGACTGAGTAGGGTCTGCGGCAAATTGGCAGGGGCTGAACTGGCGTTGTTGCTTTTTGGAGTACCTCAAGGAGCCTGCCTTTCACCTTCCCTTTTTAAAATGTGTACAGTTACCTTTTTAATCAGCTGGATGAGAAAAGCATTGGGTTTGCAAACTATGCCGATGACACCCAATGTGTCATCCCACTCTCGTCAGGATCGTATGATGAGGATGCAAGAAAAGGTGCATGTTGTATGTGAGGTTATTCATGTATGGATGGTTAAAAATTGTCTTGCTTTAAATAAAGAAAAAACTGAGCGGATGGTGGTTGGAACCCCGAGCAACATTACACAGCTTGGTGGAAAATATAGGGCTTATGAGGTGGCTGGGTGTGAACTTACACCAAAAAAGAAAATGAGTTCATTTAAATCAGTCTTTGACCATGAACTCGCAAGTAAATCATGTAGTCTCCAGTGCTGCGTACTACATTAAGTTACTGGCACACGAGTGTCCTTTTATTTCAAAGGATAAGTGTGAGACAATAGCTAGAGCAATTTTTGGTTCCAAATTAGACTATTGTTGCTAGAGGGAATAAACAAATCAAAATGTGCCAGACTTCAAGTAATTCAAAACAGTGCTGTCAGGATCATAGCTGGCCTTAAATGACGGAATCATGTTTCAAAGGCAAGACAGGATTTACATTGGCTGCCTATTGAAGCTAGGATTGAGTTTCGTCTGCTGGTGATACTCATAGATGACGTAGGGGCGCTAGTCCCGCCTACCTACCTGAAGTTAATATAATTAAGAAGACATTAAATTCCAGAACACTGAGATCGAAGAACTGCCGTCAGTTAACTGAGCCTAGATGTCTGCTTACACAGGTCAAAAAAGGCGCATTTATTTCTGTCACTTCAAAATCTTGGAACTCATTCCCTCCGGACTTGAGAGCGAGCGATCTACGGACTTATTTAGAAGGACACTGAAAACTTGTCTTTTTAGATGGGCCCTGGGATCTGTTACCTGATTGGCTCTGCATCTGGATAGGTATTGGTCTGTTAGGACTCTTGTTTGTTTTTGTTCTATATGTGTTGCGTCCATTAGCTGCCGGGTCCCTCTGTGCGCAGTAAATGTTGCCTAAAATAAAGTAAACTTGCCTGTCTGTTGCTGATAAGTGCATTCGGCTCTGATTAATTCATCCTGTAATGCTTTCTGTGGTTTACATAGCTTGTGCGTTCACTACGGCACAACTCCTGTAACATTCTCACTTTTCTGTGGGAATTATATTAAAGATGTACAATAGCCAAAGTTGAAATGCATATTGAAAAAGTTGAGTGCTGCAATGGTTCAGAAGTTAGCTCCGTGTTTAAGCACGCATTGCAGAGATCTGTGTTCATATGCAAGATTGCAATAGCAAATACCATCATGTTTGACTCCGCCTTTCCTATGTCAGAAGTTGATAAACCTGCATGCGTATGTACTTTATTTTGTAGTGTAAGAGGCGCTTTTATCAGCAATGTACCTGCATCAGATAGTGGTTGCTATGAAAACTAACATTGCATCAACATGGCGAAAGCGTTGAAATCAGTTGTTCAGGCTGGGAGATGTAACACCTATGCAATCAGCTCCAATGAGAAGCATAAAAGGGCTGATTCTCAAAAAACAGTGCAACTGAAAGGAGCACAGAGAGTGCGCTTGTTGCATTTGCGTTATTTTTAGGAATGTGCAGGCCACCTAATTCTCAATGGGGACCTTCACATTTTAGAAGGGGCTGTACAGTGGCACAAAATGCGCGGTCCAGGCACATACCATACACTAGTGTTGGGAGTGCATATGCCACACTTCAGAAAGAAATCCCTGCCATGATTTGCACCTCCCCATGCGCCTGTCCTGAACAAGCACCGGGGGGAAGACCTTAGTTTCTGGGCATTTCTAAGCGCTTCCCGCTTGTGATTTGGGAAGCGCTTTAAAATGCCCAGAAACACCCCCTTATTGGCGCAAATGTTCAAAGAGGGGGGAAGGGCATCAGAATGAGTGCACCGAAGATGCGCTCATTCAGGGGCCCTTTGTGGCTTGGGCTGCCACTTTTTGTGGTGCAAGCAAGGAGATGTGCTAGTGCATCTCCTCACTTCCACCGGAAAAGGTTTTGAACATCTATCCCAATGCGTTAGTCCGAGAGGTGGTTAGCTATCCAATTGAAGACTGCGAGGCCAAAGCATTCCTGCTTGTATCCTAGCTTTGCCAGCAGACAATATAGTGATCCTGGCCAAATCATTTTATAACACTTACATTCATTCCTATGCTGTTTTTTTGTGAAAGGTTTGCCTTCTCACATGCTGGTGGCATTGTTTACCCATTACCTGATCTTTCTTTTTAACATAGGTCTTTTAAGTAGAAGGGGTTCTAGACAGATGCGAGCGGACCAGATAGGGCAAGCCTATGGCAAGCATATTTTAAGGTCTGCTCATTTGACAAAAAAATAACAGTTTGATTTTTTATAAAATTGTAAGGTTTTTCTGCACATTTTTATAAATAACAATTTCACAAGCCTGTGTTTTGCACATATCTAAATCTTTAAGATATCAGAGAATCCCAGATGAAATATTTTCAATCACATCAGTTAGTATGCTGGTACTTCTATTCTCCCCTTGATGATGGGGACAATGAAGCTAGAATCATTCCCATTTTGCATAATGTGCTCCTACAACATTTTGTTTGTAAAAATTGTCATGTTTAGTTATGTGATTTGTGTTTACTTTCCAAGTCAGTTCTATAAAATGGGATTATTTTAGTCCATGTTAAGAATTGGAAAATAAAATGTGTTACAGTGCAGAAATTGCAGAGTTGGTGCAAATCTTAGCTTCACCTCTTAACCAATGTGTGATCCTGGGCGTTAAATGTAATCTTGTACTGCCTAACTTGTCCAAATTGCCAGTGCCTAAATCTTTCAAAAATGTCTCCTTCATAGTGATTTTGCTCTCAGAGTATGGTCTTCAAAAAAGCATTATTAATGATTTCACTGTGTATAGTGTTGCTTCCTCTCCAATTGTGGGCATTGATATATTGCACACCACAACCACTTGTTTCTTTGCTCTCTGATGGCAACACTACTTGAAAACCATATTACTCTTCAGTCAGCCTGGATATGGACAATTTCCCAGTAGGTTCTAATCTTCACCCACTATCTATGCTATGGTATGGCTAGCTTTCTCGTTGCTTCCAATTGCTCTCCTGTATCCATGCCAATAGAACCTTTGCATTCTTTGAGACAGCTAATGTGAGTCCTCTGTCTATTCTGGGTCCTGAATTAATACTATAGGCCATTTCCCTTCCTTGTAGATGCTATTGATAAAACGTGTCCTACACCTATGCTAGAACACATGTATCCTCATCGTGGACTGCTAATGTTGGCACTGAAATGCTGCTTGTTTATCATTCTGATCACAGCAAGAATGTAAAGGGTAAGTGGACTGAAAGGGAGAAACCATGCTTATTTTGATTGATGCAAGGAAGCATATCAAGCTATGGGTTGTGATCATGGGGGCGTGATCAGATATTCTGGATCCCTTAGTTCCTTTGATTTGGTAGATGGGGGCACCAAGTTGATCGGGCCCTGGGCCCCAAAAGTGCTTAAGGTGACCCGGCATAATCCAAAGTATTGTGTCCAGGTCTCAAACTCTCACCTGTGTTCAGATCTGGAGACCTCATCTAGAGTATTGTGCCCCATTCTGGTGGCCTTGTTTGGAGTACTGTGTTCAGTTCTGGATGACTCACCTGTAGTACCTTTTCCAATTCTTGAGGCCTTATCTGGAGGCCTAATGAAGAGTAGTGTGTTTGGTTCCAAAGTCTTCATCTGGGGTGCACTATACAGCTCTAGACTCCTCATCTGGAGTACTGTGACAGCTCTGGAGGCTGTATCTGAACTACTGTGCAGAGATCTTGTGTGCTCATCTAATGTATTGTGTCAAGTTATGGCTGCCTCATTAGGAGCACTGTGTCCCCTTCTGCAGTCCTCATTTGATGCAGGGTGTTGTATACAACTCTGTAGATCAAATCTGCACTACTTAGAGCTTGTGGCCTTATCTGGAGTACTGTGTCCACATCTGGAGGCCTCACCTGGAGAACTTTGTCCATTTCAGGAGGCCTCGTCTGGAGTATCGTGTCCAGCTCTGGTGGCTGTGAAGAATTCAGCCATCCACGCAGTGGGTGTGCGCTCGCCTGGGCTTTTTAAAAATTTTAAATGAAATTGAATGATGGTAGATCAATCTCCAGAGAATGTGTGAGGCTAATCTGCACACATTGTCATATGCTCACAGGACGACATACACATAGACCTGTGTACTCTGGGTGAACACAGCCTACAGGTGCCACTCACCCTGTCATATTTAGATGGAATATGACAGCCAAGGGTGCATCAAGGCATCTCAGAAGGGGGAGGGCAAAACCTTCCTCCTGCCAAGCCCAGCCTAATTAACTAACGAAGGCTCCATGGATCCGCCCTTTCCTTTGTTGGCTGTTGGTTGCAGCCTCACATATTTATCAGAGTTAATTCAAACAGGCCCACAGGAGGCCTAGTCGCGGTACTAACAAAGGACAGGAAAACCCCTACAATCTTTGATATGCACTGTGTCAACCTGAAGCCAGCTCACACGTATCAGTATCAAGGGCAGTGACCTGTCATGTCTGATAAATGTGTTTACAGTGGGTAGCCCCCTTAAGGGGGACCCCATTCAATTGGTAGGAGTATGCGATTTGATGAAGCCAGAAAGTATGTTCTTGCCACAGCTTCAAGGGAGACCTGCCGCTTTAATCAGGAACCGCAGAGAGCTCAATTAACCAAAGAGACCCTTTGATCCACAACAGAGATGGGTGGGACTTAGTATTATATGTTTTCACCCCTTTACCTTTTCTGTTGCAAAGCACTCTGGTTATGACCTCACGCATACAGGAGATTGTTGGTGGGGACCCAGGATTAGTTAATTAAGGTAGGCTTAGCATACACCCATCACTGTGGTCCCTTTGGCTTTGAAATAGGACTGAGCCCTTCTTTTGGCAGATTATCTGAAGGCTTCACCAAAAGCAGAATGAAGAACTCATCTTTGAATCCTGGCTGGAGCTACAGTGTGCCTTACATCTTCCACCAATGAAGGAAGGCCAGGACATCCAGGAGGGAAGCAAGATCCCTCCCATAAACATCTCCCAGGGAACAGAGGGAGATCCCAAATCCAGAGTATCCTCCAGCAGCTCCAGAACCAGTGCCAAGACAGCACACAGGATGCCCTGCAAGGGTCTCCAAACAAGCCTCCTGGGTGGGAAGTAGCAGAAAGTCTCTGAACCCAACCAAAGACAAAGCTGTTGTCTGCAACACTCTCCTCAGCTTTGGGCCATCCGCCTTAAAGGACGACACAAGCCCAGTGAAGAAACTAGAAGGACTGCATCGACAAGCATCCACCAGAGTCGCCTCAAGGGACATTTTTGAGGCAGTCAAGCCCGTCGAGGTGCAACTAACTGCCCAGCTGACTTTTGTTACACCACAGTCGCTCACATCATCCGAGATGCCTCGACCAGTCCTTCAGACCCACTGACCAGCATTGAGACAACGATTCCTGACCCGAGCTGCTGTGTAGGCCAGCCTGCAGTCATCCGTCCAGCCTCGCTCACCGATACTGCCTGCTGCCTGGCACCCGCAACTGTCTCCCATCTTGAACTGTGTCACAGATGCTGCAACGCACCCTGAAACCCACTCGACCCTGTGGAGCAACAAGAACTCCTACAGCACAAGGTACATTGTGGTTCTGTCCGCCTGGTCCTTCTCCAAAGGCCTCTACTGACATTTTACGACCCATTACTCCCTTTGTGCTGAAACCATCCTTCACCTATTGTGATTAATTACTTTACCAACTACCCTCCTGTCAGTATCGAGAGTGTATCCCTTTTCCTTCTTTTAAACTGTCTGTCCTCTGCATACCTTTACAGGGTGGGTTATATTTTATAGTGTGCTAGAACTGTCGGTTGTGATAATAATAAAGTAGATATTTGTATACAGCCTTGACTTGTCAGTCTCTTTTATCATTGGGTAATAATTGTATTTTCACTGTGCTGAAACTAACCAACGATCCATGACCTTGCGGGGATAAGCCTGCCGTTCCGTCCACGTTACCAAAATTGGACAAGGAGGTTTATAATTGACTTGTGTTTCCAATCTGTTGCGATCCCCTCTGGTGTACTAGAGGTGTGAGGCTGATTGATGGTTTAGAAACCGATATTCATCCCTGGACCACTGGTGCCCCGGAGGTTGATTTGTCACACCAGTAGTCCGGCCGGGGTCTGTTCAGTTTGAAATTGGCGCAGGACTGCACATGACCATTCTTTGAAGGGCCTTTACCATGCAACGGAGATCAACAGCTGGGAGGACCTCCGGTTGACCAAAGTATTCTTGAGGAGTGTGGAGACCACACCATGTTTCTGTGTGCGGAACTTCATCTGGGGATACAGATGCATTGATTTAGGAGGTGGTAGGGGCGCTTCTTACCCCCTCTGCATTTACAGGATTCGGAAGTAATGGCTGATGCTTGGAGGCACTGGGGCTCTAAGCGAGACCACAGCGGTCTCAGATAATGCAGAGCTTGAAGGGGATCCAGGTGGGGGAGCAGATACAGCTGCGGTGGATTATGGGGACGCGCGCAACCTTGGCGTGGAAGAACTGGATCAGAGCTTGAAAGTGATTGGGCGGAGGCTCGCGGTGGCCTCTTTGGAATGCCAGCTCACAGGCAATCCAGAAAGGTTCCTTTGATGAGCTCTCTGCCTCTTCAATGCGGCTTTGGAAGTTGGTCTTGCGGGCTCTTTGTGTGGAGGACTAGCAGCGGTAATGGGCGCCCCCTGGTGAGCGCACAGCCTGGGGTATCAATGTCCTCCAACTCCTTTTCAGTGCTTTACCACGCCTTGTTATTGCTCATAGATCGTCATTGAACCATGGCCTTTTCACTGACTGTAAACACTGCACAATGTATATCATACGCTTTGCGAAGAGAAGCACACAGGCAGGTTGGTAGCATACAATGTGCATCATATGCTCAGTGCAGTCAGGCTGCAAATGCATACCACTCATATAATGGATACAATGGGGCGCGACACAGAGATTCTGAACACTATTTCTATCAAATGGACTACACCGTTTGCATCATGCGCATATTATAGACAGGCTCATGGGTTGTAAACGCTGCATTATTGGTATCATGCGCAGAGTGTAGACAGGCTCATAGATTGGAAACACTGCATTATTAGTATCATTCGCAGAGTGTAGACAGGCTCATAGATTGTAAACACTGCATTATTAGTATCATTCGCAGAGTGTAGACAGGCTCATAGATTGTAAACACTGCATTATTAGTATCATTCGCAGAGTGTAGACAGGCTCATAGATTGTAAACACTGCATTATTTGTATCATGCGCATATTGTAGACGGGCTCATAAATTGTAAATACTGCATTATTTGTATCAGGCACATATTGTAGACAGGCTCATAGATTGTAAACATTACATCATTTGTATCATGCGTATATTGGAGACAGGCTCATAGATTGTAAACACTGCATTATTAGCATCATGTGCATATTGTAGACAGGTTTATAGATTGTAAACACTGCATTATTAGTATCATGCGCAGAGTGTAAACAGGCTCATAGATGGTAAACACTTCGTTATTTGTATCATGTGTATATTGCAGACAGGCTCATAGATTGTAAACACTGCATTATGTGTATTGTGCGCATATTGTAGACAAGCTCATAGATTGTAAACACTGCATTATTAGTATCATGCGCATATTGTAGACAGGCTCATTATTTGTAAAGACTGCATTATTAGTATCATGCACATATTGCAGACAGGCTCATAAATTGTAAACACGGCATTATTTGTATCATGTACATATTGTAGACAGGTTCATAGATTGTAAACACTGCATTATTTGTATCATGCGCATAGTGTAGACAGGCTCATAGATTGTAAACACTGCATTATTAGTATCATGCGCATAGCGTAGACAGGCTCATAGATGGTAAACACTTCCTTATTTGTATCATGCGCATATTGTAGACTGGCTCATAGAATGTAAAAACTGCATTATTAAAATCATGTGCATATTGTAGACAGGCTCATAAATTGTAAACACTGCATTATGTGTATCATGCGCATATTGTAGACAGGCTCATAGATTGTAAACACTGCATTATTTGTATCATGCGCATATTGTAGACTGGCTCATAGATTGTAAAAACTGCATTATTAGTATCATGCGCATATTGTAGGCAAAGACACATACTGTAAACACTGACTATATCATGTGGGAAGTGTACGTGGAGATTATAATAACTGCAGTATTTGTACCATGCGCATATTGTAGACAGACGCATAGGCAGCCTGTAAACACGACGCTGTTTGTATATGTGGATAGTGAAAGTACTATGTATACCATGTGACTGCTGTAAGCAGGGACAGGCTTTAACAAATGCACTGTTTTCATCCTTTGATCAATGCAACCCGACAGTCAAAATGAAGCAAATTATTTTTAAACGGTGGCTTTCAATTCTCACTATTTATCCTAGATTTGATTTTTCTTAGATTTGTTATTCCGTTTGATTCGGCCAACCCCAAGCACCTAATGGGAAGGGAACTGGTGGCTTGGAGGAATAGAATTAAATACAGGTAAAACTCCTTGTTGGACAGCGGTCGAAGTGAGTGCAAACTAGCAGGAACTGAGTTCCACAACTTGTATTTTTTATTGTCAGTAGTTCCCCTACTTTTATAGCGATTTTCACAGTTCCGGGACTTTTCAGTTTACAGTTAAACCTCTTCATGTACCAGGTAGGCTCTTTGAATCAATCATTCCAGTACATTAAACAGAACATCCATGTGCAAGCAGTGCCTTAAGTGGCACTACAAAAGGAGCGGGGCTCATCGAGGGGGCGTGGCCTCATGGGGGTCGTCTGCTGGCCCGTTGGCCACGCCCCCTTGACGAGCCCAGGCTCAATGGGCTACTGGCACCGCTGTGAGGCAGCCTTTTGTAGAGATCAGCACCCTCTCCCCATAGGGGAGAGTTTGCTGATCTCGGCATTTCTTTTCTGTAGGCTTGCCTGGCAGGGGAGAGCGCCTCGCCTATTGAGCCTTAATGTTGGTGCAGCTCAGGAGGGGCAGCGTCACCATTAAGGATGAAAGGGTGAGGCCACTGGAAGCTGAGGCCTTTTTCCTAAGGACTGAAACTTCCGCGAATGCACGGGAGCTTCAGGATTTAGAGAACAAGGTCTCTGGTTCCAGCGGCCTCACGTTTCCCTGCATAATGGTGGCGCCGGGCCACACAAATCTCTTGCTTGAAGAGATGCCTCGCAGGTGCGGCGCCACTATTATGCCTGAAAGGCATTGTTTTCTGAAGCCTGAAACTCCCGCGCACGACTGAGAGCTTCAGGCTTTAGAAAAAAAAGCCTTTTCGTGCAGTGGCCGGGTCTGCCAGGGGCGATTAGTCGGCCCTGGCAGGGCCCCGCCTTAAAACGAGATTTCGGAGCCTGCCGGGGCCAATCCCCGGCAGGCTCCGGCCCACTTAAAGCCCTGTTTGTAAGCTCTTGTTAAGAGCTGCTTTCTAGCTCCTGTGTGGGTGAAGAGGGGCTGCAGGAAGCGCTTGCTCTGCTTAAAGAGGCAGATGTTGGGAAGTATCCTGTACCAGTGAGAAAGTACGTATTCATCACCTCATGTATCTATTGTGTTCCCTGTAAAAGGCCTAATAGAAGTGTAATGACCATAACAAGTGTCTTATTTCTCTGTTATGTATCCTGTTGGTATTAAAGGGTGCTCCTTTTGCATTTTATGCTGACTCAAACACAGCTACTCGTGGACCACTTTGTGTACAGAAGCAGCATCTCCAGCCCCGCCCATCAGAGAGCCTGCATGAAGCAAGAGTGGCAAATCTGTCAAGATACCCTCACTCCATTCAAAAGCCAGGGCACTACTCCTCACCTTGAATTTAACCTCTGAGGAAATGGACGAGGTCACCGTATGCCCAGTTTTCCTTGCACTTGTGCTATTATAAATTGGAAGAGTGTGGAACATTTATCACAGAGCAATACCATGTCATACTAGTATGGAATGTTAAATCAAAATCTAAATGGCCACCTCTCTGCTTTTTTCTAAAAGGTCTAGAATTTGCAAGGGGGTGGGGGAGCTTCCAACCCTCCAAATGCCTCGCTGCTGTCACAGGTAAAGCGAAATATGTCTCGACCGAAGAGAACAAAAATGAATAACAGTCCGAGAGGACCCCCTTCTTTTGCCCATCCCATCCACGTGGCCGTCTTCCAGCCCCACCCCCGCCCAGCTGCTTAACACAGATATTGCTGCACACTCCCCCTCCCCATCCCTGCAAAGGACATCGTTTCACTGCTTGGTGTGTTACTCTGATGCTGCTGCCACTTGATGGCCCAGTGCCCCTATTGTCCTGCTACTATCGTGTCACTGGCTGGTGTCAGTGGAGCCTTCAGTCTGACGTGCACAGACGGCACCCTCATAGTGGTGGCTATGGATCTGGGAGGGACGGGGGATGGGGGGTCAACCTTGACTTCCTGAAAGACATGTATATAGGGCTGTGGTCTGGTAACACGAGGAGCACATTTCTCAGCAATAGGGTGAAGAGTGAGGCCCTGCAAAGAGGGGCACTGGAACTTATAGGGCGTCCATTCATTTGCCGTGGCTCTTGGGTTCAACAACCACCCCCGCCCAAATGTATAGGAATTGGGGTTTAGGTTTACCCATGACCTCTTTTGAGCATTAGCACCCAAGGGTGGGGGCAATGGGGGGTATTAGATGCCTGGAAAGCCTGGCTTCCCAACCCTGAGTGAAGCGGTGGCTGTTTAGGATGGTTGAGAGTCAATTTATGGCCATCATTGCCAGCACCTGAGGGTGATAATGCTTTTACCATACTGTGCATGGGCAAGGAAGGTCCGTAACTGTGGACCAGTCCTTCTGGACATAGAAAATGGGGTGCGGAATACTGCGCTTCTGTGGGAGCACGGCGTGCAGCACCGCGGAAGATGCAGCAGGAATGCCAGAACCTTTGTTGGCCCTATCACACAGAAGGAGTTGAATGAGGTGTACACCGGCGACTGGTGTGAAAAGGGAACTGGGCCGGCGTAGTGCATATTGGTTACAGGCAGGGGAAGTGGGCAAGGAGAATGTCGAGAGGAGGTGATGTGATGGGGTGTGGAGTGGTGAGCCACAGAGGGAGTGGGCTAAAATGGGCCGGTGGGAACTTACATTTCGGGCCAGCCAGCAGGAGGGATGCAGAAATACCAGGCCACTATCAGCTAATAGTGGCCTCCATGCATCCTTGCTGTTTGACTGGGTATTCACAGAGCATTCTCCAACGGGTGCTAATTAAGAAGCACATTTTGGAAGCTATGCACACATTGTTATGCTCACCATCCACAGCCACATGTCATTAATCGTCACACTTAGCCTATAACTTATAGGCATTGACAACTGTGGATCTATGTGATATAGTCGTAGCGGAAAAGAACACTGCACAATTGTGCCTAGTGGAACACTTAGCACAATGAAATGTCTAATCCCGCTTTCCCCCTACCTGCGACCCTCGCTCCCTACTTAGCTTGCTTGTTACCACTTTCCTCCTCCACTGTCCGATCCTCCTGTCGGGCTTTGCCCCTGCGACGTGCCCCAGACCCCTAAAAAGGGCAGTGACTGCCGTCGCAGGGTCCTTTTCTTTTATAAAAGGACTCTTTTTTTAAATTTTTAAACGTTATTGTTCCTCACTACGCTCCTTCCTTTGGAAGCGAGGGTGAACCTGCGGCCCCCGAATCCCATTGTAACGAACATGGGGAGCGAGGGACACCCCCGCAACGCCCGTTCGATATAATGGGATTCAGTATTTTTTTCCATGCTGAATGCGCATTTTTAGTGCATTCAGCATTTTGGATTCAACAATTCAGGCAATTCGGCCAACTATCTGCAAATTGGCTTCGGCCAATAGCCAATTGCAAGATTGCCTAAACAAAGCTGGCGCAGCTGTCATCAGGTTACCCTGGAGTGGATGTCTCACCTCAGAACTGCAGCTGTCATCAGGTTATCCCGGAGTGGATGTCTCACCTAATAACTGCAGCTGTCATCAGGTTATCCCGGAGTGGATGTCTCACCTCAGAACTGCAGCTGTCATCAGGTTATCCCGGAGTGGATGGCTCACCTAATAACTGCAGCTGTCATCAGGTTATCCCGGAGTGGATGGCTCACCTCAGAACTGCAGCTGTCATCAGGTTATCCCGGAGTGGATGTCCCACCTCAGAACTGCAGCTGTCATCAGGTTATCCCGGAGTGGATGTCTCACCTAATAACTGCAGCTGTCATCAGGTTATCCCGGAGTGGATGTCTCACCTCAGAACTGCAGCTGTCATCAGGTTATCCCGGAGTGGATGTCTCACCTAATAACTGCAGCTTTCATCAGGTTATCCGGAGTGGATGTCTCACCTCAGAACTGCAGCTGTCATCAGGTTATCCCGGAGTGCATGTCTCACCTCAGAACTGCAGCTTTAATCAGGTTATCCCGGAGTGGATGTCTCACCTAATAACTGCAGCTGTCATCAGGTTATCCCGGAGTGGATGTCTCACCTCAGAACTGTAGCTGTCATCAGGTTATCCCGGAGTGGATGTCTCACCTAATAACTGCAGCTGTCATCAGGTTATCCCGGAGTGGATGTCTCACCTCAGAACTGCAGCTTTAATCAGGTTATCCCGGAGTGGGTGTCTCACCTCAGAACTGATCACGATACATTGGCTGACGGTAGGGGAATGGTAAGGTGCTGGTTCCTTAATGTGATCCACAAAGCATTCTGGGATAAGAATATGTTGAATCCTTCATAAGGTATGACTCTCTCAGCTCCTAAGATGGCGACGTTGGAGGAAAACCTCAAGAAGTGCAGAAAACGTAAGCATCAAACGTAACATAATTGAAATAAGTTAATACAGGCGACATGATCAAGTCCTGCATAATGGTTGTAAAAATCGGCCTCAGAAGGTAGCCAGAAGAAAATCGACATTTTTGCAAAAGCAGAGGCGACTGGATCCAATATCATGGCGTTCTTAGAGGACCAGCCGAGCTCTGACTCCAGGGACATTTGTTTACACAAATGTGCACGCCCACAGTATTTTAGATGGTTTAGATAAACAATATGAGGGGTGTGTGCCAGACCGGGCTCGACATCAGGACTAAACCTAAACCCACTACAAATCTTTGTTATGACCCCATTATTTGTCCAAAGGGTCTTATTGCAAATCCTTAAGGGTGATTTTGTCAAACCGCCGCAGGTAGGCGTTTCTAAGAGAATGGTGGATCCACACACACATATTACAATATGTTTAGGACTGACATTCTGGGCAGTAGATGTACGCTGTGAGCTATCTCTGAGTAACTTAATTTGCTCAAATTAGTCTAATCCAATTTGGGCATATTAAAGCATGAATAGGATGAGGAGAGGGCTAACATGGAAACAGAGTATGGAGAAGCTATCATGCACCAGGGTCCAGTGCCCAAGTACTAGGGTCTACTGGGCAGGGTTAGCCATTCATTCAAGGGAGTGATTCAGTGGAAGTGGGCAAAGGACATCGCCAGTAACACAGAGCGGAAAGCATGGGGCCTCCCATTGACTTCATTGCATGCATTAATGAGACGGAAAAATTATAAGAAGCAACATAACGGTACTCTATATAGATTGTGCTACGCCCCAGACAAAGTCACTAGGATCAAGTGGGCAAGAAATATTTACCCCGGATGTAACCAGGAAAATGCCACAATGGGATGCATGATCCTTACAATATTGGGATGTGATAAGGACAGAACTGAGTAGGCTCCTGAGGGCCCAAATAGTCATGTTTCTCAAGTTGATCATTACCGGCACATGGGATAAAATCCACATGTCTGATTCAGACAACAAAGAGCTGTAATTTCATGCTATTTTAATATACACTATGCAGCTGATGCGGGGATGTTCAAGTGAAGAGGCCCCAAAACAGAGACATCGCTCAGAGAGCTTATTAGAACCATGGCAGATGCAGGCTAAAAAGAGAACACATGATTTCATGTGGCAGTGTGACAAATCAACTTCCGGGGTACCAGTGGTCCAGGGGTGACCATTGGTTTCTAAGCCCTCAGTCAGCCCCACACCTCTAATACACCAGACCGGACCCGAACAAATTGGAAACACACGCTAATTATAAACCTCCTTATCCAACTTTGGTAACGTGGATGGAACTGCAGGATTATTTCTGAAAGGTCATGGATTGATGGTTAGATACAAGACAGTGAAAATGCAATTATTAGCCAAAGATAAAAGGGACTGTCCAGTCAAGGTTATATCAAAAATGTATCAAAAATATCTACTTTTTTTTGTAGCACAACAGACAGTTCTAGCAACACTACGACACGCAGCCCACCATGTAAACGCATGCAGAGGACAGTTTCAAAGAAGGAAAAGGGATGCACTCTGGATACTGACAGGAGGGTAGTCAGTATGGTTAATAATTACAGCAGTATAAGGATACATGGCTTCAGCACAAAGGAAGCAATGGGTCTTAATATGTGTCTAGGGCCATCTGTGAAGGACCAGGGGGACAGAACCACAATGTACCTTGTGATGTAGGTGTTCTTGGTGCTCGACAGGGTAGAGTCGGCTTCAGGTGCGCTTTGCAGGCTCTGTGACAGAGTTCAAGATGGGAGTCAGGCAAGACAGTTCGGCGAGCGAAGCTGGATGAACGGCCTACACGATGGTTCAGGGTCAGGAATCGTTGTCTCGGTGCTGATGTGTGGTTCTGAAGCATTTGTCGAGACATCTCGGATGTCTTTAAGCAACTGCGGCTTGACAACGGTCAGCATTGAAGTCGGTTACAGATTGAGAAATTCAACTTGCTCAAAAATGTCCTTTAAGGTGGGCAGCAATAAATGCTATTTGAGGCACTTCTCCCAACTTCTCCAATGGTCTTGGGTCATCCTTTAAGGCAGACGGACGACAGCTGTTGAGCGTGTTGCAAGCAGCTGCCTTGCCCTGGGTTGTAGGATCAGAGACCTTCTGCGACGTCCTACCTAGGAAGCTTGCTGCAGAGCCTAGCAGGGCATTCTGTGTACTGGCTGAGTACTTGTTCAGGAACATCTGGAGAGTGCCCAGAGTTCTGGATCTCCCTCTGTTACCTGGGAGATGTTTAGGGGAGGGATCTTGCTTCCCTTTTTGGGCATCCTGGCCTCCTTCACTGACGGAAGGTGTAAGGCAGACTGTACCTTCAGCCAGGGTCCAAGGTTAAGTTCTTCCTCCTGCTTATTGAGAAGTCTTCAGATGATCTGCCCGAAAGAGTGGCTCAGTCCTCTTTTAAAGCAAATTGGGCCACAGTGATTGGTGTAGGTTAAGCCTTATTTCATGAACTAATCCTGGGGTCCCTACCAACAACCTCCTGTATGCATGAGGTCGTAACCAGAGTGCTTTGCAACAAGAAAGGTGAAGGGGTGAAAACTTGTGATACTAAGTCCCACCCATCTTCCTGCCTGTTGTTGATCAAAGGGTCTCTCTGGTTGATGGATCTCTCTGGTTCCTGATTAAAGCGGCAGGTCTACCTTGAAGCTGTGGTGAGACCAGACTCTCACGCTCCCGCAAACCACTTTCTTGTACCTTATGAATGGGGAGCACCTACCGGGGTGGCCTACTGTAAACACACAGTCCCAGACATGACAGTTCACTGTCATTGATACTGATGGCAGGCGCTGGCTTCTAAGCCATCAATCAGCCAGGTTGACAGTTACATATGAAAGGCTATTGGGCTCCCTGTCTCCTTTGTTAACCTCTGCAGCCAGGCCCCATGTGGGCCTGTTTGAAGTATGCTCTAATTGGTATGGTAATCGCCTCCACCAGCTGCAGGCCCTAACAAAAGAGCAGGGCGGATCCATGGAGCCTTTGTTAGTTAATCAGGCTGGCCATGGTAGGAGGAAGCCTGGTCTCCCCCTTCCTGGACAGGACATAGTGTGCTCCTGGTTGTCACATTCCAACTAAATATGACAGGGTGGACTGTGCCTGTAGGCCATGTCCATCCAGAGTACACAGGTCTATGCGTTTGTCATGGTGTGAGCATAGGAAAATGTGTGTGGATTAGCCCCACACATTTTCCTGAGGTTGGTCTACCATAATTCCAATTAATTACAAATTTCAAAAATCCCAGGCGAGTGAACGCCCCCACCATGCGGATGGTCGAATTACTCACAGCAGACAAGGTGAGGAAGGGAGCAGCCAGGGCACGAAGACATGCAGCAACATCAGGGTCCCACTAAATAGAGTTCTTGCAACGCAAGGAGGCTGCGGGAGGATCTGACTTAACAGGTCGTTCCGTAAAGGGGAAATTATATGTGTGTCGCATGCACAAGGAGGTGAACGCTACTAGCGTGAAAGTGGGACAGAAGAGTCGGGCACCAGCACATACCTGCCAACATGGCAGTGCCATACAGAACGGACCATTGATGTAATGAGGACGTTGCTTTAGGGTTGTAACTTGTAAGGCTGGCTAAGGGATGAGACCAACATGTGACCAACATGTGTGAACGTTTCTTACAAATGCATAAGGGTGTGCAGGGGCTGTGGAGAGGGACTATTATCAGGGAAATGTTCTTATAGCAAGAATTCCTGCTATATGACAAGAAGCACTGGGACTGGTGGGAGGAGGCACGTACTTGTCAGGGGAACGTTCTAACAGCAGGAGATCCGTGCATGTGGTAGGTCACGCTGAGGTTGTGGGGTGGTGGGGAGAGGCTCGTAGCAAGGCAAAGTCTTTGTCATAGGGATTCCTTCCATCTGATAGGATGTGCTTAGACTGTGGAGAGATGGTGTGATCAGGGGTCTGTTCTCAGAACTGTAAATACTTACACATTTTGGGGACCGCTTGATGTGGAGGGGTGGTCTTATGGGAGGAGCTTCTCAGAAATGGAAATCCTTACACATGGCATACAGGGGCTGTGGAGGGATGGCTTTAATGGAGAGGGGTTTGTGGGTAGGCCGGGGGCTGAGGGGTTTCTTATAAGTGAAAATCCTTACATATTGTTTTGCCAGCAGGGGCTGTGGAGGGATGGTTTTAGGGGAGGCTGTTCTCATAACTGGAAATTCTCAGCATGGTATGGCTGGCAGGGGCTCTGGAGGGATGGTTTTAACAGGGGCTGAGGGGGGACTGTTCTCATAACTGTGGTGTGTGTCCCTCCCAAGTGTATTGCCCTTTAATGTGGGTCATGGCCCGAGCTAATAAAAGGAGGCCCTGCAGGCACCTGCACCAAAATGGCTGCAGACTCCCTAAGAGGAATGACTGGTCCCTCTCTCATTTAGTCCTGCAGACCCACACCGCGCGGGCACTGGCCTGCAGACCATGATGCCGTCGGACCCTCATGCCAGCAAGGAGGCAAGGGTCCGCATGGTCAAGGGTATGGCCCGCCTTGCCCTCACCAAAGACCGGGTGTCCACCGGCAACCCCCTGAGGCACTGGGCCTCCAGGGTGCTGGTGTCTCATGGCACCCATGTGGGCCGGCTGGATGCCAGTAGCCGGTCCCCGTAACAATGGCATCTAGGATGGAAATTCCTCTGCATGGTGCGGTCCGGAAGGGCTGTGGAGGAATGGTCCCACCGCACAGTGCTTCTGTGGCCTGCGATACTGCCACAGGTAGGCACGTCCTGGGGCTGCGGAGGGCCGCTTTTATCAGGGGTGTTCTGCGGCACTTCCATTAGTAATGTTCGTACATGCAGAATTCTTATCCGTTTTGTAAGGCAGGCAACCTCTGTGTCAGATTAAAAAGAATGTTTAGCGCCGTCTGAAGCGCGCGTTGCTCGAGCCGCGTCTCCGGGGCCATTTCCCTTCGCTCGCTCTCTCCTCGGATTTTTCTCTTTCATGTCAAAGTGCTGATGGAAATAATGGGGTTATTAATGCCGACTTCTTCGCCACACTGACTCGGGAATGAATAAAAGATAACGCAGAGGCTGGCGGCCCTGTTTGTTTATTCATGGCGTGGAGCGAGGCTTCTGTAATCAGGGGAGATACACGGCGGGCGGAAGACGGGCGGAACGCGCAGCCAATCCATGCTCAGGGATCTTGAAGAGTCACGCCCTCCTCCTTGGCGCCCTCGAAGGTCGGCATTGCAACGTCAAAACTCACAGAATTAGCAATGGCCAACTCAGAGCACGGCACGGGGGTAGCTTTGACATTTCGCGGTGGATTCACGGACTTTAGTCGCCGCCATTAGCTGAGCGTGACGTAGTTGGGGAGGTGTGTTCTCCTAAAAACTACGTATGTGGGTTCGGGTGCATGAGGATTTCCAGAGCGTAGGCCTGAGGGCCAAATATGGCCCTGGGTGGGGTCGAGTAGTTGATTTATTTAGCTTGGATTTCTGGAAGAAAGTTCCCAGTATATTATTTTGCATTTTTAAAGCGCTCACACAGCCCGCAGGCATCAAGGCGCTGTTACAGGAATTGTTTGTTTTAGTTGCGTAGTTGTTTGTCTTAGTTGCATATTTATAACACGCTTAAATACACAGAGGTTTCTAAGCGCGGACCCAGAGATCGAACCTGTGTTGTTTTGTGCCGTCTTGCTTCCAAGGCGAGCACGTTGTCTCTGAGCTATCCTCCCGGGCATGTAAGTGCAAACCTTTATTTTCCCCCGGTAATTACTTTTATGTCCCTAAGGCGATCGGATGCCTTTGGTAAATGTCTCCCGTGGTGCAACACCATTGAGCTAATCGGGCTCTAGCCCACGCTCCCACCCATATGTTGGACTATGTTGACTCAACCTGGCTGGCCTACAGAGCCGTGGCCGGACACAACAAGACGAAGATGTTAAACGGTGCATGGGCTTAGCTGCTAAAGGCCCTGCAAAGCATTTCACTGTTGGACCTGCCTTTGTATGCATACATTTATAGGCAATTGAAATCGTGATGTGGGGTTAGTACTTGCATGCCAGGTGAGTGGTTGGAAGGGGGATGTGGCGGCGCAGCAGACCACTCTTTCTCACAGCAGTTCTTAAGTGGGTGCTTTCAGGCGTAAAGGAGAGAGTTAACTGCTTGTAACATTGAAGCGTCACAGGAATTGTCTCATTAGAATGCATAAAGAAGTTACAGAGGGGGTGGAGCCTCAAAGTTAGCCCCACCCTCACCAGTTAGCATCCCCTGAAATGTCGGTTTTGTTGCACCCCTGAGTGCCTCTGTATGGGATCTAAGTGATCCGACCGCAGCTGATTTTGCCACGGTCGGAACGTTCGCATGAGAAAGGTGCGAACTACCAAAAGTTTGCACCTTTCTCATGCGAACACACGTACACTACGGGGGCTTCACAGTATAGTGAGCGGAGGTTGCGGGGGATACCCCTGCTGTCCCCGTTTTATTTACTTTTTTCTTTTTTTGCGGGTGTGCTGCAGTGGTTTCCCCCGCAACACCCCGCTCACTATACCACACAGTATTTTTATTTACCTGCAATATTACCACCAAAGGTTCGACTTTTGGTGTTCAAACCTTTGGTGGTAGCATTTTTAGATCTAATGGTTCATGCAAACCATTAGTTTCGGTCAAAAAGTACAAACCCTCTGTATGCTGTTGGTTACCTGGCACCTATAGCCTTTTTTTCAGGTGTCAATTTACAGAGCTGATTGTAAAAGGAATGGCTTTTCACACAATTTGTAATAAACGGTCTGCTGTGAAATTCACTATTTTAATCCACTTATCCACCACCCCATAACATACCTCTCAATTTACACGCTTTTGACGGATGTCACCCACCATGTAATCAGTTTACTCATGGGCCTTACGTGCCCATTCACTGCAATCGGCTCTCAACCATCAAAAACAAATCGGGTGTTTTCGCCGGTCCAGGGGGCACCACAGGCTCAGTGCTTTGAAACAGCCTTTGTTTGTTAGGCTCCCTGGCTGCACTGTGTCCGCTCGCTTATTAATGGGACATAGAAAGGTTGATACAAAAGCCTTTAAAATGCCAGACTTTACAAGATCACTCCACTCCGTCCGGGGTTGTGAGCTCCAGGAGAGCATCCATTCCTCGGTGGCAAAGCCTTTCAGACTCGTGTTCTGAGGCCATCAGTTCCAATCTACCTAAAGCTGCTTTTATTGTGAGATGTTGCAAGAATACTTAATACACCCCAGTGCTGCTGCCAGTATTATGATCCGTTGTGCAATATTATTTTCATGTCTTGGAAGCCAGTGGAGTGCTTAGCCCCAAACTCATTTGTCAGTTGGTGCCAGGCACCAGAGAACCCGTGTACCCAACACCCTTGCCACAGGGTGGGGTGAGTCACTGCATCCTTCTGAGCCCACCCTGTTCAATGGCATGCACACTCACAGTCCCAGAAACCCACACTCAGGTTTACATTATTACAGCACTCAGGAATGGGAGGAATCTGGAAAGAAGATCTGTACAGCAGCCTGCCTGATATTATTAATATTATCTCAGGTGGATAGCTGAGCAGCAACTGCTCACCTTGGAAGCAAGACGACACGGAGCAACACAGGTTCGATACCCGGGTCCGCACTTAGAAACCTCTGGGTATTAAGCACGTTATAAATAACCTATCATATCATATGTTATGTTGCCTAGCACCAAACTGCCACAGGTGTGGCGAGGGCCAGCCATAAGACCTGCAGGGTCCTAGGTGGCAAAAGTTGTGGGTGGCTCCCACATTTGCATATGTAATGACATCACAGAAAATGACATCCTAGAATGAGTCTTTACTACACTAGTGCTCATTTGCAGTTTTCAGGAGTAAGCAGAGAGACAGCAAACGTAGGTTTCAATTGTAATGGTCATTGTAATGGTCGCTGTTGTTATTGCATATGTGGCAGCATTGTGAGTGGGAGCTTTTTTGGGGAGTAGTGCACAGTCTTAGTTGAATCAGTTTGAGGAACTTCTAAATATGATAAACAATGCACAGTAAGATAAAAACGTATTTGGCCAGGAGCACACACTTTCTTAAGACGATCTGCAACCCAGGCAAATGAACCCATCTTCGCAGCTGTAATTGGTAGAAATATCGGTTGTTTGTGACAGGTCTTTTTTGCAACTTTGTTTCGAAAACACCACATGAGTGTACAATGCACTGCAGTACAATGTGATGGTGTTTTGCTAATTGAAGTAAACTGCTGCATTTGCAGCAGTTGCATTATTGACTTCATTTTCACGGTGCAAATATTTGGTCATAGTGTCCAAACTAGCAATATCCTTTTTTTTACAGAAGCCAGAGATGAGGGTTATTTTAACTGTCATAAGAAAGGAACCTCCAAGCAATGCCTTTATTATTTTTTAAATATAAAGTGAGATACATACTTAAAGAATGTCTCCTGCAGTGGCCATGGGTTCCAAGGACATCAGGGAAGGGATTGGGCAAAGTGCCTCGAAGGCAGTATTGCCTTATGATGCCCACGGGCTTTGGCGCGTTAGAAACAGATACATAAATAAATAAATAAATAAATAAATAAATAAATAAATAAATAATGTGATCAAACCAGCAAAGGGCCGGCACCCGTGAAAGCATCTTCTGCAGTCTCCAGTTTCCCACTTCCCTGGCGGCAAATCATCATGGCTCACCCTATCTTCCTCCATCATGCGCACCCATATTTGGCTTTCAACAAAAGATAACTTGAAAAGTACACAAATTATAAAAAAAAAGTACTCATATATGTAAATCCTTATAGAAATGTTAAGCAAAAAGAGTTTGATTACAGAGTTATTTTCCCTGACCTTGAATGGAAGACTACCAATACCAAAATACAGTTAAGCGGAAGGCTAACAAATAGCATGTACGTTTTTTAAATGTCCTTCCAAGACAAAGATTTACAACAAAAGATAAGAAAAGTATGGGTAACCTGGCTGTTTTCTTTGTTTGAAAAGGCCTGCTTCATATAAGATGTGAGGAAACTGTGACACTCTACAAATGAAACGATGTTGGCGTGTCAAATAAGAACCCATGATATCAAAGGATTTCGCTTAAAACATTTGTGTGACATGTTTTAATTGTCTTGGAAGAAGGGAAAGATGTGGGCAGCTAACTGGTGCTGTGTGTGCCCTTTCAAAATAAAAATGCCCCACTTGCAGCTCTAATCAATGAAACGTAAAGGATAAAGAACATCCTGTTCCAAAAAATGGTTATTAAAATGAATTCTCACATGCGAAGAGCTTCCACTTTAAATTATCTGCCAAAACCCTGAGAGTGATAAGTAGTGAGATATGTGTGACGCCTGTGGGACCTTGGAGTGATACGGAGTGAGATATGTGTGAAGCCTGTGGGACCTGAGAGTGATAAGTAGTGAGATATATGTGAAACCTGTGGGACCTGAGAGTGATAAGTAGTGAGATATGTGTGAAGCCTGTGGGACCTAGGAGTGATAAGTAGTGAGATATGTGTGAAGCCTGTGGGACCTAGGAGTGATAAGGAGTGAGATATGTGTGCAGCCTGTGGGACCTGAGAGTGATAAGTAGTGAGATATGTGTGAAGCCTGTGGGACCTGAGAGTGATAAGTAGTGAGATATGTGTGAAGCCTGTGGGACCGAGAGTGATAAGTAGTGAGATATGAGTGATGCCTGTGGGACCTGAGAGTGATAAGTAGTGAGATATGTGTGATGCCTGTGGGGGCTGAGAGTGATAAGTAGTAAGATATGTGTGAATCCTGTGGGACCTGAGAGTGATACGTAGTGAGATATGTGTGGCGCTGTGTATCTTCTGCTGAGCCGCTGGGAGGGTGGCGCGGGATTTTTCGTCAGAGCGTCACAGGGGGTTTAGGTGGTGGAAGCATGGCCTTGATGGGGAGAGCAGACAAAGAGCTTCGAGCCTGGAAGCAGCCCAGGAGTTCTACAATATACGTAACTTGTTCAGCACGCGGCACAGTACCTGTGGGGCCCCATTTGAGCCCCAGGTGACGTCACAGACTGTCCATGTCAAGGGCTGGCCCTGGAAGTGGTGTGCTAACTCTATTAACTGCTCAATAGTGTGTTGCTAACCCTGATTGGGTTTCCAGTGGACTGACCAAAACGACCTTAGTTGATTACAGCATTGCGTCATTATGTACCAGTCCAGCGGCTCCAGAAAGAAGTGCAGAAAAGCAATGTGGCGATGCTGTGTGTGCTGACAATGAAATGTGAGACGCAGGTCCCCGTAAAGCAGTGCACGGCGCCTTGCCAAAGCGGATTCTCATCTTTCATTGTCTGGTGCCCACGTCTGACTGCCTCGCTCGCCTGCCAGGGTGGCACATGACTCCCTGCCCCCAGCCCTTGCAGACTTGAGGCTTCCCGTGCCGCTCTCAGGCTGCGTGGCAGCCTAGTGCCCAACTGCCCCCTCCACGGCATCTGTGCCGCCCGCCTCCCCACTGAAAGTATATACAGAAATGTAATGGAGGAACTATCCCCAGTCCATGAAACTGACAAGAACTGCTGGCCCCGGCCACGTGAGCGATTTGTTGCGCGTGACGGAAAGGAATCATGGTTCACGCATCCGAAAACTATCTTCCAAAGTGAAACACATTCTGAAATCCACTCTTCTGCCTGCCAGAGAAATGGAGTGGCCTTGGGAGGCTGCGGGATCTGCGCATGTGTGACGGAATATTTACAGGGACTGTGCAGGCAAAAGGTCAGCAATACCTAGAGTTTATACCAAATTATAGAAACAGAAAAGGAATCACCCAGCCATAGGGATTCCTTGGAATCTTGCCTGGCGGAAAGACCATGAATTGGAATTGGCAACAACGTTGCGTCCCTGGGACGAGGGGCTGAGACAGCAAATAGCATAAACTCTATGAGGGTTTGGCCCTGCTACCCGAAACTCTGAATGCATTGAGAGCAGGAAATGACTCTAACCACACAGACGAGATGGCATATCTTCTTATAATAATTGCTTTGTTATAACGCACTCAATACCAGAGATTGGTTACTAAGCACAGGTGCAGGATTCAAACCTATGTTGTGCTGCATTGTCTTGCTTCCAAGACAAACGCGTTGCCCCTGAGCTATCCCCCTCACCGCTTATGCTTGAGGACACCGTAGGTTTACAAAGATTGGTTATGTAGAGCCAAAAAGATTAAGGATTAGAAATAGTATGCCGACTGCATTAGAAATGCCCCTTTAAGACACCGAGCACATTTAGGGTGCATTCTGTCAAGTGCCCGGCTCTCTTTTGCACTATGACCCAGAGCATTCTGGCGTTGTTTTCTTGAGAAGGCAGGAACAGCGCTCTTTATCGGACATTCCCTTGCTTAAGGTGGCATTTCTGTTTAAACCAGAGTATTTCCGAATTGCTCTTTAATCTTCTGGGGTAGGCAATATCTTACATATATAGGGCGCACCCCCAGTTGATTGGATTTTGCTGCCAAGGGTGCAAACCTACCAGGTTTCCGGAGAATGTGTTCTAGATATATGCTGGGTTGTAGCCATTGTTTCTTGGGTCCCTTTTTGTAGGACTGATTTGTAAATGTAATCTGACGAGTCTGAAGACTACTGTATAGTTTTTATGGATTATGCATACCCGAAGGAACTATTTTGACTGCCTGCTCAGTCAGTCTGCCAGGGTTACACTTCCCTTACTGCCTCCAGCCCTTGCACAGATGAGGTTTCCCACTCTTCATGCTGCCAGTTTCTTCTGCCAATATTGGGCCAGCTAAAGTGGCTACACACCAATCTGTGTGCCAACTGCCCCTTCCCATGAAGCAGTGCTAGGGCCCCTGGCTTTGATTCCCCACTGGCAGGAGATTAGTCTGCCATAGACTCTATGGAAAGGACTCTGGTCTTCAGCCCAGAGATCCAAGGACAGCACTGGACTCCCCTGAGCCGGGACCGCAGACAGGTCCCCTTATGTGTTCAAACATGCAAAGCTCTGCAGGCCTTGCAGATAAAACAGAGCCACATGTTGGGGTTCCTGCCTCTGGCGACCAGAGCATCTGAGAATAGACTCCCTGGCATTCACATGCATGGACAAGAAATGGTTAAATGGACAAACGAATATATTCAAAAGGATATTCAATGAATAAAAGAAAGAAATCCCCAGAAGGGAAGGAGAAGTTTACATGACATATAGGGAACAAATGTGCAACTCAAGAGTTTTTAAGCATGACGACACTTGCAGGAAAAATTGAGCTCATGTTTTGATATGATATAATATGATATGGCATTTGTAACGCGCCTATACACAAGTTTTTCAAGGCGCGACGAGGCAAGGAAGGGGGAACAGAGGGTGGACAGAGACAACGATCTTACTAGGCCAAGTGACATTGAGATCGCGCAAGTGCAGGGCAGGGGAAAAGTGCCAGAAGAAAGGGGAGGGGCAGTGCTGTACATGGGATCAAAACAATAACAAGAAGGGCGGCCAGCAGGTGGCAGGTGCAAGGTAAGTGCAGACAGCAGGGGTCTTAAATTGCAGGTAGGGGGACTGTAGGGCTACATATACAGACCCAAGTGCAAGGGTTGCCAGGAGGCAGTGTTGGTGTGCAACTGGGCGGGTAGGGACCTAGGCCCACAATCAGAGCGTAGCCAGGTGACCAGTGAAGCCCCCCAGACCAAAGGTCCTGCACTCTGGCAAGGGACAGAACAAATTAAAACGTTCTCGAAAACCCTGGTCATCATGCGTTGTATTCCTTAAAAAAAACACCAAGTAAAACCCACAAAGAAGAGTTAAAAAAGAACATCCCTTAAACCTCTTGGTGTTTTGAAAACATGGCCCAATGCTCCAACCACAAGGCTGTCAGGACCCATCTGCACTGATGATCCCTAATAAAGGTGAACTCAGGTATGTAGTTGTCCTGACAGCCTTGCAAATGTCTCGGGCTGATTAAGCTGTGTATAAAGTAGCACTGCCCTCGAAGACAAAGGCAATTTCCTGGAGAAAAAAGATGTGTGTTTGGGCTAATTTGCATACCCACAATGCCTTGCTGATGTGGCTTAGAAATGGAGTTGAATTTCAAGAGATGGCTACTAGGTGGTGTTGTGGAATGTGTGACTTGCCTCAAAGGGCTTATGCTACTGCTGACTGCACAAAACACTTCCAAATTGGAGGCGCTGTCTGCAGGTTGGAGGGGCTCATGATGTTGCCAACTGCTGACAGGCTTAATGCCAGTGCCAATGAGATCTCTTCTTAGATTAATGTGCCCACCGGCTCTGGTGCTGCAGTAGGTTACCAAGGATTGTGCCCTAGGCTTCACTCATCTGGACCAAACCCAAGAAGCCTCTTACTGACTGTCTGTAGCAGCCTGGTGCAGGAAATAATGGTATTCTTCAACTGAAGGCTCGGAGGTGAGTTCTTTGTTGTGTACAGCTCAGGTCACAAGTCCTAAAAAACGATGTGTGGGGACTCATTAACACAGGCATTGACAAGTGGTGTCGCTAGAAATTAACATATCAGAGTGAAATATGCAAATGTCATTCAGTTGCTTTGTTCAATCGAACAAAGTGCAAAATGGAGGTTTTCTTTTCATAATATCAACACATAAAATAACCCAAAAGAAGATGTTTTCCTACAATGAAATAGGAAAATTATAAAAGGTGTTCATGTTTTAAATCCGAGAATCAGTACCAACATAGTCCCTGGAGAGCAGAGTCCCAAAATGAGGCATGACAGGAGGGAATCTTCTAGTAGTATCTCTGTACAGCTGCTTAGTCTCTGATGCTGCTGCGCGACCGCCACCCTGCTGCCCCAAGTTAGCCTCTAGATGACACAGGACAGTTTCTGGGGATTAATCATGCCTCCTTGCCCATCTTTCCCCTAATTGGGGGGAGATGGTTGTAGGTGGTTTTCTGACCCACTGGCACTGCTCTGTCTCCTCACCTGTTGCAAGACCACCGGCCGCTGCCTCAGGATCGCACCTGGATGAGAAATTAGACCTTCTGGAGCTGGATCCCAACTCCTGGCAATCCTCCACATGGGTGTGGTCTGTCCTCCCATGACTAATATTGCGTGTTCTACTCACCTACCCCCCGCTCCCCCACATCATCCATAGGAGCAAGCCTCCTCGTAAAGCTCCCAAAATGTCAGCTTCAGCTCTGTCAAGGCTAATGTTGGCCCGTTAGAATCCACCACTATCCTAGATGAAGATGAGACCTAAACGCAACCTATTTCATGAGCAGTAATGAAGAGTCTTCTTAGGGTTGGATGGCATGAAGCTGGAGCCAGTTCCATTTGCCCAGCTTGTCAATCTGAAGTGATACTGAAGGACGGGGGACTTTCCGAGCAGGGTGGTCCCCAAGGGGGCAGAGGTGGCCCTGAAAATGTCATGCACACGCAGCCAAGACCTACACCCTTTCATCAACTGCACTCTAATACACCTGGGCCTGGAAACAATATATCTCTGGCTCAGAACCCAGTGACAGATGGAGCCGCTCACAGGGGTGAGCACACACAGCACCCACGCATGCAGAACCATTGGTATGGAACCGGCTTGCCAGCAAAACTATCAATCATAAAAGTAGGCACTGTCACCACCAAAGCAATGCAGCACACCGCATATGGCAAAGCCTATATCTGGCAGTGCCCGCCCTGGGCACATAGCGGTCTTCCTATCTAAATATAAAACATGTAGGAAAAAGATCTCCAAAAAGGCAGGGCTTGTTCTGTGAGGCGCAAAGAAGAGGTTGTCATTAAGAATGTTCCCAACGCTTCAAAATGGAGGCACAGTCAACTTCAGACCGCTCAGAGCTGGCAATGATAACAAAGTATCATTGATTTAGTAAAAACCGGAGGGCTCCTTGGTTGGATCCAGACAGAGTGCCAATTAGTGATGCCGATGCCAAGCACCCAAACACACATAAGAAAGGTGGATACTATATGGAGGTATCCTGCCACGCTAGCTGGCAAAAATCTGCAGGTCAGAGAAGTGAGAGGGAAACTGCGGGCATAAGCTACTTCGGTGTTGGACATGAGAGGCCGGAATCCTCTCTCCCCGCTCTGGACAACTGCGTGCATCGCGTGCTCTCCCTGATACCTACTGCCCCAGCCCTACTGACCCTTAGGAGGCACCGGACTGTCGACCATTCACCAGATCTGCCCACAGGTAGATCTGTTTTAGTAGGTACTCGGTACGGTGTGTGAGCTGGCGATGAAGTGGGTACCAGTACAGAGTACCGAGAGGCCTTAAATTGCAGGGGATTGTTGTCAGAGCTTTAGGAACTGTGTAGCTGAGCTTCCTTCCGGAGCTACTGCCCCCCCCCAACCTCATAACATTCTCTCATGAGCAATGTGGTCCTAAGGGCTTTCGAATGCATTTACCCCCGTAGTTGCCAAGATGGGGGTGGGGTGGCAGACCACCCAATTACTACCACAGACTCATAGATGACTTTGAAACCCTTAAAAGGCCCCATTTATTTGCACATCTTTTTTTAAAACAGTTCCTCAAATGCATAATTATGCAAGAAACCCCAACCAGCTGTACTTAAGCCATAGCTCTCAACTCACCCGCTTTTGGCGGGTGTCACCCGCCTTGCAAAGGGCTGACTCACCATCCAAGCCTCCTGCACGCCCATTCATTCCAATGGGCGTCTGTCCCGCCAAAAACAAAATAGGGTGATTTCACCTGCCTTTGCGAGGCAAATGGTTGAGAGCTATGCTTAAACAATGACCCTTAACTAAAGCCCCCCCCGCCAGCCTAGAATCTGACTGCCACATAAAGCTTTGCGCATAACGCATCGTCGTTTCGTTAAGCGATTGGGGCTCGTTGCAGCAGAGAAGCATCGGAGCTTGCGGTACAGGGCGCCCCTCAAAGTGTAACACGGGTTCAGCAGAGCAGAGGTTCTTCCCAGTGGAACAGCCGTACAGTTGGGCGAATCTTCCCGCCGTCCCCTCCCCCATCCATGGTAGACACGTTTAATAACAGGAGGTCTTGTCAGGCGGGCTCCATTCCTTCCCGCCATTAGTCATTGCCAGGAGCTGCGCTGCGTTTGTTTTGTGTTTCTGAGCTTCCGCTGGCGAGCAGACAATACCCCAAGGCCGCTGGCGCTGTTTGTGTGCATCTCTGCACCTTGTGGTGGGGGAGGGGGAGGCTCACGTGGCTGCAGGCGGGGCAATAGGGTAGGAAGTTTAAACGTCCATATAATGCACTGATATCAAACAGTTGCGTCTCCAGGAGTCGTGTGTACTGGGCAGGGTGGTGCGTGCACAGTACACAGAGGTCCACTGTCAAAGGGCACATAGCACGAGAAAACAATAGGATCTCAATTTGCCAGTCCATTCCTGCTAGGGTGACCACCATACCTGCCCACACTTAGGATAGCTCAGCGGCAACATGCTCGCCTTGGAAGCAAGACGACACAGAGCAACAAAGGTTCAATGCCTGGGTCTGCGCTTAGAAACCTCTGGGTAATTATGTGCGTTATAAATACGCAAACAATTACGCAACTAAAAACAAACAATTCCTGTAACAGCGTCTCGATTCCTGTGGGCTGTGTGAGCGCTTTAAAAATGCAAAAATAAATAAATAAAAACCCTGAGATATATGCACCGCCCACAGTCACACAAGACTCCACCCATTTACACATGGTTCCGCCCACATGTTAAAAAGGTAAACTCTGTTGCAATGTGATGATGTGAAGTCAGAAATTTACAGTTCAAATTGAAATAAGTATATTTCATTAAATTGGCTTTTCACAACCACCCAAATTGCATAGGACAACAAAAGGCATTCGCCTTCCATAAAATCAACACGTTAAAATGTGCACATGTAAACTCCAAGAACCAATACAAAGGTTTTCCCTGAATTTTGCAGTACCGCAAATTGGACATTTCCCCTTAGTTGTTTTTCATCAGGTTATGTAGCAGTGGTGAGTTGTCCAGCCTGCAAAACTGATGGCCGTGGTTCAATGGGACTGAGTTCACCCTCCTAATAATATGGGTGGTCTCTGTCCACCCACGTACCCCCGACTTGAGCCCTGGTAACCTGGGCAAAAAGAATGAAAGCAAAATAAACGCGTGTTCGCATTGAAAGTCGGTAAAAAAGAATGCAGGTGAAGCAAAATAAACGCACGTTATTTTGCGTCACCTGCATTCTTTTTGCCAATGTGCTAGAAGCATTGCAGTCATTATTGCAGAGACAAAGCCACACTCAGGCAGCGGCGCAGTCCTGCAAGCATAAAACAAAAAGCAATCAGTAAAACCTGCCCCCCACCCTAGCAACGAGATCATGGGAGTCACATTCGCGCCGTTTCTGGGTCTGCGCAAACCTCCACCTGATTGGCTGCAAAAGATCACTGCCGGTAGCCAAACGGGTGGAGGATTGGACGGACCCAGAAACTGCAGCGAAAACCCAGAGACGCAAGGGTCTTCCCCGGAGACCGGGAAAACAGGCTAAAAATCCGGAGTTCTGGGGAAAACCCAAAGGTTAGGCAGGTATGGGGACCAGATAAAAAAAATAAAAATAAACAGGGACAGGCCATACACATAGAAGTAGGACGAAAGTAAATAATAATAAAACGGTCGTCCTACTTCTATGTTGCTGGGCTGTTGGGGGTGTGTGCTTACAGGCACACTCCTCTCATTGGAGGAGAGTGGCAGGGGAGGAGAAGGGGGGAAAATGGGGGTATGAAAAGCATTTTATGACCTCATTCGCACAGGAAGATTTGCGCTGGGACCCGATTTAGGGATTTCAAAATCGGGCCCTGGCAAAAACTGGGACCATAGGCACCTACCATTGCAAATCCGGTACAGGGTTTTTAAAATTAAAAAACTCTCGGCACGGGGGGTGATTTCCTAGGACTGTCCCGGGAAAACCGGGACGTCTGGTCACCCTAATTCATACCCCATTTGCATCCAGCTTCTCACAGGCCCGTTGGAAAATGAGATTCCTTTACCTGCCATGTGTAGCTCCGTCACCTTCCACTTCCTACAGACCATAATACAAATGAGATTTGGACCTATCGCGTGGAAACACGCAAAGTGCTTTGGATCTGATTTGTATAGGGGCATGTATGGAGTCCAAAAGGCGACTCATTAAATACCATTGCGTTATTCTGAGCAACTACTTGACATTATTGATGCTAACATGTAGGTGTTTCTCCTCAAAAGTGCACATACCCACAGCTTTTGGTAAAGCCTTGACCGTGGGTGCTTACATATCTTATGGCTATAACATCTATCATTACAGCGCTTAGAAGCTGGAGGGATATGTAATGGACCACATCATACAAACCTAATCATATGTTAATGTTATGATAGTGTCTATTTAAAAATAACTGGAGTTGGCAAGGGAACAGGAGAGGGAGCTGGATAGACTTCCTAAGAAAACGTTAATTACTCTGTCTATTAACTGTGTATGTATGATTTTTTGTGTGTAACCTAAGGTATGGTCCCAGATGCCCATGGGCCAGGTGCGCTATATAAATGAAGACATACAATACAAATGTTTCTTTCTAAAGGCAGAGTGGATCAGAGGGCGTAGTGTCGTCAGAGCGAACAGCTCAGCCCTGTAAACCCTCACCTCTGGACGAGGGCTTTGCTCGGCTTGCATTTGAAGGTCCAGATCTCAGCAGAATCTTTCTGGGGTTGATCATTGAATAGCATTACATTTGGTAATAATGAGACGTGCAGTGTCCAGGCTATGGACCCGGAGGAATCAGGCATGAAGCACCAGCTGGAAAAATTGGATATTATTGAGTCATTGGATGCAGGAAAACCTAGGCCACAGTAGCATGAACACGTAGAATATGTTGGCATGCACAAAATGATGGACCACAGAAACCAAAAAGAATAATTTTGACTGAGGGTAAGAAGCTCTGTGTAGCCTGTGGCCCAACCACGGCCCGGCCAGTAATGGCTGCGTGCTTCTCCCTTAAGGCAAAAACCCTAGAAATAAAGAAGCAGACACCGTGAACATTGAAAGGATAAGAAAAAAACACAAGAGGATTGAGCTCCCCGGCCCAGGAGAGGGCTTGGCAGGGGAGAAAATAATCTAGAGAAGATTTTAAAACAAAAAAAGACAATTAAAAGGAACAGTTAGAAAACGTAAGACGAAAGAAAAGACAGGAGAAGAGCAAGAGCAAGACACACAACTCTCTGGAGGGTCACTTCCTCGTGAGGCCCCCTAGGGCCTAAGAACCTTTATTATGCCGGGCTGTGTGTGGGTAGCCCTCCAGCGAGAGACAAATCAGGCCGGGTTGCGTGACAGGAGCAGTCCCTGGGGCTGTGGAGGGTGCCGGCCCATCTCTGGGCCAGACGGGACGGTCCCAAGAATATCACAAGGCCTGGGCAGCGTGTGTAGAGTGGACTGCCCAGCCCAGGCTGCGTGAGGTGGGCAGACCAAACCGGGCAGCTTGGCTGTGCCCCCAGTGCGCCCGCCTTGTGGCTGCAGAGCGTGCGCCTTCGGAAGTTCACCTCGGCAACACATGTCAGGAAGCCCGGGAGGTGAAGAGCAAGAAGCCCGCTCTGCCCCATAAGGCAGATCGGTGAAGAGGGTCCCCAGACTACTGTGGCCCGCCCCCTACGTCCCTGCGACACAATGTTAAGAAAGCAGACCAGAAAGAGCATCAGGCCCTGAGCGTGGTGGTGAGCACAGTGGTGTCCTCATAAAAACGGGGACTCCACCTCGACTATAGAAGGCACACAGGACACAGCAGTAACTCAGGCGACCCCCACAGCAACAGGACTGCCCGGATGATTGAGAAGTGGCCACGGGGATGGGCGGTGAGTATGGTGGGCCACCCAGCCTATGAGGCCCATCGTGGAGAGATTTCTGGTGCCACGGTTTGCAGCAGTAATGAACAGACTCCACGCGGGCATGGGGCCATCCAGAGAAATATATAACAGTGCACGCCTTCCAGTGAGTGTGGGTTATGTGAAAGTGGGGTACAGGAGAGGTACCCTGGCGTGAGGTAGCAGGAGGAAACAGTGATCTTGCTTCCCTCTTGGAGGTCTTGGCCTTTCTTCACTGGCAGAAGACGTAAGGCACACTATACCTTCAACCAGGGTCCAAAAATGAGTTCTTCATTCTGCTTCTGGTAAAGCCTTCAGATGATCTGCCAAAAGAGGGGCTCAGCCCTGTGTTGAAGCCAAATGGGCCACAGTGATTGGTGTAGACTAAGCCTACCTTAATGAACCAATCGTGGGTCCCCGCACACAATCTCCTGTAAGCGTGAGGTGATAAGAGTGCTTCATAACAGAAAAGGTAAAGGGGTGAAAAATGTAATACTAAGTCCCACCCATCTTCCTGTCAAAGGAACTCTCTGGTTAATGGAGCTCTCTGTGGTTCCTGACCAAAGCGGCAGGTCTCCCTTCAAGCTGTGGTGAGACCAGACTTTCTGGCTCTGTCAATCCACATACTTGTACCTTTTGAATGTGGTCTCCCTGCTGGATTGACTACTGTAAGCACGCAGTCCCAAACATGACATTTCGCTGTCAATCTATACTGAAGTCGGGAGCTGGCATCAGGTTGACGCAGTGCATATGAAAGGATGTTGGGGTTTCCTTTCTCCTTTGTTAGCCTCTGCAGCCAGGCCCCATGTGGGCCTGTTTGAATTAAACTCTGATTAGTATGTGAATGCTGCCACCAGTTACAGGGCTGAACAAAAGGACACATGCCGATCCATGGACACTTTGTTAGTTAATTAGGCTGGCCATGGCACGGCGGATGTTTGGCCCTCCCCTTTCTGAAATGACATGGTGTACTCCTGGTTGTCATATCCCAACTAAATATGACAGAGGGGACTGCACCTGTAGGGTGTGTCCACCCAGAGTACACAGGTCTATGTGTATGTCGTGCAGTGAGCATGGGAAAATGTGTGCAGATTAGCCCCACGTATTTTCCAGAGGTTGATCTACCATCATTCAAAAAAAGCCCAGGCGAGCACCCACCCACCGTGCGGATGGTCGAATTCCGTCACAGCTGCTGCTTGTAAAACAGGGGCCCAAAGGGAGCCAGACATCCTGTCAAGGGTCCCAGTACACCCCCTTTCTTCCCCTAGAGATGCCACTGATATCACTGGGGCTGCCTACTAATAATGTTGCCATTTTTAAAAGCGGAACTTCCCTGTCAGTAGGAGGAATTTGTCGTGTGGTAGAGAATAGTGCTGCTTGAAAGTGTCACTTCACACACAGCTTCCAAAATGACAGTTGTGTTCTGTTCAAGACCACTTTATATTACAAAGAAGCCATCAGGCAAGGCCCCCTCAGTGGATTTTTGTGTGGACCTGATATAGACTACAATGAGCATGAACTAGGGTGTGCGGCAGACTAGTAATGACAAACCTATGCAGTGCTTATCGCAGCTCCTCCATTTTTGCTGCTCAGAGCCCCACACCTCTCCTCTCTGAATCTTCCAGTGGGGGTAAGCTACCAACGCTTGAAGGAATTGCATTGCAGTTCAGCCTTGTGATTGTGGACTGGACAATGGGCTTGATTTTTGGAACCACACACGCCATCTTGTTCACGAAAGTGGCCAGCCCATTCCGTAGATGTGGGGAGGTTGCCAGGGTAAATGATGCACTGGGCATGACCCTTCCATGCATTAGTGTTGGTGGGGCTACTCCTGGCAATGAGGGTTGGCTGGTGAAGTCTAGGAGTGCATTCCGCAGTGATAGACCCTTTAAGAGATTGTTGCTGTCAAATGCTAGTATGAAAAACTCACTTAAAAAGAAAAAAAGGCTGCTTATTGGCCCTTACTCTGTTTTCGATTTATATAAACAAGCAGATTTCTGGACTCGAGCACCGGAGGCAGGTGCACCTAGAATGGGACAAAATGTGATTCCCCTCTTACTCTTTGCAGACGACGCAATCCTGATTTCCCAAACTCCTGCGGTTTAATGAAACGCCTAATTGCAGTTCAGGAGGGATGCAAAGAAAGCGGATTTACGGTCAATAAAAACAAAAACAAAATAATGTTTTTTCATCCACATTATAAAAAACAACCTCAATTACACTTGAGTATCGAAGGGCAAGTGATTGAGCAAGTTGATAGGTTCCGTAACCTAGGGACGAGATTTTAAGAAAGGGCCCCTGCACAGCGCAAATCGAAAAGGCAATATGGGGCTTAGATAGAACAAGCAACGCCATTTTAAAACCTGCCCATATACATTTATCTCCCTCGCTTCAGATTTACAATTTGCCGGCAAGGGCAGCAGCTGCCTATTGGGCTGATATTTAGGGTTACACTATATCCAGCAGATTTCAGGTAGTGGAGAATACATTCCTAAAAAAAGAAGACACTACTACCAAGCAGCATCTCCAATAATGCTCTACACATCGAGCCAGCCCAAACCAACATAGCGGATGGGATCGCTAACCGGCCAACGATGTACTGGATACGACTTTGGGCCTCGCCCAATCAGTCGAAATACAGAGAAGCACTAACCAATCTTTTGTCCCCGAGTAGAGGAATGGATATCCCCTGGTGTAGGCATGTGAAAGCAGAATGAAACTCCATGGAACTATCGCACCTATGGAGTGACACCGCATCCATCAATGGCCGCACCCAGAAATGAGTCCAGGAAGCGTTTTCTCTAAAGATGAAGACCAAAGCAGAAAGCTATTGCAGATCCTCAGCGCAATCCAGAGAATATTAATGTTATAATAAACCGCATATTGGTCCCGAAAGATATCTGGATAACATCAATCCATCATTGTCACGCTCTCTTTTCCTAAGACATAGTTTTAGCAGATTGCCCTTGGACACACAATTATACAACGGGCATGTGTCAGAATCCAAACAGTGACCAATCTGCTCTGCAGTGAAGGAAAATGTTGAACACTTGACCTTTTTGTGCCCTCACTATGATTACCTCAGGAAACTCTGTTTGAATCCTGTTTTGTTAAAATATAATATTAGACGCCTATCCGACGCATTCATCTTCTCCAAATCAACTACACATGAAATTACTGTATTCCCTTTCTCCAGACATATCCACTGGGCATGGGTCCTCAGGAGGAACCAACTTTCAATTCCCAACATCTAAATCATCCAATATAACATTAGAAGAGCACAGAGCATATATATATGTTTTTGAATGATAATGGATTGGAAACAAGGTCTTATGAACATAGGTATGACTTTAAGTTACATGCAAATGGGCACACTATTCCAGAACTTTGTATTGTATGGCGTGATTCGTATGTAACGGAAATAATGAATTAACACTGCAACATAATATTTTTGATATGTTTATACTACGTGTTTGATCTTTGTTGTTTTATGGATTAATTAAGCAATGAACCCCAAGCAGGGGAGACATTACCAGTCAGGTAATTGTGTGGGGCGTCAGTTACAGGCCCGAGCAAAGCGAGGGCCTTAACGATACCCCTGGGAATTTCTATTGGTATCCTGGCATGTCACACCGGGATGCTAATCATTTTTTATTTCAAGTTGCGAAACAGTAAACACTCCTTTCCCCAACTTGAAAAAAACTACAATCCAAGATGGCCACCATGGAAGAGGGAGAGGAAACTATACGTACTGCCTTCTTTCTCTCCATGGCAGGCATTGCCGTAACAGGGATGCGCAGGCGAGGGACAAGGGAGCACCAGCTAAGTCGGGTGGGTGTGGGAGGAGGGTTGAATATGTGGAAAAGGGGAAAAGGGGAAAGGGGTGTGGAGGAGCGCAGGGCACACTTACTTCAGTCTGAGGAAGCTCGGAACAGGGGCTTTACTGTGTGGGAAAGACCCTGTTCGGAGCCTCCTGATTGCCTGGGAGGCTGCCACCCCTTCCCCCACTGAGTGCTACTCCAAAATAAACAATAACGTTGTTAAAAAGAAAAATGCACAAAGGATCAGAATTGACCCTGTCATCCATTTTGAGTCATCTTGCACCTGTTTCAAGCCGGTGCAGGGAAGTGGTTTGGTTTTGGCACCTTTCGAAAACTATTCCATTAGTGAATTTGTGATGTGCTTGGAAATGCGTAGAAATGCTCTCTTATGCATCCTGAGCTAAACAACTGTGGAATGGGACAGGGACATTATTTCACCAAAATGCCAGGGGTAGCAGAAGTTACATCACACGACCCTTGACCCCCGATGACATCACAGCATATGATGTCATTTGACCCCACCCCAAAGAGATATCACGGGTAGCGATGGATCACCCGTTGACAAAACAGGAAGTGCATAGCATAGCATTGTACTCTACGAAAGATATGGTTATATCACTATAATGTGATGTACATTTCATAAAAGAATGGATCGCCATATGTATCATTAAGATCAGTGTGTATAGGCCCATATTACCAAATTACTGTGAATGCAAGCAGACGTTCAAATGATAATGATGTGTTATCATATAGCACTTACGCTTAAGCGCTTTATATAGAAAAGAAATACACCCAATATCACCCAATCTGTGTTGGTACTCATTTATCGACCGCAGAAGGATGAAAGGCTGAGTTCAGGCGTTTAAGAACAGACTAAATCAGTGACTCACCCCCTTAAATCGGCCTGAAATAAACCTTTATTGAGTCTAGCAATTATTGTATAGAATTCTAGAAAGACACATTTGGTATTCCTATTCTTTCTTATTAGGGTCAGTGCTGAAAGTGTTAGACTTGTGGCACTCCTGTTCTTATTTTTCTTCTTTTTTTTAAGGGGCCTGAACAAGAAAGCCCGCCACTCCAGAAGTAAAGAGCCACATGGTGCTGGCCACAGCCCAGGAGCTTGCATTACAAAAAAAAAACGTTTGCGACCTCTGGCGACCCCTAAATGACGTCCCTGGAAAGGGAGTGAAAAGTGTGTGTGAATGGGTACACATTCAGATACTCTTTGTGAATTGGGCAAAACATTTTTGGAGTCAAGTGGAGGGGAAGTGCTATCACTTGCACCCAAAAAATGTTTAGTGAATGGGGCCCTATTTACTGTAGGTAGCCACATTGTTGATAATAATTTAGCAACTCTGTTGTCTTGACTTAAAATTAACTAAGAAGACCTACCTGAAGCATAAAGGATCTATCTAGGGACTGCCCCCTGTGTCCTCTGACAAAGTTGCTTATGGGTTACTTTGGGTATATAAGCAATGCCCTTTGGGCACCCGGGCGTCCATAGAAAAGCAAAGACAGAGCTAAGAGTCGGGAGGATAGCTCAGGGGCAACACATTTGTCTTGGAAGCAAGACAACACAGAGCATCACAGGTTTGAATCTCGGTCCGTGGTGCTTAGAGATTGGTCTCTGGTTAGAAGGGCATTATAAAAGATTAATGAGGGCATGACTACTCATTTATTCTTGACTCTCATTTTAGCAGACATAGGGCTGCGACACCTCACTCTGGACCTCTGAGAACAATGCAACTGACTAGATTTGATGCCGGATTACAATCAGGTCTCACAGAGTAGGAGGTAGTTCCAGGAATATCCCGAGAATCGTAACCCAAACTGAAAATGAAGTAGTCAAAGTGGTAAAAAAACTCAATTTAGATTGAAAGTCAAGTATTCAGTAAAAATTAAGACATTGTAAATGCAATGTTATTGAATACATTAAAAGTATCAAAATGCATTATTTACTTAACTTGTTTTTATCTAAAAAACACATTCTGTCAAAACGTTTTTGTTCGAAAGATATATTTTGATTTCTTAATTATTCGGTAGGTTGTAGTAACTCCCTCTACCGCCCACGCATCTCAACATCTCTTCTCCTGCACTTACCTATTTAAACTACTGAAGCTACTTTTTCAAAACGTGAGGTACCACTCCATATGCCTGATCATCTGCTCAACCTTTCCCCCTCCCCAACACTTGAAAATCAAAGTAGGGGAGTGTGAACAGAAGTTTGGGATCCTGAACAAACGCAAACAGAAGCATTACATGTATAAGATGCTTTTTAAAGCAGATAAACATTTGTGTAGATAACTTGGTGGGGGAATGAGGGAGGGGTTTACTAATAGCTTACTGCCTGTGGGGTGGGTCTTCATGGGGGATTAAAAGGAACAAGGAAGAATTCAAGGAAGGGAATCACTGATGCGGGCTCAGGGATTGATCAGTGCAGTGAGTATGATCAGACTGTAAAGCTTGCAGGATATGTCTTCAAAGTGTGAGCAGCGGAGGATCCGCCAACAAAATAATCAACACTGTCTCTGCCTTTCCCTCACTACCCTGTACCCCTTGCCTGCCGCCCTCTTTGCCCCCCTCCATATTCTGCCAAGTGCATTTCCAATAGTCTATCTAATTGCACCCATTCTATTGCACCCCTTTATGGTGTTATGGTGACTATCATTATGGTTATGGTGACTATCAATGCCAGGAAGTGCCAGATAGCGCAGGACACAGTGACTTACCTAGGTCACCTGGTCCATGGAGGTAAGAAACAACCAATGGAAGCTAAAGTACAGGCTGCAAAGGCTTGGGACATCCCCACCACACAGACAGAGGTGAGAGACTTTCTAGGCCTCACCGGGTACTACTGGTCATTCATCGAGGACTATGGGACCATTGCCATGCCCCTGAATGATGCAACTTCAAAGAAAATGTCCAAGAAGGTAACTTGAATCCCTTTCTATCAAACCTCCTTTTAGGATTTGAAGGATGGATTGTGCAGGGCCCCAGTTCTGAAAGTGTCAGACTATGGTCAGGAGTTCATTATCCAGACAGACGCCTGTGATTTTAGGGACGGAACAGTGTTAGCGGAGCTGAACTCTCAAGGGGAAGAGCAACCTGTCGCCTACATTAGCAGGAAATTGACAAAATTGGAAGGGAACTGGGCCATCATTAAAAAAGAAGCTTATGCGGTCATGTGGGCAGTGAAGAAGCTGAAGCTCTACATCTTTGGGGGCCCTCTTTACTATCCATACAGACCACCAGTCTCTTAGATGGTTAATGGCCATACAACGGGAGGTCCCTAAGCTTTTGCATTGGGCCATGTCCATACAGGGATTAGATATGGAAATCCAGCGCACGCCAGGCTCTCAGCATGGAAATGCAGATGGCCTAAGCTGGTACTTTTGCCTAGATGGCAAACCAGACCCTCAGTAGGGTGGTGGTTCACATGTTCAGGCTGGGGGTATGTGGGGAATTCGACCATCCGCATGGCGGGTGTGCGCTCGCCTGGGCTTTTTGAAATTTATAATACAATGGAATGATGATAGACCAACCTCAGAAAAATGTCTGGGGCTAATCCAGACACGTTTTCCTATGCTCACACCACAACAAACGCATAGAACCGTGGACACAGCCTACAGACACAGTCCGCCCTGTCATATTCAGTTGGAATGTGTCAGCCAGGAGTACACTATGTCATCTCCAGGAAGGGGGAGGACCACGCTTCCCCCTGCTATGGCCATCTTGATTAACTAACACAGGCTCCATGGATCCATCCTGCTCTTTTCTCTGGCCCTGCATTTGGTGGCAGCATTTAACATACTGATTAGAAGGTACTTCAAACAGGCCCATGTGGGGCCTGGCTGCATAGGTTAACAAAGGAGCCAGGAAACCCAACAAAGTTTCATATGTAACTCTGTAGAGGAGCAGGTGGACATGCCATCCCTAGCACCTGTCCCCTCACCTCCATCATATTGGAGCAGTAGGAGAAGAGCCCTAGGTGGGATACCAGGTATCGCCCCACTACCGCACCAAGTGTATGAATGTGCCCTCATACACACCACTGGACATCGAAGACACGATGAAACGATATGCAAATGCTTTAAGGGATAAAGATGTAACTGGAGTGATAAGAGAAACATGCAATTAACTACAAAGAAACCATATGCACCAAAGAAATTAGTGAGTAGAGATGAAGTAAATGTATATATGCAGAAACACAAGGTAGCTGAGACATATAGAAGCTTGCTGTAGAAGAAAACATAACGCGACTATGGCGGACATGAGAAAAAAATGGATGTCAGACTTTTGTTGAAACCAATCAAGCTATGTCAGAGACAGGCAAGGGCTGCAGAGTCAGAAGATGCTGGAAAAAACAGCTTTGTGTGAGGAACAAAGAGGAGTCCATTGGCCTGGGATCAAGGATGCCACCTCAAGGAATAATTGCCAGGCACAAAGGGAGTCAAGAGAATAAGCTATGTACGTAAGATATATTTCTCAGAGATTATGCTAGGAAGAAAAGATCTGCAAGCACCAAGTATTGGACAATCAAAGATGCGAAAAGCATCTGCAAGGTGGAGTGGGCAAGTCTCCAAAGGCCAAGAGGAGTAATGACACCCAGTTTAAATAAATCGAATAGCAGTAAATAAAAGGACGAAATGGACAGAATTGTGGTCTCACACGTGACTCAGAAATTGAAAACAAGGGCTATTCATTAAGCTCCAGACAAAGATAATGGTGAGCCTGCACTCCCTTAAAAGTCCCAGAACAGAGAACAGGCTGCAAGGTCAATTACAAAGAAGAAGCCTTGGCTTGGGGCCTGACCGATGAGAGATGATGGACTAATTGGGCAAGTAGGTAGTGGTCTACTTTGCTCTCTGCACCTCAGTTTCATTTTGCTTGCGTGCTGCTAACGAGCCACAAGTCCAAGTTTGGGAGAGAATGCCAACCAATCAGAGAGTCTGTGTAGCAACATGTTATACAGTGTTGCACAGGCCAACCCACTGCTGTTATTCTGCTATAATCTGTACTATATGTATTTAGAGGCGGTTCAAGGTGTGCCTATTAGATAAGGAGCCTCCAGTGATATTACTAATACTTATATGATATATAGGTGCATATGTTCCCTTAACCAATCCCTCCCTTCAATAGGTTTTACAGTGCGCCCCGTAGGATGACATCATAGATGATGGACATTGAGGAAGTAAAGCCTTTTTGTAATCAAAATTGAAGTGTGAATGTGTGGACTAGTTTGTTCTTTGCCAGACTGCCCTACTTTATTCTGAGCTAATAATAAAGCAGTACTTTGCCATATTCTTTGAGTCTGTCTGGTCATTTGGGTCTGAGAACATTATTGGTAATTCCATCTAGCACATGAGATGCTTCAAGGTGCTAGAGCACAACTGTGTCAATCTGAAGCCAGCTCCCGCCCTCAGTATCAATAACAGTGAGCTGTCATGTCTGGGACTGTGTGTTTTCAGTAGGCCACCCTGGTAGGGGCTCCCCATTCATAAAGTATGAGAATGTGGTTTGCAGGAGCGAGAGAGTCTGGTCTCACCGCAGCTTCAAGGGAGACCTACCGCTTTAATCAGAAACCACAGAGAGATCCATTAACCAGAGAGACTCTTTGATCAACAACAGACAGGAAGATGGGTGGGACTTAGTATCACATGTTTTCGCCCCTTTACCTTTCCTGTTGCAAAGCACTCTATTTAGGACCTCATGCATAGAGGAGATTGTTGGTAGGGACCCCAGGATTAGTTCATTAAGGTAGACCTAGTTGACACCAATCACTGTGGCCCATTGGCTTTAAAAGGGGCTGAGCCCCTCTTTTGGCAGATCATCTGAAGACTTTGCAAGGAGTAGCTAGAAGAAATACTCATTGGACCCTGGCTGAAGGTACAGTCTGCCTTACATCTTCCACCAGTGAATGAAGGTCAGGGTTTCCAATGAGGGAAGCAAGGTCCCCCCCTAAACATCTCACAGGGAACAGAGGGAGATCCAGAGCTCAGAGGACCCTCCAACGCGCCAGAACCCGTACCTAGCCAGCACACAGCATGCCATGCAAGGCTCTGCAGCAAGCTTCCTAGGTAGGAAGCACCAAAAGGTCTCTGAACCTACAACAAAGTACAAGGCAGCTGCCTGCAACACACTCCTCAGCTTTGGCCCATCCATTTTAAAGGACGACACAAGCCCATTGAAGAAGCTGGGAGAAGTGCCTCGACGAGCATCTACCGACATCCGCCTTAAAGGTCATTTTAGAGCCAGTCGAGTTCCTCGAGCTGCAAACAACTGCAACGCTGACGGTTGTTACGCTGCAGTCGCTTAAAGACATCTGAGACATCTCGGCCAGTGCTTCAGAACTGCCGGCCAGCACTGAGATAACGATTCTTGACCCGAGCCACTGTGTAGGCCAGACTACAGCCTTTCATCTAGCTTTGCTTGCTGAACTGTCTTGCCGCTTGATACCCCCAGCCGACCCCCATCTCGAACTCTGACGCAGAAGCCTGCAAAGTGCCCTGAAGCCGACGCGATCCTGTCGAGCATCATGAACACCTACAGCACAAGGTACATTGTGGTTCGGTGCCCCTGGTCCTCCACAGAAGGCCTCTAGAGACCTTTTAAGACCTGTTACTCCCTTTGTGCTGAACCAAGAAACCTTAAACTGTTGTGGTTATTAACTATACAGACTACCCTCCTGTCATTACCCAAAGTGCATCTCCTTTCATTCTTTCAAACTGTCTGTCCCCTGCATTAGTGTAGCTAGAACTGTCTGTTGTGATAAAAATAAAGTAGATATTTTTATACAACCTTGACTGGGATTCAAAAATTGGGCTCCTGGTTTGGAGCCTATTCTACCCAGGAGGGTTAAATAGAAAACAAAAATTACAATTGAATAGTTCCAAGAACACTATGCTCAAAGACAAAACTCCCAGAACTTGTCAAACTCTGCATGTATAAAGAAGGAATCACTCTTCGATATTCTGTTGATGAGACAAGTCTCAATTGTTTATATCACGAGTTGTACAAATCAAACTATAAGTGAACAATTAAGCATTAAGACATCAAACGGTAGTTTTGTTTTTTGAGCATAGTGTTCTTGGAGCTATTCAATTGTAATTTTTGTTTTCTACAACCTTGACTGGACAGTCCTTTTTACCATTGGGTAATAATTGTATTGTCGCTGTGTTGCAACTAACCAATGATCCACAACCTTATAGGTAGCTTGTTCTTCCAATCTGTTCAGATCCCTTCTGTTGTACTATAGGTGTGGGCCTGATTGATGGTTTAGAAAGCCATATTCACCCCTGGCCCACTGGTGCCCCTGGAAGTTCATTCGTCACAACGTGCCCACCACATGGTCTAATATATGACTAGCAAAAAGTTCCCCTACTCCACACTGTGGTGCCCAAGAGGCAGTGTCCCCTAAATTAGGGTTCTGCAAGTCCCTGCGGATGATATTGTGGGAGTCTGTGTAGGTCTCCCTGGGTAGGAGACACTGTCACAAACTGTATCCAATGCAGGATGCAGGGACAGCATCAGGGCATTTCAACCTTTTCAATTGAAATAGGGTTTGAGCCGTAGAGGAGTCTCAAGCTGTGGCCCCTATGTCGACAGACTTATTATAAAACAAAATACTTTATTAATTCAGGTTATTAAACACGCTCTTTGCAGCATGCACAGAGACGTAGGGAGGGTAGGGCCTGAGAGTGCAAAGCCCACCCAGAATGTGTAAATGCCCCCCAAGCAGCACTGAGAGGTCATTTACAGATGTTAATGTCACTACAGTGGGCCCAACTACATTATCTTCAAGCCCCACTTGTTAGACAATCCCGGCTATGGCTCTGAGCACGCACCTTACAGGCTGCTCTTTGCTGGCACCCTCAGGCAGCTGCCCGCAGGGGCGTTGCTAGGGGGGGAATAAGGGGGTTATACCCCCTGATCTTTTGGTTGTAGCCCAGGATAGAATCTCAGGAGCTACAGCCAAAAGACTAGCTAGCCCCCAGTTCGACAGTTCCGACATTAGCGTAGCCCCGGGTCTTTTCCAGACCTAGCAACTCCCCTGGCTGCCCGCCTTGCAGTATCTGCATTACCACCTTGCTGACTGGTCATTTAGTGTTTCAGCTCCCCACTGGTTGACTTTTTGTTCTGCTGTGCAGAGGCCAATAAACCTGCCCCGTGATAATCTGCAGCTACTCACCCTCTCCCTCTATAACAGTTATCTAGGATTTTGCCGCAGAAGAAAGCTGCAGGGAGTAGTTGGTGGTATGCGCACATCTCCTTATAAATCTATGTGTGCGCCCCAAATCTGCCCCAGACGGCGTTTCCCAGCTGTGGGCACGGGGGCACACAAACATCATTTAGGAATGGGCCTCCGCGCAGCTTCAGCCGGCCCAGAGCCCGTGAGCATGCGCGTGCCTGTCTCACGTGCCGCAGGCGGGAATAACTCTTGCATGTCGGATGCAGGAATCTGACAGCCCTGCATATGTTACTGCGCAGAAGACTGCCTCGCTCCTCTGTATCCAGCGCACGGCTCCGGGCGCGCGAGCAGGCCCTGCAGCCCGAGATTAACACATCCTATGGCACACATTGTAATCTGTCTTCGGGGACAAGATGACAAAGACGGGTGCCGGGCCGTTCTGCTCACCCCCTCCACCCTCCGAAGGTGAATCTCAGGGCAAGGCCATGAATTATACAGACAGGCATGTTAAGTGTGGCGGTGGATCCTGGGGAGGGAGGGGGGAACAAGAGGGGAGTGTGGGTCTTCTCCAGGCGGAAGATGCACCAGGAGATCCTACCGGGGCGCTAAGGGGCACCAGGTCCTGTGGCGGCCCAGTGGGGCCCCAGAGAGACAGATTACACGAGGGGCCTGGCAGAGCCGAGAGAGCGTCAGAGGAGCGTCGCGGGAGTTGGCGCTTATCAGAGTCTCGTGTGCATTCTGATGGCGGCAGTGTTGCCAACTCCTCAGTGAAGAAAGTAGCTAATGGCTCCCCTAGAAGTCGCCAGAAGTAGCTAGATGACGTCACTGCCTAATTTACATAATTACCTCCTCTTTCCCCCTACGATTTATGGCTTTTACTGTGGGCCCCTCCCCTTTTAACCATTTTGTTTAGGTCCATCCCCTTAACATACATTTCCCCTAGAGCGTTTCTGGGGGCGGGCTGGCTACTTTAAGAACAATAAAATTGCTATGCTTGACAGTTAACACCTCCCTTTTAAGTTCACAGTGTGTTTTTGCTGTTTTTGCATTACTCCCGTTAGAAAACGGGCAAATGACCACACTTTTTTCAATTGGTTTGTAAACTTGCATAAATGAGAAAGTCTCCAAACCAATTGAAAAAAGTAGCTAGATTTATTGCTAGCCGCTTTTTAATGAAAAAGTCGCTAGGGGGGCTGACTTTCTCGCTAAATATAGCGAGAAAGTCACTAAGTTGGCAACACTGGATGGCGGGGAGCAGCAGTGTGCGCGAGACCCAGGGTGGGCGGGGCTACATGGGTCGACGTATCCGAGAGATGTGGGAAGTCGGGGAAGGTGGCAGAGGGATTGGGGGGACAGAGGGTATCTGTAGAAACTGCCCCTTGCTGTCAGGACATTAGAGGGGTGGGGGTGGCTCAGGAGGATGGGAGGAAAGGGGGAGGTCTCGGAGATAAGAGGGTCATTGGAAGATGGCACTCCCAGGGATACCAAACAACATCAATAGAGAGAATTGGCACTGGTAGTTGAGACATTAGAGGTGTGACATTATGAAGAGTTGGCTCAAAGGGTCATCAGTGTGCCGGTGGGCTAGGTTTGGGGGAGCGGGCCCAGGGATGCAGGGGTAACATGGCAAACTCGAACTGACGTTCGGAGCATTGGAGGAGATGGGGCCGACCATCAGTGGAAGGTTGATCGTTCAGACATCAGGCGCGCGGTGCATGAGAGATAGTGGCATTTTTTTGAATTAATTAATTTATTTGCATTAAAATTGAAACAACAATTTTTTAGCAATAACAAAACAGAAAAACAAATCCAACATCAAAAGAAACAGAATAATTAACTCAGATTAACAATGCGATCAAACGTGGCAGACGTGGCAGACGTTCTTTAAAGAACGTCTGCCAAAATCTTGGCCACGGCAATTGCGGTTTTCATTTTTCGACCATCCATTAAGGATTTCCACCAAGTTGCAGAGTCTGAGATTGCAAAGTCTGAAAAAAGAGGTCTAAAGAATTTTTAACGTGGATCTCTTAAGGCCGGACACACTGTGATTATATGAAACAAAGATTCAATATCAAAGGTATCGTTACAATGCCTGCAATGATTTTCTGATGACTGTCCCCGGATTGCTCGGATCTCGTTCGATGGGTACAAGTTCAAACGAGCTCTCATGAATTGGTCCCTGACCTTCTTATCCGGGCATTGCTAGTGGAAAATGACAGAGGGAGGCATCAGAGCAATGGGCTGCGGGTGCTGAGAGAGTTAACAGAGAAGGGTAAAGCAGCAGAAGAGAAGAGACAGGCGGCAATAGAGGATGGCAAAGGCATCGGAGGAGATGGGGCCCCTGAGGGAGTGTGCACTGTTATGTGAGGCACTAAGAATCACAGGAATGAGACGTGGTGCCAGGGGGAGCTGGCACTGATAAGTGAGACATTGAAGAGACAGTCTAGTCATCATGACTGGCTCGATTGGCGAGCAGCAGGGATCTTCCGATGCCAAGCAGGCCTCTCTAGCATGGCCATGGTGGAAGCTGTGCCAAGGCTAGGCTTGCCATCCATGGGTGCAGGCATGCTCCGTAGCAGCCCGTGTGCATCCTGGCTGAGCAGGGCCATTTCCAGCTCTGGTTTTAGGTGTGCAAAGCTATAGGTTGGTGTCTGAGGTGCCATGAGTCTGCGCTAGGCTGTGGTGTTTCATATACTGCCAACTGGCAAGTGTGCAGGGCGGGCTGCTCATTACATTAGAGGTTATTTTGTAACAACAGTAGCCCCAGGACACGGCCGGAGTCATATTTTAGAATATTTTTTTATTTCTGAAGCTATATTGTACATTATAAAAATCACAGACGAGAATAACAAATAGGCTACTGTGTATTCCCTGGGTCGCACTCTATCCGAGCCATAGGCCAAAGTGTATTCTAGGATGTTATGTTCAATGCGTATCGTCTATGCATATCTGAAGGTCCTGTTTACCGAATGTGAGCTCTCCGCTCATCCACCTCCAACTCTCTGAGGGTCAGACACTTCTCCAGGCAGAGAGTGGGGGGTAGATCTCTGTCCTCGGCTGGGACATCCCTCTGGAACAGCCTCCCTGCCTCTCTCAAATTTGAGCTTGACCACCTAAGGTTCTGGAAGCAACCCAAGACCTTCCTTTTTGGTTCCCCTTTCTCTCTCCCTCTCCCTTGCTTATGTCCCTGTCTGCTGCGCATACTGGTTACCTGGCCTCCCACTGAACTTACAGGACCAGGCTTCTGCACGACCAGTTGCCCTTGCAGTGCCTCCATGCCTCCCAAGTACTTAAGGGACTCTATCTGCAACCCTACAGTCTCCTGACTCTCTGCTCTTATGAGCCACCTCCCGGCAGCACTTATCAGTTACTTTGCACTCTCCCCTTCTCCCTCCCCCTGAGAGTTCTCCCCCTCCGTCCCCCCGCATTTGCGCGATCTGAATGACACAAGGCCTAGTAAGATCGTTGTGTGTCCTCCTTCTGTCCTCCCGTCCTTGTATTGTCACACTTAGAAACACTTGTGTATAGGCGCGTTATAAATGACTTATCATATCATTTCAAGTGCAATAAAGGCTACAAGTTTCTAAGTGTGGGTATGATTTGAGTGTGGTGTTTGCTATTCTGTACAGTATGAGTGGACCCATCTGACCCAGGGTCTTAGCCGCTAAGTTAGGAGGGTTAAATCATTTGAGACTCACATAGATGTAGTTTCAACTGAGGAACAGATGCAGTACCTCCACTACTAGACCGGGGCACCCCTTCCCTCCCTAACTTTTACCCACTGTCAGTAAAGCTCTGAGTCCCCTCCCTACATATCATCCATCTCATTCATTATGTGTATTTGGTCCTTTTGTAAAAACCTTACAACTTTACAAAAATGTAATCCTCTAAATCAGTGATATCATTAATAAACAAAAAGAATAATACGTAAACAATACAAGCATTATTGAAATGTAAATGTAATTAATATAATTGCTGTACATCAGCTTGAATGAAACATAATCTACTTTAGTGATCCCTTATAAAAAAAGCTTCCAGGGATTGCCTAAGATCATGGTCTACAGCAGCAAGTAGATCTGCATTGTCTACCTAACAATGGACACAATTGAATTTTCTGAAGGCCGGAATATGAAAACTTTGTCTATGTTTTTGTGATATGGGCAGAAGAATGGATCAGGGTAGCAGTGTATTTTGTTGCATTAGCACAAGGGCAACACACAACAAATGTCTCATTCTGTACAAATGCAGTGTTTAATATAATCTAGTTTCAATTTGCCCATATCTAGCCTTTCATATCAGCCATCTGATGCCTCTATGTAGCCAAGCTATTTCTTTCACTTGTTTGCTTTCCATCTTGTAAGGGGAATAGGTTTGTACTATCTTTGTACTTTTAGGAACTGAGAACTGCTCAAATACATTTTCTGGAAAAATGTGTTTGCTTTTATGAGAGTACAACACTTTGCAAAAAGGTGAGGCCAATTAATTCCCTCCATAGTCTAAATGATATGGGGCGGAGCAAGCACTAGGCAAACTAGGCTGCTGCCTTGGGCACTGGCCAGCAGGGGGCACCTGATCAAGTTTGTTTCCCTCTGTTATTAGGAATTACAAAACATGTGTAAATCAATCTGAGCTAAAGTGGCTGCCTGATGTCCTCCTACAATTAAAGAGGGTGAGGGGGCTGTTGCAAACCACAGCACTCACATATTAAGGAGCCCCTAACCGGGCAGTGGAAGCAGGGTGTTTGTCTATTAACACCTTTTTTTGGGGCTGCACAACACATGGACTGGCTCAAGTAAAAATAAAGAGACCTAGCAGGAAGATGCATTGATAAGTTAACCAGGCAGGTACTGGACATTCAACCCAGGAAGGTTAGAGCCAGGCTAAATCCACTCTGGATCATCTGGTGGCAGAGCTTGTGCCAGTCACAGAAAACTCTGTTTAGTTAAGAGCAAGAGAGAGATGGGGTGGGCAAAGGGGCCTTATGCAATTTCAGCAACTAGGAGCCCAATGGCATTTTTCACACAATCTCAGAATAGGCCAAAGTGTGCTGTACTTGCAGCACATTTTCTCTTCAACATTTTCATTAGCATGAACAACCGGGTGCATGCCCGCACCTAGGTGAAAGCTGAATGCCAACATACCCACACCCAGATAGATTTGCGAAATATAAGCATGCGTTGCACCTAGATAGGACTTCGAGCGTTAGCATGCCCGCACCTATGCGAAACCTGAAGACTAGCACGCTGGCCTGCGTCGCATTTAGATGGGACTGATTGAAGGAAAGCAAGCCCGCGCCTAGATGAAACCTGAATGTTGGCGTGTGCCACACTTGAATTGTGAACACCAGCCTGCGCAGCATCCAAATGGTGTTGCGAATGATAGCATGCCCACACCTGGACAGATCTCTGGACGCTAGCTTGCGCCGCATCTGGACAGGACTGTGAATATTGGCTTGCCCACACCCAGATAGAATTCTGGACATTGGCCCACGCCGCATCCAGATAGAGTTGTGGGGGTCAACTGGTGCCACACTGGGACAGAACTGCAAAGACTAGCATGCCAAAGGTCAGGTAACCCACTAACCAATATAAGCTCAAACTCTGCATACTTATCTCACTCAAATTCACACAACCATCTCTTGCACAACAAGCCGCATGCACTTCACAACACTGCAACAACACATAAGCCGGACCAACAGCACACGCAGCCTATCACAGACCCGATACCTGCATCTGGTGTATACCGAGTTGAAGCTGCCAACAGAACACCACTCCTCTCACTATCCTACTCCCTCTTCACCTTACTAACCCACCCCATCCCACTTTATCATCTACAGATCCGCCAGAGCGCCTGGAGACCAATTCCGTTGGTGACGGTGCGCGGTACAAATACCTTTAACATTTAACATTTAACATTTTAGATATCACTTTTTAACCAATGCTGGCTGGAAGGGCTGCCTCTTGAGTGACGACTTCACAACTGATTGTTACATACAGAAGTAAAAGTATTAAAGCAACTTAAAAACAACTGTACATATAAATAGACCTTATTTTGGGCTCACAGTGATCGATTCGGATTGTGAGCCTGCACTTTCCTCACCCTGCCCCGCCAGGCTTTAGAAGCTACTCAGCCACCTGTACACAGGACCGACCAGGCCTGCTCACTCACGCCATGAGAAAGACCCTAGGTCGAAACATGTGTTGGCAATTCTTGACATGTAAATAGCATGTGGTAAATATGCAACTATACACCAAATAAACCAACCACAAACTTCTAACTGTGTTCAATCCGTTTTTGAAGAGTCATATTAGGGTACTACTATACGCCATATCCAGCGCCATTGTAATTGTAGTTTCAAACCCAATTCTGCAATTTTACATAACCTCTGGGACTTCAGGAGCTCTGTCCCACTGGAACCTCAACACCAGGCTGCAGGATAAAGATTAGTCTACCTAGAGAGAACAGATCAGTGCGGGGACCCACTCGTCCAACAAGCTCCTACCATCTTGACTGTACAAAAATGTCGACTTATTATTATTACAACAGACAGTTCCAGCATACTACAAAATACAACCAACCCTGTAAAGAAGTACAGAGGACAGACAGTTTCAAGAAGGAAAGGGGATGCACTCTGGCTACTAACAGGAGGGTAGTCAATAAAGTAATCAATCAAATGTTCAAGGATACTTGGTCTCAGCACATAGAGAGCAAGGGGTAGTAAAATGCCTCTAGAGGCCTTCAGAAAAGGACAGGGGGACAGGACCACACTGTACCATGTGCTTGTAGAAGTTCTTGGTGCTCAACAGGGTCAAATTGTATACAACGCGCTTTGCAGCACCTACGACAGAGTTCCAGATGGGAGACAGCTGTGGGTATCAGGCGCCAGGCAGTCCGGCGAGCGAGGCTGGATGGACGGCTGCAGACTGGCCTACACGGCAGCTCAGGGTCAGGAATCGTCTCAGTGCTGGTTGGTGCAACTGAAACACTAGTCGAGGCATCTCAGACCATGTTAGCAACTGCGGTGTGACAACTGTCAGTGGTGCAGTCGGTTGCAGTTCGAGGGGCTCAACTGTCTCCAAAATGTCCATTCAGGTGGACGCTGGTTGATGCTTGTCGATTCACTCTGCCTAGCTTCTTTGCTGGGCTTGTGTCATCCTTTAAGGCGGACAGCCCAAAGCTGAAGATACTGTTGCAGGCAACAGTCTTGTCCTTCTTTCAATTCAGAGACTCTCTGGTACTTCCGACCGAGGAAGCATGCTTGAAGAGCCTGGCAGGGCATGCTTTGTACTGGCTGGGTACCGGTTGTGGAGCTGCTAAAGGGTCCTCTGGCTTCAGTATATCCCTCTGTTGCCTGGGAGATGTTTAGGGGAGGGATATTGCTTCCCTCTTGGAAATCATGGCATTGCTTCACTGGTGGAAGCTGTAAGGCAGACTGTACCTTCAGCCAGGGTCCAAATGAACACTTCTTGTTACTCCTTGCAAAGTCTTCATATGATCTGGCTAAAGTGGGGCTCAACCCTCTTTTAAAGCCAATATGTGATTGGTTCAGGCTAAGCCTACCTTAATGAACCAATACTGGGTCCCTAGCAACAATCTTCTGTTATGCGTGAGCTCAGAACCCGAGTGCTTTGCAATAGGAAAGGTAAAGGGGTGAAAGCACGTACTACTAAGTCCCACCCATGTCCCTGTCTGTTGTGGATCAAAGAATCTCTTGGGTTAATTGAGCTCTCTGTGGTTCCTGATCAAAGTGCAGGTTTCCCTTGAAGTGGTGGCGAGAACAGACTTTCTGTCTCCATCAAATCACATACTCGTACCTTCTTAATGGGGTCTCCCTGTGGGGGTTGCCTACAGTATACACATGTACCAGACATAACATCTCACTGCCATTGATACTTTTAGGGTGGGAGCTGGCTTCAGGTTGACAAAGATGCACATCAAAGGGGCGTTGGTGTTCCTGTCCTTTGTTAGTTCTGTGACCAGACCTCTCGCAGGCCTGCTTCAATTAACTCTCATCAGTATGCACTGCCACCAACGGAAATGACAATGAACAGTGCGGATCCATGGAGCCGTTGATGTTTAATTAGGCTGGCCATGGCTGGAGGAGGGTTTGGCCCTCCTCCTCCTGAGGTGCTCTCATGTACTCCTGGCTGTCACATTCTAACTAAATGGGACAGTGGGGAGGCACCAGTAGGCTGTGCCCACACAGAGTACATGGATCTATGTAGTTGTTGTGCGGTGAGCATAGGAAAATGTGTGCGGATTAACCCCACACGTTTTCTGAGGTTGATCTACCATCATTCAATTTCTTAAAAAATATAAAAAACGCCCAGGTGAGTGTACACCCACTTTGCAGATGTTTGAATTCCTCACAGCTGCCCTTTCCTAATGTGGCTTATGGGCTAGATGGGCTAGGATATGTTCTAGGCTATTGTTTATCACAGGTGGGATTGTGTTCTAGGCTATTGTTTTTATCATAGACGCCATTGTTCCATGTCTGAGCAGACCCCATTTTTTTCTGTGCTATTGCTTGGATCACAGTCTGCTCTTGCCAAACATACAATGTAATCGAGGATATTTCTTGACTCCAGGATATGAACTTCATAGTTCATCAGTCATAACCTGTGTACCAAATATGTGTGGCTGCAAATTGTTTAGTGTCATGTTACATTATGTTGCTGGGATTTACATTGCCCACCACTGCCATTTGCATGGTCTCCAGGTGCTGAAAGGGAGTGGGGTGGGTTTGGTTAGTGGAGGGGGGGGGGGGGTGCTAAAATGCAAGAAAGCTTTGTTGCTGGGTTGATCCATGCAGACTGGAAGTACTCTGAGACCTGTGTACGGGTGCGCTTTTAGGTTTTCTGCATCAGGAGCATAACATGATTTGTGTCCAGAAAGGAATGGTTGTGTGAACATAGTGTTAGGATGTTTTGACTAGATGTAGAGGTATGTTCTGTGTTGTTTGGTGTCCACTGTGAAGAGTGTTTTAGTTGGTCTCTGTGTATTGTTTTTGAGCATAGAAATAATAATAATCATTTGTTTTTATACAGGGCTTTAATCCAAAGCTCTTTAAATAGAACATATTCACATACATGGAAACATTATCTTCTAAGGTTAGCATTGGTTGCCGTTAGACACATGGGAACTGAGCAAGGTTCATTGCCCATATTGCGGGGAGGCCAGCGCGCAGGTCATATCATATCGCGAAGCATGGTAGAAGTCATATTGTAATTTGAATTAGGAATTATCATGTGGTGGAGGGGGCCAGAATGCCATTTGTGGGTGGTTTGGGCAAGGCTCACTGGGAGCATATATTGTGTGCTCCGGTCCGAGTTTCTGCTAAGGGCATAAGAAGCCAGTAACACAATACGAAACCTAGCAGATTCACTCAATGACGAAACAGACCCTACCGAACACACCTCACATCCTGAGAGAAACAAGGATGCCCGCCAACAAGACCACCATAAGACGAAAACAAGAACAAAAGAAATTATTGTTAAAAAAAATACACTGCAATCTAATCAATGCAAGATCAATGTCCAAACATGCTACAGAGATCTACGATCTACTGTACGATGGTGTAACAGACATCTTATTCGTCACAGAAACTTTGTTAGATAACAACTGCAAAGTCACACTACACAGCTGTCTACCCGGCAACTTCAAATGCACATAGATAAACAGAAAAGAAAAAAGAGGAGGAGGACTTGCAATAGCCTACAAAGAACACCTGAAAATAAAAACAGATGATCCGCTGAACATCAGAAACTGTGAATCCCTCGTCCTTCACCTGACAGCAAACTCAAAAACAATCCTCACATTCATATTAATCTGTAGACTACCGACAAATGACGCAACCTTCACAGACACCTTCATAGAAGCCTTTGCGAACCTGGTCATCAAACATGATCACATGATAATCCTCAGCGACTTCAACATATGCAGCCTCATCATGAGTTTGGCGGTAACCCATTAATGTGGCGGTAACACTATTACTGCTGCATTTAAGGCTCTGCCAAATAATGGGTTTGGCTGCATTTACCCCAAGCTCTGAGCTAGGGGTAAAATCCGCTGGGAATTTGCTGATTTTCAGTGGAATAACCACACGGTAATACCGCAGATGGTAGTTGTGCTGGTAATTCCCCATTGGACCCAATGGGGAATGAGGAATTCCCGAATGGACCCAATGGGGAATGGGGAATTGCGGTTCCGCCAAACCCATGATCCGGCACTAATAGCGCCGGGGGTTTGGCGGTAAAGCTATTAGCCCCGGCGGTAATGCTGCCAGAGTACTGCTCAACTTGTGATGAGGCAAAGAGAACACAAACTCACAAAAATCACTAATCAAGCAACTCGAGACAATGAAACTACGCCAGATGGTTAAAGGAGCGACCCACACAGCAGGACACACTCTCGATGCAATCTTTGCCGACAAAAAACTGATCTCAACTGAACCACCAATACAAATACTGTGGAGCAAACACATCATCATACCATTCTTTATCCAACTAGCAGCCAAGGCACCTGCTCAACCCCAAAAGCTCCCCGCGATCTGGTAAAGAAACTTGAAAACCGTCAAAATTAATAACTTAAAAGAACAAACAATGGAATCCTTAAAACCATCGACCACAAACTAGGACGGAACCGACCTAGACGAAAAAGCAGACCAAATCCAGAAATGGATACCCAAAACAATAGACAGCATCCCCCGGAAAAATCCTTCATCCCTTTACAAAAGAAAGCAGTGTCAGGATGGTTTGCGCCCCACCTTAATACAATGAAAAAAACAAACCAGAAACTTGAACTAGAATGGAGGAAAAAATGTGACCAGGCAAAAAGAATAAACTATCAAAAGCAAATCTGCGCATACAAAAAGGAAATTCTCAAAGCTAAAAAGAAATACTATGAAAACCGAATCACAGAAGCTACCAACACCCAAAAAGAACTATTCAACATCATAAATGAGATGAGAAACCCACCTGGATGTAACAACACACCGGTACCTTCACAAAAACTATACGATGACCTAACAGACCACTTCAAAAATAAAATCACTGACATTCATCGGATCATACAAAGCAGACCAATAAAGCAGACTGTGCACCATGCCCAACCTACCCTGGAACCACAGAACAATATGCAAAGCTTCACCCCAATAACAGTCGAGAGATTCATCAAGCTGGTGAAACATAGCACAAAAGCGGGCTCCCCAATACTCCCCTGCCCTCCAGACATCTATAAACCAATCCTAACACACGGCACGCTACTGGAATACCACAGAAACATCTTCAACCAATCGCTCTCAACAGGGAGAGTACTGTGTACATCAAACCACTCCTCAAGGATACTATGGGCAATGTGGAAGACCTCTCTAACTACAGACTGTTATCAAACATTCCCTATCCGGCAAAACTGCTAGAGACCTGTTTATACGAACAAACACTGGAACATGTAGAATAAACAACTACTATTGGACCAGGCAGAAGTCGGCTTCAGACCCATGAGAGAGACAGAGACGGCACTTCTCTCTATCTGGGATGATTTAAAGACTAACGCCGATTCCAACACAAACTCGGCACTGATACTACTTGACCTCTCTGCAGCATTCGACACAGTCAACCACAACATCTTCATCAACAGACTAGAAGAAATAGGGATCACTGACACAACACTGCTCTGGATTAAATCCTTCCCACCTGAAAGAACAGAAACACTATGGATAAAATCATTCAAATCCGCGCCACGGGACACCACCTGTGGAGTACCACAAGGATCCTCCCTATCCCCACTACTCTTCAACATCTACCTGACTCCACTAATCAACCTCATCAGACAGCACTTATTGTGCGTTGATCCACGGCCCAGAGGGTAAATTAGTATGTACCACCATGGTTGTTAGACTCACGGACCTACGGTTTGCTGCATACCTAGCGGGTGGGAAATGCTGCCGTACACAACTCAAGGCTGCATTATATTTACTAAAAAAGGTACTCCATGTGGGACTTGACAGCTACTCTTAAGTGTAGGATGTAGCCACTCTGCAACATTGCGGTGGAAGCAGTACATAAACACCACCCTGTATATACATACAATATGACCATTGTGGGCACACACATTGAGATATTCCTCTGGCTAATAGTCTATCTGGTTTTAGGTACAGTCTAATGGGAAGCCCCTGCTAGTTAATCAGCAGCATCATATCGCTACTTACAAAAGACAGCCACTTGAGGGACTGGCTTGCATCCGCAATTAGGAGTGCGGATACTATAATTGTATATTTTGTATATGTCCGTACTTGTTAATATCGGTCATTTCAAGTGACACATTTACTGTATTCATAGGCTTGGACGACTGACAGCGGTATCCACAATCACTCTGAGTGGGCCAATTGGACTCCTGCTCCATTAGTCTGGCTACGACTTCAGGTAGGTAGTGCAACAGCACATTTGCTGTCTTTTGAATTACCCCACGTGCATTGAGCTGCCCGATTTGGAATAGACATGTTTAACCCCGCCCCCTTTTTTAATACACACATATAATTGTTTCTTGTAGACACAGAACAGATATTGCTGGAATTGAAAGAAACGTGTCACGTCCTGATGAAGGCCGCCAAAGTTTAGAACCACATCCATGGTTAACAAGACGGCCGAAAGACACAGTGTCGACTTATTTCCTGGAAACATCAACAATACTGCAAACAAAGGGCAGGTCTAGCGAGAGCAAGGAGTCAAAATAACCTTGTGAAAAATATGGGTTTATTGTTCATTGATTACATATTGGAGTTTGGATCTATGAGGGATATAGATCCCAAATGAGAACAATTGAATCTTTGTTTTGTGTTTGTAAAACAAATGAGATAGCAACGTTTGTCATTGTAATATGTTTGAATGTTCAAAAGTATGTTTTTGGAAATTGTGTATATAAGATTTGTCTTTTTTAGAAAATGTACATGAATAAATATATATTTTGTTCAAGAAAAAAACAGTCATTGATTAGAAATATTGGAGGACTAATTAAGGTTGACATAAGGGCCTTGTTCACGTTTATTTTGTATCATAGGTTGAACAACAGACAGAGGGCATTAGAGCTGAGGGGAAAAATCAACAGAACAAATACATCATAGGGCCCAGGCAGCTCAAGGAGACAGGGACGATGTGCCCAAAGGGGCCATACTGGCTGCACACCAGGAAATGCCAGGGCCAAAGCAGTCCAGACATACATTAGTCTGAACACGGGGGCAGGAGGGTGGAGGAGGCATCACCACTAAATAGGCCTGCAGACGACCCACAACTCTGCACAGAATGCAGGAGGTAGACCCCCTTAGCACACCACAATGGGCAACACTGGCAGAGTCGCATACCATGGTGGCCAATGCAGAGGGGGCACGATGGAACACCACCACTAACCAACCCACTAAAAAACTCTTCGCTCTGCTTACACTTCTCAACCTCGAAACAAAACACGGCCATACTGATACAGCACAACAGACCACAAGCACTTTACTACACTGCAACAATGAAACAAACCACACATAGCCTCTCACAATAGCACACAACTACCAACCGAAAAATCACACCTACGCTCAGCGAACGGTGTAAACCTAACTGAGGCTGCCAATAGCAAATCATAACTCTGTTGTGCTTATTTTCCACTCAGTCCTACTAACTTACCCTGCCCTCTTGCTTTTCAGATCTGCCAGAACACCAGAGGACCACTCCGGTGGTGATAGTGTGTGATATAAATATCCTTTAACATAACATAATGCCGAAACCCCTTTGGTTGCTGGGTGCCTAACCTTCACTGGTTAGGCATTGAAAAGTCAGGTCCATAGATTGAGCGGATGATTCCGTTGGGAAAGTCTTAATGGGTTTTGCCATCATGTGGGAGAAGGCCGATCGCACGCGTCTGTGTATGTGGTGTGTGTGTGGTGTAACGGGCGGACTCCAGTCTTCATCGCTGGATCTTCGAGTTCTTTTTGGTGGGTACGAGTAATCTTTCCTTGAGTGCATGGCTCCGCGGCCCTGAAGGGGTCTCTGGGTGAGGCAGAACGCTTTGAAGTGGATCCTCGTAGCTAGGCTGGTGTTACGTGTTCCCGCCTGTCGAGTCTGAGTAGCGTGACAGAGAACCCTCCCAGTGGCCACCAAGTTTATCGATTAACAAAACTCAATTTCATGTTACAAAATATCACGGGAAAAGCAGTGATAAATCAAATAGATAAAGAATTAATGTAATAATCTCCTCCCACTAGCTCAGGAAAATCAGGCGCCATACAGGTTTATTACATAATTAATTAAATGCTTCCTTTGGGTCACCTCTTGACCCTGCAGTACATTTTGGCCCCTGACTGCAAAGAGTGAATGTGCTGATCCCATGTGCCACTGCAACAACCCCACAAGATTCAGTTTTGTGTCAGTGATGTGCTAGCACCTTTCGATGCCATCCCACCCTTTCTAAAAGGATGTCACAGAATTCTTTTCGGCTTGATGAGCAATCATTACGGCACCATAAAACAAAAGCTTTCCTCTCTTTTTATGCTTGATTTGTGAATGTACCGCGTACTTCCAGTTCTACGGGCCATGCCCAGCAGTGTTGCCCATGGCAACTAGCTAAATCCCAGCTTTGTTTATAGACACCTTCACGTTAGAGCTGTGCGACATCGAGGACCGGCTTGACACACTAAACACACCGAGAACGCAGGAAGGAAGCAACATTCTAACTGTAGCCACGTGTGGTAGTACGCCACAGAGCCGCAACACTGCCATTTTGTGCCGCCATTGCATAGCTATTGTCTATTGCATAGTTTTACAATTTCATTCCAAAAAAACAAGAGGGCCGAAAAAAGGTCAAAGAGACTTGCGAAGAGAGATTCCCATATGCCGCTACCTTTTTGGACTAGGCCCAGAGCTGGAAATGGAAAAATTGACTCTGGGATTCCACCTGGACGGGTGGGGTTACAGGGATGGCACGGTGGGCATAGAGGTAGAGGCATAGCAGCCAAGGGTAAACAACCAGAGTGATATAAAAATGTAACAGCACGTTTTATAGCAATGTCTTGAACAGTGCACACATCACACAATAAAGCTACCCGACAACATATAAATCATGATGTCATATTAGGTTGTTTAAAAGGCTTTTATACTGTCTCCATCACCACTGTAATGGTCTTACAATACACAGGCTTGTCTGGCTAGTAGTGTATTGGGTCCCCACCCTGGTGAAACGGGCGTGGTCTGTGTTGGGAAGCTAATGGGTGGGAGGGGGTGCGAGCCTAAAAAAGCAGGGATAAGATATGAATGAAACAAGCCGCACTCACACATTGAGCAAAGAGCGCATGATTTTTCACTTCTGATGTGAACCCTACAAAGTCATTTTAGTTTAATAAAATCTAATCTGGGTTTAAATTTAGAAATCAAGAATGAAACAAACAGTGAAAGAAAAAGAATGTCACCTGAATGAAGTCGCTCGTTTACACAACATGAAGTTTTATGTCCCCCCTCCAATTTCTAATCACCCACTGTTGGCACCTTTTAATGGCCATTAATCACCCACTTTGTCTGCAGGCATATCCACAGGCGTGGTAACAGCGGGTGCACTGTGTGCGACCCGCATTTTCCATTTTTATTTCACCAGATTCGGAATCGGGGGTTGGAGGGTCAATTTTTGCTGGTATCTGAATCGGGCCCAATGATAGGCCAGAGATGTTATACAGTGAAGAATCGCCATGATGATATTGTGAGTGCCTTTTCACCAATCTACATATGTCTTTTGTAGGTAGCTGGAGGACCAAGATTGTCTTTCCAAACCAAAAATTGCCTTTTTTAATACATACATTAATCCAGGTGTCAGAAATGCATTTGGGTGACCTGGAGCCGGTCTGAGAATTCTCTCTACCCCATCCCCAGAAATGTCATCTAGTCCTGCTTCCCGTGCCGACGATGGTGAGTGCATGGGAGGGCAGAGATTGGAGCGAGTTCTCTTGATCATGTAGCCACTGAACAGTGCATGGTCTCTTATTCCTTTCTCCTCCTTCGTAAACCCGTAATTGGTTGAGCTTAATGTCTGCTCAGTCAATCCTACAGTTTCCCTTCTGATATCCATTGACACCGATGCGCTAGTTTTTGCAGTTTCCAGTTCCACATTAGGGGCCGGGAAGGGCAGCGAGAAACTAGAAGATTGCCTCCACATCCCTCTTCTCCGTCTGATTGGTTACTTATGCTCTAGTGAAGCCACAAATTCACCTGCACTTTTTGCTTCTCTTCTTCTTCTCCATCACCATTGTTCTAGAGTAGGCACTTGTTCCATTTCCTTATCTTCTCCGCCACCCTTGCTCTAGAGTATCCACCAATCCACCTTCACTGTTTGCTTTTCTTCATTTTCTCCACATCCGCTGCGCTAGAGCAGGCACTAATTTACCTTCACGTTTTGCTTTCCTTCATCTGCTCCATCATCCCTGCTCTAGAGTAGGCATGAATATTGGTTTCTAAACCATCAATCAGCTAGACACCTCTAGTACACCAGAAGTGATCCGAACACATTGGAAACACTAGCAAATCATAAACCTCCTAATCCAATTTTGGTAATGTGAACGGAACGGCAGGCTTATCTCTGAAAGGTTGTGGATCGTTGGTTAGGTGAAACACAGCGAAAATACAACAACACAAAGGGAACAATGGGTCGTAAAATGTCACTAGGGGCCTTCAGAGAAGGACCAGGGGGACAGAACCACAATGTACCTTGGACTGTAGGAGGTCTTGGTGATCGACAGGGTCGAGTCGGTTTCAGGGAGCTTTGCAGCTTCTGTGACAGAGTTCAAGGTGGAAGACAGCTACGTATATCAGGAGGCCTGCAGTTCGGCGAGCAAAGCTGGACGGATGGCTGCAGGCTGCCCTACACGGCAACTCTGGGTTAGGAATCGTTGTTTCAGTGCTGATCAGCAGTTCTGAAGCACTGGTTGAGGCATCTCAGATGACTTTAGCGACTGTGGTGTAACAACAGTCAGTAGTGAAGTCAGTTGCAGCTCGAGGGGCTCGACTGGCTCGAAAATGTCCTTTAAGGTGGACGTCAATAGATGGTTGTCGATGCACTGCTCCTAGCTTCTTCACTGGGCTTGTGTCTTCCTTTATGGTGGATGGCCCAAAGCTGAGGAGAGTGTTCCAGGAAGCTGCCTTGTCCTTGGTTTATTTCACAGACTCCCTGGCACTTCCCACCTAGGAAGCTTCCTGCAAAGCCTAGCAGTGCACACTGTGTGCTGGCTGGGTACCAGTTCTGGAGCTGCTGGAGGGTCCCCTGGATTCAATATCTCCCTCTGTTCCCTGGGAGATGTTATGGGGAGGGATCTTGCTTCCCTTTTGGAGGTCCTGGCCTTACTTCATTGGCGGAATATGTAAAGCAGACTGTGCCTTCAGCCAGAGTCCAATGAGTTCTTTCTTCTGCTTCTGTTGAAGCCTTCAGATGATCTGCCAAAAGAGGGGCTCAGTCCTCTTTTAAAGCCAAATGGACCACAGGGATTGGTGTAGACTAAGCCTACCTTAATTAACCAATCCTGGGTCCCCACCAGAAATCTCCTGTATGCATGAGGTCCTAACCAGAGTGCTTTGCAATAGAAAAGGCAAAGGGGTGAAAACATGTAATACTAAGTACCACCCATCTTCCTGTCTGTTGTGGATCAAAGGGTCCCTCTGGTTAATGTAGCTCTGTGAGGTTCCTGATGAAAGCAGCAGGTTGCCCTTGAAGCTGCGGTGCGACCAGACTTTCTGGCTCCATCAATCCACATACTCGTACCTTCTGAATGGGGTCTCCCTGCAGGGATGTCTACTGTAAACACATTTCACTGTCAATCGATACTGAGGGTGGGAGATGGCATCAGGTTGACACAGTGCATATGAAACAGTGACGGGGTTTCCAGTCTCCTTTGTTAGCCTCTGCAGCCAGGCCCCATGTGGGCCTGTTTGAATTAAACTCTGTCTGGTATGTAAATGCTGGCACAAGCTACAGGGCTCAACAAAAGGACCAGGTGGATCCATGGAACTTTTGTTAGTTAATTAGGCTGACCATGGCAGGGGGCAGGTATGGCCCTCCCCCTTATGAGGTGACATGGTGTACTCCTGGCTGTCATATCCCAACTAAATATGACAGGGGGTCTGTGTCTGTAGGCTGTGCCCAACCAGAGTACACAGGTCTATATGTATGTTGTGCGGTGAGTATAGGAAAATGTGTGTGTATTAGCCCGACACATTTTCCAGAGGTTGATCTACCATTATTCAATTTCTTTTAAAATTTCAAAAATGCCCAGGTGAGTGCACACCCACCATGCGGATGGCCGAATTCCTTAGAGTCTCACAGTAAAAAAGTAATAAATACAAATTTAAGATACATGTTTTAACTCAAATGTGTGACCGATGCCCCTACTACTCGCACATTCACTTTCATAGTTCGGCCCACCGTCTGGGGTTTGTGCGGTGCATTTGGCCTTCGAGCAAAACAAGTTGTGAAGCCCTGCCTAGAGTACGCACTAATTCACCTGCTCTTTTTGCTTTTCTTCCTCTTCTATATCACCCCTGCTCTAGAGTAGGATTTTTTTAAAAAAATTTTTTTTATTGTTTTAATCAATAAGATTTTTACAAAAGAAGAATAGAAGACTTTTCATTTTCAGTGCGAAGCTGTAGTAGCATCAGTGATGATAAGATCGGGAGAAGTATTGGGGCCGGAACTCATCGAAGGTCATTAGGCGGACCGATCAACCTGAGGACGGTCGGCTGAGAAGTTCAGTGTTTACAAAGACCAACATTTTGTAGGTGGCCAGCAGCCACGAAGGTCTATCTCCGGCCATCAATCTGGACCAACAAACGTCCTGGTCACTTAAAATGTGCTCCGAAAAGATCTTCATCAGGTAGACTGTTCGGATCCTAGCTGTACGAGGACATGCTAAGAGCAAATGCCTAATCGATTCTGTTACTCCCGGCGTTTTGCAGAATCGGCACTCGTTCGATGGAGAAAGCCCTCTGATTGCTAAGATTTTGTTGGTTAACAGGAGATTTAGTCGCGCTCTCATTTTTAAATCGCGAGCGTGTCTAGAAGGGAACTTTTTGATGTACGGTTGTAAGTCGTTGAATCTTCTGATGTTTGGCGGGAGGTGCTGTGTCAGTTTATTCTTTAGAGCTGCCTCGCTGGTTTGGATCCAGTCGATTTCTTTCAGTTTTTTTAAAATTTTTGTGGGGTTTCTGATGAGTGTCTCTTCGTCACACTCTGTAGTAGCCAACAGAGCCTGGTTTGTTTTTGTCCAACGGTTTAGCATGTTGCTTTGGCCGTTTTCACATTCTTTCTTGATTAGATTGTAAATTGATGGATCAGGCGAAATTCTGGATTTGCGATAAAGCATGAGCATACTAGATTTCACTGTTCCCCCGAGTGATAGCAGGCTGAGTTCCTTCCTTATGACGGTCACTGAGGTGGAATTAGGGAGACCCAGTGTCCCTCTACAAAACATCGCTTCCAGTCTCGGCCACACAGAAGTGGGTAAATTCGGAAGTGCGTTGGCGCCGTAGGTCAAGGTGGGAATAACCTTTTTTTTGTAGAAATCTACAACAGGAATTAGAGAGAAGCGACCGAATTTTCTGTTGATTGCTTTGGCTTGTGCAATCAGCTTTTTTGTTGTTCTTTTGAGGTGGACTTGCATTGCCAGTTCATTTCTTGAGCCATCAAGTGTCACTCCAAGGTATCTAAATTCGGAGACTTTTTCAACCCGCTGCTTTTCCAAGAACAGAGCGTTTTTTTCCATCTTCTTTGGTTTTGTAGACAGAATCGTAAATTTTGTCTTTTTTTCGTTTATCTCCAATTTGTTGTCAGCCATGTATTTCGAGAGTTTCTTCAGTTGACGCTGCAGGCCCACGAGAGTGTGGTCCAGGAGGACCAGGTCGTCTGCGTATAGGATTCTATTCACGTGGGTGTCGCCCAACTTTGGTGGGAAGCAGCGGACTTCTTCGAACGTTGTTTGCAGGTCCCCCAGGAAGGAGATAAATAGGGCCGGGGCCAAAGGGCACCCCTGTTTCACCCCTCTGGCGGTTGGAATCGCTGGGGACAGGAGGCCATGTTGGTTTAATCTTACTCGCATGGTGGTGCCGGTGTACAGTGCTTTGATCGGCTCCAGGATCGGGGTGGGGCAACCCCAGGTTTCGAGTTTCTGCCAGAGCCGCGGGCGCTCTACTTTATCGAACGCCTGGGTGCGGTCGATGAAGATTAGGTAAAGTCGCGGTCCACCCTCCAACACTCTCCCTTTGAGCGCGCTGAGCATCAGTATGTTGGCTGCTGTGCCCAGTCCTTTTTTGAAGCCTGTTTGAAGATAGTCATGGCAGCCTGCCGTTTTGGCCCAGTTGTTGAATTCTCTCAGAACGAGCGAACGAAACACTTTTCCAATACAATCCAGAAGGGCGATCTTCTTTATCGCCCTTCTTGTAAATTGGTACGACTGTGGCCGTTTTCCATGATGAGGGAATAGATTGTAGTTGAGCACATCTTTGAAAGATTTTGCTGAGAAGAGGGGCCCATTCTTCCTCGAAGGACTTCAGGTCAACAGGTCAACGTTCGAGATGCCGTCCGGGCCTGGGGCTCGGGAGTTTTTAAGTCTCTTAATTTGTGTTGTGATGTCCTCGATGTCATCCACTCTGATCCATGGTAATGATGGCTCTGCCAGCTTCTCTGTTTGCTCTTCTTCAGACTTCTGAAACAATGCGCTGAAGAATTTGACCCAGGTAGCTTCGCTGATGTTTGAAATAAAAGCGGTTTTTCCATCAGAGTGTGTCAAATTCAGGAGGCTCCAGAACTCTCTGCTGTTGTTGGATACTATTGTTTTCAGAATTGCTTCTGAGTCCTGTTGATATAGGATCAAGCGATAATTTTTGAGCCAGTTTTTGTACTGTCGGCATCCCCCTGCTGCCTCAATTATTGCTGCCGCAGTTCCTCTCACTTTAGCTTGTCGTTTTAGCCTTCTCACCTCCTTGCGTTTTGACACCACGATGTTGTCAAATCTGTTGTGCGAGCAGTTGTGATTGGCTCTGTTGGTGGCCTTGACTTTGTATGTGACCAGTAAAGGTAAGTAGTCGATCTGCTCACTTGTCCCCCGTTCTGCCTGTGACTGGTATTTGTGTCCTAGTTCTTTTATAGCTTAAGCCGATATTTTCACTCTTGTTCGTTGGTTATTCGTGGAGAGCTGTGGCAACGCGTAATCTCTTTCCACCTGCGTTGTTGACCAAACTGTCACCAGCAAGTTATGGTCACTAGCCGGCGCATTGATCACGTCAAAAGAACTTATCACTGCCAACAACGGTGTGGACACCAATATGTGGTCTATTGTGGCGCTCGCTTCTCGCCTTGCCCAAGTCGGCAGCCGTTTTGGGTCTGGAAAGGCTGCGTCCAGGTTATGGAGTTCACGAGAGTTCATCAAATTCGACCACTGGGCTCCTCTCTTCGCTCCCTGGCTGTTCTTGTCCATACCGGAAGTGAGTTTGTCTGAGGACTGGCATGTGGCGTTGATGTCTCCACATATCAAAAGGTTAGGGGTTAACTGGGTCGACAGTGCCTCGTCGATCGCTCTTTCCATTTGTTCCAGAAAGGATGTGTCACTGATTCCAGCTGGATTCCAATACGTATTTATAATGATCAGTGGCTCACGTAGTTGGTTGGCTGGGTGGTCTTCGCGTTCAGTCTGAACTGCTTTGGTCATCAGGATGGAAGGACTGCTAAATAGCGTGGAGTCGAGTGAAAAACCACAGCCTTGACGACATGCTGTCAATATTCCAGAGGATGGGCGTCCAGTTTGTCCTTTTGTGGCCGGCGAGAGGATGATTTCGTATCCCTCAAGTGTCGGGACCTCTGTGAGCCAGGTTTCCTGTAGACATAGAAAATCATAATCTCTTAGTTCAATGTCTCCTGGTCGCATTAGATGCAAGTGTCCCCTGGTGTTCCATGAGCCTAGTCGGATGCAGGATCTCTTAGCTTTCTTGACGATCGTGAAGGCTGAACCGGACTCATGGTGCTCGGATTGCTTTTTCCTTGGTGCACCAGTCGGTGCTTTTTATAACCACGACTCAGGACCCAGGACTAGGTTGAGTCTCGAGTTGCACCTCTGCGATGGTTGTATTTGGTCTGCCAAGATCGTTTTTGTAATCGTGAGGTCCATTTTCCTATTGTTTTGTTCTTGGTTTAATCTTGGCGGCGCTTTCTCGCCTCCCTGATCCTTGTAGGCCTTCTCCTTAGTGATAGTTTGTGACTTGTGTCTGTGATTTAATTTTTCCCCTCTTGTCTCGTGCCGATGGTTTTTTGTGTACTGACGATGTTTTGACGAGGGGCTTCTCATTTCCAGAGCAGCTGAATGATCACGTTTTGGGCTTGGTCGGTTGAACCTTGTTGATCTAGTTGATTCTATGATGTCATATCCAAGTTTCAGCAATGCTTTCGTCTCGGATATCAGGAGACGAAACACAGATTTTGAAGCCACGTAGAGGTGTGAGATGGATTTGTGCTGGCTCTGGCTGGGGTCCACTATCAGCAGGTCTTTCGTGTTTATGGATCTGAGATTTGGCACGAAGCTCAGTAGTTCTAGCACCGCACCTCTATTTAGTACTACCTCGTCATCATTTCCAGGGATCTGCTCCAGCTTTAGTATCCATTTCTTCCTTTCTGTGTTTTTTACATCCTTGCGGTATTTTTCCGTCTTGGAGGTGAAGTGCGTCGCTTTCTGTTTCCAAGATTCTGTGCTAGGTCGAAGGCTTATTTTGCTTGTGTAGTGCGGCTCCGCAAAGGCAGAAGTATGACTTGAAAGCTTGGACAAGTGTCGATTTTCTTTCTCGTGTGAAGGATTTGTGGACTCCTGGTTGCCCTTGCTCGCTAAACCCCTCGGGCTCTTTGCTTTCCACTGCACCCCTTTATTCAATTTCTTACAGCAATCCTCAAGTGTTGAGAATTCTGAGCTAAATGGTTCATCCTCTAGGTTGGTCCCCGTACCCGTGTGTGCCTCCCTGTGGACGTCTCTTGTTGCCATGAAAGGAGCACACCCGTTTTGTACTTGGGTTGGCTCTTCGTCCAGATGTTGACTCATGTTCATCATTGAGTCATCTTCAAGGAAGTCTTCGGCAGATTTGGGCGAGCTCGCCGCTGTTCTGGGTTTGGGACTCCCACTAATAGTGAACAGTTGTTGGGCTAGAGGCTTCTGTCTCGTTTCTGCCCCCTGCTGTTTTTTATTTTGCTTAGTGGTAGGCTTGTTTTTCATAGCCGTTGTTGATGAGGGGGATTCTTTCTCGATCAGATAACTGAGCACATTTGAGCCTTTTGCTTTTCCGATTGACTGTTTAGGTAGTTGAGTTTGCTTCTTGTGGGGTTTAATTGGGGCTTCTTGGGCTTGACTACTCTCTTTGGAGGTTTTCCCGCCCTGCCCCTGCGCCGGCTCATCGAGGCCTGTCTGAGGTCTCCTTAAGTGAGGTTCTTTCTCTTGGTCCTGACCGATGTCACTGGTTAGATCTATAGTTATGTCCGTTTGCGTAGCGGTGGATACTGTATACCTCTTTGAGACTGTTGTAGTTATGTTCTGCTCTGTTGTCAGGATTGGTATACTTGTCTCGGTAGGTAGATTGGGAGGACCTTTATCTCTGGCCATGATGTAAGCCTCTAGAAATATCAGTTTGCTATACATCATAGCTTGTGTTGTGCTGTAGTCTTTTAGGTTGTCACTCATGGCCTCGTATAGCTTCATAAAAGGCGCCAAAGCGATTGTTGTTGATGACATAATTGCCAGAATGTCTGCTTTTTTCGAGGGAGTTTCAGCGCCTATATAATTTGACGAAGTCGACGTTCTTGTTTTTGCAGGGGTTTCTAGCACTGTGTGCTGCTTTTTGGACCCTAGCCGGGTCTCTGAGCAAGAAGAGTCCATTGGCCTTCTTTGCTTTTCGTTCACTGCAGAGGCTCTTGCCGGTCCAGTATACCTGGGGCTGTTACTTATTGAGGGTCCTGTTATTAGACTGTTCCATGTTTCCTTGCTCCCCTGATCAATTGTGTCGCTGCCCGGATGCAATTGGACTCTATCAGGTGGTGGGGCAGGCGGCCGCGGGCTCCTCGGGGTTGAGAGACCCTCACCCTTACAAGGGCTCTTTTCACCATTGGATACTGTGGCTGTCCGTCTAACTTCTGCTTGTTGGAGTGTGGGTTCACCTTTGTCTCGTTCTGCATCCATGCCCGTGTCTGTTGACTCTGATGCAGGATCGATTTCATGTGACCCATAAGTGTTTGGTGGGGTTTCCACCGCTTCCCCGTCCCCATGTGTGTCTTCCACCACTGGGCTCGGGTACTCTCCATTTGTCATCTCTTCGAAAGTCTCTGCAGGGTCTAGTACGATCGCCTCTAAAGAGGAGTCCTTTCCTAGGCCTTCCTCTTCGTTTGCTTATGTCTCCCGGGCCCTTCCTTTCCTATGCTTATCTTCCTGCGTTGGCCCGGGGCCACCAGGATGCCCCGTCTTTCCTGCAGTCCCTTCTGAGGGAGGACTCATATGTGCGACAAGCTGCGCCTTAGTGGGCAATCTTGATGTGTCATCTATTCTCCGGCATTTCGCCTGCGGCCAGCAATCCTGCAATGCTTGGAGGATTTCCGTGTCTGACAGTTCCACAGTGTTTCTGCTTCTGTGTGCTGAAGACGGCTTAAAGTAGTATTTTAGACTGTGAGTTACTGGTGGTTTTCTTATAGTTTTAATCTCGGGTGTCCTTTGTGGAGGTTGATCCCCCTCTGCTGCCTCTTGGTTTTTGTATGGCTTCGCTCGGGGCCATCTGCGGTTACCCGTCCCTTCCTTCATCCTTGTTTTAGAGGCCCAAGAGCGTACATTCTCATTTCTTTTTCTCTTGGCTTTGTATCTGGTTGGTTTGGATGTACCAACTCCCAGTTCTGTGGAATCTGCTCTCCCATCTCCTCCATCATGGGAGCCAGGCAGAAAGTCACTGTCGATCCATTGAGCAGGGGCGTGCACCATCGCCAGCACCGACAGTGCTGGCCGCCTGCTCTCTTCGCTGCCTGCAGATGGCGCTCCCTGCGTGTCGCTCGGGCGCTCCTCAGCTGCCAGCAAGCCGACCGCGTTGAAATCTCTCCCCTCTCCTTCTCCCTCTCCCACCCCCTCCCCTGTTCGGACTTCAAGCCCGAGCCCGACCCCGTCCTCGGCTGGCGTGCTCTTCCCGCCTGACAGGTCTTCCTCATGATCCCGGACCTCTGCTGGGCTGCAGACGCTTTCCTCTCCCTTGCTCGGCCTCTCCAACGGCCAGGCGTCAGCTTCCCCACTCCCGGAGAGCTCCTCCCCGGGCAACCGCCGCACCGCCACGACCTCCGCGAGGTCCAGTATCGGCGACCTAGGACCCTGAGAGGTACTGTGCGGGCGGGTGGTTGTAAGGCGGGTTGGGGGCTGCGAGTTGGGGCTGCTTAGTGGAATGTTAACTGCGACGCCCCAAGCTGGCTCATGGCTGGTGCTAGCGGCTGGGGCAGTTTTGGGAGTTTTTGGTTTGGGACACTGAGTGGGACACGGAGTGATTTCCTCCCCACTCGGTAGCCCTGCGCCTCGCTCCTCAGCCCCTCCATGTATACTTGGGGGGCTAGGTGTGACTTTGCTGTCTCTGTTGGGAATTCCTTTGCGCTCACCTTTTTTTACTGTAGCAGCTTTGAGGGCGAACGGCTGTCCAATAATGGCACTCTTTGTGCCCGCTCGTGGTCTCAGACTTTTCAGCCGGCCGCCGCAGTCCTTGCCGTCTTCCTCCTGGCTATGGCGTTGTGAAGACGATGTTTCACTCCTGGCGAGCCTGGCCACCCTGGCCGCCATGACCGCAGGACTGCACCTATTCGTCACCTACTCCGCTCCGCTGGGAAGTGGGGTTTTGACTGTTCACTTTGCACCACTTTGCTCCACCCACTGTAGAGACTGTAGATAGACTGCTCCAGAGTAGACTGCAGGACTGCCCCTACTCGTCACCTACTCCGCTCCGCTAGGATTTATTCACCTGAACTTTATGCATTTCGTCATCTTCTCCGCCGTCCCTTCTCTAGAGGAGGCGCTCATTCGCCTGCATGTTTTGCTCTTCTTCCTCTTCTCCATCACCCCTGCTCTAGAGTAGCCACTTATTCATCTTCTCTTTTTGCCTTTCTTCATCTTCTCCACCGTCCCTGCTTTAGAGTAGGCACTCATTCGCCTGCACGTTTTGCTTTTCTTCCTCTTCTCCATCACCCCTGCTCTAAAAACAACATTTTGGAACAATTGACCAACTGTTAAATAAATATTAAGGAGGATTCTTATCCCTCAAGAACACAGTCACATTTGATGAGAAGTTTTTGCCTTGAGAAAGACGGTAGTCGAAACACGTGTTGGCTGTTCATTGAGGAATATATTTGGAAAAGAATAAATTGATGGACTAAGAACATCATGAATTGTGTCATCAATAGACTTGACAATGAACGGGGACAAACAAATTAATTCATTTGGGCATAGCGCGTAGAGCTGGTGGAACATACACACTGTAGTAAACAGAAACTATATTTGCATAGCCAGAGACAGGAAAAATACATCATAACTTTTCGACAAAAGAATCTACTATGTTATTTCAAACCTATATTGGGTCAAGCTAATCAATCCAAAAAGGCTCCTTTAGCATCAGGAGTGTCTCTATGCTCCTCTCCCCTCCACCTCCGCCCTGCCGGGTTTCTCAGCCACCCCCAATACAGGAAACTCTATTTGTGAGATGACATGTGGGTAGCCCATAGAGGGTTTTGACACTGATGAATTAATGTAGATGTATCTTCATTCCAGCATAAATAGTACCTTCCGATTAGTTGTACCCACATGATATATCTCACAAGGACATGTGATGGCGTACATCGTGTGTCGCAAATAGCAAATTCTCTTAGGTAGATGCTGTTTCCAGTGAGTGGGTGATGTAATATGTCGCCTTCAATCATTTTGCTGCGGGTTCTGCAAATGAGACATGGTGACCCTCCTTTGTGTCAAAATAAACTGTCTACTCTCCAATCCGTGTCTTTCTGCTGAAATGTGCTTGTCATTTACGTCCCCACTGCATCTTCATGCCATGGCACAAACATTTGGAAATCACTTTTTTGTGTGGTGGATGAACATGTAATATAGTCCAATGAGAATTCACCATGTATTTTACCGCTCGCCATTGGTTGGAGTAAGTGGAAATGGGCAATCACTTGTATTCATTTTTTTGGATTCATTTATTTGTATTGAAGGTTTTTAGTTACAGCACTACATTTGGAGGCCCCTCATTCCTCGTTAATTTGACATTCTTGAATGCATGTTCTGCCTATAATTATATGGGGGGATTTTAAGCTTCAGGGAAAGCAAAACATCCATGTGAAGCTCTTTTTACAGTTAACACAGGCGAGGGACAGTATTTAGAATGTCCTGCAATAGACTGTATTAGTCTTTTTAGGATTAAGTTGAAAAGGCTGACTCCTGAATAAGCTTGGTACGAGATTTGCCAAGAAATGCTATATAGCAGCATCTTTCTTTAAGATAAAATGGCATAACATGCTATTTGCTTTGGAGACATTACTCATTGGCAGTGCCCTTTTTGCAAAGCATGGGTTAAACTGTTAAATCCCATGCATTCGATTAGTAGGTTTTGAAAAATGTTTTGCCACAAATGACTGTGTTTCCAAACAGATATTCATTTTTATTTTTTATTTTTGTGTGTCTTTTTCATGGAGCAACATTCCAACAAGTCCTTTCAAAGAGTAGTGGGTTAGAGGTCGTAATGTAGACTGTAGGGTAAAGCCTCTCCTCAAATCAAAGTACACTGTAGTTCCAACATTGACCCTCTCCACTCTCCAGGAACAACCATGATGTAACACCTCCAATACAAAGGTTTGGTACCTCAAACGCCATGTTGTAATGCATGTTTGATTTCCAAATGATACTTGAAAATATTAGCATATACTGGGGCCAATACCAGAAACATTTGAAGTACTCAATATCTTGCATTAAGTGTGCCTTCTTGGATCTAGAAAGGTTTTGGGGTACATGAAAATGTGTATACACTGTAGAACCCATCCTTTACATGCTTGAAGTTCAGGGGATTGGCCTATGACCCCTTCCATAGCTTTCACCCTCTTGTTGTGGTGTAGATGTTACCCACATCCACGGTGCAAATAATGGAATTAAAGTTTTTGATAGCGTGTCATGAATCCTATATCTTTGTTCAGGCTTCTATTCGTAAGGTTGATACTGCCGGGTTTGGGCGTATAACAAATGCTATAAATAAATAAATAAAATAAATAAATAAGGTTCAGGATCTTCAAATTCTTGAGCTCCCACGATCTTCAGTGTCTTGTGATCAAGAGGCATTGGGCCTCATTACGACTCAGGCGGTAAGGGTTTTACGGCGGCGTTAACAGCGCCGACCCTTACTGCCTGAGTACGAGGTCCCTTACCGCCATGGCGGACTTAACACCTGCTTTTAGCAGGTGTTAAAATCCATGGCGCTAAGGGACCATGGAGTTAATTACGCCACCGTAATTTACGGTGGCGTAATTAACGCCTTCCCCACTCCCATTATGCCCTATGGGGCAAAAATGGGAATGGGGAAGGGTAAATGGGGATTGGGGACTTACCGCCCCGCCAAGGTCGGAATGGGGCGGTAAGTCCGCCAACCACCATGGCGTAAACGTAGTTTACGCCATGGTGGTAAAGTCACGGCCCAGGCGGTAACTTACCGCCTGGGTCGTAATGAGGCCCATTATCTCAGTACCAATACAGCAGGCCCTACAGTGTGCTCCCATTCACGTGCAGTGGTGACCTGGTGGTGGTTCTATTGTATGGTTGGAAATCGTATGGCTACGTAGGTTTTTGGCTTCACGTAGTTCCTAGGAAGTGTCCGTAGGCACATTCCTTGCAGGCGCCTCTTGCATTGGATGAGGTGCACAACATTGGATGATTTGCAGTTGTGTGCCCCTTCGATCGCTATTGTTTGTTTCTGTCGGGCTGTAACGGCATCTACTTGGTCACGCGCTAGTTCTGTTCTTGATTTATTGCAACTGTGGTGGGCAGTTGCATAACAAAAACATAAGCAACCTGCTCCCCACAACATGTGCTAAAGCGCCCCACAGATTTCTTCTACACAGAGACATGTGCACCCGTTGGGCATATCTGGGGACCCCTGACTAGCAGGAACTCCCGTGGGTCACATGGGTGTCCATCACACCCCAACTAGTAAGAGACCATGTTTGATTTTTCGGTTGCTTGCATACAATTAGGGGGGGGGGGGGGTTCAATGAGGATGTTTTGCAGTTACTCATAATGGACAATGGAAAACTTGGTTTTCTAAGCTCAAGGTGTTTCCAGCTATTAAAAAGCACAAGGGAACCAGAGATGACTCTGGGCAGTGGATCACTGAAGCCATGCTTAAGTACTCCCTGTCTGTTAAAGTGTATGCAATCCAGTAAGCATAGGGGATTGTGGGTAAGACATTACCCTCCCCTTACAATTCATGATGGCAGCAAAAGACACATCTTTGCCTCTGACCTGATGCTGCACAGCATCGTAAAGTGCCAATCATGCACTTGATGGCAGGTTGCGGGTTGTGCTGCCAGGGAGCTGTAGGAAGGCGAAACATTTTATTCACAAATGCTGAAGATTGGTGGCAGCAATGGGATGTTAAGCACACCTTTCAGTATCTGTACAGTCTAAGACCCTCTGCTTCAGTGTGAAAATGGCACTTGGTATAATACCATTCCCAAAATCATTGCCAATTTGTACTGTTTCGTATTTGGCCATGTTTCTTCTTTTAAACCTATACTTTAATGTGGGATGGGGGTGGTCACTCTGTTAAGCTCCCTCATTTCTTTTTATCCTACACCCTCCATTTTTTTTATTTTTTTTACTATTGATATTTTCCTGTTCAATTTATTTTTGCACTTGTCCTTATTCAGGTCAGCTGTTTTATGAAAGCCGTTTTTTAAACACTATATTTTCCCCCATTATTATAAGTGCTGCGTTAGTAGTAAAAACAGGAGGTACTAGATATTCAGCCCGTTTCTACCTTTTCCCTGCTTTTGGGACATGCAGTGTTTTCCACATGCCTTATTCCCGGAGAAACCACATGTATTGAAAACCACAATTGTGAGATTAACTACCTCCCAAAAAATCCTCAAATTTTCACCTCACCCCAAACAGTGGAGATAAACGGTATGAAGCCAACCACGTATAAGGTTCCCCACGTCAGCCTCGCATCCTCCTGTAACATAACTCTGCTGTGTATATACGCCTCGCTGCTTCTATCTCATAACCTGTAAATTGGTGTATTCTGTGTATAACTTGTAATTTTGTAAATTGGTATTCTATGTATATTGTTGTTGTAACTTGTTGTATAAGATTATGCGCCCGGATGCCCATGGGCCTGGCTGTGCTTTACAAATTAACTAAACTTCAAACGTATATACACAGCTTTTGTCCTAAATGTTAAGGGGTGTTGAAGCAGCCATTTCAGAGGCATGCGTTTGCTGTGGGACTTCCAAAAGGGGGGGAAATGGGGGATGGCGGGGGGGGGGTAGGATGGGTGGTGCTCAGAGGGCCACATTCACATCACTGTACTGTACAAAAGAGTCAATACAGACCCTCCTATGCATTGTGTGACATGGCATTACAATAAAGACAATTACTAGAACACAATCTTTATTAAACAAAAACAATAGGATGTCAGGTTTCAGTCAAGGGTTTATTCCTTACCTGGAACATCTCTCTCTGGCTCCCAGCCTCTTGCTCCATGTTCTGGGGTTGTGTCTGGTCTCTCAGACTCCAGATGGTCACCTTGCCTCTGTTTCTTGCTTGGCTTGGCTTAGGTGATAGAGCTGTACTCCCTTTTCCTTGGTTACACTCCTCCCGTGTTCTTGCTTCATGCTGAGATTCACTTGGTGTCTTCCTTTCCCTCTGGGAATATTCCGGGATTGTACTATATCTCCCTGAATTAAATGTCCCCCTTGGTTTACTTTGTTCACTGTCTTCACACTGTGTGATTCTATTCCATTCCCCAGAATTCACCGGTTCACTCGGCTCCACCTTTATCTTGTTTTATTCTTGGGATGTGTTCTTCAACCCCCAGAGTACAACATCTCAGTTGTGTTATGTCTTGCATTTTGATTACACTCGGTGATTGCACTCTACTCTCTAAAACTGAATATTTCACCTGGTTCTGCCCCTTCACCTTGATTATGTTCTGGAATTAGGCTCTGTTTTCCAGTATGCAGCATGCCACTTGATTTACTTCTTTCACTCTGGGAATGTGCTCTGCCTCCCAGAATGCAGAATTTCACTTGGTTAACTTCTTTCAGGTGCTAAGGACCACCACAGAGACTGTGGCTCTGGGTTTCTCCTTAGTTCTGTATGCTTGTAGAGTTCCATTATTCCTCTGTCTTTACTCTTTACTCCTGATGCTCCATGCTGGTGCTGGTCCTTGCTTCCGGTAAACGCCTTTCAGTGTAGGGTCTCCTCAGGACTCCATGCTCCCCAAGCATCTGGTTCCTCGGCTGCATCTTTCATTTAAGGATTCCATCTGTGGTGCCTTCTCTGCAACACCTCTGGTGTTTGGATCACCCGTCGTGTTGCTCACCTCCTAACCCACTCGGTCTGCTCACAGCATCTAGTTCCACGGCTGCATTTCTCATTTACGGATCCAATCTCTGGTTCCGTTCCTGAAACACCTCTGGTGCTTGGATCACACTTCATGTTGCTGACCTCCTCACCCACTCTCCTTCACCCAGCATCTAGCTCCTCAGCTGCATCTGTCACTTAAGGAGCCCATCTCTGGTTCAGTTCCTGAACCACCTCTGGTGCTTGGATCAAGCTTCGTGTTGCTGACCTCCTCACCCACTCTCCTTCACCCAGCATCTAGCTCCTCGGCTGCATCTGTCAATTAAGGAGTCCATCTCTGGTTCCGTTCCTGAACGACCTTTGGTGCTTGGATCACGCTTCGTGTTGTTGGCCTCCTCATCACTCTGTCGGCTCCCAGCATGTAGTTGCTCGGCTGAATTACTCATTTACGAGTCCCATCTCTGGTTCCATTCCTGAAATCCCTCTGATGCTTTGGTCACACTTTGTGTTGTTGGCCTCCTCACCCACCCTGTTTAACCCAGCATCTAGTTGCTCAGCTGCATCTCTCACTTAAGGATTGCATCTCTGGTTCTGTTCCTGAAACACCTTTGGTGCTTGGATCACGTGTTGCTTTGTTGGCCTCCTCACCCAACTCGGGTGCTTCCTCTCTGACATCTTTTTCTCCACCTGTGGTGTCCCCCAGGGATCTAATCTCTCCCCCTGGCTGTTCAACCAGTATCTGGCACTCCTTGCCCACCGCATCGCCACTCTCTGCCCCAACTTTCAGTGCTATGCGGATGATACCCAGCTCATTTTCAGGCTACCCTCGGCCTCCTCCTCTCCCTCCCTCATCTCTGACTGTCTGTCTGCTATCCAGGAATGGTGTGCCGCCAATGACCTCTGCCTTAATGCCAGTAAGACTGAGATTCTGCTCATCGGCACACCCACTCCCTCCTTCCCTGCAGCTCTCTGGCCGGCCTCTCTTGGCCCTCTTCCTGCTCCTACCTGCAAGACAAAAAACCTCGGGGTTATCTTCGACTCCACACTCTCCTTCTCTCCTCATATATCTGACGTCTCTAAGAAGTCACACTACCAGCTGCACCTCCTCAGAGGTATTCTTCCCAAACTCTCCTTCCCCCAGAAGCTCGCTGTCTCCCGAGCCCTGGTTCTCTCAAAGCTGGACTACTGTAACAGCCTCTATCTTAATCTGCCTGCCTCCACACTCCGCCCTCTGCAACTCATCCAGAACAGAACTGCGAGACTTGTCCTTGGCGTCAAGCCCAGGGACCGTATCTCTCCAGGACTGAAATCTCTACACTGGCTCCCAGTGGCTGCGAGGGTAAAGTTCAAAACCCTCTGCATTGTCCACAAGGCCTTCTGGGGCCTGGGGCCTAAATACCTTCAACTCTCTCTTCCTAAATATCTTCCTTCCCGAGCCCTTCGCTCATCCGTCTCCAACTCCCTCAGGGTCAGCCGCTTCTCGAAGCAACGAGCGGGGGTAGATCTCTCTCCGCGGCAGGGGCCTCCCTCTGGAACAGCCTTCCTGCCCCCTTGAAACTTGAGGAGAACCATCTCCGGTTCCGGAAGCACCTCAAAACCTTCCTCTTTGCTTCTGCTTTCTCTCTCCCTCTCCCCTGCTAATTCTTCACTGAAACTGCACTGAATCTGCAACTGGGCCACTCTCACCGACCTCGGTCCTGGGCCCAGCCACTCTCCACTTGCACTGCCTCCCTGGCAACCCCTGCACTGCGGGACTGTCTCTGTAGCCCTACAGCCCCCCCTTCCCAGCACTTGTTCTGCACTTTCCTTGCACTTGCCACCAGCTGACCCTTTTATTTATTTATTCTACTTACCTTGTACTGCACTTCCCCCCTCTCCTTCCCCATGCACCTCTCCCTTCCCCTACCCCTGCACTTGCGCGATCTGAATGACACCTGGCCTAGTAGGATCGTTGTCTGTCTTCCCCTTGTTCCCCCCTCCCTGCCTCGTCGCGCCTTGAAACACTTGTGTATCGGCGCGTTACAAATGCCTTATCATATCATATCATCATACCCACTTTGTATGCTCAAAGCATCTAGTTCCTTGGCTGCATCTCTCATTTACGGATCCCAACTCTGGTTCCATTCCTGAAACACCTCTGGTGCTTGGATCACGTGTTGCGGTGTTGGCCTCCTCACCCACTCTGCTTCACCCAGCATCTAGATCGTCGGCTGCATCTCTCACTTAAGGATCCCATCTCTGGTTCAGTTCCTGAAGCACCTCTGCTCCTTGGATCATGCTTCGGGTTGTTGGCCTTATCACCCACTCTGTCTGCTCCCAGCATTTGGTGGCTTGTGCAGGTCAACTGGTCGCTGACTCTCGGGGGACTCCATTTCTTCACTGCCTGTTATGTGCCTTTCACTGTAAAGTCTTCTCACCTACTCTAAGCGCATTCAAATAAACGATCCTCACAAGTTTCCAGTTCTGTAATGATTGTAAGGTTCACACTTGTTAGTGATTATAAATTGTTATGTTTTAATCTAGTTGTTCCACATTCATCATAAGACAGAAATTCTTTGCATAGTTTCATTCCTTATAGAGCTTGTGCCCATCGTGACATTAAAAGTGAAATTATGCCATTTTTAAGTGAACTTGTGCCAACATTTCTCTGTACGTGCAATTCTTTCGCCCTTTCTTGGGCTTTGTCAAGGCACTTAATATAGAGTTTATTGTGCCATATACTGTTCATAATATACATTTATAGCAAACTTGTTTTGGGATATAACACAGATAGGGATCATTTGTTCACAGAATGAAAGTTTTGTTTCTTGTAGTTCCTGAATGAACAGACCTCTGTGGTTCTTTGTTATCGGGGGTATGTACACTTTGCTGGGGTCCTGTTTAAGATTGGGATGGCTGTAACTGCATGCCTTCCATCTTCTGGCTTGTGCCACTTTGTGTTCACTTGTTCTTGTCTGTAGCTGATTTGGGAAATAAACGAAGCCCCAAGCAGACGGCAGGATCCCACCAGGGAATGATACAATCAGCTACAGACAAGAGCAAGTGAATGTATCAGCAGACGTTTGCAGGAATTATATTTGTACTAGTATTTTCTACTGCAGGAGTCTGCAACCTTTGGATCGCCACATGTTTTGGACTACAACACCCATCAATGTTAGCCAGCGTAGCCAATGCGGAAGGGTCATGGGAGTCGTGGTCTTAAAAACCTGGAGTGGCTCAGGTTGTAGACCCCTGTTCTGCTGGATTGTAAAATGAGCATATCAGAAGCATCCCAAGCAGACAGGCTGCAATGGCCCTTTGCTTGAGCCTGCCCTGCCCTAGGGAATGCTGGAAAGCGGGCCAGGCAGGCGCTGAAGTGGGCTTTCATCCTCTCTGCACCGCTGCGGCGGACTCATACCCCCGTTGCGGCATCTGGGCGAGCCTGATCTTGCTAATGTGGATGTATCAAAAACCTTGAATTTCTCTATTGCTATTTTCCTTTCAGGGTGAGAGTGAATGTCTCAAGTAGAGATGTGTGGCAGGAATCGACTAGTCCAGTGCATGGACTGCAGCAATGCAGTGCAAAAACGGCTGCAGGCATCACCCGCGTAAAATCAAGAGGCACCCTTAATTTGGTGCATTCACAATGCTGGTGCTTTCAGGTAGAGCTCTTGAAGCCGCCATGTTCAGCAACATATTGAAATGGAGGGCGGCAGTGAAACGCTGCAGTGTTGCTTGCCGATTTGCGGGCCATTGTTTGCACCTTCCTGGCATCATCTGGGAGCTTTGCAATTTACAGGTATTGATGTTCTGTAAATATAGTCCAAATCCCTCATGGCTTGGAATGGTCATTGATTAACTGATGAAGTACTCCCTTACGTATTGATTTTGATGCTGATTGTGTGTATTTTTTTGTGATCAGTTTCAATCATGCTCCCTTGTGGCGTTGCCCTGTGGCCTGTTCTTCCTGTCCCCATCCTCACCAATGATTTCATATCAGCCACCCTGTTAGGTGGCGCCCATTTGGTTTTGTGTTTATAACTGTGTGTGTTGTGGTCTACGTGTGTGTGTTTACATCATGAATAGTGGGTCTCTCCTCGCCTTCAGTGTTTCATCTCATTTTCCTTTATCACAAGGCCAGTCTTTGATTATTTGACCCAACCATCGTTGAATCAAATTTTAGTTAATTTGATACAATTTGTTAGCAGATTTTAATAAATACTTCAAGCATAGAAATCTCTCTGAGCTGAATGGGGTTTTGAGGAATGTCGAATTATGAAAAGGATGAGAATACAAGGTGGCAGCCTTTTGCAAATCTCGACCCCTCTACGCTGTTACACCCAATTTAAGGTATAGATGAGAGCTTGAGGGATCTGGCAGCGTTTTCTTATCTAGGTACCAGGGACCTTGTGGAAGAGCCCCCAAATGTTCCAGGATCCTATGATTCGATCAGAAACCGGTGCAATACTATTGGTGTCAGGGAGATGGATCAGGACGGATTTACTTTGGCGATCATTCAGACCACCCTATGCTAGATCCACTGGAGTTTGAAGATGGCCTAATGCTTAAGGGTGTGCTACCCACCCTGTGTGGTTTTCAGGACGGCGTGTTTCACAGAGTGCTTTATTGTCCGAGGGCTGTGTTTTCCCACAATGGCTGGCAGTCTCGATGCTGTATATTTTCTTTCGGGGTATTATTTCCAGGTGCCTGTGTTTCCCCACCCTGTGTGGTTTTCAGGACGGCGTGTTTCACAGAGTGCTTTATTGTCCGAGGGCTGTGTTTTCCCAGAATGCCTGGCAGCCTGGACGCCTGCTCCCCGCGTCTTGCCGGTGCTATTTCCAGGGCCTGCGTTGGAATTGAGCGCATTATCATCCCCGGGACACTGTCTGCGGCTCGGCGGAATGCATTATTTTGATGTCATGAGGCCTTCAGGGCACTCGTTATGGGATGTTCTCGTTGTCTTGCGCGCATTATTTGCAAGGTCTCTGTTTGCCATGAGTGCGTTATTGCCAAGAGGCTGCATTTACCTGGGCACTTTATTTCGATAACATTATCTTAATCTCGAGTGTATTATTCCCGGATCTTGTCTTTTCCTCCGGTGCATTTATTCTCGGATGCTGCTTCTGACATGGGCGCCTTATTCGCAAGAGTTTATCTTTGCCACGGGCGCATTATTTCTATAATGTTATTTGTGTCTTCCGTGTATTGTTTCAAGGATGTTCTTTTTGACCTTTCGAGCGTGATTTTATTTTTTGAGGGTGTTGTCCTCTCCTTGCTTGAATTATTCATCGTTGTTTCCAGGATGTGTTCTCTGAATGGGTGTCTGACTGGCCTGTCTTTATGTCTTTATGTTATCTTGTGAAGCTTTTATACTCTGCCAATCACCACCGTTGTGACCTTACCGCGCCAGTACCTTATCTGAGAAATGGCGCATTGCGCCCCCGGCCGGGGTAACCAGACCATGGTCTGTGGAGGAAGAAGAAAGGAAAACAGGGCACAAGATGGCGGCAGGTAGAAGCCAGAATGAGCTATGGACGCACAGAGCTAAGAGATTGGGGGGATACTGGTGGCATTGTGAGTGAGAGAATAGGATTGTTTGAGTGGGGGTTCGTGTGTAAGGGTGTTATCAGTGCAGTAATGTATGATATGATAGGTTATTTATAACGCGCTTAATAGCCGGATCAAACCTGTGGTGCTCTGTGTCGTCTTGCTTCCAAGGCGAGCACGTCGCCCCTGAGCTATCCTCCCGAGATAATTCACTCTTCCGTATCAGCCCATGTCGGGGATGGTTTAAGGGAGGGAACGAGTCAGATCCTGGGATTAGGTGGGTGCATTTCTTGATGCTCTCTCTAATTTGCACAAAACTCCTTTCTGGTGTTCCATTCTTGGCAGCCCATGATTTTGGGATTTAAAAAACCGGGTTAATTCAAGGCCTCCAAACCATTTTTGCCTCCATCATAATGTGTAAATATGTATGGGTCACAGAGCCAAAAGTTCTGTTTGCTGTGAATTTTCACTGGTCACTTTTGGGGGTGCAAACCGCCGTGTTATACCTCCTAAAAGAACCTTGTGCCTCACTTCTCCTCAACCACACCGCTCGCCATGACCTCCCCCACCCAGCACTCCAAGAATAATTGAAACATTGTTTTCTATATCCCGTGCATCAAATGTTTTGTATACAACAATGCTACGGGTCATGTTACAGGGTCCTATGGGAGTCTGCAGCCGCGTGCCTTCTCTTGCAGGGCCCTTATTGTCACTTGTGGTTGATCTCGAACTCTCCTGCATGAATCTCTGGAAAATTTTGAGGGAACCAGAAAAATACATTTTGGTGAATTCAGCTAATTGCCAAACATGTTCTCCCAGCTCTAGTCATGGAGAATGGCAGTCCGTCCTCCTGGTAGGCAACGTCCTGCCCCTCAGCATGAAACAGAAGGGATCCTGCCCACGAGTCTCCACAGCAGGAGCCTGTTGTGCAGCGTCGGACCAAGAGGGACATTTCACTCCCTTCACAAAAATATATTTCCTCTACCTCAAAGAAAATTAGCAAAAGTCTCAAACTCTCCGCCCCCGCCATCTTCTAAAACTAGATGGTGAACATCATGTTGGTGGGGCCTTACTTGGTGGACATGGAACGCCTTTTTGGGTCACCATGGTGATTGTTTTTCTTCTGCCTGGCTGATATCAGGCACTTGCTGTTAGCCAGGTGTTTTTCAGAGTGCCTTCTTTTACTAGAGTGATAAGCCAAGCATTTTGTCTAAGGTGGTTTGCTGCTTTAGTCCCCCACCAGTGGCCATAGTGTTTCACAAGCCTTTGTCTGGCTCAAAGGTTGGCCACATTGTTCTCAACAGCCTCCATTTTTAGGCGAGCGTATGATCTCTCGTATTATCTGTTAGGTTCTGGGATAGCCCTCCAAAGCTTTCCTGATCGAAGGCTGAAGTCATTACATATTGTCCAAGGAGATCATCTCAAACTGGCGGAACCCCAAAAACGTGATGACGTACGTCTTTGTAGTCAAACAGTCAAACAGCAGCAGAGAAGAACAATGAGCCATTCTTCTGCAATGGTTTACCTGAGGCACTTATCATCCTTTCTCGGGTCCCATTAAACCATTCAAATGCCCATTTGTCTCAGGGTGGAGACAGATCGGGAACTTTTTTTTATCTCCATACCCCAGAGTGGCTGCATTGTTAGAGGGCACAAAACAGCTAATATAGCCAAAGATGCTCACCAGGGATTGAACCCCTATAGGAGCAGAAATGTTTCTGAAGAGCAGTGCCACAAATGCCATTTGTTCCCAGCAGAGATATGATCTTGTAGGTTTGTTGCTACTGGTGGGATGTTTCTGTGGCACCGCCCACTTCCCTTTCGTGTGCTGCTCCATCCCCCATGTGGTTGGCCAACTTACACTGGGGCTTATTTGTATGACCCAGGAAGACCTTATAAGAGTACTTAGAGTAGCTCCCGATGCGATGCTTAATCATGAGATGAACCTTACAAGGTGTATTCATGCAGCGCCCATTCAAACTGGTCCTTCAGTTGGGCTGTCTCCTGTAACTAGGGTACTCCTGAGGAATATTTAAGAACCTCTGGAGTAGAACATCCTCACGCACATGAGTTTTGCCCACATCTCATTAAGAAGACAGCTTTGCCTCCCAGCTGTACCATATTAATTAGCATAGTTAAGGGTGTGCTGTCTAAGGGCTATGAGGAAGTTGCAGCCACACCAAAGGGTCTTCACCAGTCAGGCATATCCTTCCTACCCAAAAGATTGGTAGTCATATTTTTGGGCAAACAGAGCCTCAGCTAGTGGGCTTCATTATAGCAAAATAAAGCATGATGATGATGATGATGATGAGTCCTTCCTTTATTGCTTAACCTGTATGGACTTATGTGTGTATACTTGGTTTGCAATCTTAAAGCCACCGGTGCCGAGTCCTGTTTGAATAATAAGGGTGATTGTGATCAAGTTGTCTCCAAAAGAGGGATTTTCAAATTTTGAGCCTGCCCAATATAGAAGGTTATGTAAAGAAGAAATTGGAATCCGAAATTTACGCCAGCACAATACATTTGCCAAAATCTTGTTGTGATTATATTGGTAAGATGTTTATTTGTTATTTTGCTGTGATTTAATGAAACTTGTGTCTTAAATTTGGAAAAGTCCTCGACACGTGTTTCCCCACTTGACACATAGTGGTTCGTCAGGAGGATAAACGATAGGTTAACATTGATTGGTCTTTAATATGGTAGTTCTAGAAGGCTAGACTCCCTCCTAGATAAAGCTGTTTTGAAATTCTCCCTTATTTGTTCTTATGTTTGTCCTAATGGGTAATAGCTAGGATACGATTGTCCTTGCTTGCGTGTGGTTGTTACCACGGCAAGATTGTATGGACTTTCATCAGCGAGGTCAGTTCCATGCCTTCGAGCGGCGCCACCTAGTGCTCCCTTGCAGCATCAGCTGGCTTGGGCCTGTTCTTGACTCTACTCCCTGCAGATGAGCTTGCAAGCAGCATGTCCTTATTTTTTTTTACAGTGCAAATCTCTCTCATGACCAGAACAGACCCCATACTCTACGCTCCCTGGGTTTTCATGAAGATGTTAAGCCTCGTTGTCATCCCTCCTGAAGCCAGGCCACCTTGAAGGGATTGTGGCTGGGCTCCCCCAGTCTGGCGGTAAGAGAAGAGGGGGTTTTGCGTCTGACCCACCTTCTTTGCCTCCTGGTCATGGGCCTGCTGTTGGTGTGCGGGGCTTTCAGATGCTCCAGCACTTTTGGCTTTTTTGCCTTGTTGCCTGCTTGGAGGAGCTGGGTCAACGATGCCTTTCATGGGTTTGCTTACAGCTAGACGTCCACCATCTTGGAAATTATTGGGTCACATCAGGGAAGGCCATTTCGTCCCCGACCTCCATAGTTCTCTGGTTTCTCTGAGATTTGACAATAATCAGGTGCTTTTATTTCACATGTATTGCACAGCTGATGAAATATTACATCTCTCCCCATTCATTGTAAAATGTGACCACTTAAATTAGGGGACACCCACCCGAGGTTTTCCAGATGTTTTGGCCTACAACTCTCATGAGCCCTCACCATTGGGTCCGCTGGCTAGGTTGGAAGCTGGCCATATTCTAAAACATCTGGAGAGGCAAAGCTTGCCGACTCCTGATCTAGGTGAGCAGGACATTGGGAGTTGCATTAGCCACCTACGATGAGACGCTGGGCCCTGAAATGTGCTCTCTATGTCACTGCTGGTTTTGAAACACACTGCTGAGTTAGCCAAAGTAACCCACCTTTTTCGTTTTGCAAGATGCTCCCAAGGGTGCCCTTCTAGAGTATGGGTGATGCTACCATAGGTAGCAGACTCGGTAACGTAATGGCGCTCGGGAGGTCACAGGCACACCAGTAGCAGAGAGTGCACAGCAAAACAATTAACCGGCAAGGCACGAGTACACCGGAAATCACCCCTAGGTGGACCACTGCTCCAGGCACAACAAAAGACAATGGGCCTCATTACGAGATTGGTGGTAGTCATGGCGCTATTTGCGCCATGACTGCCACCAATAACGTGTCCGGTCCGGTCTCGTTCAATGGGGACTTACCGGTGTAGTCCGACCTTTGCGGGACCGGTAAATCCCCATTGAAAAAGCCATTCCCCATTCCCCATTCCCATTAAGCCCGGGAATGGGGAAGGCGCTAATAACGGTACCGCAAATTGCGGTCCCGTTATTGGCTCTGAATTCCCTTAACGGGTACTGGCCATAACGCCTGGTCAGACCAGGCGTTAAAGGAGGGACACGCTAAGGGAACTCGTATTGGGCGGTAAGGGATTACCGGCACCGGTCTCCTTACCGGTGCCCGGTATCCCTTACCGCCCTACTCGTAATGAGGCCCAATGGCATACATCAAATCCCAACCAGCCTAACTACTTCCACTTAAGACCCGCTCCATGTATTTCAGACATAGAAACATGGTTTCTGCTCTGACATTTAGTCCCCTTTGCAAAAGTGGAAAGATTTGGAAACCAATGCCAAAATTAAAACGATTACCAAATATCTGCCATGATTCGCATGCAAATCTGTTAAGAATTTAGGAAAAAAAAGACCACAGACATTATACAACTTTCTAATAGGCAAACACTGTTAAGGGGAAAAAAAGCAAAAGGCACATTCCTTTGTCCAAGTTGCTTGAATATGAATACCATTATCAAACGCGTGGCTTTTAATCATCCCAGAAACAGCAAATCAATCTTAAAAACGATGCTCCCTGTCTGAGTCCTTATGTTATCTGTATGCTAGACTGCCCGTGGCTTCATCTATGTGAGTGAAACTGCCCATTCAGAATGAGAAAGGCTTATTGAGCAGAAACCAGGGAAGGTATGAATGAGCACTTGGATTGGAATGTATTTTTGTAATTGATTGATATTTCAGCGCTTTGCCGTAAAGCGCTGTATACCTTATAAATAAAGGCTAAATAAATACGAATAAGATCGCTGCGGTTGATGTTTCTTTGGCATAGGTGTTTCAGACTGCAAGTACCAGCATGCATTGGGTGGTGGGGTTTGTTCTTCCCGTTCATATGATCACATGATTTAAAAGCATGATAGCACACCTGCTTGTAGTCATTTCTAGCTTCCAAGACTTCCTTTGTCATTTTGAGAGGCGCTTGCCATTTGGCAGAACAATGGTTCCCGGACACGAATAGGTTCAGTTATTTAAGTTTATGTTGATGGCACCTGGTAGGCCACTGGTAGGGAGTATATATAATATGGTGTTGTTGGCTTGTTAGGGTAATTGGGTATGTTTTTGTACTGGCCTGACAAGGCTTTTCTCTGTTATTTTTGTATCGCACCACTTGAAAAATTGATTATTGGTCTGATGTTAGTGATTTAAAATTTGAAACTGGATTCTAATACATAGGATGAAGTGAGTATATATGCTTTGACACTGAGATAAATCCTTCTCTTATTTTGAATTTAGCATCTGAGGGCAACGGGTTACCAGTTTAGTCTAACCCTCCTACTGTTGACTAACAACTAAAACGCCAAACGAGCTCTAATCACCCCCTGCACACGCTTTACTAAGGGCCGGATTTACAGAGTGATTTTCAATGGGACTTTCCCATTCAAAAAGTCTTTTGTAAATCAGGCGGTAAATGTCTGGTCTGCAGCAGCCCAAGCAGCAAACTGAGTATTCGCACCGCAACGGAAAAACGGTTTGATGACACCCCTTCATCTCTGTTATACTCTTTTGCATAATCTGTTTGTACTAAGTATCCCCTGTAACAAATGTTGGACTACTTTCTTTTATTGACTACCAGTGTGCAGGCTTGTGTAGACAGGCAAAAGTGCAGGTGCCTACAGCTCCCCCTAGCTGTGACAACAGGCAAAGCTGTGCAAATTGGACCACTGTATATCCTAAGGCAACAGCTCCTTCTAGCGAAGCATTCTGTGCATCCGGGCAGCCTCTACTTTGCATGACGGTGTCAGCCAAACATACATCTGGCCTTTTATTATTATGTAAGATGTATATACATATGGGATTTACAAAGCGCAGATCTTGCTGGAAAGGAACACAGCGCTGAACAACAGGGACACCGCACCGGTGAGTTACAGGGTGGAGGAGTAGCAGACTACCCATTCGCTTTGTGTGCATGATATTGCTTTTGCTTCTTTACAGTTTTTTCTGAATTCGCTGACCAAAATACATTTCATAGAACCCTAATGAAGCTCTACAGTCTTTGAAACACGTTTACCCTCGTGTTCGTTTCAACCATTATGTTTTTGAAAATCTTTCAACTCTGAATACAAATGAATACCCTGTTTAAAGGTTTTGCATTTGGTCGCTGAACATAACCTATCCACATCGCAGCTGAGTCTCTTTTTGCCCAAAACTGTTTATCTAAGCACTGAGCATCCTGTGTTTCCAGTACCTAATTATACAGTTGGGCAAGAGTACTGAGAGAGGATAGTCAGGCATCGGGCCTCATTATGAGTGTTGCGGTAAGGCAACAACGGCGCCGGTAGTGCTACGGGCGCCGTTGTTACCTTGCCGCAACATTCCTGCTCGCGGGGCCGCTCTGTACGCCTGTTCAGACTAGACGTGCAGAGCGGCACCCGCGAGCAGAACAGGATGGTAGCAACGGGACCGTTATGAACGGTACCACTGCTACCACCCTCCCCATTCCCATTGAGCCCTATGGGGGCTCAAATGGGAATGGGGACATACCGGGTCCGGGTCCCGCGAATGGAAATTACCAGGCCCGCAAAGGTCGGAATGGCCCGGTAATTCCCATTTTTCGGTACCCGAGTTTGGGGGTGGCCATGCTGGTAGAAAAGGCCACCCCCAAACTCGTAATGAGGCCCCTTGGCACTATAGAAATGATATTACTCGCTTACTCACTCACTCGTTCTTTCTGCAGCCCCACCCCCACACCCCTCTTGGGACTTCTGGACATATGACCAACTTACTCCAACCAGAATCACATGCATTTCACAGCATCAACACATCAAACGGCAGCAGTGTTTGCACGTCATCATTTCAAGAAGTGCTTTGCAACTACATCTGGTGGCTGTCCCTCACACACCCTTCATAGTCTGAGCTTGCGCGGCCTCTCTGTTCTCTTTGTGTTAAGATGCAGACTTCCAGCTGCAGACAGCAATGCTGAAGGAAAATACTTTACTTTCATGTTTAATGACATGCACTGATGAAATATTAATCATGGTCAACTTTGAGAGGCAAAGAAGAGCAAACTGCGGCCACAGGTCTCATTGTCCACTCAAAACATTAGCCCCCCCATGAAACGATGTATGCAACAAGCGCTCAGATGGCCACATGCTAGACTGGAAACCGCCCACAGATACGATAGACTGGGCCAATTACTATGTAAGATTTCAATGCATAAGTGGAGTGGGGGGTAAAAATCACACCTGCAAGTTAAATTCCTTTCGTCTTAAATGTCTCAATAGCAAAGATAACAGATTATCTCGGCTATTTTAGACACATTGTTCTAATAACAATAAGTTAGGCAATGTTAGCCTGTTTAGCTATATTACACACAGTTGTAATCTCCTTCATCAAAATATACAACTTGGTGATATGAAATTTGTAATGATATATCAATGTACCAAAATCTTCCTAATCAATTGATTTTTGGTAAAAATGATCAATAAATGTATCTTGCTCGAGCTAGTCTACCAATCTGCCAACACGTGTTTCGAGTCTGATAGACTCATTCCCAAGGCAAAGTAAATAATCTAACTGATCAATTTCAAGTTCCAATGGCCATCATCTTATCTTGCCAATAACATTGTTATGACAGTCAATATAACAAACTACAAGGATCATAAACAAGAAAGAGAAATCAACGTAATAAATGCTTAAACCAAGACAAAAATATAACACACAATCCAAATTCACAGAAACACATAAGAGAAAGAGATACACAATACAAAGTCTGTTCGTTAAGTAAGCGCATGTGTACTCATCACACTTACTATTAAATAGCAGTGCCTATTTTATTGTGAAATTATTAATAGCTTGGTAAAATGTGGATTTTCAGAATGTATGTGAAATGAATTGTCTTTATTATTAATTGTTTTGTGGACATGTGTCTTAATGGACATTTAAAAAAACAATTTTATAGATTCCACGCAAATGTTAATTTCGTTATCATGATTCCCAGTGTAGATGAATTGTTACGGCCTCTCAAAATTCCAGGATGATATGGATACAATGGGATATCATTTGTGAGCGTATTCCCCTGCACATTCCTCATCAGTGATGATGTTGTTAATCATACTTAATGATCCTTCCTGTAAGGCTGCTGTAATGACAGTGAAACTGTATTAAATCTATGTTCCATCCCACCTGCATTCATTCTGGCTGCCAGTCGTCTTCAGGCCGGAATGCGATAAACACACCACCTTGTTAAATATGAAGGAGGCATTCCTGTCAATCATCGATGCCAGTGTCACTGCCACATTAGTTCTACTGGGTCCCTGGTCTATGTTTTACATCAAAGACCATCAGGAAGAGCTTCCAAAGCCCGTGCCTGCTGGAATAATGGGCTGCGACTCTCCGGAGCAACAGGTTCCCCAGATACAGCACCACAAGGCACCTCAGGCCTGCCTCAAAAGTGAATCTTAGCCTAACCTCCTCCAAAAAGCCGAGGCAAAGAGGGAAGATGCTGACCCACTTGTGTTTGACGCTTTGAAACTACCAACCCCCAGCTGTGAGGGGAAACAAAGTCTGGAATTCAGATCAGCGTGTTCTCCATCTATATATCATTTTGAAAAACTGCTCAAACTATTAATTGCACTTAATGCCGAAGAGGCCTACAGTAATAGTGTAGACGTGTAACCCCGGAAGCGGCCTCACAGTTCCCTGCACAAAGGTCTTCTGGAAAACATCCTAAATGCTAGCAGTGCATAACCGTTGCTCCTGTTCCCCCCACCACTCTGTCTTTTTCCCCTTAGGGGGCACCGTGAAGCAACTTTTGGATACATGTTTTGCACCCTTTGTAAGAAACCTATACTCTTAAGTGTGAGGATTGAAATCACCTCCCACACCATCAAATCAGAGTCTTGCAATTCTATGCCCTTTCCACCATACCCCCAAAAATCTGCATTAATCCCTGCATGACCTCCTCACTACGGCATTTCCAGAAACACACAAAGGGCTCCCTTTGTAACCCTCATGGAATCCAACCACCAAACCTCTCAACAGCTTCCAAGCAATCATCAACTCCAGTGCAGTCTCAACAAGACCTCAATCCTGGCAGTCGTCTACAAGAACAGCATTGTGATGACGCACTGGCTCACTCGGCGGTAGGTTTAATGCCACCCCCCATTTGGTGTCCCACAGTCCAAGGTCAGAATCCAAGGAGTCCAGATCGACTCAAAGCTCAGCATGGACTGGAAACTAACCCACATCACCCAAATGAGACAATACTGCATACACCATCTAAATAAAGTGGAATCTGTCCTGAACTAAAAATGAAGAAGTCACAATAGCACGGGCAATTAGAGAAACACAAAAAACATTCCGTCCATGGCTTGCACCCAACTGTCCTCGAAAAACAATTTCCAAAACTGCAAAAAAAACAGAAATTCTGCATTGTGAGGGGATAAATCTTCCCACTCAGGAACGATCATCAAATAATGCTACTAGCTGGAAGACACGTCATCATCCGGTTCAAAACCACCTCCATGAATCATAGACATTGCGCACTGGCATACCCTCCAAAAACTTCAAAAGAGTATCTGTACACCTCAGCATACAATCCTCACACGAAGTGCATTGCACTGACAAGAATGAAACAACGGGAGGGTGGAATTCTCAGTAGCAGGACCTAGAGCCTAGAACCCAGTGGGTACGAAAAGGTGGCCAATTGCTGGGGAAATGATCTATTTTGCAAGCAACCTGACCTCAGTTCCAAAAAACAATGCTCTGCCTCCCTAATACCTACTGGATCCTCAACCTCACACAAATAATCACACTCTTCCGACACCCAAGGATTTAAGCGTTAAACAAGAACATAAAAATATCATGTTTGTCCTCCCCAGCTATTTTGTATGATGTAGGGAGAAGCAGACTTCCAGGTTTCAATGTCAGTCTTGCAAACCTAGAAGGCTCAAGGGGACCAAATGTAGAGGGAGGCTCATGGGTTACGAGAAGAGGTGCCATGTCCAGAATAGGGTTCTGGAAGGGTGGCCTACATTCAGTGTCTCTATTTTGGGTGATGGTGAGCCAAAGGGACTAGGACTTCTGATGGCGTGACAAGGGCGGTTAGCAAAGTACTCATCTCTGTAGCATTGTTGGGCGCTGCCTCATGTCCACCTAGGACACAAGCAGTGGTTCTTATTTGGGTAAAATAACACAATGATCTTCTTTGTTCTGGTACCTCATCAAAAAACATGCAGATGCACTTCTGGGGTAAAGACATTGCTGCAGAACACGGACACACTTCCACGCTCACATCTTATAATCCTGGGGTAAATGGGTTGCTGCCAAACACTGACACCTTGCAAGGCTAGCGTCTTCTACTTCCGAGGAAGAGGGGTTGCTGCCAAACACTGACACCCTGCAAGGCTAGCGTCTTATACTTCTCGGGTAAAGGGGTTGCTGCCAAACACTGACACCTTGCAAGGCTAGCGTCTTCTACCTCCGAGGTAAAGGGGTTGCTGCCACACACTGACACCCTGCAAGGCTAGTGTCTTCTACTTCCCGGAAAGAGGTACAGCTGCAACACTGACCCTCAAGCAAGGCTAGCATCTTCTACTTCTGGGGTAAAGGTGCTGTGCTCTAGCATCTTGAAGCATCGCATGTGCTAGATGGAATTATCAATAATGATCTCAGACGCAAATATCCAGACAGACTCAAATAATATGGCAAAGTACTACTTTATTGTCAGCATGAATAAAGATGGGCAATCTGGCAAACAGCAGGTAATATTTTAGTTACAAAAAGGCTTTATACCATAATGTTAGTCAGCTATGAAGTCATCCTACGTGGCAAACTGTAAAACCTATTGAGGGGAGGGATTGGTTAAGGGAATATACGTACCGATATATCATATAAGTATTAGTATTTTCACTGGATGCCCCTTATCGGGTAGGCACGCCTTGAACCACCTACTACTGATTATAGCAGAATAACAGCAGTGGGTTGGCCTTTGCAACATTGTATAGCATGTTGCAACATAGACCTAATTGGTTGGAATTCTCTCCCAACCTTGGACTTTCAGCTTGCTAGCAGCACGTAAGCAAAACGAAACTCAGGTGCAGAGAACAACGTCAGACTACTACCCACCTGCCCAATGAGTCCATCATCTCTCGTCAGTCAGGCCACAAGCCAAAGCTTCTCCTTTATAGTTGACCTTGCAGCCTGTTCTGTGTTCTGGTACATTTTAAGGGAGTGTAGGTACACCATTATCTCTATCTGGAGCTTAATGAATAGCCCTTGTTTTTTGACTTCTGAATCACATATGATGAGACCACGATTTTGTCCAGTTTAACCTTCTATTTGCTGTGATTTGATTTAATTATGCTGGGCGTTATTACTCTTCTTGGCCTCTGGAGACTTGCTCACTCCACCTTGCATAGGCTTTCAGCATCTTTAATTGTCCAATACTTGGCTCTTGCAGATGTTTTCTCCTTTGCTTAATCTAAGCAACGGTGGAGTGGCCCATCAACCTTTCAGCTAGGGGACAAATGGAATTCTTGTTGGCGTGGGGCGATTTTAAAAAGCCATAACACTGGGCCAAAATTAAACTGTATTCAACACAAACCTTTACATGTGTGTGTTTAAAAATAAAGTGAAACTTCGTTTCTTCTGGCTGCTGCAGTGTTCGGCAGCTCTCTCTGAACTCTGACTATGTTTCTACATGGCCTTACTTGTTACAACTAACACTTTAAGTTAGAGCAAGAAAACAGGCCCGCCCCCTGTGCTCTTTGTGCTTCCTGCCCCCAGTCGCCATGGTGCCATGCTTATTCAAGCTCAGCTGGCAGCAGCAGCCCACCCAGGAACGGCCTAGAAATTTGGCCCATTTGCAGTAGAAGTCCATGAAGAAGAACTCTTTATCACTGTAGGAACATACATTCTACTACCCTCAGAGTGGCACAGCCCTGGCAAGATGATATCTCTGTGGCAGCTCTGCTAGACCAGTTGGATTTTATGGGAAACACTGCGTTTGTGAACAGCTTAAATGCTAAACGTTGTGAGTTTGCCTTTCTGCGCAGTGTTTCCAACAGCGCAAAGTGTAAGTTCACGTCCATGTTCCTAACACGCTAATGCTTTGAGTTTCTATTTCTATCAATGTATGGTTTTGGAAGGGCAAGTTGCCGTTTGGAGTCATGTTATGTGTTGCTCTGTGGTTTCCTGCCTTCAATATATGCTGCCGGTGGTGTGTATCTGCGTATGTGTTTGTGTGAGTGTGCACGTCTCTGTGTGTGCTTGTATGCCTGTGTTCCTGTGTGTGCACACATATGGCAAAGCTGCTCAACTAGAAGGAAGCTTAAGTTGTCTGTCTTTCTTTAGTCTGACACAACGAATACCTGCAAACATACTTTTCTGAGAATGGAGAAAATAGCCATCATTTTCACGGTCGTGCCTTGATTTGATTTGATTTGATTTAGAATTTCTAACGCGCATATCCTCAGGGGGAACCAAACAGCAAGCCACATCTAGGCGCAGCTTTGAACATTACAGTAGAATCAGCCAAAATGGGAGCTACTGAGTACAGTCTTACTCAAATAAAAAGGTTTTAAGCTGTTTCCTAAATACAATCAGAGATTCTATCTTTCGTAGATAAAACGTCCCAGCCATCTTCTCACACAGGCAAGGTTTCCCACTGAGCAAACACACACATGTCCTGTGCCTGCTCACCAGGTTCTGCTCTGTGCCCAAACAGAGCTCCTTTTAACTGAGAGAACTCCACATTTACACATCTAAGTCTTATATGAAGAGTCCTAGAGTTGCACCTGCATACTCCTCCCTTGATTACTACATCAACCCAACTCTGCAATATATGAGTCTACAAAGCGAAGTGCAGAGGTTTCCGGATTTCACAATAAAACGTGCTCCTTCTGGTCCCTTTCAAAACACGACAATGGACAGTAGTTACAGCTCAGCTTAATTGCTTCACTTTTTTCTGCACCGATTAGTAGAATTAGCTTCTTACTAAAAGCAATATTCCACTCTAAAAGACGCTTGTGCAATTACGAAAACAAATCCTAGTGCAATTGAGGTCTTAATTTTGTCTGTGACGCTGCGTACATCTGCATTAGCGCACGGATGCATTAAAGGCGGCGTCAAGAATGTAGCATAAATGCAATGTAAAGATCAAGTCCTTCTTCGAACATCATGCACAATACGGAACATGCGCTTCAGAGGACACGCTTCAGCCACACGCACATGCTTTGAACGGGATAAGCTCATAGCGAAACACTATTCGAAAAGCTGTGCCACACAAAGTCCAATGAGCATACCCTCATGTTGCTAGTAGTTCAAACAGATCTGCTTGTTCTTGTGCAAATGGGACAATCAGACACGACCGCTTGCACCATTGGCGAGATGCTAGTGCACTCTCAGTTTTATATTTGCATTCTGGGACTTGCCGTCCTAGATTTATAATGGGGAGATCTTTAAGATTCAGAATGCAGAAATAAAACCAGGGGCCTGGACTAGCATCCCCTGAATGAAATGAGGAGGCGTGTTGCCATACTTGTCAAATTCGTTAAAGGTGTGTGGGTTGCACTAGAATTCTATTCCAAATGTGAAGTTAAGCATAAACATGACTGTATTTGAGAATTTTAAAATGTGATGCCCCCACCGCATAACAAAATCTATTTTTAGCAGATTTAAAATCATAGCTATGAATTGAACACACGGCAGGGTGACCCATTCAATTCAGGTGATAGTATATTATTCCTGTCATTTACTTTGCTTTCTGAGGCTTATAGCACTAAATGTCCCATTATAAATCCAGTACCACAAATCCCAGAATGCAAAGAAAGCACAGGTTTGGCCTGTCATCTCCCAAACGGAATAGATTGTAGGCCGTGTTAGCATGTATGCTATTGAGGCATGTGTGATTTCCTTCAGAAAGGGGCTAATGACAAGGGTGTGTCTCTTTGCGTTTTCTTTGGAAAGGGTCTATAAGTGCTGAACACACATCTGCACAATGCTTACACATCAATAACGTTATGCAGTCACAGAGACGGGCCTGTGTGCTTAGTACTCACGCATTAAGTATTGCACATTGTCATCCATGGTGGAACTCTGCATGTGTCTGCCTCAACCTACTTTGATTTCTTCTGCAAATGCCTGCAGAACGGTAACAACGTCAACATAGAAACTCACTCCTCCTTTACTTAATCTGAGGTTCATAAATGAGTACCAACTTGAGGTGGGAATAATTGTATGCACATATGTTCTATGTGCAGAGCTTTGGAAAAAGCACTGTATAAATAACAAATCATTATCAAATGCCAGGGCCATGGCTAATGGCTGGAGTGCCTGGGTGGGTGGCTGACAAATTAAGTACTCACCTGCTGTTGTCACGCAGGGTGGAGCCCCCCTGCACTTCACAAGTTAGAATCCTGCACGAGCCCAGTCAGCCCTTCATCTTTCTGAGGTGGTTCATACACTGGCCACTATTCATTGAAATAATGACACCGGCTATTACAGCACTTAAAAGCAGGAGTAATCCGATGTGAGTATAAAGAACACTATATAGGAATGCAAATCATATAAAGAGTGCAAGTGGGAGCCTGGATGCAGCTGTGTGGTGTGGTCAGATGTATGCATCCTCATTGCTGTGTTGGATTTCTCACTGCCATGCAGGAATGCTGCAGTATCAAGGCGTATGTAATTGTGGAATAGTTATAGTTTGCATGTCGTGTAGGTTTCTGGAATGTTAAGTTGTGCACTACTGGCTATTCACTCTGCAGCCGCAGGGATAGCACCAGTAGCATTTTCTGTAAAGTCGTGAATCGACACGATTCATGGATGATGGTTTTAGGGCCACTTTATTGTGGTGAGGGGTGTGCCACTTTCTATCTAGGTGTCCGGACCTATTTCTTGCCCCAGTCTGACCATGAATCTAAGAGAAATAGGTATTACGCACATGGCCTATCCTCTTGACTCCCTTTGTGCTTTGCCATTATCCCGTGATGTTGCATCCTTGGTCCTAGGCCAATAGACTGCTCTGTGTTCCTCATATGAAGCTGTATTTCCAGCATCTCCTGATTCTGCAGCCCTGGTATATCTCCGAGGTAGCTTGAATGGTTTCAATGTGAATCAGATGTCCATCTTTCTGTCATGGCTGCTTTGTTTTCTTCTGCAGCAAGCTGCTATATGTCTTAATTACCTTGCCTTTCTGTGTATGTACATTCACTTTGTTTCCTATCACTTATCTCTTTAGTGCATATGATTTCTTCATCTTTGATTACGTGTTTTCTTCAGTTACATCTTTATCCTTTAAGAATGTGCATATCGTTCCAGTGCATCTGTGTATATGTCTTTCATGACATCAATCTGCTCTCGTCAGATTTCACTTATAGCTCTTTGATGTCTAATGGTGTGTGCAGATATAATTCCACCCTTGCAGTGCGAGGGCACATTCTGAGTGCATATCGCCTCTCCTACACTTTATGCGTTATTGGGATCACACCGGGGGTCCCACATAAAGCTCTTCTCCTACTATTCCAGTATGACGGAGATGAGGGGGCATTAGCTGGTGATGACATGTCTACCAGCTCCTCTAAAGTGCTGCTGAAAAACACTGACACCCTGCAAGGCTAGCGTCTTTTACTTCTGGGTAAAGGTGCTGTTGAAACACTGACACCCTGCAAGGCTAGCGTCTTTTACTTCTGGGTAAAGGTGCTGTTGAAACACTGACCCTCAAGCAAGGTTAGCATCTTCTACTTCTGGGGTAAAGTAGTTACTGACAAACACTGACATTCTTCAAGGCTTGCGTCTTTGACTTCCGGAATAAAGGTGCTGCAGTGACACTGACACTCAAGCAAGGCTACTGTCTTCTACCAACAGGGTAAAGGTGCCTAACACTGATACCCAACAAGACTAGTATCTTCTATCTCTGTGGTAATGAAAATGCTGCAAAACACAGTGATACTGTGAGGTGTTCTCTCCCTAGAACCACAATGTGCACTGGGAAGCACCAGCCCAACTTTATGTGACTCTAAGCCAGCAAAGATTCTGCCCAAGGTCAGACCCAGGAAGACCAGCGGGACAACTGAAATGACATGAAAATCAAAGGGAAGCTCGCAGAGAGCGTGCAGCGTAGGATAAAGTGATTGCAAGACAAAGAAAGGGGTGCACTTTCATTGCCACACCCTTCAGCCACCAATCGAAAAGCCAACACATGCAAACAGTTCCAATAGATGGCAGCATAGCCACTCTACACTAAAGCAATTATATATGGCTGCCTAAAACGCCATCAGCAGGGTGCCTCCACTGGGTGCTATATTGGACGTAAAAGCCTTTCCATGTTCTAAGGGAATGGCGTTCTAAAAAGGCATTTCACTGCAGGCTGTCTAAATCCATGCATCTAAGGATATGGAACAAGAAAAGAACAAACACAGAGTACATTTCATGCTACCTCTCCACCTATGACCCTAACTCAATGTCAAACAGACAAACAACCCACAATCAAGGACCCAAGCAAACCTGGACTCAAACAGGACGCCCAACCAAACACCTCAACACACAGAACACAAAAACAAAAAAAAAACACTTTTGGTAAGAACCCAATAAGAATCAAAGCCAAACTTGAATCCATAACCATCCACACACCCTACATAAGCAAAGACTGAAAAAGGGCCCACATGTACAAACAATTAACCAGCCACCACGAACCAGAATAAAGAAACCCTTCCATCAATTTAAGTGAACTCCTCAACAAAGAAACTGAGTCCCGAACCACAACCTCAGCAAACAGCAGTCTCACCCAAGATAGAACCTCAGGAATTGAAACCCAATAAACACCACCCAGACTGAGATGCAAGAAAGGATTGCCAACAACATACAAGGAAAAACACACACAATGCTCTGTAGTCTACTCAACATAAGATCCATCGCAAAACAGAAATGTATAACTTCCTAAGTGAAGGCGGCACTGATGCACTCTTCTTCACAGAAACATGGCTATCGTACAACTACAAGACAATCACCCATGAAGCCATACTAGGCATCTTCAAAATAATACACGATAAAAGAGGAAACCAAAGAGGAGGCGGAATCGCAATGGCGCACACAAAGCACACATCTGCGCCACACCACTGCCCTCAACGGACATAGAAGACTGCGAATATCTCCTCATCAAAATCATGCTCAATGACCAAGCCAACGTACTATTCCTTCTGATCTACAGACCACCATCCTACAACCCAAAACTTTGCCATGAAGCTCACTGACTCCATTGCCAACCTTTCCATCTATCATGATAACTTAATCATCCTTGGGGATTTCAATACCAGGTTTGAAAGAGAAAATGATACCACAGAAAACTCAGTCCGTGCCCATCTGGTAAGACTCCACTTCAAGCAAATAATGAAAAGCACTGGACACACCTTGGACACACACTTCTCCAGAGACTGACTCTGGACCACCACCCCACCGGTACCGTTGATATGGTGCAATCACCATCTGATCTCTTTCCCCGTCAAACTCCCAACCTGCATACTGCCCGAAAACACAATACTGCATGCTACTAACAAAGGTCACTGGAAGAGTCTTACCATGCAATCATTAATAGAACTGCTGGAATGAACTAAACCAACAATCTCTGAGCTAAACAGAAGGACTCCTGACTCAGCAGAAAAAAACTCAACGCCTGGATCACAGGAGCCCCAGACCAGTTAGCACCAGCAAAACCTTTCAAATCCACTTCAAAAAGAATGGCAGCAAAATGGTTCTCAGAAGAACTGAGGGAACTCAATAGAACAAAACGCAAACTGTAAATTCTATGGAGAAATCATTGCAATCAATCAGACAAAATAAAATACCAATGACACCTCAGAATGTACAAATCAGCAGTCCTCAAAGCAAAACAAAATATTATGCCACAATCTGCAACAAACCCACAAAAAGAGCTCTTCAAAATCAACAAAGAAATCATAAACACATTAAAAACACATCATCATGCAACAAGGGCATCATACCATCACAATCACTATGTGATAACATCACTAACCACCTAAGAACAAAAAAAGAAACAATTCAGCAGACCATTGAAGTAAGCCATGCAACAATAAACACAAGCACAAATACGGTATCACCGACAACCGGCACGCCACCAACCACAGAAAAACCCGACCAATTTGAACCCATAGTTGAAGAACCATTAACCACACTAACAAGACCAACCTCGCTAGATCCCGCAGTGATCCATGCCTCCCAGGCATCTACAAAGAAATCCTCAAACATAGCACACCAGCATCTTACTTGTGGTTACTGATGAAGCTATCCTTAAACACAGAAATAGTACCTTAATCTTACATTAAGCCACTCCAAAAATAATTCAACAGGAAGCGCAGAAGATCCCACCAACTACAGACCTATAACTAATAGACCATACCCAGCGAAGCTACTGGAGAACCATGTATACAGAATCCTACTCAACCACATAGAAAGAAACAGAATGCTTGACCAGTCGCAAAACGCTTCAGACCCATGAGAGGAATGGAATCAGCACTTCTATCCATATGCGACAACTTAAAAATAATGCAGACAACACTACACGATCTTTCCTCATACTACAGGACATATCAGCCATGTTTGGCACTATCAGACACACAACACTGATCAAGAGACTGGAAGAATGTGGCATAAAAGACTCCGCTTTGAAATAGCTAAAATCTTTCCTCACTTACAGAATGGAAAGAACCGCCATTTACTTCTAACACTAAAAACATCTCCTTTAGTGTACCACAAGGTTCTAGCCTCTCCCCACTCCTCTTCAACATATACATGTCCACCTTAATGAAAATCATTCAAAACCATGGACTGACCTCCTAAAGTTACAGAGATGATGCCCAACTCATGTTCCAGATAGCCTCAGCCCAAGACCCAAACAACACCCTCGACAAATGCCTCATTGACATGTACTCCTGGATGAAAACCAGAAACCTTAACCTAAACCTAACCAAAACAGGAATTATGATCTCACCCCCAGACGATAACACAACAGACACACAACTGAACTAACCACCAGGCATGGAAATCCCACCGGAAACATCTGCCTTGATAAAGAATCTGGAAATTCTCATGGACGGACTCTAACTAGAATCACAAATTAAAGCTATACCAAAGAAATGGTTCTACACCCTGTGACAAATTAGAGGGATTCTCCCCTACCTCTCCTTCCCACACAGAACCCTCACAATTATATCATTAGTGTTATCAAGAATTGACTAAACAAACAGCCTCTACCTTTGAATGCCTGAACGTCTCACCAACAAACTCCAGCGCATTCAAAACACTGCAGCAAGGACACTCCTGAGACTAAATTGAAGAGAGTACATCACACCAACCCTGAGAAGGCTACACTGGCTCCCAGTAAAAAAAAACATTAACTTGAAAGCCCTGTGTATCGCCCAAAGATCACTACATGGACAAAGAGCCGAATTCCTCCAAGCTAAGATTAGTCGCTACCAACCGGGAAGAAACCTGAGATTAAGCGACGACTTCTAAATTGAAACTAAACATTACAAAAAAGGGAACTTCTGGGGAACTATACTCTTATGTCTAATTGCTAATCTATGGAACTCAGTCCCAAAGAAGATAAGAACGACAGAAGACCACCTCACCTTCAGAAAATTACTGATAAATTGGCTATTCAACTCACCATGATTAGCATAAAATTGGCACTGCCCACAATTTCACTCCATACTAACCACTAACCACTGCTGTTCCTCGCTCCTCTCCAGCCTACTCTGCATATACCTCACACAAACTAACGGGCCAGCACAACCTCACACAAACGCACAACCCACACATCCGCCTTAAGAACCAATCTGCCGCAAACAACCCAGTCACTGGACGTTACACTTCCAGTCACAACAACCACAGTGAGCACAATCCAAACACACTTAGAAAGCTGGCACACACATACGCCATTTTCTCCTGGTTCTAAAAGCACCAACAGATGAGCACAACCTCTAGCCTATTCCCTCTTCCCTCACTAACCTACCCAAACAACATTCTTACAGAGCCATGTGAGTGCCTCGAGACTATGCAAATGCTAACTGTGCACGGTATATGTCTACTCCACCTAACACAACATGCACAGGCCCTAAGGTCCATGCATAGCAAGTCCAGGCCATTGGGTGACACTGGCATTGTCAGCACAGTTAGCGGACTTCCTACCACAGCCGTGTGGTTGGAACTGAGCTTGGGGGAACAAACATGGCAGATTAATATGTGAGTTTGTGAAGTCAATCGCTCCTTACATATCATTTAGCAACCTTCAGAAGTATTCAGATTCCACACAAGGCTTCTTCAAATATATCAGGTTTCAGAATCACGCAGTTGCACACGAACTGTGTGGTTTGTCGAAGGAGCTGCCCGAACACTAGACAACAAAGTAAAAAAAAAGAAAAAGAACGCGCAGTTCGTGCGGAGATGGGAGCTTCTCATGTGGCATTATTTCCAGGATATTATCTTTGCTTCGAGTGTGGTATTGATTACCGGGCTCCTTGTGCAGAAGCAGAAAAATCAATATTGTACTCTTTTGTTTGCTGGAAACACTGCATCAATTCTCCTAAAAGCAAAGCACCTGGATTGTGTTGTTGATTCGCCGCTCTCTATGGAGGTCTGGATAAAGGAGATGGTTGGCGTAGCTCAATTCTACTGGAGCAGCGTACACCCACCGAACGCAGACGTTGTTTCAAAAAGTGCTCCCTGCAATTACATGCCTACCAAAGAAATCAATCCGCTGGCTTCGAAATGTCCATATAAGAAAGACTTGTACCCATCTCTTTTCTGCTGAGTGGCATCCGTGATGACCCGATATTTCCCGAACAACATTCAAACTAATGAACCGAAAGCTCAAGGATGCCTGCTGGAGGATCCAGAGAGCGGTGTTATACCATCACAGCTTTGGTTTTCATCCAACCTTGACCTAACTTCAAAAGCTCAAGGTTGCCTGCTGGAGGATCCAGAGAGCGGTGTTATATCATCACAGCTTTGGTTTTCATCCAACCTTGACCTAACTTCAAAAGCTCAAGGTTGCCTGGTGGAAGATCCAGAAAGCAGTGTTACATCATCTCAGCTTTGGTTTTCATCCAACCTTGACCTAACTTCAAAAGCTCAAGGTTGCCTGGATCCAGAGAGCGGTGTTATATCATCACAGCTTTGGGGGTCATCCAACCTTGACCTAACTTCAAAAGCTCAAGGATGCCTGCTGGAGGATCCAGAGAGCTGTGTTATTTTATCACAGCTTTGGTTTTCATCCAACCTTGACCTAACTTCAAAAGCTCAAGGTTGCCTACTGGAGGATCCAGAGAGCGGTGTTATATCATCACAGCTTTGGTTTTCATCCAACCTTGACATAACTTCAAAAGCTCAAGGTTGCCTGCTGGACGATCCAGAGAGCGGTGTTATATCATCACAGCTTTGGTTTTCATCCAACCTTGACCTAACTTCAAAAGCTCAAGGTTGCCTGGTGGAAGATCCAGAAAGCAGTGTTACATCATCTCAGCTTTGGTTTTCATCCAACCTTGACCTAACTTCAAAAGCTCAAGGTTGCCTGGATCCAGAGAGCGGTGTTATATCATCACAGCTTTGGGGGTCATCCAACCTTGACCTAACTTCAAAAGCTCAAGGTTGCCTACTGGAGGATCCAGAGAGCGGTGTAATATCATCACATCTTTGGTTTTCATCCAACCTTGACATAACTTCAAAAGCTCAAGGTTGCCTGCTGGACGATCCAGAGAGCGGTGTTATATCATCACATCTTTAGTTTTCATCCAACCTTGACCTAAGTTTTATTTACCCAAACCTCAACTCATGTTTCTTCTGTGCAAACCTTGCCACACTTCTTTTAAAAAAAAACTTGACATCACTTTTCTTCAGCCAATGGTTGTCTCGCTTTTCATTTTTGGAAACTTAACCTCACTTTTCTTCATCCACACTTTGTCTGACTTATTTCTTTGCAAATTATTCTTACTTCTATACAATGTTTAGTTCATGTTTCATCCTTGCAATCTTCACTGCTCATTTCTTTTCACATACTCTGTTTCATTTTTCTTTTTCACACTTTACATTACTCTCCTTCATCTAGACTTTACCTTACTTTTTTTGTTCATAAACAATTCATCTCTTGTTTTCCTTTGCAAAACATATATCATTTTCTTCATCAAAACTTTGTCTCATCTTTCTTCCTTGTAAACATATGTCCCTTTCATTCGAGCAAACTTTATTTTTCATTCTTCTTTCTAATCATTACTTTGTTTATCTATTTCAAAAACTTTACCTCACGTTTCTTCGCTGTACAACTGGTAACATAATCTTTGAAAAATGTACATAAATGTTCATCCAAACTTTGTCACTTGTCTTCTTTGCAAATGTTTATCTCGATAAGCGTCATCCACTTTTTACCTGTTTTCTTTTTTCAAAATGTACCTCACCTTTTTTCTTCCACACGTTACCTTACTTTATTTCTTCTAATTGGTTTCCTAGATTCCCATCTTTCAAAACCTCACTTTGCGCCATAAACACTTGACGTCTCTGCTCTTAACCAACACCTTAGGTCGCTTTATGTCAGACTCTTTCTGAGGCTCACGCTGGGAAATACGGGTAGGGGTTCCCACTTCCCAAAGGAATTCCTCACAAGGAGTGGCAAGGACACACATATTTCTAAAACTATGTAAAGTACATGGAGGGGGCATATTAAATGTGCACTTACATGAACAAAGATCTGTTCTATGGAGTGTTTGTCATTTGCACTGTACAGGAGGGCAGAGTGACCCCTGACGGGCCCTTAGGATCAGAGCTCAACCTCAAGTACTTTAAGACGAGATAGCTGCACCTTGAGGTGGATGGGGGCGGGATTCTCTTACTCCAACACCAATCAATAAGGACAAATCAGCGGTTTGGCAAAGGGAAGTCCATTTAATGACAAGTACAAAAAACGGGGAAACATGGAAATCAACAGTGATATGATCGCCTGTTCGATTCAACTCCCAATAAACTTCATTTAGCAGCAATAGTTATAGCAAAGATTTGTCATCATTGACGTTTAACACTCATACGTTTGTCATGCAATTCAATTGGTTGGAAAAGGTAACTTAAGTATAGGTATTATATCTGTATATGGTAATGGAGTGTGAGGATTGGATAACTCTTATCAGGTAGGCATCTATGCCCTTCCCTCGACATTACTCATGCACCCGTCACAAAAAGTACGACGTCTCATTGGTTCTACTATCTATAAGACCTTAGATTATTTGGCCCACTGTGATTGGGCTGGCTACAACCCTAAGCATAAATCTCCACTTTAATTAGCAGCATGCAGAATGGTCACCCAGATGCGGCATGCCCCAAGGTTCACCCTGCCTCCCTTCCATCAATCAGTAGCTTAGGGCTCTGTGTCAATTAGTTGGCTTAGGATGGCCTCGAAAATGTAGCTTCTTGTCAGGAAAAGTTATGGTATCTTCTGCCTTTGGGTGACATCAGACGTTGGCACCTCTTTGTACTCGGCTGGTCACGTGTTAGTACACTGTGAATCTGCTTCTTTTTCCTTCTATTTGTGTGTTTAATTCTCCTTAGGCCCGCCACCTGCATGGGCCTCCTTATCCTGACCTTCGCAGGGCAGGCTGCTCTGTTCTTAAGTTTCGATTCTCTGAAGTTACTGTCTGCCTCGCTCACTTGGTTTGACCCCGACTTCCCAGGCATGAGCTGCCTCTTGCTGAGTTTCAATTACGCTCCTTCTTTTGGCTTTGTGCTAGTATGTGAATCCTGGCCTGTTTGACCCCTAGCAACCTGGGTTTAATTCTGCTATTGTATAAAGTGGACTCGCACTCATATAATGTGCTTCGTTGAGGTAGATATAGTTGGCACTTGCCGCTCTACCCTTGTACTAAGCATAGCAAGCAGTACTTGTTTTCTTAGCTTCTTGCATTCCAAGCTTATGTACAGGCTTTAGTTAGTCGCATATTTGCTTTATAGTTACGTTTCTCTATATTTCAACATCGTCTCTTCTTCTATGTCCATTACGTCATTATTCGTAAAAGTTCGTCTTTGTTTATCACCTTTTTGGTTGTCGTTTCTTTCATCTGCGAGTCTGTCCTGGCCCTTGTGTCGTCATCATTCGCCTTCAATTAAGGTCCTTTGGGTCTCTTCTGGGACAGTTTGTAATTAGTCTTCATTTCGTGTCAGCTGCTGGTACAGTTGTCTCAATGGGTATCTTACTGCCCATGGTTGTCTGGTTATGGGCAACTTCAATAGGTATTGCTCTTCTGACGGGCACTGGGCAGAGCCCTAGTGCGGCTCTCTGCTGGTTTATTTGCTCATCATATGTCACATATCTTGGCGTGTACGTTCCTGGTACTTCAAAATGGGTGGCTGGAGTGCAGGCCATATCTGGGACCTCCTCTACACTCCCCCCTCTGGTCGGTTCATCGACCACTTCTTCTTCCTCCTTTGGATTCGTCTTTCTTGGTTCTTCTGTAGCCATTTCTTCGTCTTCTGCGTTTGTACATGATGGTGTGAAGGAGTGTCTTTTTGGAGTCCATATTTTTATCACTCCTTTCAAGTTTCCTGCTGTTTTCACATGTTCGTCTTTATTCCATGTCATTAGTTGACATTGTCCATTTGGGCTACAATAGATCCATTTTCCTTTGTAATTTCTATGTTTCCTGGGGTACAGGAACTTTGTTCCTTCTGGCGCATATTCGCTGGCTGTCACAAAGTCTCTTATTTCGTCATCAATCAGGTCTCTGGGCTTCCCTCCTGGTTTGACATTGATCATGATCTTCATCCCTATGTCTTTCTTTGCAGTTTTCTGGCATTGCAAGATTATTATTTCAATAACACAACATCCTAGCAGTATCATCAATAGCAGGGCTCCTAGGAACTTGAATTAAGGTATAAATGTGCAACATGATTCCCAGATTTTTACACAAACTCCTTCATCCATCGCTGTGATCATGTCAAGTACATATCTGTTCTGGAGATTCATTAGTCGAGTGGCTCTTAACTCTTCCTTGATTGCATTGAATCCCTTTATTGTTGAGTTGATGGTCTGCAATAATTCCCATCTGGTTATATGCAACCATTTAGTGGTTGCTCCAACTTGGAACCTTGGCATGATGATTGTTGTGAACACTGATGAGGTGAGGCTGAACAGCCTGTGTTCATATGGGATTGCATGAAAGGCGTCTTCTGATTTGGCCTAAAAGTTATTTTCTCTCTTCATTCAGGATATCAGCCCTACAGATCTCCTTTTACAAAGGTGAGCATCTGCTTTCAGGAAACTATCAATACTCAGGTCACTTTTTGGGATCACTAGAGCTGGAACGTGGACGTTCACCATTGTACATATGCCTCCCCAGTTTCTTGGCAGTCTTATATATGCTTTGGATCCACACACCCAATAATGATCCATAATTACTGCAGTTCCGTGAGTCATTCCTGGAGCTTCAAAGATTCGTCCGCAATTCTGATTTTCTCCCATCTTCCTTGTGCCATTGCTCCTGAAGCACAATTTTGGGCTTTCCAGTGGCACTATCTGAAAGGGCCCTCATCTGTCTTCGGCCCATGTCAGTAATTTTGGGAGTTTTGGCCATAGAGGTTTGCACAACCTCTGTGAGTTTTCTATTGCTTCTTTGCAGGCTCCAAGGACCATCCATGCTCGGCAGATCACCACTCCTTCTTCCCATCCATCTGGTAAAAACACTGTTCCACAAATCTGCATTTGGCTTCTGTTCTTACACATTTGAGCCTCTTCTGGAGTTGTTCCTTGGACATTCAATCTCAGGTTTATTTCCCATCTTATTCCTCCTCCTTTAACTTCAGGCTTTTCATACCTGATCATGTGATTCCTAGTATGAGCTCTATTTCTCGTCTTAATGTCTTGAACATAATCATCTTCATCGGGGTAATCCGTTTCAGTTGCCCATATCAATGAGGCCTCCCTCCCCATGAAATGGCCTCTGGTGTTGCACATTGCTACGTGTGACAGACGGTGTGCTGTCGGGACATCAATTTCTACAGCCACGAAGATCCTGGATTTCCCCATGCTGTATGGTAGAAGTGCACAAACGAAGCATTCCCCTTCTGAAGATCGTCTTCCAACTTCTTTCATGTGCTGGTACCAAATGTTGTTCCCTAGGTGTGCTGTGCTGTCTAGGTAGTCGTTCAGTTCATTGTTATATTCATGCAGGCTTCTCTTGGTTCTTAGTGTCTTCCTGTAATTTGCTATATTACATCCCTAAATGCATCTGTGTATCTTTTTCTTGCTGGCGGGTTCTCAGGTATCCTGGTCCAAGGTGCAGGACTCTTCATCTGCACCGTTTGAGTGGACAAGAGTCAGGCTGCTCTTTCCCTGTCCTCATGCATCTTTCCTCTGCTGCGTGCAAGTGCCCTTGCCAACCAGCCTAACACTGGCCTGGTGTATGGCTGTATGGTAGGCCGGTTGCTTGTCCGTTGCGTTGGAATATGTGTGCTGGATAGTACAGTCTCTGTTGTTTTGCTCTTCAGTTCCTCTTGTAGTTTTCTTACTCTGGCTATTTTTGGAAGTAGAAGATCTGCAAACAGTTGTGTCCTTGCGGAGAGTTTTTCAGCAGCCGCTTCTGTCTTCTTAAGGGCTTCTGATGCGACTGCTTTTGTTGGTCTTTCTCTTGATTCTTCTCGGTTTCTCTCATTATTTTCTGGGATTGGTTGTTCGGTAGGCAGTCTCATCTTCTTTGTTGCTTTCGTTTTCAGCTCTGCTGCTCTTGCCATCTGGCCTGGTTTGTGTGCATTCAGTGTGTGTGTGCGTGTAGTTGTCAGTACCTCATCTTCATTTTTCCCGAGCCGACCCGGTCTCCGGCTTTCCTGCTGCTTTGTTACCACAAGTGTGTGCATACCATTATCAATCATGTTCATTTCAAGTTCATTTACTTTACCATCAGATTTTCTTGGGACTGGAATAACTATATAGGGTCTGGGTGCTTTTGTGGGTTTCATGCATACATCATCAGGTGGGTGCACTGAAATTGGAACGCTTCGTGCGCCAATAAAAAATGCAGTTCTGATCGTCAAAGACGGCAAAATTATGATAAACACAATGCATAAATACATAATAGTACGGTAAGTGAGGCGGCAGCATTTTCTCCCAGAGAAGCGAGAGTGCCCCTCTGCTTGTGGGAGGACCAGGTTACTGTTCTGGGCCCCCATATCAATCATTTACCAAATGTCAATGATATTGTTCTCTCCAATTCAATATTGTTCTTGAACAGTTTGTATCATAAAGTGTCTGGTGCTTCACAAGTGTCCCCCCTCTTGCGGGTGACGATTGTCTCTTGATACAGGATATAGTTCCCTTGCTAGACTATGGAAAAATAGATTAGACTAACACTTCAGTAAGTCACTTTTACTGTGCATGTTCGAAATACGTGAGTTCCCAGTCCACCCGCCGAATCTGCTTCAGTCCTGAGGACATGCTGAATGCTGATCAGTGTGAAGAAAGGGGAAAAGTGTCAACAAATACAACAATTAGGGTTTTTAATTTTGTTCTCTCGATCTGTCCCTTGGAGGAAAGTTTTTTTAGAACCTCCTTCAATACTCTCTCTGAAAGTTAGAAAGCTCCACTTGCAGCATTATTCCATGGAGGAGCATTCCCATCTGAGCAACATTAGCTGGATCTCTGATGAAGGTGAGGACGTCAACCTCGATAGGTCTCCTCACCATCTCCGGAAAGTCAGTGACTATGTGAAAAGGACATTATGTGCCAGTCTGCTGTCTTCGGGTGACAGGGACATTTGCCCTGCCTTGCTGGGTTCAGGATTTTAGGTTCTTTTCATGACGTGAACAATGTTTGCACTATGTTTGTATTGATGAGTTCATTTAGAATCATCTGTGGTGGAAGCATTTCTGTCCTCTTCCCTGTACTCTGGCAGTAGAATGAAGGCTTCCACAATGACAGTAAGCAGTTGCCAGATTACTTTATTATTGGCAGGATCTTGTATAAAGTCTGTGACACTGGTGACCCTCCCTACCAGCGACAGATATGATACCAATACTAAATGGAAGTAGTTAAGCACGTCCTTTGTGATGTCTCTACTGGGGGACACCATAAGTGCTGTCGAACAAAGTCTTGGTACTGGATGATTCAGGATAATGTATTTTGTTCTCAATGTAAAAGTCATTGATCAACGTTTGTTATAGTCTTTTCCTCAACAAGGCTTAAATGTGACTTGGTTCAAATGTTTGTGTTAACAAACGTGCTGTGGTTTACATGCGCAATATTCTTCTTCACCCTGCAACTAGGATGCACAGAGTGTCTGTTTTATTTTTCCTCGTCCTCTTTTTGATTAGAGGGATGTCCAATTTAAGTCACATTTTGCAACAGGGTTCTCTGTCTTGCTTTTCTGCTCATGCGTCCTTCTTCCTCGTCATGGATCTTGTCTGCACGTGCTGAGGTTCTTCCCTGTTGTCTGTAGTTTCTTTGCGGTGGGGTGCAGCTAGAGGGCTTTCTCCGATATAGGGCTTAATGTCATTGAGAAAAATCCATGCTCTCCTGCCCTGCAGTTTCACAGCTGATGGAGTGCAGTTCTCCACGATGAAAGGACCACTGAATCTAGGCTCGTCCCACCTCTTCCTCGTGTGGATTTTTACCAACACCACATCTCCAGGAAAGATGAGTAGAACACGTAGACCTTGAACTCGGCCTGTTGCAGTGTCTCCCGCTGTGTTTTGTGCTGCGCTGCACCCTTGTCGTTGTCGTTCCAGTTGGTCTGAAATTACAGTAAGGCTGGATGTCATGCAGTTCAGGTACTTTTGTATTTCGGATCCCAGGACCTCTTGGGTTGACTGGGCATCACATCTAGCCCTGTCTCGAGGGGTTAGGGGAGTATTCATTCTCCTTCCTGTCACTATTTCATGCAGCGTAAGATGATGGTCAGAGCCTGGTTGGTTCCGACGAGCGTACAATGCCAATGGAAGGCAGTGCAACCATCGCTTCTTTAGAGTAAGCTTAAATTTGGCTACCCTTTCCTTTAACAAGCCGTTGATCCTCTCACAAACCCCATTACCTTCTGGATGATACGCCGACAAGAACTTGTGCTTTATAACAAGCAACAACCTAATCTGCTCAAAGACTACACTTACAAAATGAGCCCCATTATCTGATCTCATTCCTTCACACACCCCCCACCTAGGGAACACTTCCCTCACTAGGAATTTGGCCGCAAAAGTAGAGTCTGGGTGTGCACATGGACCTGCTTCTATCCATCTAGAGAATGGACACACCACTACAATTAAATATCTGTACCCGTTACACACTTGAATCATGTCCACATAGTCGATATGTAAGTGCTGAAAAGGCCCATTTGGCCGGGGGATGACTCCTCTTACTACTTTTAATGTGTGCCCAGCGGTGAATTGCTGGCAGATTATGCAGTTCACCATAAAGAATGCAACGTGCTCAGCTAAATTCGGTATAAAAAAGTCTTCCGCGAGCGTTGCTGCTAGATTTTCTTTTGACATGTGTATCGGGTAGTGTAGCTGTTCTAATGCTATTTTTAGTAGGGCTACGGCATTACTGGTTTACCAGTGCTGTCTTGCCGCCACAATCCGTCTGAGGGGTTTAAAGAACACCCTCAATGTTTCCACAGGTTCTTCTCGTCCTGCGGTGCCTCCCCTTGAAGCTCCATCAGTTGTGTCTGCCCCAGATTGCTATAGGCTTTAGGTGTGGTTCGTGCAACCATCATTCTCTTATGGGTGCACGCCACTTCCACTTCCATGACCAACTCACTTTTGGATGCCATTCGCTTGGCTTCCGTGTCTGCTGCATGGTTTCCACGTGACACAAAATCTGTCCCTTTCGTTTGGACGGCGGTTTCACGACCGCTATGCCCACTGGGAACTGTAGTGCCTTTATCAACCTGTACAATAAGGCTGCATGCTGCACTAGTGTGCCGTCCGCTCGGAGGTAGCCCCTCCTTTTCCAGAGTGCTTGTCCTGCATGCACTGTGGACGTCACATAGGCGGAGTCACTGTACACCGTTACTTCCTGGTCTGCATGATTCTCAATGGTGAGTATCAACGCCAATAATTCTGCAGCCTGTGCTGAATAATGAGATGGTATTCGTGCACTGACGAGTACTCGAAATTCTCTGTTTGCTATGTGTTTTATTACAGCAACGCCTGTATATCTTTGTCCGTCATCTTGATCGATTCTTGAAGAACCGTCAATAAAAACAATCTCCCCTCCCACCAGGGCATTTTCCTTTACCTGGGGATTTCATCATAGAATTCTTCATAGTTTGCACAGTCATGTATCGGCTCCCCTTCAGTGACTGGCTCTGCTATGAATGTAGCTGGGTTCACTATTTTACATCAGATTATTTTGATCGATGGATTTGATATGATCACTTCATAAGCAGAAGCTCGCTGAGATGTCAATGTGCCCTTTGGTTTCTCTAAAATGGTAAATAGTGAGTGTTCGACGTATAACGTCATGGAACATCCCATTACAATGGTTGTCACCTTCTTTATAGCGAATGCTGCACCAGCTAAACTTTGTTCGCATGGGAATTGGCCTTTCATTACTGGGTCCGGGTTCCCACTGTAATATGCCAGGAGCTTGTACCCCAACGAGGTTCCTTGGGCGAGCACTGCCGTCATAACGCTGCCATCTGTGTGTGAAAACAGGTAGAATTCCTCTGCATAATTAGGAATCCCAAGCACAGAAGCCGTACAAATCGCTCTCTTGAGTTCTGCAAATCCCTTTTCCATCGCCTCAGTCCATTCAATCTTTTCCTTTGTCACCTCGGCCTTCTTTAGAGCCTGAAGCAAAGGCTTAGTATATGAGCTGTAATCGAAAACCCATACCCTAACGTAGTTGCAAAGGCCTAGAAAGCTCTGCATTTGCTTTATCGTGTATGGCTTGGCCGTGTTCAATATTGCTTCAGCCCTTTCTGGGGTCACCTTCTTTCCTTCAAGAGAGATCAGCTTGCCTGTGTACAGCACTTCCTGTTGACAATATTGTAACTTTTCCTTGTCAACCTTATAGCCTTTCTCAGCCAGTATAGTGAGTAGCTGGCAGAATCGAGCCTGCATTGCTCTTCTGTAGTACTGCAGATTAGGATGTCATCCACATACTGCAAGACGACACTTTCTAATGCAATATTGCTTAAGTCCATCTGCAGGACTCTGTTGAAAATTGGCAGAGACTCACAGGACCCTGTGGCAGCCTCGTGCTTTTCAGACGCATTTGTCTGAACGTGAATGAAGTCAGATCTTGTGATTCACAGTGCAACGGGATTCAGAAAAAAGCATTTTTTAAGTCAATCACTATGAAATATTTTGCCTCGACGGGTATATTACATAAAATTGTTGATGGGTTACGGGCTTAAGGGAACTCGGTTTCAACAATATCGTTTAATGCTCTCAAATCCTGGATTATACGCCAAGACCCTCCCTTTGATTTCTTGACAGGATAAATCACTGTATTACATGGTGACTCTGACGTCACTAAGATGCCCTGGTCCATCATGGCGGAAATTGTCTTCGCGATACCTTCATCCGCCTCTCTGGACATGGGATATTGTCAGGCTCTTGGTAAAATTGCTCCTGGTTTCAGTTTAATTTTCACTTTTCCCACCCCCTTCAGGAGGCCTACGTCATAGGGTCCTGTAGTCCATACTGAGACAGACACCTGGGCCATGTCATCATCAAAGTATTCCAGACGTATCAGCGCCAACATCATTCTCTGAGGCACTTCTCTTTTGATCATTTTTACCCAAAAAATGAGACTCACTTCTGCCCTTGTCTCTTCTGATTCTGGTTGCTCTTCAAACAGATCATCATCGGTGATGTCAGTCACTCGATACCCTTCTTTAATAGCGATAATCGCGCACCATTGTCTACCTTCATCATCGTAGCCTTCGACCAGTGCTACTTTCCCTCGCACTGCTGCAGCATGTATCATCAAGGGAAATACTTGTCCCTCCTCTTCATGCATAGGTATTCTTAGTCTGAATAAAAACTCATCAGGGGTTCTCATGACCTTGTTTGCAAGGCCTGGCAATCCCGCCATAAGTACACGCATGCCATATGCGAATATTTCTGGCTCCAGCGGTATAGCTCTCATGGATATGTGTCCTGAATATGCTCTAATCATTTTGCATATGTTTGAATAATGCATTCCTGGAGTGGAGCACACTATGCCCTCCTCCATGAATGAGATTGTCATGTTCAATTTTGTCATTAAGTCTCGACCCAAAATGTTTACTGGGGACTGACGTGAATACAACAAAGGTACAATCATTTTGCACTCTCCTACGGAGACTGGGAGTACGTCTGTAAAGGGAACTCGACTGTGAGCTCCTGTAAAACTCCAAGTATCTATGGCCTCGCCGGACAAGGAAAACTTGCCTTCTCATATGCGCGAGCGTGTTGCACCCGTGTCAACTAGGAATTAATATTCTTTACCCCCTAAGACGACATTCACCCTATGTTCCCTATTAGGGTCTGGTGTCACTGATAGGATAGAGCACATCACGGTTCCCAGTGAGCTGTCCTAATTCATATATAAGTTCGGCCCACTGTGCACTTGTAGATTTTCTCCATTCCCAGGGTTGCCTCCCCTTACAGAGTTTGTGCCCTGAAAAGGTTGCTGTGGTGCCTGTTGGGATTGTCCTAGTGGCAGTTTTCCCATGTTCAGTGGTTGAACCTCTTGTTGTGCACCTTGCTGCATGCCTGGTGCTTGCTGCTGCACCGTGTGATTCTGTGCACCACCCTGTTGTGGGATCGCAGGTGGATTCGCCGGACCTGCTCCTATTCCTTGGCTGTTCTGCCACGGGCCTTGGCTTCTGCACGCGCGCGCCAAATGCCCTGTCATTCCACACAGCCAACATACTGGCAGTGGTCGGATTTTTTGTCCATTTGAAATATCTGGGTTGCCCATTTGCACGTTTTGAAAGCCTCCTTGATTATTTTGGAAACCTCGTTGATTACTCTGCCATCCTCTTCCTCTAAATCCTCTTCCCCTCGGGTAAAGTCCAATGTTACCCTGGTTATTCTGCTGTGGATTAGCCACCTGTTGCATGTTCTGTTCAGCTGGGTTAGTTAGCATGACTCCTTCAAGAGCATACTTTGATAATTTCTTTTGCACCAGCTTTGCTTCTTCACCCTTTCGAGTTGCCTCCTTTTTCCGATTTGTTTCTTGCAACAATCTACAGTAATGTGCGATAGTCAACTTATTTCAGCCCAAGGTTTAGCCTCAACTCCTACCAATTTCTTGAGCTGTTTGTGCACTGGTTCTGGCAACCCTTGGCACAATATGTGGTAAAACACTGGTATAGATTTCGTCCAAGATTCATGTGTTTCGAGTATCCACGTGTCTTGGAAATTCTGGATATAAATTAACGGATCTTCTGACTCCTTCATTTTTCGAGTCATTATAGCTCCCATAGCGGAAGTGTCTGGGAAAGCACTCATAGCGCTTTCCATACTGCTGCTCTGCAATTGTTAAATGGCGCTCCGTCGTGTGCAGTGTTAATTGCGGTTACACAAGGGTACCCTGCCCATGTCCACACATCGTCTGCCCTCTCACCAGGTATGGCGATCAGGAGACCTTTAATGTCCCCTATTGCGAGCATGACTCCCCCTGTCATTTTTTCTAACTCACATATCCACTTCCAGGCTCCCGATGTCAGCATTGGAAGCTTGTTTTTCAGGTTGTCACGATCCATGTGTGGCTTTGGAATACATTGCGGTCTTGCTCCCCCCTTTTCTAGTAGCGGAAATTGGAGTGCGTCGCCTTCTTTCTCTTCTCTCATAGATCTCCTGTCTATCGCAGCATTAATATTCCTGCATCGCCGTCTGCCTGGCAGTGTCCTCAATCTGTCTACATAGGCAGGTGCTGACACCCCCCTCTGACCATGGGGTGCTCCTTCATGCCGGTCAGACTGTGCGGCAGACTCTGATATCCTCGGTGCAGACTCGCTAGCATCTGACCATTGTACCCCCTTGTCCCTTGGGAGCTGCTTTTCACGCCGTCTCCCTTCTTCATTTGTCTCGCACTCCTCCTCTTCGGAGTCGGACATTGGTTACTCCTAATTCACGCAACTTCTTGTGTCATCATCATTTCTACTGATTTCTAATCTGTCCAGGGACAGCTTCCTGCTCCCGCTACTTCGGGTGACATCCTCTGTGTCATATAGCTGAGTGCTTTCCAAGCACTCGTCTTCCCCGTCTCCTTGGGAAATTTGTCCTAGCCCCATTTCATCATATATTTTATCGATCGTTTCCCCGATGCTTCGAGGGAAATATCGAAGTCATCTTCAATATTTGCCCTAGACGTGCCTGGTACTGAGTCGTACGCAGGAAAGAATTCTTCAGTGTCTTCCCAGTCTACAACTGGATCGGGTATTTTAACTTCCCTCTCCAAATATTTGAGATCTCGTGCCCTCTGTCTACGCTTACGTTCGATATCATCATCAAATTCTTTGCGTTTTCTCGCCTTTTCTCTGACCTTATCTTCTTCCCTTCTCCTTTCTTTTGTACGTTCATCTGCCCTTCGAACTTCCTCATCCCTTCGTCACCTTATCATTTTTCACATACCCTTTGCTCTTCTTCCAGTCTTAGCTGTTTCTGTCTGTCGTGCTCATAGGCTGTTCTCTGTTTGCGATCGAGCTGCTTTTCTTGCTCTTCGCGATATAGCTGTTCTTGCCTCAGCCTATCTTTCCTTCTTATCCTTTCGTCCCTTAACTCCTTCGCTTTCTCCTTTCTCTGTGCCTCGTCTAACCTCTGTTTAGGTCTCACTTCATCACTTCCTTTTCCACCGAGCTTCAATAGTATTTGTCCTCCCATCCATTCGTCTTTTGCGAATGCTAGCTCATCAGTTCTGTCTTCACTTCCTTTCCATTTCTTTCTCTCTCTCTCCTTATCGAGAGATGCACTCGTCTGTGCCTGATCCTTCCTTTCATCATCGCATCTCTCCTTGTCTCTCAGGACTGTGGAGGTAAGATTCTTGTCCTGATCCTTCCCTCGATTTTCGTCACTACTGTATGTAGGTGACTCATATGCGGGGTTGCTGTACCCTGTAGCTGCTTTAAGCTCCCTTAATGGGTAGAGTCCCTCAGGCTTACTTCCCTCGGTTTCTGTTTCTGGCGGGGCGGGTGGCACATTAGGCGTCTCACCCCCATCCGTGCATACATTTAATATCCAGTCTGCAGGTGGCTCTTCCTCCTTCGACTGTTCGAACATTTTCCAAAGTTCTAGAACAGCAAGGCATTTCTCTAGCTTCTTGACTGTATATGTGGCATGCAAGCAAGTCATCATATGCTGTAAAACGGCTTTAGATAAGGACCCATTTTGTGGCCACAACATAAATATCTTGTGGGTGGTACCCTTAACCCACTCGGTGCTATATTTCTTAAGCTTGGGTGCATGTTTCGGCAGTTTCTTGCATAAGTGTGCTAATGAAGTAATATCTTCCATGCTTAAATCTGTTCTATTTACCTCTTATACAACACTTTTTCAGTGCTTTCATGCAACTTTAACACTGTCAACAATATGAGCAAGCACCAAACACTGCAAGCTCCAATCCAATTTTTTCCCGCCAAAACTTTTATAATCACTAATTTACTCAAAAACATTGATTCGTGTACGATTCCCTCTCGACTATAGAATAGCATAAAATCCTAATCAGTTCTGAACAACAAACAACAAAATTCCTTACATATGACACACAACAAAGCACGTACGACAGACACTTGACAGACTAGACAGACACCAGATGGACACAAATATTTCTGCCTCTAATTTGTACCCCGACATGGAGTTTAAACGTCTTTAAACGTGGTGGTAGCCTAGCTGTCCCCTAGTTTATGGGGCTCTGATTTCATGTTTCTTCTGACCGCTATATTAAAGTGCAGGAATAAGACGTATCCTCTCTCTTTCTCAGGTGTCCGCCCTGGTATCCTCTCTCTTCTCGGGTGTCTACCCCGGTATCCTCTCTCTTCTCGGGTGTCTACCCCGGTATCCGCTATTTATTTAATTATTCTCGAGTCATTATCCCCTTATATATATATATATATATACATGCAGTCTTCTCTACTTCTGATTATTTTGTTTTTTCCACCTCCCTCTGTTACCTTTTCCGCTACTTGTTCGAAAGCCTATGGGCCTCATTACACGGTAGGCAGTGAGCCATGGCGGTATTAGCGCCATGGCTCATGCCGGTAAAATACCGGCACCGCCTTGGCGGAAAGGGGATTTACCGCCCCATTCCAAGGTTGGAGGGGCGGTAAATCCCCCTTCCGCCATTGCCCTTCCCCATTCCCATTTCTGCCCCATAGGGCTCTATGGGAATGGGGAAGGCGCTAATTACGGCACCGCAATTTTGCGGTGCCGTAATTAGCTCCGAGGTCCCTTAGCGGGTTGGATTATAACGCCTGCAAAAAGCAGGCGTTAAATCCCCTAACCCGCAAAGGGACCTCGTAGTAAGGCGGTAGGGATTTACCGGTACCGGTATTTTACCGGTACCGGTAAATCCCTACCGCCATCCGTGTAATGAGGCCCTATGACTTTTGCCAAAACATTCAATTTTTTTTTCACTCACCGTTCGCATCGTTCCTCTATGGACCCTCGGGATCACCGCCTCCGTTACTACCTCCTTCAGTCTTTCGCCTGATCCGCTGCCTGTAGGAATGGGAAGGGTTATGTTTTTAAAACAGGTCCCTTCAGGCCCACTGCAGTTTTGGATCAATTTATACTACCATTGTCAACGGGAAGCTTCACAGTCTACTCAGCCAAATGGCAAAGGACTTGTGATATTACTAAAGACCTAGAGTTACTTCGTGTTGACGGTCAATAGGTGTCTTATTTTAATCAATAATCAAAATCAATAATTGATGGTCATAACTATCCTCTTTGCTACCAAGTGTACAGGAGGGCGGAGTGACCTCTGACGGGCCCATAGGATCAGAGCTCACCCTCAAGTACTTTAAGATGAGATAGCTTCAACTTGAGGTGGATGGGGGCGGGATTCTCTTACTCCAACACCAATCAATAAGGACAACTCAATGGTTTGGCAAAGGGAAGTCTGTTTAATGACAAGTACAAAAAACGGGGAAACATGGAAATCAACGGTGATGCGATTGCCCGTCTCGCTTCACCTCTCGACAAACTTCATTCAGCAGCAATAGTTATAGCAAAGATTTGTCATCATTGACGTTTAACACTCATAAGTTTGTCATGCAATTCTATTGGGTGGAAAAGGTAACTTAAGTATAGGTGCTATATCTGTATATAGTAACGGAGTGTGAGGATTGGATAACTCTTATCAGGTAGGCGTCTACGCCCTTCCATCTACATTACTCATGCACACATCACAAAAAGTACGACGTCTCATTGGTTCTAGTATCTATAAGACCTTAGATTATTTGGCCCACTGTGATTGGGCTGGCTACAACCCTAAGCATAAATCTCCACTTTAATTAGCAGCATGCAGAATGGTCACCCAGATGCGGCATGCCCCATGGTTCACCCTGCCTCCCTTCCATCAATCAATACTTTAGGGCTATGTGTCAATTAGTTGGCTTAGGATGGCCTCGAAAAATGTAGCTTCTTGTCAGAAAAAGTTATGGTATCTTCTGCCTTTGGGTGACATGAGACGTTGGCACCTCTTTGCTCCCGGCTGGTCACGTGTTAGTACACCGTGAATCTGCTTCTTTTCCTTCTATTTGTGTGTTTAATTCTCCTTAGGCCCGCCACCTGCATGGGCCTCCTTATCTCGACCTTCGCAGGGCAGGCAGCTCTTTTCTTAAGTTTCGATTCTCTGAAGTTACTGTCTGCCTCCCTCAGTTGGTTTGACCTCGACTTTCCAGGCACGAGCTGCCTCTGGCTGAGTTTTGATTCTGCTCCTTCGTTTGGCTTTGTGCTAGTATATGAATCCTGGCCTGTTTGACCCCTATCAACCTGGGTTTAATTCTGCTATTGTATAAAGTGGACTCGCACTCATATAATGTGCTTCGTTAAGGTAGATATAGTTGGCGCTTGCCGCTCTATCCTTCTACTAAGCATAGCAAGCAGTACTTGTTTTCTTAGCTTATTGCATTCCAAGCATATGTACAGGCATTAGTTAGTCGCATATTTGCTTTATAGTTACGTTTCTCTATATTTCAACATCGTCTCTTCTTCTATGTCCATTACGTCATTATTCGTAACAGTTCGTCTTTGTTTATCACCTTTTTGGTTGTCGTTTCTTTCATCTGCGATCTGTCCTGGCCCTTGTGTCGTCATCATTCGCCTTCAATTAAGGTCCTTTGGGTCTCTTCTGGGACAGTTTGTAATTAGTCTTCATTCCGTGTCAGCTGTTGGTATGGTTGTCTCAATGGGTATCTTACTGCCCATGGTTGTCTGGTTATGGGCACTTCAATAGGTATTGCTCTTCTGATGGGCACTGGACAGATCCCTAGTGCGGCTCTCTGCTGGTTTATTTGCTCATCATATGTCACATATCTTGGCGTGTACATTCCTGGTACTTCAAAATGGGTGGCTGGAGTGTAGGCCATATCTGAGACCTCCTCTACAGCACCATGAAGTGCGGGAAGAAGGAGTAAAAAGCAGGTGTAATTGCCTGTAGGCCTTCTTTTTGCATTTTGTATTACAAATAGTGTATATGCCGCCTGCCATTTATGCATGGAAGGCAGCATTTACAATGGATTCCTATTGAATCCACCTGCTTTTAGCAGGTGTAAACTTAAGACATAATCCATAGGAATCCAATGCATACCGCAAGCATGAAAATCAGATAATGGCAGTATTACACGCAGATATGCATTATGGTGCAGAATGTGGTGACAGATGCGGTAATTCCACTTTGCGCCCCCAATCCACTGTACAAATCAAAGAGATTCTGGTGGAACGTAAAAAGCATGGGTAAAGGTTCTACGCCTGGTTTTATTGTATGGCAGTAGGAAAATGGACCCGGATGGGAAACTATGCAGGGCTAGGAGGAAGATCTGAGGGCTGTAAGAGATGTAGGGGTACACAGAGTAGGCAGCGCAGCACTGGAGTGGGGCACCAATTTAGGCAATGAGGGTGCACTGCAGGCCATGTAACAGCAAGTTTTGTGTAAGATTCTGTGAATTGAACACTAGACAATACCTGTATGTACAATGAGGGGCTCTGACAACCAGGACCAAGTGAAAAGGCAGCCTCATTGGAAGGTACAAGATCCCAAGTCCTTCACTGCGGATGCAAACATTCACAGCTCAGAATGTTTGGGGGTATTTATGTTTCTGAGCGGTTAACACTGTAAGGGAGTCGGGGTGGGGCTAGGGACAGCAGGCCCGCGAATAATAAGCAGGTGCTGCGGGGAGAATGGTGCAGATCGCAGCCTGAGGCAGGAGCGGCCAATGCCCAGATGACACAGGGCAGGTAGAAACAGGCGTTTCACTGATAGCAAATGGACCATGCAGAGGCATTCAGTATGCAGGTGGCACACGGAAGAGGCATAAACAGGCAGTTCCATAATGGCATAGGGAAAAGACAGAAATAAGCAGGGCCCAGATTACACAGAAAACAGGCAGAAAGAGGCAGTGCCGAGGCAGTGCCATAATGGCGCAGGAACTGACAGAAATAGGCAGTGGCATGATGGCAGAAGGCGCAGGTATAAACAGGCACTGTCCTCAAGACACAGGAAAGAGACAGAAACAGTCAAGGAAGTAACAGAAAGATGGCACAGGAACTGACAGAAAGAGGCAGTGCCATGATGGCAGAAGGCGCAGGTATAAACAGGCACTGTCCTCAAGACAGAGGAAAGAGACATAAATAGTCACAGGAAGTAATAGAAAGATGGCACAGGAACTGACAGAAAGAGGCAGTGCCATGATGGAAGAAGGCCCAGGTATAAACAGGCACTGTCCTCAAGACACAGGAAAGAGACAGAAACAGTCACAGGAAGTAACAGAAAGATGGCACAGGAACTGACAGAAAGAGGCAGTGCCATGATGGAAGAAGGCGCAGGTATAAACAGGCACTGTCCTCAAGACACAGGAAAGAGACAGAAACAGTCACAGGAAGTAACAGAAAGATGGCACAGGAACTGACAGAAAGAGGCAGTGCCATGATGGAAGAAGGCGCAGGTATAAACAGGGACTGCCCTCAAGACACAGGAAAGAGACAGAAACAGTCACAGGAAGTAACAGAAAGATGGCACAGGAACTGACAGAAAGAGGCAGTGCCATGATGGCAGAGGGCGCAGGTATAAACAGGCACTGTCCTCAAGACACAGGAAAGAGACAGAAACAGTCACAGGAAGTAACAGAAAGATGGCACAGGAACTGACAGAAATAGGCAGTGCCATGATGGCAGAAGGCGCAACAGGGACTGCCCTGACGACACAGGGAAGAAACAGAAAAAGAAATCGCACTACTTTTTTCTTTTTTGTAACACATTTTAGGTGAAACAGCTGGCATCCACTTCTTTTTGAAAATACATATATATTTATTATGTACTTATATGTGCATGGCATATTACACATATGGCCTGTGAATGATATATGTGGGAGGGGGCCGAGGTAGTCACATGGCCGGCCTCCCAAGTCCTGGATGACCCAGCACTTTGGTGGATTGCTGGGGTCATCCGGATTTACTGGAGTTTCAGAGCAGACCCTGATGGCACATGGGGACATGGGCGTGGGGTGCCACGGGCACCGTGGATGCCGGGAGCATCCGGAATGGAGGGTGGCCTGTGTGTACCCAGGCCACCATGCTGATTTGGGGGGCCCAGATCAGCAAGGGCCTGCAGGACCATGTTCAAACGGTGTGGGCCTGTAGGCCAGGGCTGCAGGACTGTGGTCACACGGTGTGGGCCTGCAGGCCAGGGCTGCAGGACTGTGGTCACACGGTGTGGGCCTGCAGGCCAGGGCTGCAGGACTGTGGTCACACGGTGTGGGCCTGCAGGCCAGGGCTGCAGGACTGTGGTCACACGGTGTGGGCCTGCAGGCCTGAAATGAGAGACAGAGACAACAGTTGCGTTGTTGGAGTCAGCGGCCGTTCAACGGCGTGCATGCATGAGCTCCCTTTATTAGCTCGGGTCATGACAGAGTCATGACAGAGTCATGACCCATCTTAAAAGGGCAATACACATAGGAGGGACATGCCATAATATATATGCAATATATGACCTATAGTATGCATATATTAATAATATTTTGGTTTTATGTAGCTCTTCATGCCAGACTCTTCCATCTTATAAGCACTGTACTAACAGGTGGTGTTATAGTAATAGTCATTTTATATGTGATATTTAATGCATTTAGGTTCCCATACATCCGCAACCAGTGCTTAGAGGTGATCATACACCCTGTATTTCTGCTGAAAACTACAGGTACATCACCTCCCATGTTGCGTGGGTTTGGAACTCTATTACAGGTTTGCAGCATTCTGCAAACCTTAAAAACCCTCCAGCTGTGCCACTTGGATCACCCATCAAAACACTAATGGACAGTCAAAGTGGGGCAAACATGTGCCCACTGGAAGCGGGGTGATCACATTCAGAGCCTCAGCCTAAACTCAGACGAGCAAGTCACTATAAGATGCAATGTTACATCCCTGCAGTGCTTCTTCTGGGACTGAAGTGAGATACAGAAATGATATCCCCCTTCACTGTTGTCAGCTACAAGTACCCTTCAGTTAACCATTGTAATGCACAGTGGTTATATGCCGGTATCCTTGATATTGCATTCAGTAGATTCCTGTTGGTAGCGTTTATAGAACTTGGAAGATATAAAGTAAGACTATAAAGGTAACCTGTCTATTGCATTTAGAGAATCCTATTATCCTAGATACAATGATAGCCTGTCTCGCCTAGAAGATGGTCTATGACAATCAGTCTGCTGTGTTTAGTAGACTTGAGGGTAGTCTGCCCATAGTGCCTAGAAGAGTCTACAAGGGTAGCTGGTTTATTTTCCCAACAGACGATCGAATGACACAGCAACATGAAAGATAAGCTCCATTATAGCTTTTGGTATGCATAAATGCACCACATCGGTGCACATCTGCCGCAGGCACGGCTATCCATCCACACACTTTGAATGCAGCTATGACAACAGCAAATTCGGTTTAGCTGGACACATAACGGCTTCACCCTTACACCAGACTTGCCTCAACACCGCTGCCATAAGAGTACAGCGACAACCTATGACAATTTTCGCTTTAGCTTGTCACATATCGAGTCTCCTGCACTAGCGCTCTGCCATGGCCTCACTCAGCACCCATCCACATTCCTGACCTCTTGGGTTGCTTACTGGAGCATAGGCAGCCCACCTAATTCCTAATCTTGGCTAAATGCACAAAAGCACTTTAAGCCTTTTCTGAGACTGTTTCCACACCTGGACTTCGGTCCCCAAGGGCGTTCCTACCACAAAGTTTTCTAAGGCCATAAAAGTGGTGAAAGGCATTCAGGTCAGGAAGTGGTACCACTGGGGTCCATGTTGGCTGTTAAACCGATGTGCTCCAGGCCCTTGATGGACACCAAGATACAAATAGAGAACAATTGAGGGAAAGACAGACAGAGCCAGATGGAAGCCAGATGGAAGAGAAGACTGGCAGAGACAGATAAAAGTTATTCGCTCTCAGGCATTAAGTACGTGCAAAGCAATACAGATGCCATTTTCTATTGGTGATTTACAAGCCACTAACTGTGAGTGCAGACAATTCGTAGCTTCCCAGCGAGGAAGGGTGGAGGCAAGGGATTGGGTGAAGCATGGGCTGATCTTGGGTTGGAAGCCTTCATATCAATCGTATCCTTGCATGGCTTGGTCTTTGGCCTGGCTTGCACAGTGCATGAGAATAGATTAATTCTGGGAGCAATCACACAGCAGGAGGCTCACACTGGGTGGCTGGCTAAATGAGACCCTCAACTAGCCTGCCTGAGGCTACCTGGACATATCTTTCATCTGTGTAGCTGCACAACTCACATCAGATCCTCTGCTTGCATGATAGCCTGACCCTCGACTGCTCTGTGTGCCACAGTGTCTCATGACCACCTCTCTGGTGTTACTGTGTAAGCCTGGGTGTTGGCATCTGTGAGCGCTGGACCTATGCCTGGCATGAATAGTTCTTTACATCATATGTGGTTCGTGGATGCAGATGTTCTAAGGTATGTTATGATATGTTCATGATATTTTAATGCAATGTAGGTGTTGCTAAAGGCTTAGGGGGCAGGGTTACCACACCACTGTTCGATCCCATCCCCGCAGTCATGTGTCAAACCACCCTCCAGGCATTTTGCCCCACAAATAGTGCTTATAGCAAAAAACAAGGCAAAAATAGTCTAAATACCTCAATAGAGAGACCTCTGAGATCGAAAGCTCATAACCTGAAGGGATCTGTAGGATCCTTGTGGATCCATTGCTTTGCTCTGCTCGTTTTAGCTCTTTGGACATGTGTCAGCTTCTAATAAAATAAGAGGTTTTCTAGATGCACGCTTATATGAGCACAGAAAGAGAGGGTGTGCTGCTTCTACGCTTCCAGTGAGGCTCACTGATATGAGCACAGAATGAGAGGGTGTGCTGCTTCTACGCTTCCAGTGAGGCTCACTGATATGAGCACAGAAAGAGAGGGTGTGCTGCTTCTACGCTTCCAGTGAGGCTCACTGATATGAGCACAGAATGAGAGGGTGTGCTGCTTCTACGCTTCCAGTGAGGCTCACTGATATGAGCACAGAAAGAGAGGGTGATATGCTTCTACGCTTCCAGTGAGCCTCACTGATATGAGCACAGAAAGAGAGGGTGATATGCTTCTACGCTTCCAGTGAGGCTCACTGATATGAGCACAGAAAGAGAGGGTGTGCTGCTTCTACGCTTCCAGTGAGGCTCACTGATATGAGCACAGAAAGAGAGGGTGATATGCTTCTACGTTTTCAGTGAGGCTCAGTGATATGAGCACAGAAGGGGAGGGTGTGCTGCTTCTACACTTTCAGTGAGGCAGAAAGAGAGGGTGTGCCGCTTCTACACTTTCAGTGAGGCAGAAAGAGAGGGTGTGCCGCTTCTACACTTTCGGTGAGGCAGAAAGAGAGGGTGTGCCGCTTCTACACTTCACATGCCAATGCAGAGCAGAGTAGATGCCCGTGCAATCCAATCCGTGGCATCTTCTGGATTGCCCTTTGACTTGGCTTACTCTATTCGCCGCTCTAGACCCTCTTGAGATGGAATTCACACTCATTTAATAAGTTCCAGTGGACTCTCATATGATACGTGTACTTGTTAATTCAGGTGTTATGAACACAGAGAACTAGCTTAGCTTCTGCAAGGCAACCATGCAAAGAACATAGCCTGCCCTGCTGTTTACCTCTTCTGTTGTTACCTCTGTAAAGCGCTCCGTTTTGCATCTGTACTGTTGTATACCTCTGTAAAGTTGTTTGTTATCTATCTGTGTTGTTGTATACCTCTGTGAAGCGCTCCAATGCTATCAAAGCTAGGTCACTGGTCAATAAATACAAGAATAATAATTATAATAATAATAATAATAACAATAATAATAATAATAATATTGGTGAAAAAAGATGACGTGGAAGAGGGCGACATGGACTCAAATACTGCGTTTCTTCTCCTGAGCAAACTAAATGATCCTGCCCAAATAATGTTACCACACAGTCTTATTTTCCTCAGATGTCCAAACCAGGAGCACCTGGAAGTCCTTCAGTTAAGAGTGAGAGCACATTTTTAACAAAACACATTCAAATAAAGGTTTTTTAGACTACATGGGCCTCATTTTGACCCTGGTGGTAGAGGGTTAACGGGGCCGGTAGAGCTGCCGGCCCCATTAACCCCCTACCGCCTTATTACGAGGTCTCCTTGCGGGACCTGCTTAGGAAGACTGGTAAAACCAGACGTCCTTAGCGGGTCCCGCGAGCAGACCAGGATGCAAACAACGGGCCCGTCATTAACGGGCCCATTGTTAGCATCCTCCCCATTCCCATTGAGCCCTATGGGGGCTCAAATGGGGATGTACCGGACCCGGGTTCCCTGAATGGGGAAATACCGGGCCCTCCAAGGTCGGAATTGCCCGGTATTTCCCCATTCAGGGAACCCGGACCCGGTACCCGGTATGCGGGTAGCCATGCCGCAAATAGCGGCATGGCTACCTCCATTGTGGTAATGAGGCCCAATGTATAATAAGACTATTGACTAGGTGGTTGAGAAAATATTCCTATGGGATTGCACCATTATAAAACTCTTCTGTGAATCAGGCCCTCTATGGCCTCCAGGCGTTGGCATGAACCTCCCTATGTGGAGCAATGTGGGGCAGCAGCTCAGGTGCAGGGAATTAGCAAGCGTGCTCCACATCTTAGCCCGCAGAATAGACAAAGCTGTACCCTCCACCCCCAGGTGTCAGAACAACCTGTTGCGTTCACTTATAAGCGCCACTCCACAGACAAGCCTATGCGCTGCGAAACTTTGACGGTGGTGATTTGTAACAGAACATATAATGCCTCTTGGCTCCCTTACTGGCAAAACCAACTGTATCACATAGCCCTTTCCTCTGCAGACAATTGAAATAAATGATACATCTTGATTTACACACATGCACTTTTTAATCTTTTTTTTTATGTATAGAAATATGTATGTAATGTTTGTAAGTTTATACCGTGGACTTTTTAAAAAAATGTTACATTGGATTTTGTATTACTATGCAGTTCTATTTTGTGTATGGTTTACGGATAATTTGCTTCCGAATAAACTTATATGAATGAAATAAATGATATATTAGACTGTGTACTGGCCATGTATTGAAACTGTAGGAATGCATGATGTGCTCTTCAGCCTTTGTTGGGCGGGTCGCCCCCTTAAAGTGCTGTGGGCCCCATTCACGTGCCCCCAAAACAATGATTTTGTGTGACGCCCAGGCCGTGCACTGGCACATTTGATGATGCAGTGCTTCTTTCTTTTAGTTTCCTCATGCTACGTGACTTGCATGTACGTAGCGCCAACAACCGCCTCGTGGCACCATCATAGCGCTTGCGGTTTCTGTGACTTTATCTTTTAAGAATGTGTATTTGGTCAATCAAAGCCTGACTTCGTAAAACCATCTACTTAAAAGAGATAAGGATCATTGGTCATTTTCTCAGACCTAATTTAAAGAAATTGCTAAGAAGGATAAAAATTATAAAACTTATAAGGGAAGTTAGGAATGTCTGTACTTTTCCTGATTTGTTTAATATTTCAGATTTTAAATTTGATGTTATTGATTTCAATGTATTCTAAGTCTGTCGTAACTATGTTTTTTTTAAATTATAAAATGGAAAATAAAGAATAAAAAAAGAACCTTATAAGGGTTGATGGTATCATCAATTTCGCACAGACCACAACTAAACGCACGAGAACACATTGATTCTGCTCTTACCTAAAAGTAAGGGAAGATATACCATATTAGTACCCGGAAGGGTCAATCAGAATGTTACAAACAATCTGATTGGCCCTCGCCCGTTCCATACCCCACACAGAATCCCTTAAAGCTTTCACTTCTTTCACTTCCCCGGCGGGGAAGTGTGGCAGCCCCTCATCCAATGCGGAGGCTCGGAAACAGGGTAATCCCCATTCCAAGCCTCCACAAGGCTGGAGGCTGCCATCCTCTCCGTCGGGAATTCAGGTAAGTGTTTTCCACACCCCTGCCCCCCCATCCCCACAAAGAATCCCCTCCCAAACCCACTTACCTTCTTTTTCTTCCGTTTTTGAGAGCGAATGCACAGGGAACATTTCTGTCCCCAGCGCGTCTGCTCCAGATGGCCGCCATGGAAAGGGAAAATGGACTCTGTTTTCCCTTCCCCAGCGGCCATTTTTTATTTTCCTGTTCCGGAACAGAAAAAGACTGCTATTAGTACCCCGGTCTTGCGGGCCAGAGTACTAATCGCAATAAGCCCCGAGCCTCGGGGCCATTACTGAGTCAGGTAATCCCCCGGGGCCTTTGTTAAGGCCCTCGCTTCACTCAGGCCTGTAACTATGGGCCCCCGGGGCATTACCTGACCGGTAATGGCCCCGTGGCTCGGGGTTTATTGCTTAAATGTTGCCTAACAAGAGAGACAATGATTCTTTAAAGAAGCCCCAGTACCTTGAAGCCTGACTACACTGAACACCCTAGTCACGTGCATTCCGTGGCAGGAGATAAATCCCTATTACATGCAAAGTGTCTGGAGCAGCAGCTCCTCAGAAGTAGAGGCCAGACGCTCTCACGAAGCTCCTGCAATCAGCAGCCTTTTAACACGGTCCCTGATAGTACCCCGGTGTCAGCCCATCACGCAATATATATGTATATATGTGTGCGTACAGAGTTCCCCTTGGATCAGACTTAAGCAATATCTCCCGCGCCCTGCAGTGACATGAACGCTGCATCCATCCATCATGCCTGCCTTCCTCTTGGCATGTTGTAATAAGCTTGTCTAAATTCTCAAAGCTTGGGGGATATAACATTGCAGGGCCCAGGCCGCCAATTAATCCGGAAACATTAGCATGCGCGGCAGGGCCGGACGGCGCCATGGAAATCCTTTCCCTTTTTGTATTTGTATTTCCTTGGAGTTTTAGAACGCGTCACGTTGCGAGCGAGCCGCTTTCTAGTTCAAGCGATGGCGCACGAGGGGGCTTGAGGCAGCAAAGGCAAGGGGGCGATCCTAGCAAACGCAGGTGGTCTTCAGGGTACAAATGAAAAGCAATGGTGTATTCAGGGTCACAGAAGCAGCCTGCGTGGGGGCCGGTGCCTACCTTTATTTTCCTTTTTGGGCCCATTCTGGTCCAGGATGGGGGTTGCCAAGCAACCGGTGCTTGAGATCTCTCTTGAAGGTTTTGGAGTTCTGCTGCTGCCCACGCAAAGGGCAAAAGAGTGCGCGACGCAGGCGGCTGAACATCGCGATTTCATTGGCCACACAAAGGCTTTGACCCTGCTTTCTAGGCTCCCCTGTCACGCCCTTGAAGGTAATTTACACATTCTGCTCCTCAGCGGCACCCATCTTCAATTTGGGGTGCAGACCCAAGGCAAATATTTTTCTGCACCAAAACATGTTTTTCAGGGACAACGAGTTTACAGCCAGGGATTCTTTATGGATATGATGGCAGCGGTAAAAAAAAAATGTGGTATTTAGAATACATCAAAAGTACAGCATAGGGCAACTAACCCATTTTACCCCAATCAGTACCACCTATGTGACCCCTGAAGGAAATGTTCTGTGAGATATAAACTCAAAATTATGAGGTATTAAAAAAAAGCGGTTATCATGCCATGTTCTTTCTGGAAATATTTTTAAATATTTGAAAGGCACGTGGGGTGGGTCACCCTGAGTTACCTGGGGGCAACCAGACGTGGACTCCCTTCTCACTGTGCTCAGAGAGGCACAGCTTCACCTCACTGATGAGGCCCAACCAGGCTGAAACACATGTATGGGGTTGCTGTTGGTACTCTTGTTCAGAAAGGAATTGCCATAGCATTTCAGTGCTGGACTGCCCATGTGGACGGGACAAAGACTGATATGCAAATGAATATTTCCCATCTGTGAAAGGTACAGTGAGCAAAAAGCGTGTGCTGCAAACTCTCATCTCAGAACAGGTTATCATGCCATGTTCTTTCTGGAGAGGAGCGCCTGCTATCTTTTTTAAAATATTTAAAAAAAGCGAGTGGTATTTAAAATACCACATTCTTTACATTTACCTTCATGCCCATAATGCGCCTTATTGATCCTGCGCAGCTCTATTGTTTCTCGGTCTGCGGCAGACGGTCTTTAAATACCTTCATTGGCACAGTTGTAGGTGATGAAGTGATTGCATTATTCAAATTAAAATAGTTTGATTATCCTGAATAATTAAATGGGTTTTGATACATTACAACCACTTTATTTTGACAACGTTTGATTAAATTCTCTATTGAGGCACTTGTAAGCGGAACATTCTCATCTCGTTATATTGCATCCGACGGAATGTGGGGGGTGTTACATTGTATCCTCTGTAAACAATACTCGGAAAAAAAAACATCTAAATTTCACCCATTGATGAAATGACGTAGAACCGTGTAGAGGGACACTGGTCTGTATAGGGAGGGGTGGACTGAGGGACACCAGGAAGTCATCTATAGAAGACACTTAGCCGAGTCTGCCTAAATGGCCAGTCTGGAATTGCCAAACCTCCAGCATGGCACGCTGCTGCGGAAAGTGGGTTTGAGTGGTATACATTTAACGTGCGACTATGGGGTTACGCGAGTGAACCTCTAGGTGTTTTGAACTTCAACTTCCAGCAGTCCTAGCCAGCACAGTCAGTGGTGAAAGACCTTGGGAAATGTGGTGCAAAACCTCTGGGTAAGGGGCACATAATGAGAAACCACGAGCCTGTCACACAATGGCTCCCGTTCTTAATTTTAACAGATTTTTTAACAGATTGCGATTCAATGAGACATGTCTTTGTCAAATGTTTACTAATAGCGCTACCTGCATATTTGCATTCCCAGCCTACTCTGTTCTCTCCCACGTACTAGGACATGAGGGACTTATTCCTTCGGCCAATAAATATTACATTCCGTTTCCCCTATAGGGACTTTTAAATCAAGATTCTATGTAAATATCGTGTGTGCTGTTATTAATTTTTCTAGTACCCGGGGAGTACGTGCCATCAATACGGCATCTTCTGCATTGGCTAGTGCGGTGTATATTGTTGCTTAACAGGGGTGATATTAAAGAGTTCCATTGCAAATGTGTTAATTAGTGTGTTTGCATAGAGATTAAAAAACAGTGAGCAGAACAAGGGCACATGTTTGTCATCGTCCCTTCCACCAAATGGCTAGCCTCTACCAGGTGGTCTCCACTCTGACTCAATAACCCTTTTCACTTACTCCGGCAGTCCTACCCCTATCCGCTCCTCATCCCACCCACCACTGCCCCCTAACCCAATGTGTTTCTTTTTTAGCAGCCTAATCTGCAAAATTTGGTTGCTACTGGCCTAATCTGCAATGTTTGGTTGTTACTGGCCTAATCTGCAATGTGTGTTTGCTTGTTAATGGACTAATCTGCAATGTTTGGTTGTTACTGGCCTAATCTGCAATGTGTGTTTGGTTGTTAATGGCCTAATCTGCAATGTTTGGTTGTTAATGGCCTAATCTGCAATGTTTGGTTGTTACTGGCCTAATCTGCAATGTGTGTTTGCTTGTTAATGGACTAATCTGCAATGTTTGGTTGTTACTGGCCTAATCTGCAATGTGTGTTTGGTTGTTAATGGCCTAATCTGCAATGTTTGGTTGTTAATGGCCTAATCTGCAATGTTTGGTTGTTACTGGCCTAATCTGCAATGTGTGTTTAGTTGTTAATGGCCTAATCTGCAATGTTTGGTTGTTACTGGCCTAATCTGCAATGTGTGTTTGTTTGTTAATGGCCTCATCTGCAATGTTTGGTTGTTAATGGCCTAAACCGCAATATTTGGTTATTACTGGCCTAAAATGCAATGCTTGGTTGTTACTGGCCTAATCTACAATATCTGGTTGTTGCTGGCCTAATCTGCAAGGTTTGGTTGTTACTGGCCTAATCTGCAATGTTTGGTTGTTACTGGCCTAATATGCAATGTGTGTTTGGTTGTTAATGGCCTAATCTGCAATGTTTGGTTGTTACTGGCCTAATCTGCAATGTGTGTTTGGTTGTTAATGGCCTAATCTGCAATGTTTGGTTGTTACTGGCCTAATCTGCAATGTGTGTTTGGTTGTTAATGACCTAATGTGCAATGTTTGGTTGTTTCTGGCCTAATCTGCAATGTGTGTTTGGTTGTTAATGGCCTAATCTGCAATGTTTGGTTGTTACTGGCCTAATCTGCAATGTGTGTTTGGTTGTTAATGGCCTAATCTGCAAGGTTTGGTTGTCACTGGCCTAAACTGCAATATTTTGGTGACGAATCCCCTAAATTATGTATCACTGTTGGATCCTTAGCAGCCTAAACTGTAAATGATTTGTCAATGCAAGCCACTAATCTGTACTATCTTCTATCCCCATCACCGCATGACCTCTCACCTGCCCTTAGAGCAGAGGTCTTCAAACCAGGGGGGCTGTTCCCCCTAGTGGGCCAGAGGGATGTCCAGGGGGGCCTCAGACTTAATAGAAAATTTAAGCAGTAGAATACTTGCTTATATTTTAAAGGTTTGGTGCACCTTCAACATCCTTAGGTGGGGGGGGGGGCAGACACAATATTTGTACTCAAGGGGTGCTCGGTATAAAAATGTTTGGATACCATTGCTACGATATGATATATGTCATATATAACGCGCCTGTACACAAGTGGGTCTAGGCGCGACAAGGCAAGGGAGGGAAGACAGAGGGATGACAGGACAAACGATCTTACTAGGCCTTGTGTCATTCAGATTGTGCAAGTGCAACAAAGTAAAGTGCAAGGGTAATGGGGGAGGTGCCAGCGAGAGGGAGGGGAAAGTGCAATCGGGGCAGTGTTGGTCTAAGTGCAGCCAGGGCAGCACGGCTCTGGGTAAGTGCAAGGAGGCAGGGGGCTGTGGCTAACAGTTACAGCTCCTAAGTGCGTGGTTGGCCCGGAGGCAGTGCAGAGGAGACTGATAAAGGAGGAGCCTGCCACCCAGTAGACTCTGAGGGCAGCCAGGCAACCAGTCGGCGGAGGAGACAGGTAGTTCAACAGGGGGGAGAGAGAGAGAAGGCAGAGGAGAAAAGAGAGGTCTTAAGCTACTTCCGGAACTTCAGGTGGTCAGGCTCAAGTTTGAGAGGGGCATGGAGGCCTTTCCAGAAGGAGGCACCTTCAGAGGAGAGAGATCTACCCCCATTCTCTGCCAGAGAGTTTGAGGTAGCTGAGCGAAGGGCTCGAGAAGGAAGGTATTTTGGAAGAGAAGGTTGGATGTAGTGCGGACCCTGGCCCCAGAAAGCCATGTAGATGATGCAGAGGGTCTTGAACTTCATCCTTGCAGCCACCGGGAGCCAGTGGAGAGATTTCAGGGCTGGAGAGATGTGGTCCCTGGGTTTGAGGCCAAGGGCAAGACTCACAGTCCTATTCTAGATTAGTTGCAGAGGGCGTAGAGTAGAGGAAGGTAAATTGAGAAAGAGACTTGTGCATTAGTCCAGCCTGGAGAGAACCAGGGCTCTGGAGACAGTGAGAAAAGGAACAATACCTCTGAGGAGGTGCAGCTGGTAGTGGGCTTTCTTGGCAAGGTCCGTGATGTGAGGAGGTAAGGAGAGAGTGGAGTCGAAGATGACACCACAGTTTTCAGCCTCACAGTATGGCAAAGGAAGAGGGCCCAAGGATAGCGGTCAGAGTGAGAGAGGGAACGCAGGGGCAGGGGTCCCAATGAGAAGGATTGCAGTCCTACTGGCATTAAGGCAGAGATCATTGGAGGCACACAATTCCAGTCAGGAATGAACGGGAGAGAGGAAGAGGCTGAGGGAAGCCTGAAAGAGAGCCGAGTGTCATCAGCATAACGCTGAAAGTTAGAGAAAAAGGTGGAGATCGGGTGGACCAAAGGGGTCAAGTAGACATTGAAGAGCCAGGGTGAGAGGATAGAGGCCTGGGGAACACCACATGTGGAGAGAGAGAGGTGGTGTAGAGAAAGGACCCCAGCTGGACCATGGAGGGTCGGTCCAGAGGAATGAGGTCAACCACTCCAGGGCCTGATCCGTGATACCCAGGTTCTCACAGAGTCCTTTGATCAGGATGGCATGATTGACCATGTCAAAGGCAGAGGAAAGGTCAAGGAGGATGAGGACAGAAGGAAGTCTAGAGTCAATATTACTGAGCAGATGTTCACAGGTGTTCAGTAGTCCAGTTTCCGTGCCTCTGTCTGCTCTGAAGCCAGACTGATGGTCATTGAGACAACCAACATATTCAGTTACGAGATGGCCAGTTTTTCCAAGAGGTTGCCCAGGAAAGGAGTGACAGAGATTGGATGATAGTTTGCTAGACAGGTAGGATCGGCATAAGGCTTATTAAGGAGGGGGTGCAGAAAGGAGTGCTTCATAAGAGAGGGGGAAGGATTCAGTGGCGAAAGAGTGATTGCAGAAATCGGCCAAGGCTGGGGCAAGGGTGCCAATGTGGTCCTTGGTGGGTCTGGAGGAGCAGGGAAGCACCTGTTTGGATGAGACTTTGATAGATTTGACTTGTCTAGAAACATTGGGCCTCATTACGACCCTGGCGGTACGGAGTGAACGGCGCCGTAAAAGGTGCCGGCGCTGTTCACTCCGTACCACCGCATTACGAGTACCCCTCGCAGGACACGGTAAGCACGCCTGGGAAAACCAGGCGTGCTTACCGGGTCCCGCGAGGGGAAGAGGGAGCAAACAACGGGTCATCTCGTAATGGCCCGTTGTTTGCTCCCTCTCCCATTCTTATTCAGCCCTATGGGGGCTGAAGTGGGAATGGGGAAGGACCGTGTCCGGGTCCTCGGAGGGAGGAATTACCGGGCCTTCCGGACTCGGAATGGCCCGGTAAGTCCTCATTCCAATGGACCCGGACCCCGACGCGATTTCGGCAGCAGCCATGCCGCCAATAGCGGCATGGTTACCGCCGAACTCGTAATGAGGGCCATTGTCAGGTGTTGTCGGAGAGAATGAAGAAAAAGGAGGAGAAGAGGGTGAGGTGGCCAGAGGGGGGCTGAGAGAGGAAGAGGGAGAGGAAGAGGAGAGCGAGGACAGGATGTCCTGAGTTTTATTGGTGAAGTGAGAAGCCAGAGCAATACAGATGGCCTGGGACAGAACAGGAGAGGTGGAGAATGCAGTAGGATTGGCCAACTCCTTGCAGATTTGAAAGAGTTTGGTCATGTTGTTCAAAGCCGCAGAGATGCAGGCTTGGATGTGGACTCTCTTCTTGGACAGGACAGAGAGTCTGTATTGCCTTTGGAGCAGGCGACAGGCCAGTTTGTCAAAGGATGTATCCGATGCCCTCCACTTCCTCTCAGCCACCCAGCACTTGTGTTTCAGGGTGGCAAGGTCGGATTCATACCAAGAGTTGCACTTGGAGGTAGGCGTCAGACAAATTCTCGTTACATGGGCAAGGACATCCAGAGTGTTGGAGATGGACAGATGAAGGTTGGAAAGGGATGTGTCAGAGTGTGATTCAGCCGCAGGCATAGGAGGAGCAGAGAAAGTTGTGGCAAAGGCATCCACTGACACATGCTTCATGGGCCAAATGACCGAGAAGGTAGGTGGCAGTGCTGGGGTAGGCTTGATCTGAGGGACATAGAGCTGCAGGTGAGAGGAGAGCAGAAAGTGGTCAGTCCAAGAGAGAGGAGTGATGAGAGGGTTAGAGAGGGGGATGCCTGAAGAAATAAGAACATCCAGGGTGTTACCGACAGGGTGTGTTGAACCAGAGGGCAGAATGGAAAGAGAGAGAGTGTCGCAGAGGTTGCAGCTGAGCCCAGAGGAAGGATTAGTAGGTAGCATCCAGGTGGATGCTAAGGTCTCTAAGGAGGAGAAGTTGAGAGGTAGAGGCAAGGAGAGAAGGAGAGGTCAGTCCACTCTGAGAGAAATAGGGCAACCTGGCCAGGTGGCCTGTAGATGGTGGCGGCAGTCAGAGAGAGGCCCGGAGAGATATAGAGCCTGCATACCAGGCATTCAAAGGAGGAGTAGGCCTGCGTAGGAATGACAGAAGCAGGGACCCACTCCAGAAAGAGCAGGGCTACTCCACCTCTGGGCCTGTTGGTTTTGGGTTTGGAAAGGATCTTGTAGCCATCAGGAAGGAGAATGTCAACGCTTGTGACAGAGCTGGCTGTGAACCATGTCTCAGTGAGAGCGAGGACATCCAGGTCGAATTCTTCAAGGAGGTGGCAGATGTCAAAGGGGTGTTTGACAGCAGAGCGAGAGTCAAGCATACTGACACGGATCAGTTTGCCACATTTGAAAGACTTCTGGTATGGGGTACAGGCATGAGGTACACCCAGCGGAGGAGGTGGAGGGGCCCGAGAGTGGGCAGAGGTGAGAGCAGGAGGTGGCATAGTAGCCAGAGCGGAGGAAGTAGGAGTCAGTGAGGTGGAGGAAGAAGGAGGAGGCAGAGGAGCCAGAGAGCTGCTGGGAGGAGTAGCAGGAGAAGGAAGGAAGTTGATAAGATGCGGAAGATGCCTATCAAAAAAGGAGGAGATTGGGCTGAGAGCCCTGGACCAAGATGGTGCCATTCAAATAGACATTAATGATGATCCTGGAGGAATGGAAGGAGGCCAAGAGGGCCTCCCACCGCGTGCCACCATTAATGGGGCAGAAAGAGATAGGAGAGAGAGCCAAGACCATCTGAGGGGTCCATAGATCTGGTGAGGGAACAACAAAGAGAATGTCGGTGAGAGTCTGTCTGGAGGAAGCACTGATGTAGGTATCAGCGATAGGGAGGCCTGGGTTGGAGACCAGGATGTCCCTCTTGAACTTCTTCCTTCCAGACTTAGTGAAAGGGATAGGATAGGAGATAGAGTAGCAGTTAGAGAAGATGGGAGAAATGGAGAGCACCATAAGGGGTGGAAGGAGAAAAGTACGAGGAGGGAGTGAGAGACAATGAAGGGATGCACAACCCTGCGCTGCACAGCACAGGATACACAGGGTGGGGGTCACACAGAGGGAGAAGACAGGTGACACACAACAGTAGAAACAATACCCCTGCTAGGTGGGGACCAGAGAGTGGGAGAGAGCCTAATGGGACACTGTTCACAGCACAACAGTAATCACAGATGAATGGGGACCTAGAGAGTGGGGGAGAGCATAATGGGACACAGTAAACAGAGAAACAGTGACCGCAATTGAAAGGGGACCTAGAGAAGGACACAAAACACAAGAATGACTAACCACAATGGGGGTGTAGGGTTGCACAAAGACAGAGTACATTATGTCAGACTGTTAGGTGGAGTATAGGCAAATGCCGGGAAGTTTAATAGAGAGCAGTAGTGGCCGCTCCCACTTCCTGCACTTTTCTTACTTTTTCGTTTGCTGCTGGTCGACAGCTGCACTGCAAGCTGCAGCCTTGTCCTGCGAGGGCTGCGTGAAAGACAACGGTGTTCTTCCTGTACGCAGACAGAAAGCAAAGGTTGTGGAGCCGTTCATTTGCGGTCAGCCAGATACGCATGTTTGATAAGAAGACATTTGTGGACCAGGGAAAGCGGGGATCCAAGCTGGAAATAGCCTCCATGGACTGTAGCAAAGGCAAAGAAAAGGATCAAGCCTATACACCAAATTTGCTTGGTAACGCAGGAAAGACAGTGTTCACCAGCTCTCGGCAACAAGACTGTCTCAAGCTCCAATCTATTCCTCTCAGAATGCCTTAAAGCGAGCACCTGCCTCCTCACCCTATTCCAGTCACAATACTCCCTAACCTTCAGCTGGTACTTCCACAAAGCCCTTTTCATATCTCCCCATTAGCTCTGTATCCCACCCCTCTCCAATCCCACCCTGCATCATTTTTAAAACTTTCAAAAGGCATTTAAGCCACCAATACCACACTCCCTCCTTCTACCCCTCGTGGATGCACTCACATTTCTCCCACTCTCCTCATTTGGCCAATGAAGTGAAGTTCTTAGTTTCCTCATCAACCTCATAAACTGTATTCCACCCTACAAGGAATCCTAACCTCCCTACTCCAACCATCTCATCCTCCCTCTCTGCTGAGGTTTTGCCATTTACGTCTCTTTTAAAATCATAAAGATTTGGGACCTACTTACTGCTCTCATATCTCTTCCTCATCCTTCCTTCTTAATGCCACTTACCACCCCAACCTTTCTTGCCTACCTTTCTACCCTCCTACTACTACAGGAGGACTGACACTTCAGCTCTTCGCCGGCAACCCTTCCTGTGCACCCATATACGCCCTTGCTCTTGAGACACTAAGGCCCAGGCACACATTCCATGCTGTCTCCTCCCCCCCCACACCTTAACCTCTAACTAGTTTCAGGGTCGTTCTATAACTCCTACAAGGTAGCTACTTTCCTACCTCCCTTAAAAGAAAATCTTCTGACCCCAACAACCCATCCAACTATCGGCATGCCGCACTCCTGCTTCTCGATCGTGTTGCGTTGCACCAGATCACATTCTACCTGGAGGACAACAATCATTATGGTCCTCTCAAGTCAGGATTCCAGAAATCACACCTCACAGAATCAGACCTCTCTGCTGCCATTGACACCCTGGGCCATCTCTCTCTCCTTCACTCACACTCTCTTTCCCTGGCTTCCAAGAGACTGCCCTCAAATGGCTCACCTCTAATATCTCAAACCGATCCTCCCACAACACTTGAATTGGTGGCACCTCCTCCGACAGCCCGATCCTAGTAAAATCCCCCTGTGTTTCATTTATTGCTCCCCATCACTTTACACTTTACGCCTCCTCTTTTAGTTTCTATTAGCTTATTTTTGAGGTTACTGGATGGCCCTCCACTTCCTAATGCTTAACTCTTTGAGGACTGAAGTTACCTTCCTTCCTACACATAGCATTCTACCTCTTCTCCCCTCTCCTATCTCATTTGCACCTGACCGCCTCAATCCTCCTCATCCACACTGGCTTGCAACCCATGGATTGTTTTCGCTAGGTAAATTAAAACTCCTGAAGTTTGTCACCACAAAAGGCAATGGCAGTTTGGAACAACATACTTAACATACCTTAAATCTGCCCATACCTCACTGTGAACTTCAATTTATCCCTGTCTCCACTCTGGTTCTCAGCAGACTGGATTACTGCTCCAGTCACCGCATTGTTCTTCCCCTCAACTCCCTTTCTCCCTCAACAAAGTGTGCTTTGCCACCTGCACACTCGTCAGCCTCGCTCGCTCTTCCTTCACATCTGTCCATCGAATCAGAACCAGCTGACTCACTATACAACACAGCACTTTTTAAGTTCCTTCTTCTGGTTTTCAAATCCATCAACGGTTGGCTCCCCAGATTTCCAACTCAATATCCTGCTATAACCCTGCCAGAACCCTAGGTTCTCAAGCCTCAACCCATCCTCAACCCCTCTGCCTACCCCCAGCCCCTGCACACTTCTGCTCCTTCCCCTCCTGGCTTGGCACTAACGGAATGCATCTCTCCCCAATAATAAAAAACTGCACCAATATCCAGGGCTTCAAGAATGCCCTCCCGCATTACCCCCATCCCATCCCTACGCTAATTGGCTGCTTACTATTGCATATATTTGCACCTGTTTTTCGTTGCATAAAGCTGCATCACTAAGTTACTTCATACTATTGTATTTGTATGAATTATTTTTAATGGCTGTGCCCTTTGGCACTTGCTGTACTTAGTTGTATCTTTTGTGAGGGCATCTTGGAGTAATACACAGACAACAGATTCAAAGTTCAAAACATACACTTTTATTAACTTAAATGTCAGGACAGAAAAAATGCCTATCTGGACCTATGCTATGGTGGGATTTCCCTATCAAACCAAAACTAAGGAAAGTCAAAGTCAATAAGTTCAATTTAGGAATATGTCTGTTTCCAAAACCTATACTTCCCCTCAAGACTAATCTTATACAACCTTTAGGGATGTCAATAACTAGAAAATGAATGTGCAATATAATGTTCAGAACTTGGTTCAGCTTCTAGTGTTATTTCAATTCCCTTCCCCAAGTATAAAGCCGTTCTTATAAAAAGACTGAAGATTGTCCTGGGTTTCAAAATTATGTAAAGTTCATAAATACTCAGGGTTCCCTTCGCCAAGTTTTAAAACACTGTTCAAACACAAAATCCAGAGGCTCTTTCCTCAAGACAAAGAAACAACTCCAATCTCAGGAATCCTTTCCCCAAGACACACTTTCAGTGAAGTATTCAGATAAGGGAGTTTCCACAATGTTGTTAAGGTTCTGTGCCACTCTGAGGCCCTCTTGATATTGCCACTCTGAGGCCCTCTTGATATTGCCACTCTGAGGCCCTCTTGATATTGCCACTCTGAGGCCCTCTTGATATTGCTGGCCTTTGTAGCACAAAGAAGGGTGTTCCTCTGTATATTTATACACAGTGCTTTTGTAGAAATAACATACTTGAAAGTTAATTGCAATGGTATGCAGACTATACATCGCACATTTTTCCATTGAATGGTTTTCCATTGAATTTGTTCCAATGAAAAAATATGTATCGAATGCATATTTTTGGAGGGGAAAGGGTTACATTTGTTTTTAGAGTGCTTTTAAGGGTTCAAAACGTGTTAAAAAGAGGGGGTTAGGGAGACCACCCAAAAAAGAAAACATGCATTCGATGCACATTTTTTAGTTGGAAATGATTCTATGGTACTTACCTTCGACGAAATAAAATTGATAGAAAGACAATAAACCAATTGCAATGTAAAGTGCCTTTCACTTTAAATGTTGGCATCTGTTGTCTGTAATTGCATTGAGAAAGCTTCCCTTTTCTTGATTTCCTCATAAGTAAAAGATTTGGCATTCAAAATGGTACAATTTTATAAGTTGACTGTTCTCTGCCGTTCGCTGCCTTCGTAACACGTTAAAGGTTTATAGTGAGTTACTTTTATTCAGTTTGTTGTTAAATGCGGCATTGAAAAATGTTGCAGACTTTATAGCTTGAATATTCTCAGCCGTTCGGCACCTCTATGATATGCATAAGGTTTCAGTATAAGTAACTTGCTCATTTAGTTCATTAAGTTTTAGAATTCTCATGAGTTTTTAAATTGTTCTCATCGTGCAGGGAATATGAGCCTTTAAATTGTTGTTATCGTGCAGAGACTTTCAATAACAGGTTTTCATTTGCCTGCGACCACTCCATTGCAAAGTATTCAGTTGGCTTTCATGAATTAACATGTCTTTAATATTCAATGGTTTTCATAAGGATTCTATTCGGAGACGTTTCGACAACATGTCTTTCAATCCAGGCGACCACTCCATAACAAAGTATCCTTATGCGCAACATCAAACACTTGCATACCGGATTTCTTTCTATCTGGAAAATCACTGGTTGCTTTGACGTGCGTCCCAGCGTCGCAGATCTTCTGGCCTTCTCCTTCTTGCTTCAGGGCTCCCCCTTCTGCCCATCAGACACCCCTGGGTCATCTTCTGACCTTGCACAATGGAAAAAGGGGCAGCCTTCCCACGCAGCTAATCTTTCACGCTTCTGTCGGTTCTCGCGGGTAGCTCTTCCTTGAACCAAAAACATTTTGAATATGAACAGCACCCTGCTGTACTTCTTGGCCTCTCTGCTGCTGCTAATTTACTGCTACTGCTCCTGTCACCATTCCGTCCCTTACACGAGTTTGGTGGGGCTTTTTATACAACTGCAGCCCTTTAACAGGGAGCAGGTCTGAGTTCTCAATCAGCCCTGCCTGACCATCATTAAAGGGACATGCCTTACCTTTACTGCTCTCAGCAGGCTTTGTCTTCGTCCCAGTAACTAAGTGGTGGAAGCAACTACTCTTCACTACTCTTGGTTGCTTCTTCTTCGTCTCAGTACCTTTGATGGTCATGTGTGAATTATTCAGGGGATTTATTTTGTAATACCCATAAAGATGGGAGATGGGTTGGTATGGTCATTATTAGGAAAAGGGGGATATCATGTCTCTCCCAAGACCATTTCACTCCCAGTCCCTACAGACCCTCCACCCAGGTGATCCTCCCTCGCTTTTCCACCCCCACGGTCTGGATCTAAGGGTGATGGCCTTTCCCTGGACACCTGCGCAGACGATCCATGGGGAATAGCAGTGAGAACACACTCAGGTTTCTCACACTTTAATGTTTTGTCCCCAATGCATGTTCCTACTCCATCGCCACAAAACAATATTATTTCTCACCCAGATCACAGTACCCCACCATTGTAACACACCTGGTAACAGAATTGCTCTGCACTCTGCTATGTACCCTTTACATTGCTTCTGTTCAAAGTACTTTGTGCAAAATAAATAAAGGAAATGTGCTCAAAGACCATGCGTTCAAGCTCCTCAAACAATATGATTTGATTTGATTTGTTTATTTGTACTGCACTAATTCGCCAGAAAGGAAATCCGAAAAGAGACTGTATCTGGGCACAGATGTTAGATTAGGAGAATTATCAGGGAACTATTAGGATGGTTAAATAAAAAGGTACACTTTAAGTTTCTTTTGCAATGTTTGGATAGATTTGAGATTCCAAAGGGTGAGGGTAAGAGCATTCCAAGCCTAAGGACCAAATACGTCAAAGTGTCTGGCGCCTCTGTGCAAGAAGTGAGATGTGGGTACTACCAGTAGCCTTTGAGCAGAAGAGCGAAGTAATTGCCCAGGATGATACAGAGACATTTTGGCAGCCAGGTATGCAGGGGCCAGGCCGTGGATGGTTCTATTTGATGTCATTGAAGAGATTTGATCGAAGCCAAATCCATCTAATTTTCTTTCCTTTTTTATGCCATTTGTCCGCAAATATATGCGGGGGGAGATCCCTCCCACAGCCACCTCTTGTCCCCCATCTTAAATATTACCCTTAACCACCCCCACATATATTAGCACCCAAATTCAACTGAAAAAATTCAGTTGATTTGGCTCGACCAAATCTCATGCGATGAAACCTCTCTATCCCTGTGGATACACTTAAAAACAACACAGAGGGCCTTGAAAGGGATCCTCCAATCCTCTGATGTATTGGCAGCCAATGGAATGAATGGCGTGAGAGGGACACAGGCTGTTTTAGGTAGACTAAAAAGGAATCTAACTGCTGCACTCAGGGCAAGCTGAAGGCGGTGAATTTGACATTCTGTGATCTCGGTCTGTATGGCATCGCAGTAGTCAAGCCTGAAGTTAATCAGTGTCCCAAAAACTGCTGACAGTCTTTTGCAAAGATAAGCTGGAGAATGGGTCATAGAAGTCTATTCCTATAGAAGATGGATATGAGTATCTCGCTGATCTGCAAGTTGTAGGTCATATTAGACTACCATATACAGCCTATGTTTTTTCCTTATGTGAGAAGGCAGTAGGCATGTCAAATAGTGATAGGCAAGGTGGGAGAAGCTGTGGATCATCCAAGGGGTGTTTGGGTTTCAACAAGATAACCTCGGTTTTAAACTGGTTTAGTTGAAGTTTATTGTCTAGCATCCAGCTTTTGATTTCCTGAGCACAATCGCAGATCCTTTGTATTGAGTTTGTTGCATTATGTATCCTGACATAAGAGTATCGTCTGCATAGGAGTGGTTGATCAGCTCAAACTTGGAAAAGATGCTCAGTAACAGTTGAATATAAATATTGAACAGCAAAGTGTATACGGAGGAGACCTGAGGAACACCATAAGGGGCAACAAGGGAGGTGGAATAGAAGGTACCAATGTTTACCTGCTGAGTCCAATCTGATTGGAAGGATAAAAACCATTTCAGTGAGTGATCAAACACACCTGCGACCTCCGACTGCCTAAGTTTGAGGATGTCGAAGTCGACTGTATCAAATGCTACAGAGAGGTCGAGCATAACCGGCAATCTAAGGTCGCCCTCATCGCCAGATTTCAGAATGTCATCCCATACTGCGATAAGAGCTGTCTCAGCACCATGGCAAGGCCTACAGCCCAATTGAAAGGTGTCAAGAAGGTCATGAGCTTCCATGAACTTCTGGAGTTGAGCAGTAACATCCTTTGCTAAGTTTTTAGCTGACCAAGTAAGGCCTACAATTGGACGGTAGTTTGCAAGTATATTATGATCTAGTATATAGATTTCTTCAATAGCGGGGTCAAACAGCATTTCTTTAGATCCTTGGGAGCCGTACCTTGCACAAAATATAGGTTAATGAACCCTGCAATGAATCCTCTGAGATCACAGGCATGGCGATTAGCTAGGTGAGCAGGAATAGGATCATAGCTATAGTTGGAAGCTTTAAGGCTTACAAGTATGGGGAAAAATGTCCTCCAAAGAAACTGCAGTAAATTCAAATTGCACAAAGGGAGCTTGCAGGTAATCAGTTCCAGAAGAGGCCGGCTGGGAAAAAGGCAGTAGTGAATCAATATTCACACGAATGGAATTAACTTTATTCCTTTAAAAACTCATTAAAATCGTTTGCTAGTTTGGGAGATGGGGGCAGGGAAGATGAAATGCACAAAGAATTTGACAGATCTTTTATAACACCAAAAGCTCTTTGGGCTTATTCATCACTGTTTTGATCTGGCTTTGTAAAGAAGCCAGATTTAGCAGCAAGAATAGCTTTTTTGTAGTGTTAAGTGCTAAGGATGCAGCCTAGCGGTGAAGTAAGTTATTTGATGTACGCCAGATGTTTTCTTTTTTCTGTTGTTCTTTTTTAAGTCCCTAAGGGATGTAGAGTATCCTTTATTGGCCTTGTTGATTTTGGTAATTCTAGGTTTAATAGGAGCAACAGAATCACACAGCTTCTGTAACTTAAACATGTTATAGTTGAACAAATGTGCTCCATACACTGACTGCCTATACGCCTACACTCCCCACACTGTCATTCAAAATAAGTTTGGGCAGATTGATGTTTTTAGATAATGTGGTAAGCTTGCAAGTGATATTTTACTAGATTTTACTATCTCTATGCACTTTAGAATATGAATAATACAATGTAATTGCCCAAGCTTGTTAAATTATAAGTGTGGTTATCTGACTGCCTGTGCGTCAGGCTCACGACACTGTCAGTCAAAGTGCTCCAAACACTGATCGTCCATGTGTCCTAGCTCGTCAAAGTTTGTGGTGCATGCACAGACTGTTTATTTGCCCATATTCCTCATACTGTCAGTCCATGTGCCCACGTTCCTCACACTGTCAGTCCATCTGCTCCATGCACTGGCCGTCCATATGCCCAAGCCCTGACACTATGTGCACATAAATTTACTGGTCATGCACTCAAACGCTTCACACTGTTAGTCCATGTACGCAGAGCACTGGCTGTCAGTCCATGTGCTCCATGCAGTGACTGGCCATGTGCCCAATCTCTGCCCACTGTTTATGTGATGAATCAGTGTATAGGGTACCAGTGTTCCAGGGGTGAATATCGGTTTATAAACCATCAATCAGCACCACACCTCCAATAAACCAGAATGGATCTGAACAGATTGGATTAAAACAGCATACAATTAAAATTATAAACCTCCTTGTCCAATGTTGGTAACATGGACGGAATGGCAGTCTCATCTCCTCCAAAGGGCATGGATCGTTGGTTATTTGCAACACAGTGAAAATACAATTACCCAATGCTAAAAGGAGTGTCCAGTCAAAAATATATACAAATATATACTTTATTATTATCACAAAAGGAAACCGAATAACACTGCTAAGTACAACCCACTCTGTAAAGGAATGCAGAGAACATACAGTTTCTAAGAAGGAAAGGGGATGCACTCTGGATACTGATATAAGGGTAGTTAGTATGGTTAATAACCACAATCGTCTTTTTACAAAGCTTTTTGGCTTCAACAAAAAGGGAGAAAGGGTCTTACAATATCTCTAGAGTCTTGTGGGAAGAACAGAACCACAATATACCTCTTGCTGTAGTTGTTCTTGGTGCTCAACAGCGTTGAGTCAGCTTCAGAGCACTTTTCATACTTCTGCGACAGAGTTCGAGATGGAAGTCAGCAGCGGGTTTCAGGCAGCAAAACAGTTCGGCAAGTGGAGCTGGTAAACAGCTGCAAGCTGGCCTTTACGGTGACTCAGGGTCAGAAATCGTTGTCTCAGTGCTGAACAGTAGGTTCTGAAGTGCTGGTCGAGATGTCTCGGGTTCATTCAGTGACCGAGGCTTGATGGCGGTAACTCAACTTCAATGGGCATGCGTTGTGCTATAAGGTGGACGGCCCAGAGCTAAGGAGCGTGTTGCAGGCAGCTGCTGTGCCCTTGGTTTCGGGATCAGAGACCTTCTGTCCAGGGAGCTTGCTGCAGAGCCTAGTAGGGCACTCTATGTGCTGGTTGCGTACCGGTTCTGAAATGGCTAGAGGGTCTTCTGAGTTATTTTCTCCCTCTGTTCCCTGGGAGAAGTTAAGGGGAGAGATCTTGCTTTCCTTTTTGGATTTTCCTGTCCTTCATTCACTGGTTGAAGTTGTACGGCAGACTGTACTTTAAAGCAGGGTCCAAGGGTGAGTTTGTCTTTGTGCTTCAAGTGAAAGCTTCAGATGATCTGCTGAAAGAGGGGCTCCAGCCCTCTCTTAAAGCCAAGGGGGTCACAGTGATTGGTGTAGGCTGAGCCTACCTCAGTGAACCAATCCTGGGTCCCTACCAACAATCTCCTGTATGTGTGAGGTCATAACCAGAGTGCTTTGAAACAGGAAAAGGTAAAGGGGTCCTACAGGAACAAGGGGTGCCCTATAACCAATATGGCTGAACCCTCCTCTCAACAGTAAGAGTTATGGGCTCACTCCCCTGTGACAGTAGGTCCCACCCACCTTCTTGTCTGCTGTGATCAAAGAGTCTCCCTGGTTAATGGTTCTCCGAGGGGGTTCCTTTTTAAAGTGGCAGATCTTCCTTAAAGATGCTGAGAGACCAGACTCTCTGGTTTCTGCAAACCACATTCATGTCACTTATGAATGGGGTTCTGACTAGTGGGGGTTGGCTACTACAACAATAGACTCAGACATGTCACTCCACTGTCATTGATACGTAAAGAGGGAGCTGGCTTCAGGTTGACACAGTTACATATGAAAGGTTTGTTGGGTTTCCTGTCTCCTTTGTCAACCTCTGCAGCCAGGCCCCACGGCGGGCCTGTTCGAAGTACCCTCTATTGGAATTTTAATCGCTGTCACCAGCTGCAGGGCTAACAAAAGATCAGGGCAGTTCCATGAAGCCCTTGTCAGTTAATCAGGCTGTCCACGGCAGTGGGAAACCTTTCTCCTCCCTCCTTGGGATGACATCGTGCTCAACTCACCGGTCATGTTCCAACTAAATATAACAGCGGCAGGCTGTACCTGTTGTCTGTGTCCATGCCAGACTAAACAGGTCTTTGTGTTTGTTGTGGTGTGAGCATAGAAAAATGTGTGTGGATTAGCCCCACACATTTTTTTGATGCAGGTCTACCATCATCCCTTTACTTAAAAATGTCAAAAAAGCCCAGGCGAGCCCATGCCCACCATTGGATGGTCAAATTCCTTACAGTTTATGAACTCAAGCACCTTACAATGTCAGAGCAAACGCCTCAAGTTCCTCTCAGTGTGTGCCCATGTGCCTAAAACCCCTCACTGTTGTCTTCACCTCTCATATCAGTCACTGTCAATGTGCTGAAAGGACATCCCACCCTATCAGTGTGCCTCCAGTAACTCAACCTAACTTCCCAGTGGCCTAACCTCCTGAAACGGTCTGCCCCAATGCCCCACTACTCATGTTGCTTGTTCTTTACCCCCAGGCTTCACACACTATTTATCCATGTTCCCCATGCCTGTTGCAACCACCCACATCACATATGCTGTCACCCTTTGAGGCCAGGTTCCTCACGCTGTTTGTCCATATTCTTCAATGTCTGCCACTGTCTTCCTGTGTGCCCGTGCTCTTTACAGTGCTTGTCCCTGTTTCTTAAACACCTCACACACTCTGCCCACGTGCTTCAAGCTCCCACACGGCCTCATGATGTAGCCCACGTCCTTCACTCTTTCTGTCCATGGGCCTGAAGCTCCTCACAGAGTCTTCCCATGTGATGCAAGGCTGAGGAGGTGGAACAACATCTGTTCTGCAAAACTATCAATAAGAGAGTAGATTCGACCATTGTACTCTTCCCCACCCAGCTGAGAGCAGTGGAAGCCACTCTTCTCTTCTCAAGAGAAGTGAAAGCCATCCTTCTCTTCACATCCAGCAGGGAGCAGTGGACGCTATCCTTCACTTCACATCCAGCAGAGAGCAGTGGAAGCCATCCTTCTCTCCACACCCAGCTGAGAACAGTGGAAGCCACTCTTCTCTTCCCAAGGGAAGTAAAAGCCATCCTTCTCTCCACATCCAGCAGGGAGCAGTGGACGCCATCCTTCACTTCACATCCAGCAGAGAGCAGTGGAAGCCATCATTCTCTTCACATCCAGCAGAGAGCAGTGGAAGCCATCCTTCTCTTCACACCCAGCTGAGAGCAGTGGAAGCCACCCTTCTCTTCCCAAGAGAAGTGAAAGCCATCCTTCTCTTCACATCCAGCAGAGAGCAGTGGAAGCCATCCTTCTCTTCACACTCAGCAGAGAGTAGTGGACTCCGTCTTTCCCTTCCCAGGAGAAGTGAAAGCCATCCATTTTTCTTATTTTATTTATTGTGATATTGGATACACAAGGTATCCTTATACAAACAACACAGAACATAATAAAAAAAAGAAAAAGTATTGAAACAGGTTATTAAGACAGAATATGTGCAGTTATGCAATTTGTTCAATAAAGTCTCACAACACATTAATAAAGTGACATTTACAACTCACATTTCAATATAAAAGTCAAAATCAATTACATCATCTTATACATAGACCGACTAATCTCTAGGCTTCACAATACCCGCAAAGTTCAACAGTTGAACAACAATAATAGTCAATGGAGTTACTTCACCGCTAGACATCCTGAGAAATAATTAATTGGTATCAGAAAACACAACATCGTGTACATACTGGGTCGGACTGGGACAAGAAATAGGCCCAGTCACCCAAAAAAAAGTGGGCCACCGCTCGCCTCAAAAAAGGGGCCCACCCCTCGCATCACGACCCTTGACCTCTGATGACATCACCAGAAGTGATATCATTTGACACCACCCCAAAGTGACATCCCGGGAAGTGATAAAACACGACTTTTCACCCCTTGACAAAACAGGAAGTGTCATCCAATAGCATTGTTCCTAAGTACACTAAATTACTGTGACTCCAAGCAGACGTCCAAGGCCACATGATAATATGGTATTATATAGCACTTACGCTTAAGCTCTTTTTTATAGAACAAATATGCATACAATATCACCCAACCTGCGTTGGTACTTATTTATTGACCCAAGAAGGATGAAGGCTTTTTGAAAAAACATTTTCTTTAAAAAACGAAAAAAAAATCCATTTTTTTTCCAAAACCGGCCCAGGCATGGCCAGAAACCGGCCACCACTCTCCAGGGACGATTTCGGCCTGGCCATGGGCCGAAAGGCCGAGGGGACAATCCGACCCTGTGTACATATGGTCCCAACAGACCGGATCTTTCCTTCTGTAAGCATCCAGAGGCCATTCAAATGTGCTCCCTTATCTGGATTGCCCCTTCCAATGTACGCTTATCGCAAAGCCCAACTATTTCATTGGACCTGGCTGGTCTGGCCCCAGTTACTTCCCCGGTGGGGAGTAGATTCAATCTGATTCTCAGAAATTGGGTGCACCAATAGGAGTTCAGAAAATTCATGAGATGCAGAGGAAGAACTCCCAGTGGTTTATCACGAATAGACAAAGATTTGTGCAGTTTAAGTTTCCTAACTCTGAAAATTGTCTGGCGCCGGTCGTACTCAGTTTTTTTTTTGACTGACAATCGATCACAGATCAATTTTGCAGCCGTTTGTCCACAAACCTTCAGAAGTTGTTCTGCACATTCTTGAATGAGTCCTCATAGAACCACTGGTCCCCCACATCAGAACATCAGAAAGGTCAGCATACAAAGAATGCACCACTGGATCCAAAATCTTACGGTTCTCAGAGGTGATCCTCCAGTTTAAATGGTCACACAAGTAGACCAGACCGATCTCATATCTAAGTACTTCCACACTTTCACAGAGTCTGGTGAGTTTAGGACCCTATTCCAGACCCTTCTTTCCACCCTTGCGTATTCAACCGAATGTGAGGCATCACCCAAATCCATACCATAGAGCAATGTGGGGATGACCTTCATTTTGTAAAAGTCAATTAACAGACTGAGAGGCGGCAACACCTGATGTTAATTTTCCTGACCTGAGCCGAGAATTTGCTAGTCTTGACCAGTAGACGTGGCAGGACGCGAGAAGAACTGGGCTTATTATCGAGACCAAAGCCCAGGTAAGTCAGGCTCATAACTGGGTTATAGCGTGTTCCTGCAAAAACTAGGTAAAGCCCATTTTTTTTCTAGGATTCCTACAAAATGTTATAATGCTGTTTTTTTTTCATTAATCAGTTTTTCGTTTTCCAGTGAATATGCTCTTATACAATCCAACTGTCTCTGAAGGGCCAGCATGTGCCATCCAGGAGCACCACGTCATCTGCACACATTAAATAGAGGGGTTGATAATCTCACAATTCTAGGCGCTACAAATGTAGTGAACAGCAGGTGGTCCCCCAAGTCAGATAGATATCGATTGAAAAGGAAAGGAACAAGGGCACAGCCCTGTCTAAATCCACAACATTTTGGACAACTGTCTGCCCATTCAATCTCACGCGCGGGGAGCTGTCCTCATGCAATTGTACCAAAAAGGAGAGGAGAGGTGATGGTATGGGCCAGCCATGCAGTTTCAACCCTAACAGAGACCAATTAAGACAGTCGAAGGTCAGTGAATAATCAATTATGACCATGTAGACACAGGCATCATCTACAGAACCTGCTCTCTCCTGCAGGCAGGAAACAACAACACCATTAAGTGCAGTCGACAGGCCCATGTGCAATCCTGTCTGGAACTTCTGCAGTCGGTCGGGGGACTCAGCCCAGGCTTCCAAGTCCCTCAGGACCAGTGCCGCAAAGACTTTACTCTCGCTGTTCAGCAGCGAGATAGGTCGATAGCTTGCCGGGTTATCTCCTTTTCCCTTTTTATAAATGATGACGACGATGGATTGCTTCCAGGATTGCAGAGTTGTCTTTGTTATGATGTTTGTAAACAGCAGGTACAACACCCGGAATCAGACAGCAACATCCCTCTTCAGAATCACGTTGCAAAGCCTGTTGGGCCCAGCATCCCTGGAAACAGAGGATTTTTTTATGAGAATTTCAAGCAAGTCTAGCGAGATAGTTACAGCCCAAGCAGAGGGAAGAGGATTGAGGAAATATTCACACCCCGATCTTCTATATAGCTGACTGAAGTGGGAACCCCATTCTCTCGCCAGAATAGGACTGGATTGAGCATATTCTTGCATTCTACTCTGACTATCGCACTCCACAAATGACGTGTGTTCTTCTGACATATTATGAGGAGCAGTTTTCCCTGTCTCTCTGTAAATGGATGTATGATGTATTTATAACTCCTGCACCAATTCTTGTGGACCTGCCTAAGGTGTTTAACTTGGGTCCTGAAATCCTCATCCTATAGATGGCCCTTAACGAGCTCCCTAATATCTTTTCCCAATTTCCTTTTCCTGCAACAGAGTCAAATAAGTGATTAGCCTCGGGCCTACTGATTGTGACATGGGAGCAGGAATGATCTCTATTTTCAATAAATGAGGGGGAAAAGCTGTGGGAAAAGGTCTCTAACTGCTCATACAGAGTACTTTCAGACACTCATTCTTTCACTCTTCCATTAAAGGCAGCAATATTCACAACATGCCTTCCCAGGTTGTTCCCCACAGGATTTCCCACCAGATTTGTGTAGATTCCCTCAGTTGGACCTTCTATTTCTAGGTCAATTGGGGCAAAAACAATATGGTGGCCACTTAGTGAGGTGCTGATTCTCCTTACTTCTACAAAGGAGTGGAAGCCACCCTTCTCTGTTCATCCAGGAGGGAAGCAGAGGAAGCCACTCTTCTCTGTCCATCCCGCAGAGAGCAGTGAAAGCCACTCTTCTCTGTTCATCCAGGGGGAGAGCAGTGGAAGCCACTCTTCTCTGTTCATCCAGGAGAGAGCAGTGAAAGCCCTCCGTGTCTTCAAATCCATCAGAGAGCAGTAGAAGTAACTCTTCTCTGTTCAAACAGGAGAGAACAGTGAAAGCCACCCTTCTCTGTTCATCCAGGAGAGAGCAGTGGGAGCCACCCTTCTCTGTTCATCCAGGAAGGGAGCAGTGGAAGCCACCCTTCCTTGTTCATCCAGGAGGAGAGCAGTGGAAGCCGCCCTTCTCTGTTCATCCAGGAGAGAGCAGTGGAAACCACCCCTCTCTATTCATCCAGGAGGAGAGCAGTGGAAGCCACTCTTCTCTGCTCCTCCAGGAGAATGCAGTGGAAGCCACCCTTCTCTGTTCATCCAAGAGAGAGCACTGCAAACCACCCTTCTCTGTTCATCCAGGAGAGGAGCGGCTAAACCACCCTTCTCTATTTATCCAGGAGGAGAGCAGTGGAAACCACGCTCCTTTGCTCATCCAAGAAAGAGCAATGGAAACCTATTCATCCAGGAGGAGAGCAGTGGAAGCCACCCTTCTCTATTCATCCAGGAGGAGAGCAGTGGAAACCACCCTTCTCTATTCATCCAGGAGGAGAGCAGTGGAAGCCACTCTTCTCGGTTCAATCCGGAGAGAGCAGTGGAGGTCACCTTTCTCTGTTCATCCAGGAGAGCAGTGGAAGCCACCCTTCTCTATTCATTCAGGAGGAGAGCAGTGGAAGACACTCTTCTCGGTTCATCCCGCAGAGAGCAGTGGAGGTCACCCTTCTCTGTTCATCCAGGAGGAGAGCAGTGGAAGCCACCCTTCTCTCTTCATCCAGGAGGAGAGCAGTGGAAGACACTCTTCTCGGTTCATCCCGGAGAGAGCAGTGGAGGTCACCCTTCTCTATTCATCCAGGAGCAGAGCAGCGGAAGCCCTCAGTCTCACATGAGAGGGCAGTAGGGGTAGTGCTGCTCTTCCCCACCAGGGAGATTAGAGGAACACCAAGGTGCTTTAGCTAGATAGTACTGAGGGAAATACCCACACGGTGGGCTTGAATGATCCTGGCTAATGGCACTCCTTTCAATGCCACATATATTCCCTGCAGTCATGATGTCTTTGGGTCCGCATGATGCATAGAATGTTAAACAGGAGGCGCGCCTGCCTCTGCGCTTCTCCATCAGATCTCTGAATGCTTTTTGGCACCGGCTCCGTCAGCTGATGGGCTGCTTAATGATCCTTACTGGTGACGTACGTCTTTGGCTCGAAACGCTCTTCGCGCCAGCTTATATTTATTCCTGGCAACCAAGCAAGACAATGGAAGCTCTGCGCCCCTTAGTTCAGCTTCGGCTTTACTTTTCTTTTCGCTGCCGGCCATGGTCGTCATTTAGGGGTCGACAAGGGTCGCACCTGTGACCCCTGAGGTCTCGCTTGCTACCCCTGTCGTCTCCCTTGCTACCCCTAAAAAAATGTTAAATATACATTTTTTTCTTTTTTTTCTTCAATTGAGGCTCGTGGGCTGTGGGCTGTGGCCAGCAGCATGTAACTTTTTGTTTCTTGAGCGGCTGGTTTTCTGATAGCTGTAGCAAAAAGATAGCTCAGTGGGCCAGGAATGTGCAAATGAGGCGATTGTGTTGGCGAGGGACCAGAAAAACGACTGCCTTCTCTGCCTTCTGTGCCAGGCATGGAGAGTGTATGGGCCCCAACAAAAACACCACAGACAGTCGCTCACACAGAGAGAAAATAGGACCTAACCAAACCACCCCTCTGTGCCAGACATGGAGAAAATGCTGGCCCCAAAAAACAACCCTTTGGGCCCAACATTGAGTTAGCATAAACCCCAACAAAAACACCCCATCTGTGCCATCTATGCCAAGCATGTCAAAATCTGTGGCCCCAAGAAGTACATATTCCTCCCACACATGGAGTGAGCATGAACCCCAAGAGAGCTACTCATCTTCCCTATAAACTCAGTGAGCGTCGTCCCCAATAGAAAAAAAAGTCTCCCTGCCAGGCATGTAGGGAACAAGGGCCCCAAAGAAGCCATCCCATTCTCTAAAACATGGAGAGAATACAGGCCCCAACAAAACCACCTCTGTGTCCCAAAGAAAACCCACCTCTCTGTTCCAGAAGACATTGAAAGGGTACAGACACCAACAAAACCACATCTGCATCCCAAAAATACCCACTTCTCTGTTCCAGAGGACATTGAAAGGGTACGGGTCCAAACAAAACCACCTCAGCATCCCAAAAATTCCCACCTCTCTGTCCCAGAAGACATTGAAAGGGTACATGCTCCAACAAAACCACCTCTGCCTCCCATAAAAAACACCCTGCTGTTCCAGAAGACATTGAAAGGGTACAGGCACCAACAAAACCACCTCTGCATCCCCAAAATAGCCACCTCTCTGTTCTAGAAGACATCAAAAGGGTGCGGGCTCGAACAAAACCACCTCTGCATCCCAAAAAACCACCTCGCTGTTCCAGAAAACATTGGAAGGGTACAGGCCCCAACAAAACTACCTCTACATCCCAAAAATACACACCTCTCTGTTCCAGAGGACATTGAAAAGGTAAGGGCCCCATCAAAACCACCTCTGCAACCCAAATAAACCACCTCTCTGTTACAGGGGACATTGAAAGTGTACATGCCCCAACAGAACCACCTCTGCATCCCCCAAAAAAACTATCTCTCTTTTTCAGAAGACATTGAAAGGGTACAGGCCTCAACAAAACCACCTCTGCATCCCCAGAAAACACCCACCTCTCTGTTCCAGAAGACATTGAAAGGGTACGGGCCCAAACAAAACCACCTCTGCATCCCAAATAAAAAACCACCTCTCTGTTCGAGAAGACATTGAAAGGGTATGCGTCCAAACAAAAACACTTCTGCATCCCGAAAAACTCACCTCCCTGTTCCAAAGTGAAAGACCAAAGGAAATATCGAACTTAGTACCACCAAAAATGAAATACGCCAATCACGAGTTCAGAGATACATGTACATTTTATTCTTATTCAGATACAGATAGCTATCTGGCTCCCAACATCTCACAGTGTGTACCAGCAGACACTGTGAGTGGAGAGAGTGCTGGACATTACAAAGTATGCATCTTTTATACACAATCCCGGTTACATAGTCCAGTCTTTCTTCAAATTAAACATTTGCTAGGGTTCATACCCAGATTACATGACAAATACAGCAATATTGTTTCTAAACACTTAACATGTTTTTCCTATACATCAAATACAATGGTGACAAACTTGGTTCTGTCTGGTCATGTTGATCTTTCCTTGTTCTTAAGCTTAAAGTAAGTCCAGTTTCAAGAAACGAACACAATGGGTTTCTGCAAAAGCAAACGGTTTTAGTTGTTCAGCATTCAGTTCCACTGTTTCAATGAGGATGAAGCTATTGGTGCAGACAACACCTAAATTGCAGTTCAGTTCAGCTCCAAGGTTTCTTAGCCCAAGACAAACCTTCTGCTCTCAGCCGTCACAACATGTTTACACAGTACAAAGTTCATCTTTCCTCAGCTCGAGCCGAAAACATAGTTCAGCATGAGACAGAAAACATGAGTTTAATCAAAATGGTGGATATTTCTAAAATGGCGGCGTAGACCATTTTGATTCAGGTTGATCTGGACGCAGTTTTTTCAGTGCAATGGGAATGAGCTTAGGACAATGTTCATTATCAGGCGGTATTATGTGAAATATGGTTTTACAAAAGCACATTGAAGGGGTACATGCCCCAACAAAACCACCTCTCTGTTCCAGAGGACATTGAAAGGGTATGGGCCCCAACAAAACTACCTCTGCATCTCAAAAAAATCACCTTGCTGCTCCAGAAGACATTGAAAGAGTACGGGCCCCAACAAAACCACCTCTGCATCCCCAAAAACCCCCCCTCTCTGTTCCAGAGGACAATGAAAGGGTATGGGCCCCAACAAAACCACCTCTACATCTAAAAAAAAAATACCTTGCTGTTCCAGAAGACATTGAAAGGGTACAGGCCCCTACAAAACCACCTTGGCATCCCAAAAATACCCACCTTTCCATTCCAGAGGACATTGAAAGGGTACGGGCCCTAACACAACGACCTCTCCATCCTATAAAAAAAGCCACCTCTCTGTTACAGAGGACATTGAAAGGGTACATGTTCCAACAAAACAACCTCTGCATCCCAAAAAACACTTCTATGTTTCAGAAGACATTGAAAGGGTTCGGGCCCCAACAAAACCACCTCTGCATCCCGAAAAAAACACCTCTTTGTTCTAGAAGACATTGAAAGAGTGCAGGCCCAAACAAAACCACAGCTGCAGCCCAAAAAACGCACCTCTCTGTTCCAAAGGATATTGAAGGGGTACATGCCCCAACAAAACCACCTCTGCATCCCAAAACCCCCCCACCTCTCTGTTCAAGAGGACATTCAAAGGGTACGGGCCGCCCCAACAAAACCACCTCTGCATCCCCCAAAATACCCACCTCTCTGTTCTAGAAGACATTGAAAGGGTACAGGTTCCAACAAAACCACCTCTGCATCCCCCAAAATACCCACCTCTCTGTTCTAGAAGACATTGAAAGGCTACAGGTCCCAACAAAACCACCTCTGCATCCCCCCAAAAAAAGGGTACGGACCCCAACAACCCCACCACTCTGTACCAGATGCAGAGACAGTACGAGTCCCCAAAAAAACAAATTTTTGTCCCGAGGATGCAGCCAGCATGGGCCCCAAATAAACCATCTTTATGTACCAGGAAACATGGAAAAAAATAGAGGCCCCAATATAACCATCCCTCTGTCCCAAAAACAGTTTTAGGATCGCTCCCCCTTGGCAGCAATGATGACAAGCCCGGGATCCTGTGCAATCCCTCGCCTGTTACCATGTGGGGCCGGCGGCCCGCGGTACTCACACCCGTAAGTTTCAGCTAGGCGGCTGGGCACTGCCATGGAATACTTTACAGAAACGAGCGGCGTTGGCTCCCATCACGTTACTGTACCGACATCATAGACCACCCCGGAAGACGGTATAGATTACGCCTTTTCACGGGCAGTCCAATATTGACTCATTTGGCGATTCGTTCGTTACCTCGGACTAGTGAAGACAACTGGTTAGAGGTTTCTTTGATTAAAACCTGAACTGTTTCTGACCGCGGCCTTGTGAAACCATTGATCCGAGGATTACTTTATGAAACCCGGGTCTGCTCCCTGGAGAACCTGTCGATTCACCCTCGGCTCTCGCTACAATTTTCCAATGGAGGACTAAAGCATCAGACATAGCAATTCAGGGACGTTCGCAATTAGTAAAAGGTATTCTCACTGCTACTGGTAAGGCTGAGGCTTTCTTTCAATTCTTTTCTTATCTCTCCCTTCTGCAACTCGAAGTACAGAGGATGGCAGTAAGCCTGGAACCTAGCCAGTGGGCCAGTGGGCCAGATTGGGGGAGTGGGGTCGCACCAGCAGGCAGGAGCTCCAGTCCTCCCTAGCCATTTTTCCAGAACCTAGAGGTGATGTGGGCTGTTGGAGCTGTTCGGGGGATCCAGGGGGCAGGTGCTTGGGGGGAGGCAAAGGTATAAAAGGCCTCCCGTGTGAGACGAAAGATATTGCCTCCAGGGCTTTAAGTGGGACGGGACTAGCTGGGACAGAGCCCCGCCAGCCTCCGAAAAATCATTTTCAGGCTCCCTAAAGTCCCCCGCTAACCCCAGCTGCCGAGGCTGCAACAAGACAAGGAGTTTATTTATATAACCTGAAGCTCTTGCTCATGCGGCTTTATTGAAAAAAAGGGCTGATCCTCGACCCCATCCTTTTAACTAGGAGATGCAGCAATCATACATGTGTGATTATTGCATCTCTTACTTTAAGAGATGCCTGGTGTGGGTCGGCACCGCCATCAAGGAAGAAGAGGTGTTGCCCAGACCCCCGCCAGGATCCCTTTAACTAAGAGATGCAAGGATCATCATCCTAAAGGGATGCCTGGCGTGGGTCTGAGCAACGCCTCAATGGTAGTGCCGACACTCACTGGACATGCCTTTAACTAAGAGATGCAGTAGTGATCATCATCACACTCATGGTGCGAGGGTGATGATCGCAGCAAAGGGATGCCTGGCAGGGGCCGGCAGCACAAAAACTAATCTGCCGCCTGCCTGTTAGGCCATACCCGCTTTGAGGTCATACTGCTAGAGAGCCCCCCTCGATTTGAAGTGCCATTTCAAGCACTGATCACCTCCCTCCTCCCAGTGTAGCGCTGCCGCCTGCCTCGCTGTGAATGGACTTACCGTCCAAGTAAGAACTTGATACCCAACCGTCCTCTTGTAGATCATTGGGGTAGTTACGGTCAGTTGGGCAATTGGGCAGTTGGGGGCGGACTGCTGGAGCAGATGTTTGCTCCTAGGGGTGGCCCGGTGCCCAGAGACAGCCAGAAAAGTGAGCAAACCAGCACTCATGAATGGGCCTGGGGGAATGGAATGAGGGGGCAGGCAGTGCAGGGTCTCGGGCCTCCTGGTATCACTCCCCCAGCAACGCATTGTAAGGGTCCTGGATTGCGTTCGCCGCCTTGAAGAGCAAAATGATTGTTTTAAATACACACGTTTTACTCGTGTTGCATTTTGGCATTTTCGTGTATGCCACCTAATACGCCCAAAGCTCCTGTGTCGTGTCTGACGGGGAGTCTGTAGAGGGTAGTGCACGAGTGTGAGAGTCTGTGGAGCAGAGGCGTTGCTAGAGGGGGATGATGGGGCTATAGCACGCGGTCTTATAGTTGTAGACCCCCGGATAGAAGCTCAGGGGCTACAACCAAAAGGCTAGCGAGCCTGGAGGTGGAGGGATGGTCCACGTGACTGGGAGTCTGTAGAGAGGAAGTAGATCAGCTACAGGTCTGTGGAGAGGTAGTAAACAGTGATGAGGGTGTTCAGAGAGGCGGCACACGGGCCTAGCGAGAAGTGATAAACCAGAAGGGGGTCTGCTGAGAGGGGGTGGGCTGCCAGGGAGGGAGGTGGTGCAGCTTTCAGATGGAGGCGGCGGCGAGTCTCTCCCCAGCTCCAGAGAAGCCGTGGACGCTCATTAAGCGGCTTCCTCGCATGTTAATGGCCCCATAACCGGATTACTTGTTCACAGCTTGAATGTCGGAGAAGGGGGGTTGTTTATCATATTAGGGAGGGGTGTTGGCATAAAGTGCCCGTGCTTGTCTCCGTGTGAGGCATCTGTGCCTGGACGGGAGTGGGGCAGGCGCCAGAGAAGGGTAATGATGCGTCCAACGTCCTTCCTGTGTCCTTAACCCAGGGCAGCGCCGGGCATCACCTACACGATGCTGCCCCCTGCTCAGAGGAGATCTACCGCAGGGAAGGGCTCGGACTTTAGTGCCAATGCTCACCCAGCCCTCTGACTCGCAGCCAGCACATCCTGTAGGGGTTGGTAGCATGTACACCACCCCCCCCATGTCTACTCTCTGGGGTAATCCGGTCTGCCGATCAGAGGGGAGCTGGTCTCCGGTCATCTAAAATGAACAAGCTTCACAGTAGTTGGGTGACCCAGGTGACGGGGCCACTAAGGGACACCAGACACAGATAATCTTTGGAAGACATTATTTCTAGGGTGGCCAACTGTCCCGGATTTCGCGGGTTTGTTCCGCAATTAGGGACTCTATCCCGCAGTTTGCAGAGTGGCTGTGCGGGACGCAGGTTGTCCCAACTTGTGTCGGGACAGACTGCCTCCAGCACAGCCACTCTGCAAACTGAAGTGGCCATGGACACAGCACGGCGCAGCCTCCTGCTGCTTTCTTTCTCTGGGCGGCTCTGCAGCCCTGGCACCTTTTGAGCCTACAGCTCGAGCTGTAACGCTCCGACACCTGGCTTAATTCAAATGCTAATTCTTTGTTGCTGGGGTCGTGATAGTCATGTTTGCAGTTAAAAAATGTGACCATCACCTCCCAAGGACAAAAAAAACAGGAATTAAGAGCCATAAAAAAAATTAATTAAAAAAAGGGGCGAAAGACTATCAAAGAGTTGGCCACCCTAACTAGGCCGCATTTATTATATTTCATACAGCACTAAAATGTGAAAACACCATAAATGCATACCATCATTAACTGTTACGTCATCGATCCCATCATCGGCATGTCACCCTCTACATCACCAAGGTCTCGGGCGGATAGCTCAGTGGCAACGTGCTCGCCTTGGAAGCAAGATGACAGAGAGCAACACAGGTTCGATCCCCGGGTCCGCGCTTAGAAAACTCTGGGTATTAAGCGCGTTATAAATAACCAATTACAATTGCATCATCAATTACCTAGATGAGCATAGTGGGGTGGCACTGTGCCATCCCCTTCCCCCCATACTCTGGGAGTTGTCCTGAGGGAACCAATGGTCCTGAGGGAACCACATGACCCTGTAAACTGACCAGACACTCAGACCCCATGCCCCCTTTTGTACGGACCGCTGAGGGCTGCAGAATGAGCTCTTGGCCTGCCACCTCACCGTTCTGCGCCGAACCTTTGACCCTACCATAAATCAGCAATCAATCTCCCCTCCAGTGACCCAAAAGGCTGAGCCCATAACCCATTTCAAAGTACCACAACACCCCCCGACCCTCGACTTCTAAACGTTATGGTGGGATGGTGGGAAATTCTGATAATGGAGCTGCCTCTGTAGCTGGATGTTCTCGGGGGCGGGGGAAAGGCAAAAATAGAGGGAGAGCATCTTGTGCTCCCTCCTTTATGCCCCGCCCGAGTCCCCCCTTCACTCTGCTTCCGATGCCGGGAGGAGGCGCGCAACCATGATGCTGTCCCGCACCGGCACCAAGAAGACCCATCCCCCCTTAATGGTGTCACTCCCGATTTGTCCCGCCACCACATCTCCCAGTCCGCTGCCTGGCTACACTCCAGGCTGGCTATTGAAAGACTCCCAAGGGTTTAGAAACCTGCCCTAATCAGATCTTAATGTATGGGCATTCCGCGAGACAACGCCCCTCTCCCCCCTTCGGGTGGTACTGTAACGTGCCATTCATTAGTAGATTACTCCTCTAACACTAGTGTATCTCATTATGCGTTGCACAGTCTGGATCTGCTATCATGTTAGCTTCCAGAAGACGGTAGTCTGCCATTGCATAATCAATGTCACTGGGTAAGAGATGGCGCAATCGTGAGTATTTTGCCTATTTTCGCTTTGTAAATTGGCATAAACATTGCGTAAGGATGGCAGTACACTATAGAGACTATCCTATACTGGTATGTGGCAGTATGATAACCCTGTGGCTGTGACTAGTTATTGGCTACATCAGTTGATAGTGCATAGTACGCATCCAGTCACACTATCTTGTGACCCCGTGTCTGGCCGCATTGTCTTGTGACCTCGTCTAAAACGGAGTGGTACTGTATTTGAACTGTCTGTGATGTGTCAGTTTGGAGTCAATCAGGTGGTCCTGGCCAATGGGCCAGTAAATATGATGCCTACATTTTCAGCCTGGCAAAGCACAACCTGATACAGCATGACATAGCCTGGCATTGTGTCATGTTGCCAAACACATCCTAGCATGACCTAACAGACCTTAATAGGTAAAACATGGCATGCCCAAGCATAGTAAGGCCTAACACAGTGTAATATACACATGGCACAGTGTGCTTTGATAACATGGACACTGTTATAGCATAACACTGCATACAGAATGGCATAACATATTGACAAACATATGGTTCGATGCCTTGCTGGTTGGCACTAGTAAAGTTATTCTGCATTTGTGGTGTGCCTGGTTGCTGTGGCAATGTCAGTTGCGAGTGCATGGTACGTGTCCAGCTGTGGAGTGTCACAACTGCGTGCATGCTGAGTGGCTCCATTGGTAAGAGTGTCCGTGAGGTGTCAGTGGGCCATCGGTAGGGCGGCCCCAACCAAATTAGGATTAGCCGAACACCACTGTGACATCTGAAAAGATCCGGATATAAAGGGAATAAATGAAAGAAGTGTGAGGACCATTGTGGGTGGCAAAAAAAGGAAAATAACAACATACAGGACTTTGAACAGGAGACTGTAGCGGTGGGAACGCCACGCATTTGCACAATTGAGAGGTGATACGTTGGGATGAACCACAGGGTTGATGGACTGTTGCGTTGGGAACGCCAAGAATTGGCACAATTGAGAGGAGGTACTTTTGCGATGAACTGCGTGTGGATGCACTGACAGAGAGATTTTTGAACATTTTAGAGTACACGTAAGACTAACAGGAGTGGTTCCAGTGTCTAGAAGCATATGAAAGAAGACTCACTTGTTTAACTACAGTGAACGCCCTGAAGAGGATCTCGGGAGAAGGTTGAAACACGTGTTGGTGACAAACTATTACAAAATTATTGTTTAAACAACATTATAAACTTATTTATTGTAGCTTTAGATTATTTTTAGTTAGGGTGTGGCACATCTGGCCTGATTCCTTTTTGTGGCACAATCAAAGGTTTACACATTTGAGCTTCTGAATTCACCCATACAGACAACATACATCATTAAATATAGACTGACCTAACAAAACTTAATATTGCAATGTTGTTGTATGACATTGCATCATAGTGCATTGCATCATGTCAGATCACCCCACAATCCATCATTTGCAGAAGAAAATGTTATGTAACATAGGAAGGTGAGCCATGTGGAGATCATGCACGGTTGCATTAACATGCCTATATACCCACATGGCGCACCAACTAAGAATACACTAAAGTTATTCAACGAACAAACTGGATAAGGTATGCTAGATACAGGAAGAAATCCATGAATTCCCTGTTGACTATGGTGTGGGGATTCAGGGGGTGATCCAGGGTGCTTTGAGGGTGATCTCTGGCCTACTAGAAGCCAGTGCCCTACAGAAATTGCTGTGGCGGTGGTAGCCCTTGGGCCAAAGTGAAATGGGAGCAGCTGTATTCGGTAACCTTGTAGCTTGGCATTGATGTGGGCTGGAGAGCCAAGTTAAAAGCAGTTGCAGTAATCCAGGCAATACGGAAACAATCTCTGATCAAAACCAGAAAAAACATGTGCTTCATGTCCAGGAACCTCTCTGTCTTTGGGTAGGGGTCAGCCTTAGGGACAAGGGACAAGGTAATATGTTGGCAATGAAGTAGGTGTTGCCATTGACAGGATCTCAGCATTGCATGATTGGCTCAGCCCGAAGGAGGTTATTGGTCATGAGAGGTTTATAATGTACAGGCAGGATGGTTCATCTTTATCACCCAAAAGTGGGATAGTATGTCTTTACACCCTTCAGGCAAGATGGTAGAACCTTCAGACAGGATGGTAGATCTTTTAGGAGAAAATACACTGTGCAGATCGTTTTCTTTAAATAACTGACAATGGAAAGCCTTTCTGAAAGAGCGAGAGAGGCACGGGTCAAAAGAGTTTTTGTATAGGAGATTTATGCATGTTGCTCACTGCCATGATGAGAAGGGTGCCCTGTAAAATGCGAACAGTCAATACATGCATGCGCACCAGAGAACATTTTTCAACAGAGTAAACGGGCATCCTACGGACTACCACCATTGCTAAGGCCGTTTTAATTGAACTTAGAGTCTGGTTGGAGGATGCTAAGGACAGGTCGAGAACAAAATAGGAGCTGTGACCTGTGAAAAAAGATAAGGCCCAGAAATTTGGAGTGTAGCCACATCAGAAATAAGTTGATTGGATGCAAAACATTTAATGGAAAACATAACACCAATGAAAAAGTCCAGGATTTCATCACAGGGTGTGAAGCAAGGACAAAGGAAATTGCACTTGTGTATTAAAATAACTTGATTTGTGTTCAGTGACTGTATATGATGTCTGTTTTGTTTGACTAAAATATTACAAAATATTATGTTACAAATGGAAGCATCATTTCAAGTCCCGTTTTATTCTGCCATGAATCAATCTGTAATATCTTATCGTAATTAGATATGCCCAAATCTACCTGGAGTGATGTGACCCGACCACAAATTCACCTTCATAAAGCCCATCTCCAGTTCAGGAATTCACAATACAAAACATGAGGCCACAGAGCACTAGTACATTCACTGTGTTGAAACTGGTTACAAAGATTATGCAAATAAAGCACTGCATATGGCATTGGACCCATGAACTTCAAAGGGGATTTACACATTCATCATTCCAACTCCTCATAAAATCTATTAGGTAAAGTCATGTGATACTTTATCTGATCTCCATGCAAAATCCCATGAACCTTGCCTTGACATATATTCATGTGAGAAAAGGAGAATGTGCAGGTGGTGTATCAGTGCCATCTGCTAACCAAGGTCCACATTTCCTCATTTACAAATTAAATAGGAAAGTATATGTGTGGTGTTTTAACACTAGGTTCTAATCATTTAAAATGTTATAACTTTATAAGAGAAACTTTTAGAAACATGAGACTAATTGCATATTGTAGCTAGATAATGTAGCTTCCACCCACATACATGTTTCCTCAGGCAGAATGGAAATATGTTGAGATAAATCGAAAATGTATCTCTGTAAATATTTAGTGCACTGTGACATTTTGTGCATTTGATTGTATGCACTGGTCTACATAATCTAGTGATATTCATTTTTATTAATCTCACACATTGACACCCATAGTTATGTGACATAACAAAATGCCTCTTCTTAAGTTTAAGAGTGAGTTTCCCCCCTCCCTTCTGCATCATGAGACTGATGGACGCCACACTTATTCAAAGGGTGTGGGGGACTGGTGAGGAGCCAAGGATTACAATAGCACACACACTTAATTGAATAAATTATGTAGGAAGATGACCATTGAAGGATATTTTGGGATACAAACTGGAGAGTGTTGGGTAGGAGAGCAGAACTGAATCCATCTGGATGACTGATCCCCATGCACACTGGAGACAGAAGCTATCGAGAGAGTTATGACCAGCCTGTTTTGGAAATTGGTTTACAGACAACGAGCTGAAAAGAGAGCTTTCTGATGGAGGAATTCCAGTCTGACTGGATCCCTGCTGCTGATTCTTAAAAAATGAGAAGCCACATATGAAATGTAAGTAGAACCCTGAGATAATCTAAATTGCCCCTATAGACGGTCTATGGTAAATCCGGGAATAGAGGGGTTAAATCAAATGGAATACTAATTGGACAAATACTTTGGTGCTGTGTTAAATATAATGCCATGTGTCTCTCATTTACATTGAGAAACATGTAATTTCCCTAAAGCCCAATGCATGTTTGTATTGTGAGGCACATTTTAAAACAGGGTGCAATGTTAGTGCAACTTAAATGAATATTGCTTTGTGTCAAATTAAGCACCATTTAAAATGGAATCCATGTCTGTAAGCCAGTCTAGAATCACTTGGGCCATAGTGGATTCATGTCACACTATTGGCTATGAGATATCATGCAATAAAGTAGCCGGGGCAGGTCTAGCCATAAATTAGATGTTTGCACAACAGAAATGAGTAAAGGGTATTAGTTCTATTCACTTGAAAACCTGCAAAGAGTTAAACTCCTGCAGTCCCTTATCTAAAATTGCACAAGCAGACCTATGTGTAATGTGAAAGGGAAAGAGTGTTTTAACATGGTATCTGATACTAGAGAATATCCCCAGCCCAAAAACATATGAAGATGGAAAAACATGCACATACATAGATTGAAAGTAGCACACACATAATTATTGAAAGTCGGCCATACATGTTCATTGAAAGCTGCAAACACATATTCTGAGAAGACTACACCTGCGTGTTTACAGAGCAGAGTACACAATCTTGGAGAGTATTCTTTTTTAAATCAAAACCTGTAGCAGTCATATGCAAGCTTCCCATTGTCTACATTAATATTATTAAGCTTCCCATTGTCTACATTCAAGTGATCTGCACATATCCAATTCTGGACATTTTGAGACACGCAGAACAGTCAATTGAGAAATTCAAGTTAAGAGACTACAACCAAAAAGCCCCCAATAAGATCATGACTAAAGTCAAAGAGAAGGCAAGAACGGATTTGCTTGGGAACAAAGGAACCAATGAACCAGACACAAACACAAAGAAAGTGACATTCATCACAACCTACAGTTCAGACATCCAAGAGATACACACAATCTTAAACAGACATTGGATTATTCTACAACTAGACCAAGACGTGACAAAATACCTGGGCACTAAACCAGCTATTACATATTGGAAGGTGCCAACCATCAAAACCCTTATAAGCCCTAGCTTCCTCCAACTCAAAAACCATGGGACCTTAGAACCATATGGCATCAAACCCCTATTCAAGGCAACCACAAATGTGGGAACTGTAAATTATGCCCCCAAATGATGATTGGAAAAGACTCAATCCGACTACCAACTGGCAAACAAATTAAGATCAAACAATTCATCAATTGTAATACCACATTTGTTATATATGAGATCCAATGTACATGCAACAAACTATATATAGGAAGCACAATATGTGCTCTAAAACTAAGGATAATGGAACACTTACAAGCCATCAACAACCGGGATTTCAAATAACCATTGGCAAACCACTTCCATACAGTTCATCCTACTGAAAAACTAGAAGCAATCACCTACCTTGGAATTGAAGAACTGGAATCACCACCAAGAGGAGGCAACAAAGAGCTACTCCTCAGAAAAAGAGAAGCGATTTTGGATCAATATCATGGACATTTGTATGACTGGCCTCAATAAAGACAGCGAAATGTCTTGTTTCCTTTAAAAAAAACTTTTCTTAAAATGATCTCCCAATTGAATCCTAAGGATATTCAAATCTGTAATCACCATTTACCCTGATAAGGAGCCATGCAGATCAATTTTCCCCCAGGCATTGCCATTAAGTCTCCCTGTCAACTTAGATACATTTCCTAAATTGCATCCATTAACAATAGACGTTAATCAGAGACTTTATCTTATTTTTTTATTTAATTTTTGTTAAATTTATTTTTTCTATTGATATGTACCTCATGTTCCCTTCTTCTGAATTCCTTTCATTTTCAAGCTTACTTTTTCAATATTGATTTGACATAAAGCACAATACTGCACCCTGAAGATATTTTGCGGCATTCTGTTTACGCAATGATGTCATCATACATAAATGCGCGATGATGCAATCACGTTAGTAAATAAAGTGGTGGCCATTTTGAAACGCTGATCCCTTGCATGAGATGGCGTTTGAAAAATCCACGAGGACAACTGCATCCTGTTGCCTCAAGATAATATTTAAAGATATATCCATAGTCAATCTACTATGAATTTCAATTTGCATCTCTAGATTGTACACTGCAATAATATCACAATGACATAAAGATCTCATAAAGACTTATTTGTTTTACCTATAGGAAATCCCACATTAAATATGAAACTTCTTTCAAGAAGGTATTTTACAAGCTAATGTCCCTTGACTATTCACAACAAAGGGTGAGCATTTATCAAATACTGTTACTCATGTAATTGTCCCTTAGGACCCAAGGATAGCTCTTATATGTGTTTCTAAGTTTATGCTCTATCCATTTTTTGAAACAGTGTTTATTTTTCTTTCTTTTCTGTATATATATGTAAAATAGTGGCTAGACAATGTCTCCTGATACGATACCTCCTGATGACCCACTAGAAGGATAGAGGAGAAACATGGGTTGAGGGTACAAAACACTTTGTGGATTTGGAAACTATTGTAACCCGTTCTTCTTTTTATTAGGATGACATAATGAAGCCATGAGGATCTAATTAAAGAATGTTTCCTTTTCAACACTTGACTGTTTCAAAATTTGCATCTTTAAAGATTGATAGTTGGCGCAACCCTTATGTGCCCCACCTTTGTTTTTTTCAAATTGTTGTACGGAATTGGGCAGACACAATACAGGGGCACGATTGCTGATGTCTTCTTGTACCACAGTTCCTATTAAGAGATTTGCCTAAAGGTTGGCCTTTGCTGCACGCTCCCTTTCAACTGGCCCTATGTGTAATGTGAAAGGGAACGAGTGTTTTAACATGGTATCTGACACTGGAGAGTATCTCCAACCCAAAAACACATGAAGATGGAAAAGCATGCACAAACATAGATTGAAAGTAGCACACACACAATTATTGAAAGTCGGCCATACATGTTCATTAAAAGCTGCACACAGATATTCTGAGAAGACTACACCCGCCTGTTTACAGAGCAGAGTACACAATCTCAGAGAGTATTATTTTCGGAATCAAAACCTATAGGAGTCATATGCAAGCTTCCCATTGTCTACATTTATATGATCTGCACATATTCAATGCATTCACAACCACACACTTATACAGAGGATATAAACTGAATGAATATATGTTTTGAAATGTTATTTGTTCAAGTAACTTTTCTCTGATGCCATACCTGTCTTAATAGTGGAGAAAAACTAGTATTATCAAGAGTTGACCTTGTTATATATCAATAAATGCATACACTGTCCGAAAGGTGGCAGTGTTATCATAGAAGCAAAACTGTGTTCCCTAGCTAGAATCAATCATAGAAGTAGTGTATTTAAAATGCCTAGTATCTTTTACAGTATAGTATATACCTAGAATTAATCATGGAAATTAATGTTTGTGTAGAGTGCTGCTTGCAAAATTCACTTAGCCAGATGAAATTTGTTTGACCAATTGTTCTTGTATCTATAACATTGTTATGATTTCCTTGGTGTAAAGCTGGAGGCTGCTTTACTTTGAATTGAGCCATTCTTTAAAAATGGTTCGAGGTTTCAGCAATTACTGTCTGTTTATTGCCCATAATTGTGGGGTGGGAGTGTATATCAGGGGGCCTGAGACACATTGTGCCACCCTACCTCAAGCTATAAATGAGCACATACACAAATATTTCTACAGTCTTTATAACCTTCAGGCAGGATGGTAGGTCAGGGATGTGCAGGCCTGGGGGTTGCAGGTTTTGGACACGATTTATGTGTTGTCCACATCATTGGAGCAGCCAAATCTGAAGGCGGGAATCAGCACCAGCTGCAGACCGAAGTAGATGCTGCAAAGCATGGTGGAGGGCAGGACAAGAGCCCCGCGATACCTGAAACCTCAGTAGGTGAGGTTTGGAATAGAAAAGAGGCTGGTCCACTGTTAGTGAGCAGGCTGACACAAAGGAGATGATCTAATCAAGAGGCATGTCCCACACTCAGAGTTGGTGAGGAGTGCAAAGGCACTTATATCAAAGGCCTCAGGAAGATCAAAGAAGGCTAGTTCTGCAGCGCATTCAGTATTTACTCCTCAACAGACTCCTCAACAAACTATAACATAGAAAGAAGCAGGACTCTCTGGATTTAAAATCTTCAAAACAAAATTGAAAATTGGATAAATTGGGCAAAGAAGCCATTTGGCACAATAGTTTAGAAGATTAATTCTTCCTTATTTTAATAAATGTACAAAACGTTTTGAGCCGTCTGATCACTGATCACATGTATACAAACATAATGGAAATTGAAAGTGAATCGATGAATCAATAAACTTACTAATCTTACACAAACACATGCATACCACATCAAAGTATACCATGCCCAAGAGAGAGGGATATCAGAAAACACCACGTGTGCACGTGTACAATACAGGTGACAAAAAGAAGGAAATGTTACAAGTCTTAATGCAACTGAATGAAGTATAACAACAAACACAATCAAAGATGTATCCTACATTTATTTGAGCTGCACTTGAGTGTCAGCCTGTGCACCAAATTGGATATTGAGTTTGCAATAGTCAGTGCACGCCAGCATTTCACTATCACCAAAGCACATAATGCTACAACTCTTTAAATGGCATTTGTTGTGGGGAGGACTAATGCATTCTAATGATGAATTGTAAGGAATCCGCCAACTCAAGTTTCGACTGTGTAATGGCCATCAATTCAAAATGAGTAGTCCAGTCTTCTTCAGGGCATGAAAACAACGAGTTTCATGTTGTAGCCTCAAGTGTAATACCTAAGCTCAAGCCAATGTTTTCCAATGCAAAGCTGAAATATAGTTAAAACGTCTGCAGCGTTCCCGCTATGTCTGGTGTCCCCTCGCATGAGGGAACCTGGCCAGCAAGGTTCCAAGAATAGTCACACAAGGAGCTGTGGCCAAAAACAGAACGGGTCGCAAGAGGACACATCAGATAGCTCCAAAGCTTGTTAATGGTTTAGGGGCGAGCAGCTCGCGCCGCTACCATTTCGGCAAAGCAGACAGAGACCAGACCACGATCATGAACCAGCAGTTAGCCATGGCTCGTTAATTATTTGGGTCAGAAGGCTTAGGAGGAATCTGATGAGGAGAGCTTGGTGACAGAGATCCTAATCTCTAAGGGCAGCATCCCAGAGGAGAAAGAGGATTTAAGAATTGCGTGTGGTGCGGCCGCCGCTGGGTTAGTCAAGAGGAGTTCGCTAAAGAGAGCTGACACAGCTCTGCGGGGGAGCCTCCTCTCCTGGTGGAATTGCCCGTTCTCGTGAGCCCTCATGGAAACTCAAGGCCTTCAAGTCCAAAGTCCAAGCAGATCTGCTGCGGGCAACACCCTTTCCTGGTGGTTAACAGGGAGTGTGTAAAAGCAACAGAGATTAACGGTGTGTCCCAAAGACATCACCAGCTCGCTGTTCACTAACTCGGCCGCGCTGAAGACTTGAACCCTACTAGGGAATGCATGGGAAATGTAAGACAACCTACAGTGCATTGGCAGACACAAGAAAGACTACTCAGGCCAGACAATTTCCCATTCATAAAACAGTAAAAATGCATTGCTGGCGCTCCTCTTTGGAAAAGAATATGCTATTACCCCGGTCTAGATTCAAAATAACCAGTTAATGGGTATGTAGGGTGAGAGTATTTGAATGAATGTTATTTTAGGAAGCTGTTAAAGTCAGTGCAAAAAATAGGGTAAATGAATGCGTGTGTTGCTAAGCCTCCAGCCTGGCTACCGGCAATGGTTGGTCCAGCGGAACAAAAGAACCTTGACCTCAGCGGTCTCCTGATGACAGGTTCCTGTGAGTGGCAGCTGTGGGATGATGATGCATTGTGTGCTCTTGGTCCTCTCAGACGAGAGAATGGAAGTCTCCCGTGGTGGGAGCTGGAGTTGCTGGTGAAATGTCCGCCACTTGGCACCCCAATTGTCCACGGTGAGCAATGGTCATGTTTCCCATGGGGACTTGGTTTTTTCATGCTAAAATCTAAGCCGCAATAAATATATGCAGTCAAGTATAATCCTGTTTTGCAGCCTCGTTAGGAGTATGGGGTAATGGTAAAAAGGGGGTATTATAAATCCATCCTATTTTTAAAATTTTAAAATGCCACCCTAATACGGGGTACGATTGCATAGGATATTTTGCATAGGATATTTTGCGCATGGGTGCATAAAAAGTACTGTGTGAGGTAAATAGGCAATATATATATGTATAATAATTGAATATAATACCAAATCCCCAGGAGGACACTACAAGGATGAAGAGCTCTATATGTTTATAGGAGAATGAGTTTAAAGATCACACATGTATTGTCTATTTCAAGAACAGATGTGACTGTGAGATGCTAGAGTGAAAATATGGACATTTCACAACAAATGGCTTGCATTATGAAAAGAAAATCTAATAATGAATGGGGCCGCAAACTAAACAAGTATTGGCATCATACCTAGGATTTAATTACTTTTTAAACTATGATGTATGTTTTTCTGATATGTTTTTTTGATAAGTTTTTAGCAAGTGAGGTGTAGGTATATGCAATAATCCCGTGCACAGTATATGTTTTTATCACAACAATTTTTGGACACAATGGATCCCTTAAAAACACTAGACCCCCTTTGGTATTGGGAAGACTAGTATAACCTAGGCATGATAACAAACCGTGGTATACAATCTATGCGCTGATGGTTTTTTGTCCATGAAAAAAGTGACATATAATATGTATTATGATATCTTAAGAGAACTATAGCAAGTTTGCACTTTATTATACTTGATGCACTGAGCACTTTATAATATGTTCTTGAACATGTTTTAGAAAGTCATTGCAATTCTCCATTTGAAATCATCTAAGGCACTAAGCACTTTACCAAATATAGCAAGCACAGTAAGGAACATACGTAATATTCCTTTAAAGTAAATGAATTAATATCAACTCCCATTACCAAAAATAGTGAGGTTAATCGGTTGCACCTTTGGTAGGTCTCGATATAAAGTTACATGGATTGCAACAAATAACATCAAGCGGCATAATAAATATCCCGACAAACACAAATACACATATTTGTATGCTGATTAATACATTACTACAGATTAAATTTTGCGCATACATTACAAACATTCCAATTTAACAAGCACGTAGCACTTTATTGAGTACCAGCACTTTACACTTTATTAGGGTAATAGCACTGAGCAATTACTTTAGTACTGCTACTATAGCAAAATGAATGCAGCAAAGTATTGAGTACTAGCACGTTGCACTTTATTAAGGTAAAGCACTGAGCAAACAAATCAGCATAGCTACTATAGCAAAATGAACAATTTTTGGAACAGCAATATTTGCAGAATGATAGTTCATTTAAAATGAATGAGTTTGAATATACATCATATGCACAATGTAGCAATAACATATATATAAAAAATACATTTTTTTAATATCAGCAAACAAAGGGATCAGAACAAGATAACATGTTGATATTAGAACCTAAGAGACACTCAACATGGCCGCCCTTAGAGGCCAAGGAAAGTGCAATGAATTAGCAGTCTAGTGTTTTTAAACCAAGGAGAGCATTGATGAGTCATAGGTTAAATGCAAAGGAATTCCATTGTTCTATTCACAATCTGACGAAGCCCAGTTTGGGTGAAACACGTAATTGTGTGTTTGTTTTCTTTATGTGTCCACTTACTGAATAATAAAGGACTTTTATCACGGAGAAGATGGCCAAACGTGATTCTTTGGATTCCAAATGGAGGCGTGCCGCTGTGAACCGCGTAATTGCAGTTCTTGTTTTCCATATATATATATATATATATATATATATATATATATATAGTTATGTGATGTGTGTTTGGTGACTTGCTATTTGTGAAAAGTTCACATGATGAACTATACCACAATAAATAAAAAATATAAGCAATATGTACCACATTCAGGATAAACTTTGTACACCATGTAGTAAATAGTCAATCTAATCCCAACACATAATTAGATAGTATTTTTAAAACAAGTGATAATTAAATTACCACTTTTTACTGTTACCACCATACTCATAATGAGGCCCCTTGTGGGGAATTCACATTTCATCCTCTTTAGAAATATGCCAAAGGTCACTGTCACTAGAGGCCTGGGGATCGCTCAACACTGGGGTATCACCAGCTGCCAGAACTCAGGCGGTGCTGCCAATATGACAATGCCCAGGAGTGGAGCTCTCCTCAAGTAAACAGCGGCTAGTAAAAGAGGTGCCACACGTCCACAACTTCTGAGTGCTTGGAGCTTCTAGTTTAGGACTTCAAAGTGCGATAGACAGGGTCTTCTACAGATGATCCATTCTTGGGCTGGCACAGTCCCACCATAGATGCACCGACACACAGTGCAATGCCCCTTACTTTTCTCAAAGCAATGCACCTTGTCCTAGCAAATGCTGAATCTGGGTACAGGTATCGAGTGGAAGGGCTTTGGGTAGAATTACTTCAGTCAAGCCATTCTGGAAACAAGCTGGTCTTGTCAGGGAGTTTTCTCAGCAAAGAACATCTTACAAGCGCAGTTCCATCACGGCAATAGAGGCCATGGAAAAGAAGAAGGTTCTACGTGTAGTTCCCTTCTCCCTGATTCAAGGGGGCCATCTTGTTTTGAAGTTTTGGGGAGAGTTGAGAAACGGCAAACAACCCATTTCTCAACTTGGAAAAATAAATATTAGTTTCCCGTTACAACATTCCGGGATACTAATGGCAATACACCTCTCGCTGATGGGATTGGGGGCTTTATCGGTCAGGTAATGCCCCGGGGCTAATGTTAAAGCCCTTGCTTCACTCTGGCTTCGAACTTATGCCCCGTACCATTATCTGACCGATTATGCCCCCCTCCACCAAGCTCGGATGTATTGCTTAAATATAGTTCCATGTTTAGAGTAGGTACTCCCCGGTTATCCTTAGGTACTTTCTTCATATAGAAACAAAGACAGGTCAGAAATCTTCCCTTATATATTCGATTGAACTCAGTGCATCAACTATGTTCTTAAATCATCTCTCCAGTTCACGGATGACATTTCACTGTTTATTTGTAAGCTGATTTGTCCATGAATCCATGCACGAAACGCACTCAGCCGCGTGTTCCTCGTGTATTAGGCAGTTTACATCAGTACCAATATATATATATATAAAGGGTAAATGAGACTCAAGTTCGAGTCTTGAACATTATGGATTTCCTCACCTATGAAGTAAGTACAGTCTAGTATGGAAGAGTAGACTTAGTAGACGGCCCCATGCAAATCGGTCAATATAATATTGCTGGATTAATAAATAATGGTACAGGTAAGACTAACGTTACCTTTTATTAGAAGAATGGGGTACCAACCAAGTGAATGGACCATTAAGCAACTGAGGGCCCAGGTCTGAGCTTGGGTTAACAGTAGCATAGAAAGCCGGCATTCTGCCCTTCAGTTTCAGCACCACCATTCGAAGTTGGGTGGAAAGACTGGAGGGGAGATGTGGTGCTTTCAAGCTGTTAAGGCTGCTAAAATCCCTCACTGTGTGGCCAGCACGAGAAGCAGTAATACTGCACGTATTTCTTAAAAGACTACCACTTTTCTAACTTGCAAACGTGTCCTTAAGCTTTCGGTAAATTAGAAAAGTGGTGCTGCAGTCTGGGAAATGCCTTAATTAGCCAGGGGACATGTGTGCAAAAGATGCTAAGGGGAGCTCATATGTGCCGTATTTGAACTCCTGTTTTTTGACATGCAAAAGCACATCTGATCATATTATTTTTGCCCTTTTCTAAGAATTTTGGGAAACATTTACTTATTTATTTATTAAAGCCATGATCGGGCCTGTTTTATTTTTTTACCTCTAGGCATTTGAAGGATAGCCGTTCACCAATTCATGAGAAATGATGTAATGTTTGATTTCAAGAGTCATATCGTGTAAATGGGATTTTTCAAATTATCACAACTTTTCATGCACTTCGCAATGATCTCTCCTGGTATATAGCACACTGGAGTTTTGTCATTCCATTATTTTGTAATCACACTCACAATTCCCATTTAGTCTGGTCTGGACCACTTAAATGAATGATCTTTGGCCAATATTAAATACTCTGGGGCTCATTACGGGTCCGGCGGTAACCCTGCCGGTGCTACCGGGCTATTCCAAGTCCAGCGGCCTGGAAGTCAGTAATTTTGTTAATCCCCATTCCCACAGGAGTGGGGACACGGAAGCACCAGCACCGTTGTTAATGGTTCTGGTGCTTCTGTGACAGGTCTGCCTACCGTGGCTGCTGTGCCCGGCAGGGTCAGACCTTTTGGGCACAGCGGCTCCGGCAGGCAAACCCGTAGTTTGCTGGTCCGGAAACAAGGGTGTCGGTCAGTTTACCACAAACTCAACATGAGACCCTCTGTCAGCAATTAGAATTGCTCATTATTGGAACGTTTTTACCCTCCTTTTCTCTTTTGTGTGTTTTGCTCATTGTTGTGAAAATAAAAATAATAAAAAAAGAAGAATACAGCAGATCAAGAGAGGTGGAGTGGCTTTCAATTTGAGGGATAAATAAGGGGAGGAGAAATCGTGCTAATGGAAGGACACGCAGGCGCCTACCAGGGCAACGGAGACAGGATACGAAGTGGGCGGGAGCGGTTGGGTCCAAATGACGTTTTACTGTTCCTATACTTTTATTTTCAAAAGAACACTTTCCGGAACAGTTTTGTTTGAAAATAAAAGTGTCGGAAGAAGTTAAAAGTTGCACTTCCGTTCCCTTAAACAGCAGCTGCATTTGTTTGGGGGTATGGATTGTGCATGGGAGTGGGCGTGGCCTTGGGGTTTGTGGGGAGCGGGGCTGGTCAGCAAGGAACATAGTTCCACGACTTCTTTTCATACACTTCGACCACTGCTAGCAGGAGTACCTCTTGTCTTCTATATCACTAATCCTAAACTAAAGAGGAGCCTTCCCAGTCGACTATTTTAATTGGCTCTTGCCGCAGGTAAATTATGAAGGAATTACACTCTTTGCTTTACAAGAATAGTGAAACAGTCGTGATAACTGAGAGCTTTTCCCAACACTCAAAGGAAAACAGGGATCGTTCTTATGGGCCCGGAATACTCACTGGGAAGGGAGCAAGCGATAGTGTGTCTGCTTCTACACACTCACACACACCCCCCCCAATTCTCCTCTACCTATCATACACTGGAGACAGAAAAGCCCGGGGGGAATGGGGGATCCCAGTGTCCTTGTCTTTCACTGCATGAACAACGTGAGTCCAGGGGCGGAGCCAGCCTCAACATTTTGGGAGGCTGGATGGCAGTTTTTAAAACTGTTAGTGAGACGTGACATTAAACCTATTGCTCGACTGATCTCCCTCCATCCCTGTCCTACCGGTCCCTCCCTAAGCCCAGGAGGCTTCCTTCGGCCCATTAGATCCATCCTTCACCACAACTCACCAGAGGCGCAGCCAGTATTATGTAACAAGTGGGGTCTGGAGCTAATGGAGTAGGGCCCACACTAAGAAGAGCCCGGAGAAGGAAGGTCACTTGTTCTGCCCCCAGTCAAATGCCCAGGAGTGACGGAGCGTAGTGAGGGAGGACAAACCAATCAAGAGGGGTTGTCCCCTTGAGAAATGCTTTTAAAAAATGTATTAAAATAGTGCATTTTACAGGACACTTTCTGTGATAAATTAGGTAAAAAGCTGCACAGTTTACAATCGGTTTTGTAGGGTAAGTCATAAAACGTCCATTATGTTCCAAGTCTCCAACAATGCACAGGATCATTTTCAAGCGCATTTTCATAATGCCTTCGCCCACTATATGCCAGTACTTTGCAAGTGTAAAAAGCCTTTTCATACCGATTGTGGCCACACATGTTCATTCTGGTGCACCTATATATGCCACTATTCCCACATACGAAAATACTCATGTTTGCTTTGTCCATAATGCCAGTAATGATACTACAACAAAGCATGTTCCCCACGTAGGAACATAATCCTGTTGGTTTTGCCTTAATGCCAGTGAAAAAAAGTAAGAAAACATATCCTTGCTGTCTACACAAATCCCCCACTCCCCATATAAGAACTCTCATCATGTTGTATCTAACGGCAGGAAAAAATGTCATGCCACAGTAAAAAAAACATTGCCTTGCAGGCTGCACGAATGCCCCAGCCCAATGTAAGAATACATATGTTGCCTTTGGCCTTAACACCAGTAATAAACAGCAATGCCACAGTAAGAAAGCAAGCTCTTGCTAGCAAGCTGATAAGGTAGCTCAGCCGGCTGAGTGCATGCTGTTGTAAGATGAGTGTGATTCGCAAGTTCAAATCCCGGTAAGGCCAACTCAGCCTTTCATACTTCAAAGTGAACGCTCTGAACTCTACCCTCCTCTACGGACCTTGTGTACTATTATGTTGCGGGCAGAGTTCCAGTCTGCTCCATCCCACACCACGAGAGGACGTGCGTGCTGCTTCCTCTGCTTTTCTGCTTTTGGCTGGGGCTGGGCTTTTGGAGAAAACAAGCCCAACCTCCATAAAAACCCTTCTTCCGCGCGGAGCGCGCGCGGAGTTCCGGGCAGAGTTCCAGTCTGCTCCATCCCACACCACGAGAGGACGTGCGTGCTGCTTCCTCTGCTTTTCTGCTTTTGGCTGGGGCTGGGCTTTTGGAGAAAACAAGCCCAACCTCCATAAAAACCCTTCTTCCGCGCGGAGCGCGCGCGGAGTTCCGGGCAGAGTTCCAGTCTGCTCCATCCCACACCACGAGAGGACGTGCGTGCTGCTTCCTCTGCTTTTCTGCTTTTGGCTGGGGCTGGGCTTTTGGAGAAAACAAGCCCAACCTCCATAAAAACCCTTCTTCCGCGCGGAGCGCGCGCGGAGTTCCGGGCAGAGTTCCAGTCTGCTCCAGTCCGCTCCGGGAGCCGGGGCTGTCGGGCGGACTCACCAACATAAGAGTGCAGCATGAGAACTGCCAGGACACAGAGGTAGGCGTTCAGTGCCCTTACCGCCCAGCGGTTACTCTTTCTTTGTCCTGCACTGCCACCTATCCCCCTATCGGGGCTCCCCTTTGTTCTGAACCTAATCTGAACTGAACTGAGCTGTGCTCAACAGAAACAGAATACCGAAACGAGTGTGGAGCTTAAAAGTGAGCTCTGAGCCCCCTTGGTCTTGCTCAGTCGACCGATCTTTGCTACCTGCTGTCACTGACACCTTATCCTCCTGCTCCCCACCCCACCCCATCCCGCCCCACCCGCTCCTTCCCTCCTATTCTTCCCCCCCCGATCCTGTGCCGGCCCTTCGTCCCGTCCTCCTTCCTTTTTCCCCTTTTCCTTCCCACCCTCCCCCCCTGCCTTCCCCTTCCAGCATCCTTTATCTGAGATGGAGGAGGATCCAGATCAACGCTTATTAAGGAGCCACGCGAAAAGGACCCCACTCACCTCGAGCCAGCCTCTAGCTTTCAACCACAAGACTTCCTCAGTCTTATCTGATGGTCTCCTCCATGACCAACGACAAGGCCCGTCAGCACCAACCGATGATGGCCGCCCCCCCACCGCTTCGGCGAGCGACCCGGGCTGTGCGGGAGCCGGAGGGCCCCTGCCAGGGGGTCTGAGGGTGGCCACATCGCTGACGGCGGCCGCACACGACGCCCGCTGCTCGACATCTTCGGTTATCACCCTAAAGCCAGCGGCCACCTTCGAAGCGCCCAGCACCCGTGATGATACGGGCAGACGGGCACCAGCCCTGCTCGCTGCAGAAGCGGCGAACTCTACACTGCGGATCATCAATTCTCCTGACTTGGAGAATCCCTGCAACCGGCGGAAGAGCCCGTTCCTTCGGACCACCACGGCCCAGATCCACCTGGCTCAGGAAGCCCAACCGGTCTCGCCTGGCACGGGTGATGCTACTCACTCACGGAACCTAACCACACCTAAGGACGCCAAAGAGACTACCCTACACCTGTCATCCAGCTTGTCTACGCCACCTCTGATGCCAGTGACCACAGCGCCCCCTCTAGACCCAACGGGATCTCCGGAAAACAGGGCCTACGATGCCACGCACTCCCACACCCATACTGACCCTTTACTTGCGATTGCCCTCCACGAGGAGAGTCCGGATTTAGATTCCGACATCTCCCCTGACACACTGGATAACTCCAGCTCCAAACTCTCCACCAACCATCCTGCAAAAAGACTAACACATAAGAAGAAAAGCAAATTGCCACTTAAGCCCACGGCGGCTGCAGCCACAACCTCCAAAACTCTTTTGACAAAGAAACAGCAAAATCCAGCGCCCGGCTCTTATAAAGCTAGCAACCAGAATAAAAAGGTCGTTTCACAGCAAACACAAAGGAAAAAGGGCTACGCAAAACTTGCCCTCTCCACCCCGCGTTTGTCAAACGCTCTGATGAACTTTTTCAAGACACAAGGCAAAAGAAAATTATCCAACGACTCTGAACTATCAGACGCGGAAATCCTGGAAGTTTTTGACGAGATCCCTCCAGTGCCCAAATCCAGGAAAATTACAGCGTCCACCGAGCCTTATCTATCCTCAGTCGGGCCAACTCCGCCTCTGAGCACTCACCTCCTTGGATCCTCACTGGACGTACCAACTGATCCCCATCCGGGCTCTGACTGCCCGTCTGTTGATACTTCGGTCGCACCTTCAGACCTGCTGGCGAGGTCCCAACCACCACCCACCCCGGGGCGGGTGGCATCCGCAAACGCAGATTCAATAAATACCACCGGATTGCCACTTCAGGGCTTTACGGACATTCTAGACCTACTACAACCAATAGCAGGGCCACACAGAGAAACGCCCCCCCACCTGCAGGTAAAGCCCGTCTTAACCTCTCCCTCGCCCAAGTTCAATCACCCAGTCCCCGCATCCCAGTTCTTCTGTCGGGACGACCCCATCTTCGAAACAAGACCACCAGCTTCAAGACCATCGTCTACGCGGGATTTTGGATCCACCAATCCCACCCGTAGACACTCCTTGGCGAACCCCGCATTCGTAGGAACTAGAGACACGCCACTGAGGACGGGAAGAAGAGGGGACCTTCCTTCATCGCCCCACAAAGAGTCCCCTAACAACAGAAAAGATCTGACCACAATCATGTCAGCCATAACCATTGCTATGGCCCCATTCTGCAAGCTGTATGAAACGTTAAGTGACGTCTCAAAAGACAACACAGCCATTTTGGCGAACATTCAGTCAAAGCTTACCTTCTTAGAAGGATATATAACAGCTATCGACCTGAAGTACGACCTAACGCATACAACAGGTCAGGAGGCAGGCCCTGTGTCGCCCATGGCCGCAGCTCCCTCCTGTTTGAAAAAAGGCTCTGCACCAAACATACGACTACACAAATCAACGCAGACTCCCCACCCGAAAAATTTCATCGAATCTGCAACAATATTCGCGAACAAACTACAACCATCGTCAAGCACAAACACGGCCACAGCTAAGAAAGTTCTAAAATTAGCGATGACCGAGCAATCTCCTGTCCCAGCCCACCAACGGACCCAACGAAAGGATGAGTTCGGAATGTTGACGCTCAACCACCACACCGATGCGGGACCCTCCGCTCGTGGCCCCATTCGAGCGAGTTGCGCAACGGACCCACCCAAGGCCTCGGTCGTAACGGAAGTCTCCCCAAACTCAAGTCTCATACTGATGGAATCATCTGACGACGCTCAAGCAGCGCCCGAGGTAGGTCCCTCCAAAGGCATCTTCTCACAATCATCTCCGTCTACCTCCACCCTTAAGCATTCAGAGGTCCCCCAACTCCATTCATTGACGACTCAGAGTCCCCACAAGTCCACTCAGGGCGCTGGCAATACAGACCCTCCAAGACATGCGACGGCCACACAAAGAAGACCAAGTCCAAGAAACAGATCAACGAGGTCGCCTGTGTCAAGCACCTGCCCATCCCGACAGCAAGCACCAAAACATGCTGACAATATGAGGGCCAACCCCACCCGCCTTTTCAAGCTAGAACAAATTTCTAGCAAAGACAAATATATCATCTTGAACAGAAGCACTGTCTTAAGGATAACATCGTCTCTACCTTCCCTAAAGAACCTAAACTCGGCTGACTTTAAGTGGATTGAGCCTTATCACAGAGACAATAAGGCTAAAGCCTACCTCCACATCTATTCCTCCGCAATACAAGACATCTGCCGCCAAGCCGGTGAAGACTTAAAAGCCCAAGGCTTGTGGCTTTCGGAACTACCGACTATGGATCCCAAGATCCCCATCAGAGAAACACACCATAATAAAGGAAGGTCAAGCGCCCACACTCCATCTAATCGACATGATAACCGTAGAATTGAACTGAAATCTCACTTCATACTCTCACCCGGGTCTCCGAAAACGTGCCTAGACTCACCTGCCTGCTCGACACGACCAGTCTCGGTACATTCCGAGCTAAACCGGTCACCACAGAAAAGCCAATATATTAGAAAACAAGACCCTGCTAAGACTCGCCCGCCCCATTCTCAAGCCCATAGACCACGTCGGGAGAACAGACAGCTCAGCTGGAGAGACCAGTCCCCGCGAAGAGTCCGGCTTAATTACAGCCCCCGGGCGCAACGTAAACCATCTTCGCCGACGGCTAGCATAAACTCGACAATTCCATCTGGCCCATGGGAATGGATAAAAGATGCTCTATCATTAAAGCGCACTAGATAGCAATTACCAAAAGAAGCCGATACCCAATTTTATCAAAAGGCCTTATCGCTGGCCTCTTGGAACACCAGAGGACACTCCCATCTAACCGATCACAACACCGTAGACCTAGGTCAATTTGACATATTTTGTCTCCAGGAAACATGGCTCCAGGAAAAACCATCTATGGACGGTTACGACATCGTGATCTCGCCAGCTGTTAAAGGCCGACTAGGCCGCCCCTCAGCTGGCCTTCTGATTGGGATTCGGTCAGATCAAAACTTAAAACTTATCAAAACAACGGCAAGATCCTACGAGGTGCTGGCGGTCTTAATTGAATGGAACCCGGGACATGAATTCCCGACACCACAAGCAAAGCAGTCCTCAGTCCTACCGCTTGCTCTGCTCACTACTTACTGGAATCCACAAAGGTCCTCGACACCACTCTTCTGCCAAACTATTGCTGAGGCAATCGACGAGATTCTTAGTGAATGGAACACCCCTTATCTACTTATCTGCGGGGACCTCAACGCGAAATGCATTCAACCACAAAAAATTCCCCGAAACTCGACCATCACTACACCAGCGGAGCTCAGGGGCCAAGCTTGCATGACCCTGATGACATCAAGGAACCTGCATAACGCTGCCTGGATCTTAGAAGGCCAGTCACATCTACCGACTTGGGAGAGAAACCGGTCTTCCGCCACTCTAGATTACATCTTCGCCTCCCAAGCACTGTGTGCAATTATTCAAGATTTTTGCGTAGTCAAAACTCTACCAAGCGACCATAATATGCTAACAGTATCCTGGCCTTCATCCGGCCGCATTGCACCGAGTTACCGGACATTGGTCGAAACGAATCCCCAACTAACGCGTCTCCGCTTGACATCGGCCAACATCAGAACGATCACTCAACAGTACGTCTCAGACATCAAGTCAGAACTGGTTCTCGTTCCATCACCAAGGCCGAACTACCTACCTATGCTCCTCAAGCATATGCATCATGTGAAACAACGGCTGGCGTCCCCAAAAGCCAATATTCATCAGTACGATAAACAAATAGCACTGAGAAAAAAAGCACTGAGACTACTCAGAAGACGCGCCAAGGCTGATAACACCATTGTTGCATGGGACCGATGGAAAAATGAAAATAAAATCTATAAATCATGGATCAGAGCGCGCCGAGCCGCACTTTACCAGCACGACGCTGAATCAATGACGAGAGTCTTAATGTCAAAGAAAACCGCAGACTTCTGGTCCCTGGTAAACGCCTCCCATGGTACCACAACCTCAACTATGATCAATGCAGTCCCGGAACAAGTCTGGGTCACATTTTTCACCAATCTCTTCGCCAGCCCGCCCTCTGCCACTATCACGTCTTTTGACACTACGGCCGCCCCCTGGATCGATCTGTCAGCTCCAGCAGACATAAGTGCAGCTATTCTAAAACTAAAATCTTCACGAGCTCCGGTCCCAGACGGCCTGACGAACATAGACCTAAAGAAACATCACCTGGAATGGTCCAGCTTCATCAGCATTCTGTTTGACCACTGTCGGTCCACTAGAAAAATTCCAGCATCATGGTCCAAAGCAATCATTATCCCAATTTTCAAACAAGGAAGCAGGGCAGCGCCTGAAAACTATCGCCCAATCGCCCTATTGGACATAATGGGTAAACTTTTTGCGTCTCTCCTCTTGAACCATTTCAACCGATGGGCGAAATTGGCCCCCTGCAGTGACACATTCCAATCAGGCTTCAAGAAAAACGGCGGCACCGCATTAAACATCCTCATACTCACCATTCTGAAAGCCAAAATAAAACAAGGGTCCCCCACAGTCTACGTGGCGTTCATCGACCTCTCTCAGGCATTCGACAAAGTTGAGAGATGCAAACTGTGGAGAAAGCTGGAAAACTGGAACTGCCCGAAAGATGTGCTACTACCAATAATAGCCCTCCATACCAACAATACACTCAGTGTCCGGTTGAACAGACAGGGAGCACTGTCTAAAGAAATCCCCGCTTACAGAGGAGTTAAACAAGGCTGCCCTCTAGCCCCTGCTCTGTTCGTGGCCTTCCTGGGGGACTACAAAGACTCGGAAGCCCAGGTCCGAAGCTTCCCGCCGAAGTTTGGCAACAGTTCCCTTTCACGCCTTCTCTACGCGGATGACCTGGTTCTGTTTGATCAAACCCTGATCGGTCTCCAGCGGCAGCTGGACAATCTGGAAGCCTATATGACCATCAACAATCTTCAGATCAATCAGACGAAAACGAAAATCATGATCCTCTCCAGATCGGGCCGCTCCAAGAAAAAAACTCGACCCTGGTCAGTGTGTAAAACCAACATTGAAGTGGTCTCGCACTTCAAATACCTAGGCGTGATCTTCGATGGCTCCTCGCAGGAACTCACAATGCAACAACGTCTGTGGTCTAAAACTAAACAACTTACATCTCAACTAAGAGCGATCGACAGAAAGTACGGCAAATTCTCGCTAGTACCGGCCATTAATTTCTACAAAGGTAAAATGGTCCCGACCCTGACCTATGGCATGGACGCCATGTTCACTGTTCCGTCCACACTGTGGCGGTCTCTGGAAGCCTATATTTGGAAATCGCTCCTAGGCCTACCCACCGCCATTCCAATCGAAGCCATCAGACGAGACCTGGGCCTCCTATCACTAAGTGCCTCTGTCAGTGGGTCCTCATTGGCCCTCTTTAGGAAGATTCTTATTAAGGACGGCCTGCCAATTTCCAACATCATCGGCCAAGAACTCGAGTCATCAAACTGTAAGGCTGTCCAAAATTGGACTCACCTTCAAAGAACCAAACTGGAAGACTTACACTGTACATTAAACGACCTGATCTCAAACCCACAAAGAGTAAGTGAAAAATTGAAACTACAAGACTGGATCTACACTTCTGATAAAGCGGCGGCAACCAAGTTCCTTATTCATCTTCCACCGTCTTACAATAAATTGAAACTTCCCATGGCGTACTGTCTGAGATTTCCAGACAAAAAGCTTCGCTCTATATTTCTAAGAGCGGGCTTAAATCTGCTTCATACGCGGGAAATCTTAGCGATGAGAAGGTTGGCGTCCGATACTACATGCAGACTGTGCAAACTTCCGGACTCTACTGAGACCGTTCGCCACCTTCTCCTAAACTGCTCCGCTTTAACTCAAGTTCGCACAGCCTTTCTATCTCCCCTATGGCTCGACTCGGTTCTGATCGATGAGCAAACATGGTGGTACCGATTGATATCTGGCGAAAAATCCCGCTGGGCTGCTGCGACGACCAAAATAATGGAAGCTGCCTTCAACAAAATCAACGCTGCAACCTAGGCGCTCCATTGGCCAGGCACTTCCAGTGGCAAGGCTCCTAGCATCTGATGTACGCGTCACAGAAAACCTACGAGACCACTATTGCACACGACACGCTGTGACTTTGTTCCCAAATCTCTAGATGCTCCCCTTATTCTCAGGTTGCATCCTTGTAAAAATCTTTTCTTTGATTATACACAAGTAATAAAAAAAAAAAATAAATAAATAAATTATGTTGCTTTTGTACTCTGTTACCTCTCTCTTTCTCTCTGTACTGTACTGTGTTTTCCCTGCTCACCAAGTTGTACCAGCGCTGTGATACAGGTTTGGGCGCTGCCAATAAAGGAAATAAATAAATAAATCTCATTACATAAGTGCAAACTTTGGTTGGGTGATTCATTGTATGTAAACATGTTCTCTGTACTGCGCTTTGGCAAAAGCATTATATAAATAACATATTATCATTACACAAATACCCCTACATAAGAACACTTACGTTGCACTTGACCGTAACCAGTAAAATAAAAAACTAAGTCAAAATAAGGAAACATGCCCTCCTCATGTAAGCACACTCATGTTGGCTTTGCCCTTAATGTGAGTACAACGTTCTATGCGACAGTAAGACCCACTCACATAACATAACACTAACATAGAAGCTAATCACGTGACCATGGGACAGGCCTGCAAGCTAAGAAGGATAATGGTGCAGCTGGTGCACGCATGCCGGTGTGGGACTGGCCTACAAGTGAACAAGGGTATTGGAGCAGCTGGTGCACCCGTACCAATGTGGATTCCTGGGCATAGGAGAACAAAAGAAAACCCAGGCTACTCTCAGGAGCCACGTGGCTCATGTAATTGGTACTATGTGATCTGATCGAAACCATTTAGTCAAAGGGGAATTCATCGAATGATTGTTTTGACAGATTGATTTTGCTGCATATATATGAGGAGGAGACCCCATTAAGCCCCCCTTAACCCTCGTACATTAAATATTTCCCTAAACCCACCCTCACATATATATGTGCCAAAATTAGTTGTAAAAAAAACTCAACTAATTCTTCTTCTAAGCCTGTAGCTTAGATTGGTCACCTTTTGCCTGCAGCTAGACCTAGGTCATTTATGAGGACACGTATACATAGGCGTTGCAAGGGGAAGTGTGAGGGGGCTATAGCCCTGGATCTTTTGGCTGTAGCCCCGGATAGAATCTCAGGAGCTACAGCCAAAAGGCTAGCTTGCCCCGAGTCTCGACAGGCCCGGCATTAGTGTTGCCCCGGATCTTTTCCAGACCTAGCAACACCCCGGCACATATATGACCATTTTGTTGATGATGCATTATTTGTGAATGCCTATGTGTCCGTTCATAATCATGTCAAGTTATGCCTTGCACGGTCTTATGTTCAAATAACTATCATTCTCCACAGCAATGTACACAAGTACTGCTTTGAGGCAATCTGCAGTTCTTTATAATGCACTGTCAGAAAATAGTTGCAGTTTGCCTCTGTGGTCTTTTTAAAGGATGTTTAGTAAAACATATGCTAAACATGATATTGGTAGACATAGCACCATGATGTGTTTTCGTTTGCCATCAAAAATAGGAATAAAGCAAATGGCACGGCCTATTTGAAAAGGCTGCTCCTACTAGTATATGTATCGCTTACTTCATTTTACCTATAACTACATACACCCAGTAGTAGACTGTGGATGGGTCTTAGAGGCAGATTTACTTCAGCCAATGCTCTGGACTAGTACTACATACACAACCAAAGGTATGGCAAATTTATAAATGGTGGGACCTCCTCGTTTGTTACATTTGTATCTTAGAGGAGCCTGGTTTGCATAACACAGTCTCCTGCCTGGAGCTACTTTGCACTCTAAGACATTTGGTGCCCAATCTACCTTCTTGCCGCTTTGCCAACCCACTCTACTGCCCCCAAGTCCCTAACTTCATGGTACGTGACCCTTTTTGAAATCCAGGATCTGCCACTATGCCGTTTCAAGTCAGTCTTGCGCCCAGTGGTGTTGCTAGGTCTGGACAAGATCCGGGGCTAAGCTAATGTCAGGACAGGCGGGATTCGGGGCTAGCTATAGCCTTTTGGTTGTAGTCCCTGAGCTTCTATCCGGGGCTACAACCAAAAGACCCGGGGCTATAGCCCTCTGCACTCCACCTAGCAACGCCTCTGCTTGTACCCAAGGAGAAACACTGCAATAAGCCCCCCCCTCCCCAGCTTTAGTCCATACCTTAAACGCTCTGCTACACTCCCTGCCCAACATCATTAAATCGTTGAAATTCAAATAACATTTTATTGACTCGTGCTTAAAAGTAGTTCGTGGACAAAAATGTAGTCAACTGTATAGCAACGAAGAATTCAATTTCCCGTGTTTATGTTAATTAATGACTAAACGAACGGCATTCTCCAAGATATTGCTTTTGCTGCAAAATTGCCCAATGCTGCTGTGTAATCTGTTTTTCCCACACTTTTACTCTCAAATGAAAGTGTAGCAAGAGCCAATAGCTGCCTTGAGCTGGTGGGCACAGAGCTCAGAGTCTGTTCCAATCGCTCCTGGGGAAGAATGGATGAGGCGTATGGAAGAGAGGGAAAGAATTAGGCTATGGGGAAAAGGGGGTCATTCCAAGGTATATTCTGAAAGGTTAGGTTCATGGTTGGCACCTGAAAGTGCCTTGTAGCTACATCAAAGCGCTATAGGGGAGGAAGGAAGGATGAAGCTACACCAAAGCGCTATAGGGGAAGATAAGCAAAATGGGTAGTCTGTGGTTCAAGCAACCATGTTGCCATTTGATGTGAGTACTCAGCCAAATTGTAGCCATATCTGCCAAATGTTGTGTGTGCTTGAGCATTTAACAGCAAAACCTGGCCTAGGTTGAGAGTGCCAGAGTGTAGGATGCCGGTGTCTAGAACATGGCATGAGTGCTTCAGGGGTGTTGCTATGCCTGGAAAAGATCTGGGGCTCCGCTAATGTCGGGACTCGGGGATAGCTAACCTTTTTAGTTGTAGCCCCTGAACTTCTATCCAGGGCTACAACCAAAAGACCCGGGGCTGTAGCTCCATAAGCCCCCCTAGCAACGCCTCTGAACCTGGGCATATAATGCTAACATCTGGCAAATGGCGGCACGCCGCATGTATAAGTCATGTGCAACATGCTTACTTCGGGATATGGAGGATGGCTGACTAGGCCCCTCATCCTTCTGAGGTCAATATCTCATGTGGCATGAGTGGGTGTTAATAACAATTACCATTATATTGCTAATACAGATATGTTAACACAAAGCTCTATATAAACCACCAAATTATTATTATATGCTGAAAGTATAAAAAACGACTTTTTGAAATATCTAGTAATATCTGTGACTTGATGTCTGACGTCAAAATCTGGCGATTTCTACAAGTACCTGGCAAAGATGTGAGTACCTTACTATGCCATGACAATACATGTAATGTGATGGAACTATGAGAACAAATCTGGGCAAAACTCTGCAAACGATGGCAACTTGGACATGTCATTGTAAGTTTTCGATGTGCATGCCAAAACTGTTCCGCTTGGCAGCTATGCTGCTAAGCATGATCCCTGCGCTCTACAAACCTGCATCGGCTCTAAACCGCTACCCTCCCATTTTTCCAACTCCTGGCCCCTTTGCCTGAAACCTGAAGAGCAGCAACAAACATAGTGGGCAACAGTATTGCTTTTTTCCCCAATTAGCCAAATAACCGCGTTTCTGTCTCACAATAAACAGCATATATTGACTAGCCGGTCAAGTGGCACAGCGGAGTAGAGTGCTCGCTTTGACATCTGTGCAGAGCTTGCTAACGCAGGTTTGAATCCCGGCAGGGCCAAACTCAGCCTTTCATCCTTCCGAGGTCGATAAATGAGCACCACATACCGTGGGTAGTAATAAGCAGCGCTCAGATACCCGAGGGTTCGTAGCGCTATATAAATGCGAAATAATAATTATTAATATTATGTAAATCCATGTCACCAAGACACATGTCTCCAGTCCTGGGCTTTTATTTAACAAACCATTGCATTCTGGGGGTTGACTTTCTTTTTGTTTCAGCTGGCTTAACATACCACAAAATCAATTATTTATAAATGAAACCCCACTGTTGTCCGGGTGACATGGAGTCACTAATTTGACACTGTAACAGCAAACACAAGAGCATGACTCTTGTCCCTTGCCACAAGCCCATACAACAATGCTCAATGCTAATTCCTCACGTCCTCATCTATGTCGCCTTCTTTTGGCCATTTATTTCTCTCTTCTATTTCTCCCAAAACCTCCAGCTCCTCCGAGCAGACTCTGAGCCGTTGCGTTAAGCCAGCAACAAAAACAAAAGCCCTTCTTTTCACCCCATTCAAAGCCCCCAACTGTCCATTCTTCATGTGGGCAGGGCATGGCTCCCTCCTCCGCCCTTGTCCTTCTGTCGTCTGTTTATTAGCTTTATACATCCCCACACAAGGCACGTACAGGGAGTTATGTGCCCTGAAGACTGAGTTAAATACCCAAGCGCAACAAGGGTATTTAAAGAGCTGTACAGGCTCAAACCTTCTGGTATGGATGTGGGCAGTGGTCTGTGAAGCTATTATGGCCGACGTCACCAGTAATATCATATAGAGTGGTTTTCCATTAAGTGGCCCTCCAGTCGATTGAATTCAAAACACCTGGAGGAAGTGCATAATGAATAACTATAGCTTAAAAATGGAAACATTAAAAAATTACACAAATTAAAACAAAAAACAAAGAAACAAAAAATGGAAACATGAGTTTAGTGGTCGAAGTTGGTGGGAGCAGGTGGGAGCAGTGCTCCTCTACTTTTTTTAATTATATTTTACTATTCCTATATGTTTATTTAAATAACAAACTGTTCCAGAATGGTGTTGTTTTAAAATAAAAGTTTAGGAAGCAGTTGAAACTTGCACTACTTCTTTTCATACACTTCGACCACTGCGTGAATTAGAGTTACAGAAATCTGCCTGGGGCATCATAGGGAACTGGCTCCAGCGCCGCAAAAAGGCCTGGTGGAAGTCGACGTGAAGAAGAGGAGCAGGGTGGGTGTGTAGGAAGGCTGCCAGAGATAGGGAAGCGTGGTCGAACGAAGAGCGGTGCCGGAGGAGGATGGAAGAATGGATGGCCCAGCGGAGTGGCACGAAAGGCTAGATGGCAGGGGAACAGAATTCGAGCAAGTTGGCAGTGAGTGGCATAGGGACAATCTAGGGAGTACACGACAAATTCTGGCCCATACGAGCTTCTATAGTCTGGAGATTGTCCAATGAGTGAGAGTTGTGAGGATTGCAAGAAGTTTAATGATTGTTAAAGATTTAACAAGCTGTCCCTTTTTGGTTTCCTCTTCTCCATCTGTGGGCTGGGCCATTGCCCTCTTCGACCGCCACTAGGAACAGCTCTGGTCAGTAGAGCGCTATCTGCTGAATCCCCCTGTTGGAGACTGGAGACATATCCCTGTGATGCTTGTGCTGTGGGTTTGCAACACCGTCGCCAACTTGTTAGGATAGTCCCAAGCCACATCCAGCCCAGCGTTGAGGGAAGGCATCGGGATATCCTGAATACCGGCATACACGCTATTTCTGCATGTTGGCCCTGTTGGGCACCACCCGAGAAGCTTGCTCCTGCCCTCTGCCGTGCCACCATTGATAACCGTGCTGTGCCGCAGGTGTGGCGTCTAGAGTGGCAAAGTTGAGGTAACCCAACGCCCTAGACCTTCTCCACACAATGCTAACAGGAAACTCAATTGTCCAGAGAAACCGGCATCCGGCGTTAATCTTGGTGCCCTCCTGAAGGTTAGTGGTTCTGAAGACTCTAAGAAAGACGATAATAACTGCTGTGGAAGTCAGTCTTCATTGCCCACAGTCTCTCTCTGTGGCCAAGCCACACAACGTGTTTGCTTCGCTGGCTTGAAGATAGAGGTTTCGTGTGTTCCAGTCCTAAGCTACGACTTGGTTCCTGCCATGGTCCTGCAAGCGTGTCCTTTTGCACTCTCTATTCAGCACCATCGATAGCTGTGTCCCAGCTCGTGTGTGTTACTGTGTTCAGCACCATGGACATCTGCCGCGCGGATCACGCGTTATCGTGTTCAGCACCTTGGACAGGGTCCTGCCAGCCACTGAGAACACCATAAAATTGACGTGCACGCCGGCCAAGAGAGGAACAGGCGATCGCGGACAGGGGGCCTAGGGAGGTTAAAGTATAGGAAGTGGCGGACGAGAGCAACAAAGAGTATTCTGACGTGAGGCAGGGAGGGAGTTATCAAAGCCAAACATGTCGGAGATCGCGCAGAGGGGTTACAGGGGGATGGCAATAAGGAAGGCTGGGGAGTGTTTTGAGGAGAGCAGTGGAGACGGAGCGGGTGGAGAAGAGGGTTATGGAGTGTGTTGGGGGAAGGGATGGGGTGTTTAGGAATGTTACGGAGGTGGGTGGGTGTAGATAAGAGAATGTAGAGGAGAGAAATGGAGGGGTGGGGGCGTGGAGGGCGGAGAGGGGGTGTGTGGGGTCGAGAGAATCCCGGGATAGAAAGAGAGAGAGAGGGGGGGAGGCGGAGGAGAGAAATTAAAGAATGTGCAGTTGAGGCATGGAGGAAATTAGAGGAGAGGGGTAAAGGGGTGTGTCGTGTGTGGTGGGGCGGGGGACGGGGACAGTGCAATGTGTGGGTGAGAGGTTTGGGGGAAGTGAGTTAGTGAGTAAGTGGAGAACGGGACTGGAGAGGGCATGGGTGCTTAGAGGGGCTGTGTAGAGAACATGGACACGGGAGGGCCTCGGGGTGTGGAAGAAGGGGTGCACATGGGTAGTTAGTGGAGGAGAGCCAGGACGGGGGCGGGGGGGCAGGGGGGCGTTAGAAGGGGCGGCTGGGTGAGTCCAGGAGGGGATGCGTGGAGTGAAGGTAGGGGGCCTGGGATAAGGAAATCGCTCGAGGAGAGGCAGCGCAGGAATGTGCGCAAGAGAGGGGCGGGGCGAGTGCCCGCAAGAAATAGAGTGTGGTGGGGGAGGGGTGTGCTCGCAACAGATATGTACCGACAATGACCTCCCTGTCTGGCTTTGCTGATGACGAATGGCTGCTCAGGTGAGTGCAGGTAGCTGGAGCCCCCAGGGGTGCCCGTGCAGCGCGTGATGCGGGTTGGAGGAGGGGTAGGGGCAGGCGAGGGCTGGAATTAAGAGACACAACAAAGCCGTTGCTTGATTTATTTGACTTGCAGAGGCAGCAAAAATAAATCTGCTAATGGGGCATCACAGCAGGGGGTGGGTTCTGGGGGACAAGGGGGGGCACCCAATGAAGGGGAGGAGCTGGCTCCCTCTCTGTCCTCCCGCCAATGCCCCCTTCCCTCCCCCACTAACAATTACCGCAGATATGCTGACAACCGCCCCTTCTTTCTTCCCGCCTCCTCCTCCTCCGATTCCTCTCTGTCCTCCACTGTTTCCCAGCGCTCGTCACGTGCCCTCTGTCTTCTCACGACGGTCCCCGACTCTGCCCCCACGGCCTGCCCTTTGCTATTGCTCCCCGAGACCTCTGCTGGCCCCCTCCAGTGTCTACCCACACACGTCCTGTCCTCTGTCTCTCCCCTGAGTTGAGGAACGAAAAGGGGTTCGGGATTAAAGGGGTGCTGGGAGGGACGATGGGGCAGGAAACAGCACAGGGCATGAGATACACCCATTGACGTCGCCAGTAATCCAATTAAGAAGGGGCACAGGGGGGAGGCACAGACAAAAGTGGGGGACTGCCTATGAATGGTCATGTGTGACGTCACAAGCACTCCTGCGGAAATGCTTTTGTGCACACCAACTACCCACACCCCACTGAACCTCCCCCCCCCATCAGAATGCAGGCAAGAAACCATTCAGTGATTAATGCCCCATCATTAGCAGTTTTGTGTGCTACATTCTGATGGGAGGGGCTGCAAGCTGCTCTACTCACTATGGAGGTCGCTGTGCAGAAGGCGGACAGGAACACCTGAGAAAGGGCTCGTGCTCATGTTCATACCTGCCAGAATGCATACCAAGATCACGGCTAGCTTTGAGACAAAAGGAGAGTAGTTGCAATGTGATATGCAGACATTTGCCTTAGTGAGTGTCACAAATAACACCATGAACAGAGAACACCGTCACTGCTCGCCTTGGGTGGGGGCGGGGGTGTAGAAGGGAGGCCCAGAATTTAAGAGGAGGAACCTGGGGCCCCTCATACCACCCCTAGCGGTGCCACTGCATACACCTTGCCCAGCACCGACCACAGTGCGCATGCGTGCTCTGAGGGCCATGCAATTGTGGGGGACGGGTGAGAGGGCACGACTCCCCTCAGGAATAGACCTGCACTCACTGGAGGAGACAACACCTTCTGGAACCTTTCACTCTTGAAAAAGTCACATCATTTTCCACAAGTCCACATGTCAAACACATGATGAATCCTGGTGTGTGGAGTTTTTTGTGCCTGCAAAGTTTTGTATGTGCAGGTGCCATTCCACAGAGCCTCCCCCAGGGGAGTATCCAGCATTACAAGAGTTGGGGCGAGCCTCGAAAAAAGTCCTGCTACCTTTCCCCCAAACTCAGTGCACACAATTCCATATGGTCTCTTTCAAACGACCCAACCCTGCCTCAATCTACTATTTTGGTAACATTAGTGGCAGATGGCATTTTAACACATACCAAATTAAAATAAAACTGCAGAATCATTACAGATGCAGGAAACTCATCTATTAGAGCTCTGTCCAGGCACTCTGGGGCAAAATGCATGGCAACCTCTGAATTTGAAAATGGATTGCACCAACAGAAATGACTTCACAGAAATTGACATTGCGAGGAGCATCATCAGTCTCTGATACTTGGAGGCACCATGGAAATGACTTCAGAATAAGTTGCCATAAGTAAATCAGGTGGAAAATAACTGTGTGGTGCAAAATACCTAAATTGCACAATTATTATATATGGAGCAACTCTATAGTCTGTGGGGTCCATTCAAAGGCCCCAAACAGAAGTTCCTTACACATGAACAGCAGGATTGTACACACTGAACCAAAAACGGCTTGGCCTGTGTGTTTTTTCAAGTAAAATTGGAGAGCCATGTAGAAAAGGGGCCTACCTGTCACTATCAAAGGAAAGGCAGCTTTTTAATTCACAAAAGAAGGAGGAATCAAAGGTCACTTTCAAATGGAAACAGGATTTTTAAACAGTGACACAAAAACGACTTGTGTATGTGTGTGCAAGTAAAAGCAGTTTAAATGTGCAAATGTATCATTGCCAACAGAAAAATGTCAGGGAAGCGACATGATGTGCGGGGGACAAAAATCAATTTATCTTATGTTTCCCATACAAAATACCAGTAACATTTGAAAAGCCACTTTGTTTTCATGGAAAAATGTCAGCCCAAGATAAACCCTTTTGCTGTCTGTGGGCAAACTTAACAAGGAAATCTCACACTGCCAGTCTGGATTTTACATCTCCCATCTAATTATCAACTGCAATAAAGTGTCCTGCTAAAGGTGTCGATAACCAGTGTTCTCCAGACCTGCTGGCTCTAAAGGCAGTGACTGCAGGATAAGTTCCCATTGCCTTGAGCATGACCAATATGTGTGAAAATGGGGGCAACAACTTCAAAGAGCAAGCTTCCAACACAAAGAGACTGAAAAAAACCTCTGGTTACAGGATGACCCAGTGAAAACAAATGGCCTGAAGGCAGGAGAATGGCCTTTTGTCCCACATAAAGATTCACAATTAATTTAAGAGGACTATTATCATTTAGGCATTTTTCTCAGCACCCATAAATTGTAATGATTTCATTTATGTACCCCTTTTCATGTAATTTTCAGGCGATTGTAGTAATATAAAATTCCTCCATCTGCGACTCAGGGAACTGCAATGGCCAGTTACACTAGGTTTCTGGCGGATCTAAAAATGCTCCAAATGTGGGAGTTGGTGAATGGGTCGAGAATAAAATTATATGGGTAATAGCTTACATATTCATTTCTGTTATGCTTTTTATGGAAATGGGATAAAAGTGCCATACGGCTCTGCAACATGGTACGGACCTGGTGGTTGGCTTATCTAATACCCCCATGATTAGCTGAATCAGAAAATATGTATATTATGGCAGTTGCTAGTAAACCTATGAAGTTTTGAAACATAACTCGTTTTTGCCCAAAAATTGAAAGGAGAACAAATGGCGATTACGAATGGGAATTGCAATATGTTGCTCCAGACCCCTAAGCCAATCAATCCTGACTGGGAGCCTGGGTTTGGGAGGATAGAGAAGGGTAACTATCCAATCCTAGGTGCAGGAATTATTGCAGGGTACTTCCCCAAGATTGTAAAATTGGTGGTGCCATCGCTGCTAAGGAGACTAAGGGACAGACAGAGAGAGCTTCTGAAATTTACCATCAAAAGAGTGCTACTGCAACTTACCTCTGACAGCTGCAAAGGAACGCCAGAGGAGATTGCTGGGAGTGCATCTGAGAGAAGCTTTCTATTTTTCGAAAGGCCTCAATGCTGACTGGGTCCTATGAAAGAGAGTGGGAGGCCATCTTTGAGAGTGGAGTGACCAGACCCATGCTCTATCTTTCTAGAGTGTCCTGAGATGCAGCTGGCTTTCCTGAACTTTAAAAAGAGGCTTTCTATGTAAGTCGAACTGAGCCCTGAGCAACCAAAAGGTGGGGGGAGTCTGCTTCCATTAAATCCTTTCCCTTTATAGTAGGGATAGGGGGTGGGCAAAACTGTGTAGATCCTTAGCCTATTTAACTAAAAATATTTATTCAATTAATTCCTCATTTGGCAGAACACTACGGGTGAATTTTGTTAAATTCGAAACTAACAAAGCTCACTTCCCACTGTGCGCTGAAAACTAAAGACTGTAATTTAAATTGGGTAATCTTTTTTGTCCAATTGACCCTGACTTCTTTAAGGAAGAGGGGTGTCTTTGTTCTTAAATCAGTCCAACCTTTGTATCCAGCTCCCCCAACACAGGCCTTTCAGCGGAGGGGGGGGTCTGAAATCCCAAATTCCCCAAATCATTCCAATTTTTCTGTCCGGCTTCCCCAACACAGAGGAAAGTAGGGGGGTCTGAAAAACAAACAGCTAAATCACCCTGTGTTTATATTAAAGCAAAAGTGTGGGCAAACTCATAATTTACATATGTATTTGTACCAATCTGGAAATCCTACTGCTAGCCTTTTAAGCCCGCAGGAAAATCAAACTTGCACAACACATTTATAATTGTTTTAATATTGATCAGTTTCATTATTTCTTGAAGTGAAATTGGTAGAAAGTAAAGAATTGGGATCTTTTTTTTTTGTAATTCGTGTATTTGATTTGAGTGAAAAGAAGTTAATAGTGAGCCACGCGTAAAGTGGTGTTTGACATTTTCATGAACATTTCTATCACTTTTAATTTTAATAAATAAATACCAATATATTTCCCGTACACCGGCCTGGTTCTTGGCTCATTGTTAGCTCAGGGCGAGGGATCCATGGGGCATGAAATGTGTCTGAAGTAGGGCTGAATAAAAGAATCTTTTAAACAGTTTTTTGCGTCACACCTTAAGTGGGGAAGGAGGGAAATCCCTGTGGTGAGGGTGGCTTCACAAGTCATTAGGCTTTTTTTTTAAATAACAGCATGATATATTAACATAAGTTATGAAGTCAATCACTTACAGCTGCAGATAAGACACAGTGCGATGAAATGATTTGCCCAGGATTTGATAGAGCATGCAGCATTATGCACCCTTCTGACCACTCCCTCCCATTCACATTTCTAGTGGGATAAAAGTCCCTGCTAATACTCTTCTTCATCCTTCTCCCTCCCAACAGTGCCTAATGGCTCATATTGAAATGCTCTGTTGACACAGAGCAAAGTGAAAGCCCCTCTGCTGCCCAGAGCTCTTTGGGACATTGTCCTGGCAGCGGGACACCTCTCCCGTTCGGGGAGAGTAAGGTGTCCTGCTGCCAGGACAATGAGCGTGCTGAGCAGGAATTGCTCAGCACACATTGGGCCTCGTTACGAGTTTGCCGGTCCGGATACAATGGTACCGGTAAGCTTAGCGGTACCATTGTATCCAGACCGGCAAACTCCGAGTTGTGCTTGCGGGTGCCTTTCATTCGGCCAGATCTGACCTGGCGAAATGAAAGGCACCCGCGAGCACAGCTAGCCGGTAGCACCGGCACAGCAATGAACCGTGCCGGTGCTACAGGCATCCCCATTGCAATTGAGTCATATGGGGCTCAAATGGGAATGGGGATCACCCAATTCCAGCACCCGCGAAAGGGTAATTACCGGGTCCGGCTGGGCCGGAATACCCTGGTAATTGACCATTCGCGGGTGCCGGATTTTCGTGTAAGTTTGGAGGTAGCCTTGCCGGTTTTACCAGCAAGGCTACCTCCAACCTTGTAATGATCCTGCCAGCAGGACTCCTTTCCTGTTGGGTACTCTTATTGAGGTGCGAACGGGAGAGGTGTCCCACTGACAAATGTCCCGGACTGGCTCTCAAAAGAGCCTCTGAGGGGGCAGCTTGCCTCCCCTGCACCCCTGCTCAGTATGCCACTGCCTCCCCCAGCACTCTGTCGCATGTAGAGACACTGGAAGTCCGTGGAAATACCTGACGCTGCGAGGGTCACCACTGTAACGGGCAGCACGGCTACCCTGCCCTCCAGACACGTGAGTGCCCGGGGAAACACTTAAGTCACAGAAGAAAAGTGTCTGTGTCATCGGGAAGGCGGTGCCCATCTGGTACACTGTGCCCTGGCAGACAAGTATGTCCATCCTAAATCCTGTGCAAGGATGAAGAACACCAGCTTTAAACGACTGTGCCAAGAGATGTTATGTCAAGCACTCTTTGCTTGTCAGGGCAGATCACACCCGATGTCTAGTCCCAGGAAGCAGAGCACTGCAGGATGGCCTCTGTTCTGTCAAAGGTTGTTGGCATCAGATACCCGGACTGTGCCAGCAACACGTCTAACATGGCATACTGTAGCCAATAATGACATGGACTAGGGTACTACTACCTAGGATGGCAAGTTGCAGCCACTGTACTTGGGCATTGTTCAAGATGCCAAGCTACTGCCACTTATGTCAGGGTGTTTAAGAATATTTACCATCTGCTGAAAATAAAATCTGAGTCTGGCGGGTTTTATCAGAATGCTGCTCCTTACACCTGCGGCACCCTTTTGTACACCCTTCAATGTGCACGCTCTGCTGCTGAAGTGTGCTAGGATTCAGCCCGAGGGTGTCAGGGTGCATTTTAAGTATGCCAAGGTGATGTTCAGACGTGCCAGGCATTACTCCGGGTACCGAACCAATATCAGAGGGCATTTTTCAAGTGGGGCTGGGTTGGGCTTGGTTCTGACATGGTTCTGCTCAAATACACATCACTGTTGCACCAATAGCTTACAACCAGAGCCGGCTCAAGGGGTGATCAAGTGGTGAGGCGCACTGCAAATAAAGGGCGCCGCCAGCTCACATAATGTAAAGTGTCGTCATTACATTGTGTGAGCTGGTGGCGCCCTTTAATGACACTGTCATGACAAGGACCGGTCAATGACTTTCTATTAGTGAGTGACAGAAGCGCAGTGCCAGTGCCTATTCAAGAATCAAGTTGCGCCGGCGCGCAGCAGGGGGCACGCGCCGAGTGAATTCTGTTGCTGTGTGGATCCCAGGCCGCGTACCTTTTTTCCTAATGTAGCCCCCAATAACCCTGCTGGAAGCCCCTAACACTGACGTGCCATACTGTCTGAAGAACAGCTTCCCTATGTTACAGACCAGTTGCCTCGTCTCCGTTGTTGGGCAGGGGTGCCGAAAAATCTCCCACACGGCGCTGGTAGACCTAGGGCCGGCGCAGCATACAACCGTTTTGCTTCATGTGCCAGGAGACAGCCCAAAGATGCACCAATACCACCCAATATTACAGGGTTGCTTATGAGCCCGCATGTTTCTCAATATGCCAGGGGGGGCTGCTCATTTATTCTAGGCGCGTGCACAGACGCGGCAAACTCCCCCCAACGGGCTTATGGAGTTCGCAAATGTTTGTGCAAAGTTTCCCTCCCCCATGTCTTCCTCCTTCACGACCCATTACCGAAGGCTGTGGTGTGTGTGTTCTAGGGTGACCAGACGTCCGGGTTTTTGAAATCACCTTCCGTCCCGGAGTCCCGGGAGTTTTTTTCATTTTAGAAACCCCGTCTGGGGTTTGCATGGTTGGGTGGCCACGGTAATTAAAATCCTAATTATTTTTTTAAACACTTTCAGAATTTTGAAGTTGGAGGATTGGCTAAAACCCCAACCTTTCAAGTAACAAGTCCCAACACTTACTGCCTGTGCCACAGAGACTGGCCTGGAAATGAATGTACAGCAAGCTATATCAATAAGAGCAAACGCCTGTTTTGAATTAACATGGCATGATTTACAGACAAAACTGCATAAATGAGATCATATACAGTTTATAGAAAGAAGAAGTGCTGGAAATATGATTGGGTGGTGGTTGTGGGGGCGTGTTGGGGGAGGGGTGCTAATTGGTGGGTTGTGATGGGGTAGTCCCACTTTTATGTTGTTGGTTGTCTCGGTTTTCCGTTTTGGAAATCTGGTCACCCTAGTGTGTTCAGACCCCCAAACTCGCTGGTTACAGCAAGGCTGTTTGCATAGCCAGCAGTGACCCATGTTCAGCCTGGATCTGCAACCGGTAGCCCCTCGTCTCAGCGCACCCTCCTCCTTGAAACGCGGGCTGGTGGTGGGCGCTGGCATTCACAACCCTTGCCCCAGTGGGAGGTGCCAAAGCAGGCCGTGGGAAGCGGCTTGGCCTTAGGCCTGGCGCCAGAGGGGCATGCACGCCGAGGAATGGACAGCCATTATTAAGCACCACAGCTTGGTATCAGCCGCGGCCAGTGTTTGCAGAATGTTGTGGCTGAAGTACCGGAAAGGCCCAGCAGGGAGCGCACGGGGCTACAGCTTGAGCCATAGCAGACTCCAATGGCTGGTGCCCCCATTGCAAGACCCCCTCCCCCCCACCACACTTCCTCCCCGGCGTTAATAGATTTAAAATAATGCAGGCAGGCGGCCTGCTTGCAGCTTTTAACAATTAATTAAGACATGTGGCTCGCCTGAGGCCCCCAGACTGCGCCTCCTACCAGGAAACGTCGTGGTGTCTGCACAAAACACTCGTGATGCTCAAAACCACATTATTCTCCCAGACAGTGGTAGGCTCTGGGAATGCTTGTTTTTTTTAATATTGTGACGGTGTAGCCACTCTCCGCCACCCGCTTAGTCACCTTCGCGCCTTCTAAACACACAGTTCCTTGTATGACATTGACACGAACTGCATAACTGTATTTGCAATGAAGAGGAGGTGCTGTGTTTTCAAGCAGGCCCAGGCCTGTTACTTCCTGTGTTTTCATGTTATAATCCAGGGCGCAAACTTTCAATTATCACGGTGCGCCCCTCCTCCCCCAGAATATGAGCAGCAGCCAGACATCGAGGGGGCTGGGAGATGGGGGATACGGCATTCTGCCTTCTCTCCCTGAATGCCTGCCTGTGTGTGTGATGTCATGCAGTGTGCGGTGTCACCAGGGACGGTATGAATGTCTTTTAACCTTTTCAAATGAAGGGGTGCTCGCGCCTCACACAGGCCCCAGCAACTGCCCCATGTTGACAGTCAGCAGCCTTATAACACCGCAATATATTCCTTTACATATTTCGTTCTTGGTCTTTTTTTGCTCTGCTACCCTTACAAGCTGCATTTCCTGGTGCCCCTCCACCCACAGAAGTGTTATGACCTCTTTAACACAGATTTCTCCACATCTGCCCCTTACTGACGAAAAAGGATTTATAGCTGTTCAGTGATTATAGTGTTTAAGCTCCCTGCTGGCTGGCGGTCTTGTGATAATCCTGATGATGCTCCCTACTGCTACAACTGGCTGCCCCCTTCTGAGTCCTACAGGGGCCAGGCCCTACTCCTACCAGTCTTCCGCAGTAACCCATTACCAGCACTCGCCTTTGGGCACAGCTCCCTGATCAGTCTACTGAGTCTGGTCCACCCCTGTTTCTTGCACTTTCACCCTTACCCCCTCTGCGCTTGCCCTCCACGGGTTCCCCTAGTACTTACCCTGCCTCAGCCCTGGGGCCTCAACCCCCCCAGCACTTTGTTTACTGCACTTGCACGACCCAAATGTCACAACGTCTAGTAGGACTGTTTCTTGTTTATCCTCCCCTGCTCCCTCTACCCTTTTGTCTTGTGGCGCCTAGAAACACTTACTGCTGTATAGGCGCCATACAAATGTTCAACAACTAAAATAAATAAATAAAAATAATCTGCGGCTTTTAACCTTATCTTTGTCATCATTGTAATGTGTGCACACCATGGGTACCTCAGACTGCTTTTTGCTCTAAGCAAGGGGGGGGGCAACCAGCATGTTGAAATGGGCCCTCAAACATCTTTAGCCGGGTCTGGATGCAGTGGTCGAAGTATATGAAGAGAAGTAGTGGAACTATGTTCCCTGCTGGCCTGTCCCTGAAACCCGCAAACCCCACCGCCACGTCCCCTTCCCACGCACCATCCAAACCCCATAATAAAAGCAGTTTTTAAGGGAACGTTCAGTGCAGTGCACTGAAGTGCAAGTTTCAACTTCTTCCTACACGTTTATTTTACAATTTATGTTACCAACAACCTGTAATATGCAACCTGTAACCAAGTTCTAAGCATTCTTGTTATTCTGTGCGCCCAGCTACCCAAGGGTTTTCGGGCACCCTATAAATAAACAAACAAAACAATAAGGGTTGGAGTCTCAGGGTTTTCCATTTTCAAACGTAGGTGGGCCTGGAACTGACAGTGCTTTCAAGGCTCTGGCTGGCAGAACTCTGCCAGTAGGTGTTGGTACTTGCTACATGCTATCAACGAAGGGTGGGCTGGACACCCGTTCAACAGTAATGTGCCTGTTCTGCGGCTTGGGGTTGTACCTGGGCTATTGTGTTGCACCACCAATCAGTCATCAATTGGAGGGGTCTCAATCAGTAGGTATTGTGGTCGGTTGCCCGATTCTATTAAAGGATAGTAGTCAAGTTTCCTTTTTCATGCAGTTGAGAGTAGTAAGGGTGCACGGCTTGTGCGCGGGCCTAAGCTTGCTGAGTGCCGTGCAATAGTCCCGTAGGTAGGTTTACTTTAACTGTTTAGTAGGTTAGCTTAAAGCAAGGTTCATTGGCAGCACAGGACGCTGGGTAGAGTTAGGTGGTATCAGTTAGTGTTAGGGTAGTGCTTATAAAGTGCTGCTCATTTACAGATGTACACTGCGCGCGTCGTGCGTAATCTGCCAGCAATTAGTATGTTTCGGTGAAATGTTACAATTGCTAGAGTGTATTGGGATAGTTCAACCCTTTGAGGCACTGCAGCTTTAAAGTTGCACCCTGCAACACAGATTCTTGGGTTAGAAGCTCTGCCTAATGATATAAGATGTATGTGTGCTGAATTGTGATTAGCGTTGTGTGTGTGTGTCTGTGTGTCTCCATAGTTTTTGCAGTATGTGCATCTGTGCGGTAGTAGGTGACACACTTGTGTGCTTGCATATAGAAGCATAAATGAGTGTGGTGGTCCATGCGTGTGGTTTACCAATCAGAGGCGTGCATGGGCAAAGAGGTCACTGTGTCTCACCATGCAGACTTAGTCATGCGTGGTGTGGTGCATGAAAGTGAGCCTGTCGAGCAGTAGTTACAACATGCAGAGGTCGATGTACGTGACTGGTGCATGTATGTTAACATACAGCGGTAAGCATGCACAAGATGGTACATGCGTCCTAGATTATAGAAGGTGATAAGTGCAAGATGGTGCCAGTATGCTGGCATGTAACAGTGCACGGGTGCAAGGAGACATGCACATGACGGGGGGGTGGTGTGTGTGTGTGTGTGTGTGTGTGTGTGTGTGTGTGTGTGTGTGTATATATATATATATATATATATATATAGGCAGTGATATTAGCATTTGAATAATGCTGTGATAGAACGTTATGTGCATTGCTATGCATGCTTTCAGGCCGAGTGTTAAAACGACATAGCAACGGCGTACAGTGCGGCCACTATACACATGTTCTAGGCCACCTGCCATGTTGTGAGCAAACCATCGGACTTTAGAAAATCCCATTTTCATTTTCAATGCCTCTATTTGGGCACTCGGGACAAGTGTAGAAACATATACAGAGTATATGTGGTAGAACACGTGCATAATTAATAATACATAAGGGGGATAATGTGAGTGCATAATTGATTTCTCGTCATGCAGTCTGTTTGATGCAGTCATTACAACGCACTCATCCATTTGCTTGCTGCCATGTAAGAACCCGGGGCTACACAGGAACTCACTACGCCGGGGCCTCGCAAGGTCGCAAACCAAGACCCCACTTCTTTTGATTTCATTTAGCATCTCTCAGTAACTTGCAATGCAATTAGCGCCTTGAAGCCCTCAGGTTTAGAGCGACTTAACAAATGTAAAAATAAATAAATAAATCTTCCGAATTGTTGAGTATCAAGATACGCACTTTCTCATCTGGATCAATGGTCGAGCTGTCAAAGGAGAGATCCGCGATGGCGACATTTGGGTGAGGACTCTTGCTAGGGCGACTTGATTATAATTGGTTATTTATAACGCGCTTAATACCCGGAGTTTTCTAAGCGCTGACCCGGGATCGAACCTGTGTTCGTGCTTCCAAGGCAAATGGGATGCCCTGAGCTATCCTCCCGAGACTTCATTAAAATGCTCAATCTTGCAATAATAATATTGCGTTATCACGTAGCGCTTCATGCTGGGTTCCTCCCACTTCTAGGCAATGAAAGAGTAGTTGTTATTATAGCCCAGCCGTATTGGGAATCCATTTATCGAGAAAGACGAAGCTACCTTTTGGGATCCAAGTTGGTCCCCTGCAGGCTGAACACAGCTCTTCAGCACTCTGTTAGATTGAAAGCTACAAACCCCCGCCCCACCTTCCTTGACTTCAGATATGTCCCCATAATGCAGTGATTCCCAAGATGCACACCGGACCCAATCAAGATCAGATTGTGCTTCATAATAACTCTGCTGTGGGAAGCATCTACTATGAGCACGTGCCCATATCACTCCTTGTCAGAGCTCCTGGATGGAAGAGGCTGAGGCGAGATGGTCTCCCTGTCATCAACCTGTGATAAATTACCAGCCGCTGGGCCCGCAGTTCTGAACCCTTCTGCCTGGAGGATTAGTCTATGATATTTCTTTCTTAAATCCCGGAAGTTCATGCACTGGTCTCAGCCGGAAATTTGCTGATGGCTCGCCGCAGCATGGCGATGACCGCGTCTTTTCTCAGCGGCAGGAGGGTTGGGGTGGTGGGAGTGCTGGGGGGAGAGGGTATTTGCTCACCTGGCCGCTCTCCCAGCTTCGCGCTTAGACTTCGTACGAACTACAAAGGTCATTTTACAGAGCAGAGAAGGCCCATGGAGCAATCGCTTTATTTAGGGGTAGCAATCACCACCACATTTCTAATTTCGACGTCCGTGGACAGCTGCGCAATCCCTGTGACTCAACCACTCTGCTAACTGGTCTATTGGAAGTAAGGTTGGCTGCTTTCAGCCATTTCGAAGTTGAGCGTCTGCTTCGTTACTCCTGTTAGCCACCGTTATTGACATAGGGGGCCATTACGACCCTGTCGGTAGGGGGTTAACGGGGCCAGTAGAGGTCCTGCCCCCGTTAATCCCCTACCATTGCGAGGTCTCCTCGGGGGACCCGCTAAGGAGGCCTGGTTTTACCAGGTCTCCTCAGCGGGTCCCGCTAGCAGACCAGGATGCAAACAACGGGCCCGTCGTTAACGGGCCCATTGTTTGCATTCTCCCCATTCCCATTGAGCCCTATGGGGGCTCGAATGGGAATGGGGATGTACAGGATCTGGGTTCCTGGAATGGGGAAATACTGGGCCCTCCAAGGTCGGAATGGACCTGTATTTCCCCATTCCTGGAACCCAGACCCGGTACCCGGAATGGGGGTAGCCATGCTGCAAATAGCGGCATGGCTACCTCCAGGGTCCTAATGACCCCCATAGTTGCCAGCATGATTTATTACAATCTGTAGGGGCTTATTCAGTATAGGATTTTTCTTTGAATTCAGGGACTTGTAGTCTGAGTTTTATAATAGGAAAAGCAGAACTACAAGTCCCAGAATGCAACAACAACAAAAACATGTACTGGATAAGAACCCATGCATTGGAATGGATCATGTTGGCAACTATGTGTTAATGAGCATGCCGAAGCCTCAAGTGTTTTGAATGGTTGTTTTCAGCATGTAGAATTTTCCATAGCTGGGTTCAAAGATCATGTGATGTCACTTCCTGTGATTTTGCTGGAAGTCAACAGATGTCACTTAGCGTTGCCTAATATGTCGCTGAAATGATGTGACTGCAGAAAATGGTCCCACTATAACTCCAAATCTAGCAATCTCTTCTTCGTGTACCTGAGTTTTACATCAACTCCAGTTCAAGCAGCTCTTTGTGTTAACCATATATTATAGTCTACATTACTTAGAACATGAGCACTTTGTTTTATTAAAATAATGTTCGCTTGCAAGACAGTTTCAGCTTATTGGACCAGATTATCTGCTATTGTGCTAGGTTGGATCCGGTCATAAAATCCATGCACCAAGGCCAGATACAAGGCCAGAATTCTATTGGCGTGAGCCCGATACACAGACGGACCTCGTGAAGTCACCAAAAAGCATGCCTTATGTTGGTAGCGCAGTCCGAGCATTAAGGCTTGTTTTAGGAGAGTGCACCCATTAGATGAAGAAGGGTGTCCGATTTAATCCCATCTGAAGTAAATAATGGAATCTGATCATAGAGTATTAGAACGGTAAGTTGAGAAATAAATGTAAGTACCTGTAATGGAGGGGGAATACTAGCCATATGCAATGATGTCACCCACATCAAAGAAAGCCTGATGATGGCCATCAGCCTCCAGGCTCACAGCTCTTGCTAGGAGGTGCCTCAGGTCCTTAATACAGGGTCCCCTTGTCAAGCTGGGAGCCCCAGAGCATTGTTGTGATAAACATAACTCATAACGGTGGAGTGCAGCCTGTGGTGAAACAAAAAAGCAAAGGTTCCTTTCTGGTTGAAGTGCAGAACGGGCAAAGTGCCGGTTAGCTGAGTACCACTGGAGATGACTTCTGATAGGCTGGATTCTGCTGAAGCCCTGAACCTAGGGTGGCCAAACGTTCCGGTTTTCCCGGGACAGTTGCAGGAAATCACCCTATGTCCCAGGGCCCCAAGAATATGTTTATTTAATAAACCTTGTCCCGGGATTGGATGTGTGGGTGGCTAACGTCCGGTTTTTGCCGGGAACCAATTCAGAAGTCCCAAAATCAGGGGCCTGGAGCGACTCCTCCAGTGTGTGAAGGCTTTTCACGCCCCCATTTCCTCCCCCTTCCTCTCCCTGGCCGCTCTCCTCCAATTAAAGGAGTGTGTCTGTGAACCCCCCCTCGCAACAGGCCAGTGACATAGAAGTAGGACTACTGTGTTATCAGAGCCCTGTTTGTGCTTACTGTAGTCCCACTTCTATGTCTATGGTCATTTTTTTAAAAATCTGGTCACCCTACCTGAACCAGTCAGAGCAAAGCTGAGATTGTAGTACCTGCCATCTAGGGCTGCGGCTGAAGTAGTCCGAGCTCTATCCAGATCATAGCACAAAATGATAGGGGTACCCAAATAATGTGGTCGGAAGCCCTCAGTAGTCATGCAACCACTGCTGGCATTGGGCTGGATATTCCGGGATGAGATCCGGCAAAAAAATGTTCTCCCCGGGTCTGGGACAATCGTTTGTACCCTTCATCATTGTTGGTGTGTACGATGCTCCAGGGCCAGAGCTGGGATTGGAAACGTGGCCGTTAGGAACAGGGGCGAAACACTTACCAACAAGTCCTGGTGCGCTTCTGAGGGGCATCCCAAGGAAAACTCTCTTTAAAATGTTACTCTGCATTAAATATGTTAGTGCAGCGTTTTAGGTTTAAGAAGTGTGCACCTCCTTTGGGCTATTTCCAGGTGCGCATGATTGATCTGTTTGTGTGTGTGTGTGGGGGGGGGTGCCTCTGGGTAGCACTGCCTGCTACCCAGAGGCATACTCAGGTCATTCCAGGAGCCTCAAGATAGAGCGGCATCTCCTGAGGCGCAGGTGCTTCAGAGGTGTCTGTAACACCCCCAGACACATTCCTGGATGGAACGGATTTGCCAAAATCCCTCCTAGTTAATTCCCCCTACTCAGCATGCTGCAGGAATGTCTCCCAAGCGGGAGAACAAAGGGCGCTCCTGATGACTTGAAGATACTCCTGCCCAGGGGTAGGGATGCTTGTGACAGAAGTAGGTCCATGTACCATCTTAAGACCCTGGGCCTCGGAAGTGCTAAGGGCCGCCACTGCCACTGCCTTCTGCTTCACCAAGTTACAGCCGGGGGCTGACCCCCAGAAGACCCTCTGGGAGTCGCGGGCCTTAGAATCTCTGCGGTTGTTGGCTGCGGTGTTCTGAGGAACTGATTCTGGAGTAGCTGCCATGCCTTCCTTAAAATGTCACCTGCTCAAGCTCTTCCTGGATGCAGCTGGCTCTCAGTTTAGGCAAATGCATGGAGTCTTGGAGGTCACCCTAGGCCAGATATCTGGCGCCCATCGCTCTCCGTGTGTTTTTGGACTACAATTCCCACGATCCCTCTCCATTGACCATGCCCACTGGGCTAATGGGAGTTGTAGTCCACCTCATCTGGAGAGCCAAATGTTGCAGACTCCTGCCTTCGGCACAGCTTCTATGGTATTCAATGACACACAAACCTGACCCAGATCAGGGTGGGGAGTGAATTACAGATTTTCACAGGAATGGTTCGGTGAACATGTGTAATCAGATCTGCATGGTCGGTTTTTGAGCTGCGTTGGGGTGTGTTTTATGTGGGCCAATTGTCGTGCATGAGGGCCACATCTGTGCTAGGATCGAGGTGCATTGGTGTGGTCTCCCGCTCACTCAGGAATGTGAACGCTGCCACCACTGAGCCTGTGGCCAAGCCACGTGCAGGCTGGGAGGGTCCCGCCATGGAAGCATGGACGGAGACCATGCTGAATACACAAACTCCAAGGTCTGCATGGTGCCAGACAGGCTGCACATGACTGTCTCACAAACTAGCCACTCACCAAGGATGTGGGCTGACACCCAGCCTCAGGCATGTTTCGCTGCACCCCCTGTGTATGCTGCATGTTTACAGCAAGTATGGGGCTAGAGTACCACCGTCCTCAGTCTTACTGAGGGCCTGATTCTGCTTAAAAGTGGCCTGGAAAGCTGGCATTCTCCCTTCCAGTATCCAGCACCACCCTTCGGAGATGGGAGGAAGAATTGGAAGGGAGTGGCCATGCTTTCTAGCGGCAAAAGATGGTGAAATCCCATTGGTTCATCGTGTGCACCAGTGTCACTATGGGCATTTTTCAAACGTCTGCAGCTTTTCTGATTTATTTAAGTATCTTTGAGCTGTCAGTAAATCAGAAAAGTAGTGCAGCCATCGGGAAAATGACCTGCTTACACTACACAGGAAAGACTGGTAGAATAGATGTTAGCGACACCTGAAAGGTGGCATATTTGACGCCCCTTTTCAATGCAAAAGCAGCACTCTGCAAGGAGAATCCCCTTGCAGTGCCCGCCCTGCGTTCCTGGTGGTCGTAATTCAGGGGCATTAAAGAGTTGAGGCGTTTTGTCAGTAAGCACAGTCTTAATGTCGCAGCATATGGTGCTTTTACGAAAAGTTGTGGTCCTCCGTGGAAATACACTTTTCCAATTTCACATGGGCCACGTAATTGGGCCCTGAGTCTTGGAGTTACAAAGCCCTAGACGATGGGCCACCAAACCGGAAGCAAAACCTAGATAACCACCTGCGGTTGTACTATCTTTGTGTCCACAGACGGCCTCTCTGAAGCCCACCACAGCTTGAAGAGAACTATTATTATTATTATTGGTTATTCATATAGCGCTTCACGTCGGACACTTTCAGCTTCTAAGCACTCGCTAGGGATTAAAGCCATGTTGCCCAGTGGTGGCCTGGGCCCAAGGCGAGCGCGTTGCACATGGGCTCTCCTCATGGTTCCTACATCCGTAAGCACTCCATAGTTGGCTCCAGCTGAACAGCACTTAACCCCTTAAGTGCCAGGCTATTATACAAGTCTATGCAAAAAAACGAGCGCTCTCGTCCTTGGCACTTATTAAGAGACCAGAGGTCCTTTTGCTAGATTTGAATTTAGACTATTTTAGGAAAAACTCATGGGATGCTGCTGGTTGGTCCGCAAGCATTAAGCAGTCCACTAAGAGAAAAGTATCTCGACTACTTGCTCTGGTTTTAGGCTAAGGGCCTCATTACACGGATGGCGGTAAGGATTTACTGGTACCAGCAAAATACCGGTACCGGTAAATCCTTACCGCCTTACTACGAGGTCCCTTTGCGGGTTGGGGGATTTAACGCCTGCTTTTTGCAGGTGTTATAAACCAACCCGCAAAGGGACCCAGGGAGCTAATTACGGTACCGCAATTTGCGGTACCGTAATTAGCGCCTTCCCCATTCCCATTGAGCCCTATGGGCCAAAAATGGGAATGGGGAAGGGCAATGGTGGAAGGGGGAATTACCGCCCCGCCAACCTTGGAATGGGGCGGTAATTCCCCTTTCCACCAAGGCGGTGCCGGTATTTTACCGGCATGAACCATGGCGCTAATAGCGCCATTGTTCTCCGCCATCCGTGTAATGAGGCCCTAAGTCTTTTAATAGGCTGCTTTTAAATTCGACCAGGTAGATATTAAAGAATAAGCTGCCAGAACACACCCGACGCATGACTGAAAATGCCTGGTCCCTTAACCTACTCCTCCCACCGTGAACGCCTTTTCTGCAAAGAAACATACATATATGGACTCCGTGAGAGCCAAGGGAGCGCGTTCAGTGGAACTGGTCCAAAGCATATTCCTATTCTATGAGGCAAAGGCTTAGCCTGGTTCTGCACCAGAGGTCTGCAACCTTTGGCTCGCCAGGCGTTATGAACTACAAGTCCCATCAACTGTAGCTAGCATAGCCAATGGTGAGGGAATATGGGATTCGTAGTCCAAAACACCTGGAGAGCCGCAGGTTGAAGACCCCTGTCTACATGAACCCCACCGGTGGCACCAGTTGCCTTTTATTTTTCTGAATACTTTTTATGGGATATAAGTGTAAAGTTGGGAACAGGTGACCCTCATCTGTAGGACTTGTTAGAGCAAAGCGACTTGGATGCATGTTGGGTCACAAAGTTCCCACTTCAGTGATGATAAGAGCCATTGCCAAGAGTCCCTAGACTGAGCCCTTTCATTGGTCATTTATAAAAACGAACCCCAGAAGGTGACCCCCTAGGGCAGCAAGATCTTTTCACTTTCAGTGATTTGAGGAGGTCAAGATATTTATTGGCTATTGAAAAAATTGTGAGCGCTGTGGCACATCAAGTTGTGCACCACATTTCCAAAGCGCAACGGAATGTGCAGATCGCGGACACACTCATTCAGATGCCCCCCAGCTTTTTGCACAAGGTCACACATTAGGGGGGCATTTCTGCGGATTTTAAAGCACATCCCAAATTCACAAACAGAATGTGCTATAAAATGCTAGGAAAACGAGCACATTGTCCTTTGTCTTTTAAAACAAACACAGGGGGTGCACACAACATGGCACAATTTGCCGCTTTCATTATATATTTTTTTTAAGTGGACCAGCAGTGGCGTGTACTGCCGTTGTCACACCGGCATTTCTATCACAGAAACCGGGGTAGAGATGCTTTGATTCCGTTTCTTTACATTCGTGAAATTAGCTCCCTGCACCCACCTAGGCTATACATTATTTGCTGGGAGTGCTCCCGACACTAGTGTACGCAAGGGGGCTGGTTAGCCTATCACGCGCTCTGCTGCATGCCCCCCCAATGAAATGCACAGGTCACCTTTCAGGATGAAATGACAAGCGTATTTCCAAAAGTGGAGCATCTAAAGAAACGCATCCTGTGTGGTATTTTAAGATGCCCCATATTACCGTGGAGGTCTAAACTAGGTTTCTGCAAGGCATGTGAAAAAAGAACCAGCCATTCATTTCACACCATGTTATTCTCTCCAGGACCTGATGTGGAACGGGGGCTGTGGTTTGCAATTCTTCAACATTCTGGGGAATGCTTTGCTGCTCCGGCTTCTAATCCCTCTTCCCAACACTGGTTGGTGGCAGTAATGCATTCCTCTGGCTTTTTATGTACAGCCCTGGTGGAAAGCGAGAGGAAGACTTCCATTTGTATTCTGATCCTTGGCTTTTCCTTGTTGAAACGATGGCTCTGTTCGGTAGATCCTGACATCTGCCAATGTTTTAACTCCCTGCACATCCCCAATTAAATAAAGACATCACCTGTGATGGCGGCCGGCGTCACTGGCAATGAGAACGCTATGCCAGGCGAGCCAGCGCGATGCCAGGCGTTTCCCATGGAAGCGCTGATCACTAATCATATGTTTCTAGTCTGTGAATTGTGACCAATATTCCTAGCCCCAAACTGAACCCATCTGATGTGTGGGGTCCCATTGCAACAAGATGGCTGGAGGCCCCCTGCTGAGGGTGAAAACAGTCTGAGGCACCCGTGGGGTGCATACATTACAATGGCGACAAAGATAATGTTAATGTCCGCCGATTATCACGAGACGGCCAGCCAGCACGGAGCTGAATCACTAAATGGCCACTGAAGAGCTATAAACCCTTCCTTGTCAGCAAAAGGCTGATGTGGAGGAATCAGTCTTAGATGCATGTCCCGTGGGAAGAGAAAACACAGCTTGTAATGTGAGCTCTGCGAAGCACACACGTTAAGCCGTGAGGCTCGAGGGTTGAAAGGCCCTAGTGCTGACCCTGCGGCTGCTGGGGACCTGAAGTAGGCCTGACACACCAGGAGCTCGATTTGGCCTTTTATTTGTGTGCAAATGTGACAGCACAATTGGCTCCAGTCTCTGGAGCGCGAGTGTGCATCCTAGCTTGCCAAGTGTGGTCTGCAGGACAGCCAGGTTTTAAGTGTCCTACTAAAGGTTAGGTGGTTTTCCAACCAGAAGTGACATCATCAGAGAGTGACAAATCTCACACAGCCTTGGAAGCATAGGTTTTGTGGGTGGTGCATGGACCTTTGCTCCCAGGTGTATGCAGTGCCTACATCTCCTGGAACCTGAGGCTGCCTCCTGGGAAAGTAAAAGGCATTATCAGTTGGCTGTATTTCCTTTCAAGGGCTACCCCGAGCTAGCGTGGTGGGATAAGTATCCTAGTCAAATTAAAGGCGCTCGCGGGAGCGGGCGCTTTTAACAACGATAGTGTGCTGGCCCCGGATTGAGATAACTACCTCCCTGCTCTGGCGCGGGGAAATAAGCATCTTAATAGGGTGCCTTGTTGTTAAATGCGCCTGCTCCCGCGAGCGCATTCAATTTAAAAAGGACGCCTTCTCCCACCACGTAAAAGAATAATGTGGCACCCGTGCCCCCAATTGACCGGGGGTGAGGGGAAAGGGTGTGGGGGGCACCAAATTGTTATTTTTCTGCCCAGGGTGCTGCCCCACTAAGGCCAGGATGGGTATTGTGCATGGTAGATAATATCCCTTCACTACCACAGTGTCCCTGAAATTAAACCTCCAGACCCGGGCATTTGCTATGAGTAAGTATTTGGGCCCAAGAGACTCGGTTTGGAGTCCTATTTCACTCTGTGTCAGACATCAACAAACAGGGCCGCACCAGCGCCTGTGCCAGCTTATGTTATGCTGCAGTTAGTGTAACGAATCAACTTCGGGGGCACCAGTGATCCAGGGATGAACATCGGTTTCTAAACCATCAATCAGCCCCACACCTCTAGTACACCAGAAGGCATCGGAACAGTTTGGAAACACAAGCAAGTTATGAACCGCCACATCCAATTTTGGTAACGTGGACGGAACAGCAGGTTGATCTCCGAAAGGTTGTGGATCGTTGTGTGAGGAATTCGACAAACCACACAGGGAGTGTGTGCTCGCCTGGGTCCTCCTGCCATGGCCAGCCTAATTAAATATCAAAGGCTTCATAGATCCACCATGCCCATAGTAGTTCTGTGTGGTGGCAGCGCATACTGATGAGAGTTAATTGAAGCAGGCCCGAGAAGAGGCTTGGTCACAGAACTGACAAAAGGGCAGGAAACCTCAACACCTTGTGTCAGCTTGAAACTAGCTGAATGGGAAAGATGGGCACAACCAGAAATGAATATAGATTCAGTTGATACTAGATTCCAATTAATAAGATTGGAGTATATAGAGGAGCTGTGTGGAGTGGAGGATCCCCTGACACGGGGATCAAAAATAAATCTAAATAAGCCAAAAACTGGGTGAAACCACTCAGTAAACCAGATGCTCACAAGGTGCTCTTATAAAAATCTGCGGTACCTGTTAAAAATATTTTCTTTGCTACTGAGCTAATAGAAATATTGTTCATGTGTTGGTCAATAATTGAAGAATTCTCCTCAATGTTTAAGGTGAAATACCAGAATTGTATTTAATAATGGCTGGCATTAACCCAAAACTCGCACCAAAGCTCAGCACCCGGTGTACACCAAGTTGAAGCTGCCAACAGAACACCACTCCTCTCACCATCCTACTCCCGCTTCACCTACTAACCCATCCCACCTTCTCATTTACAGATCTGCCAGAGCGCCTGGGGACCAGCTCCGTTGGTGACGGTGGGCAGTACAAATACCTTTAACATTTAACATTTAATAAAAGCAAGCAGCATTCTCAGCAGGGTAGGCTCATTAGCCAATGCATTTCGGAAAGAATTCCATCTTCAGGGCTGAGCACTACATCATTACAACACATGGATTAAAAATAAAGTGTACATATATAACACATGAATTACAAATACATGGCAGTATTCAGAGTTAAGTGCATAGATATTGCAAATGTCAATTGGAGATGAGGAAAGAAGAGAAAGTAAAGTAAAAAAGTCTACTTAGTGAAAAGACCAATAGATAAGAGAGGTGAGGTGGGTAACGTGCATATATGCGTGAGTCAGGAGGCAAAAGGGTCACAGTACCTTAGCTGGTGGACCTTGGTATCCGTGGGCATAATGGAATGGATTACCACGTGTCCTACCAAAGCATATCGCAAGTTAGAAGCATGGATAGCCAATTACCTGGGCTGCGTGGTGCGCAGCCCACGGTAACTGTGAAGTTTCATATATACAGGAGATCGAGTATTAAGCTGAGGCTGATGTAAGGGTTGCATGTAAAAAAGCATAGTGCCAACAGGCCGTAAAGGGTACTCAACTAGAAGTATGAGCGGGCAGCTCACAAGAGAAAGCAACTTGTGCGCGCGCCAGTCGAATAATTTATGTGGTTGCCCTGGCTACCGTGGGCATCGTGACGTCATCTGCACCTCGTATGCCGGACCCTCTAAGGAGACAGAGGTGACAGAAAGGGGAAGGACTTAGGCTGAGATGGAGTATATTGATACATACATTCGTCCAATTATAGGGATCCTCATTAATAATGTGGAAAATGAAAAATAATGATAAATAATGAAATTCACAGCAAATGTGATGATATACAAATTATCAGTAAGATACACATCGATGCCTAAAATTAGTGGCACTATTGCAAATCAACAAGTCCAGTTCACATGGAGATCGTATATCACTCAGTGATGAGCTTCATACAGATAAGATTATTAGGTGCCGCTTTCTGATGAGAACAGGTTGCAAGTGACACGCAAATCACTCAAGAACATGAATCTGATGGTAATTGAGCACAACGTGGGTGCATGCACCACAGTGCTGTATAGTTAATCTAAAAATGGAACAAAAAAAATGAATGCAACACAAAGAAAATCTAAACTATTACTCAGTTAGTTATTTTCTATACTCCCAATAGTGAATGTTTGTGGGGTACAATACTGATACATAAATCAGTTCATCAAATGAAACACATGTAGTTGATCTCTTCATTGATGCCATTGGGTGTCAGTGTCCCAAGTCGTTCAATCCAGTAAGTTTCTCTTTGATCGAATTTCTTTATCATATTCTCATGTGGATTGTATCTGATCAGTGTTTCAACGATTTGAAATCTTATTTGGGAGATGTTGTGTTTCTTTTCATTATGATATGAAGGAGATAGAGTTCAGGATAACAGGGAGCATTGGGCAAAGTGAACCAACATGATACACTAATTAACAAAATCAATAGCATTTAATATGATGTAAACAATTATTAAAATAAGAATTAAATCGATGTGCAAGGTTTAGCACAAAGGCTACAAAATACAAACAGTGTATCTAAAACAAACAGACAAATTTCATAGGAAATGTCACAATCAATGAATGATTTGTGTAACAAATAAAGATTTGTGTGTATCAATGCATGTCAGTCATTGTATACAATTATCAACTCATTGACAGTCATTATATCTTTGTTGACTCTGTGACATTCCATTTTCATGCCAATGTCTGGCTACTGCCGAGTTAGTATTCCGATTTCTAATACATGATCTGTGTTCGTTGCATCTGAGTTTGGCATATTTCTTAGATTGACCAATGTAGTACAGCCCACAAGGGCTAAAATAGACAACTTGGCTATTCAACAAATATTAACCCCAACTAGTCCTACTTGACTCCAGTATTAGTACGCTTCAAGCCTACCCTTTAAATTAATTGTGAGTTGCTACTTTTGACCCAGTGTAACTTAGCTTTTGAAATATGACTTAAGACGCTATGTGTAACTTCAGTGTATATGTTTTGACTATCTGTCCGTAACTGCAACACTGTATAAATATGTGAGAATTCATCTGAAACATTTCGCCGTGATACCCCCAGGTCTGGGCGAGTAATAAATGTAATAAATAAATAAATCAAAGGGCATTTGATAGAGTAAATTATGTTGTAAGAGTCAAAGGTGGCAAAGTCTCTTCATTTCATTTTTTCTCCTGTGTGAGGGTGGTTAATCATACTGCCTTTGGTGACAAACATACAGTAGGTACAGTGTAGCTAAGGAAATGTGCCAATGTGTGTTGTACTCTGTTTTTGAATTGGAGGTCTGCTAGGGACAAGTTGGTCTCTAAAATTCTGACTCCTCTGATAGGCAAACACTGGCAGTTCTTTGAAAAGATGTTGAACCCTAAGGTTGCAGGTCAAAGTCCTCCAATTTTTCTTGATAATGATTTAAACCTGTTACTCTGAATGGAGAATTTGGATACATACGCTAATGGAGGTGTGTTAGTGGTCTCTGTTAGCTTGAAGCTATGTCCCACCCCTTTGTATGAAGGTAAGTGAATGTCATGTCTGGGACACCTGTTTGGTACAAGTGGAGTAATAGGTGTCTAGAATTACAATTATGCAGGGAGAGGACAATGCTGCCAAAGGGCAGGAAGCTCGGAATGAGGTTGATCAGGTTAAAGATATAGGGTAGGCAAAGGTCAAATGTTGTAATGACAAACAGCACTGCACTGGACGTCCCACTAATGCTGCACTGCATCAGGACCACTCATCGCAGTCAACTCTTCCAGGCACTGCATGAGAGCTCGTATAGTTTTTTCTTTCTATTGCCTGTTACCTTGTTTTTCCTGAAGTCCCGGGAAGCCCCGACTCTGTCCCTTTTCCCTGACTGGCTGTTGGGTGGAAGTTCCAAACATGGTATTGTGATGAAGTCCAGGCCGGACTGACTGGAGCCTTCCCAATGACTGTATGTTGTGGGTACGCCCGTGGGGTGGGACCTGGGTGAATGGAGTGTGTGACCAATACGCAGTTCATGTTATGGGTGTCTGGTATCTGTGTGAGTGACACAATGACTGAGACAGCCCTGCCCGAAACTGGTATGAATGCAGTGTGGAGTGCTGAATGGCTGGGTACTTGTCCCAATACACATTCCTTGTTGTGACTGTCTGGAGGGAGGAGAATGGCCTGTATGCACTGTGAGCCTGATTGGCTGCCTGCCGGCATGAATGACCTTCTGAATGATTAGTTGTCTGAGTGTGACCCAGCAGAGTGAATGAGAGACCAAACAGTATATCTGAGGACTTCTCACTGATGGAAATCGTTCAGAAACTGAAGTTGATACTTGATGCCTAACCTTGAAGCCCACTGGAAGAAGAAGAATTGCTGCTGTTGTCCTTCGCCAATCTGAAAGTTGCTGTGCCTTCTAGGAACTGACCCAAGAGAGGACCTGTCTAGGAGACCTCTCCCTGAGCTACGAGGGACCATCGTGCACCAGCTGACCTTCGCCAAAGCGCCATGGAAGTCAGTCCTCAAAAGGCTGCCGACCGGAGACAGGGACCGCCGCGGAATCATGAAGCAAAGCGCCCAGACATTGAAGTCCATCACCGTCGACGACCACCGTCGCCGACCGAGCCACAGTGCTCCTTTGCCTAAGAAAACTTTGAATGAAGGACTCCCTCGCTCATCACCGTCGACCGATTTGTCCAAGCTGGAGAAAGTCAAGGCCGTTGATGTGCCGAGGAGAATCCGCCGGTGGGTTTCCCCCCACCCAAAGACCACAGAGACACCGATGACCCGACGCCCTTGCTGGGCCAAAGTTCTTCAGTAACTCTATGCGGCAACGAGAATTCATCATCAAGGTGCACCGCACGCCTCATCTTTGCAGGATGTCCACGACCGATCGTCAACGAGCACCACCAGGATCGAAGCTGCTTCCTCGATGCCTTTGTTCACCCTTTTCCTCATGGGATCTCGACAATCCATGGCTCCTGCTTTCAAGGGAGCCACTCAAGAAGGATCCGTCAATGACACAATGTCGAACTCTGCTATTCCAGCTACATTGGGGTGGTGGAACCTTTTTAGAGGGAAATAGGACTCACATAAGCAATATATGCACTGGGCTTGTATTATAACTTTTTTTACAGGTTGCCCAGCTGGGGGAGCCACATACATAACTGTGCCTGGTGGAAGGCCTCAGTATTCTGCCTATTGTTTTTACCAACCTGCTTTCCTCCTATGTCTATAGTTGGTTCACATTATTAACTGATTTGTATAACATTTGAACTGAGTACAGTTAATGCATTTTAATGGAATTTAAGAAGTAATCGTGGTACCACATAGAAACTGTATATATTTATCATTTTAGATTATCTTGAGCACAAAGTGTGGTATTTTGATTGTGTACATAACTTGAGCTTATTTATATAAAGAACTGTGTTTTCACTAACAGAGTGTGTGGACATACCTTTGTGGGTGCTTGGGGACTACACTGTACTTAAGAACCAGCCTGCATCACCTCCTGAGAGCTAAGCCTTCATTGCTCATCAATTGTTCCCAACAATAGAGAATCTTGGCTGGGGTGCTCTGTGCTTCGACTCTGCCATATAGAGAGCAGGAGTACAGACCCCCCCCTCCAGTCTTTACAAAAACACAGTGAAAGAAGACTTTAGAATAAAGGAGCACTCTGGATGTGTAAACAGAAGCGCTCAGGCAAAGAGTTCAGTCGCAAAATGTCAATGTTATTGAATATGTTTTGCAAAAGGAAGAGAAGGAGGTGTTAAAAGTAATTTGAGTCCACAAAGGCAGACCAACGGTACAAGGCTGCTTCAGATACCTTTTGTTTCTACAGAATTGAGCCAGGCTTCAAAGTCCTTCCTTAAGCAGTGATTTGCCATCTGGTTGGGAAGCTGGTTGAAGATGGTTGGTTGGAGGTGGGAAACAAGGCCTAGGGCTGTTCCTTGCCTTGTGTTTTGCTGGGAGGCCCAGTCCAGGCTCTCGGGAGTAAGGTTAATCCTCCCTTCTGCCCTTCCCACTCTGGATGGTTTATAAGAGCACTTGATTGGTTCTGTTACCTCCAGTGAGCAGGGTCATTTGTACCAGTCTCATTTGCAGTAGTCCTTGTCCATCCAGCTGGTCATCCCAAATATGCACTTGGGATGGATAGGAAGAAGAGCTTTCTTCTTCTGTGGCCCATAAGCTATCCTTGCCAGTAATGGTCATCGGAAATCACATGCATGAAACCTCTTACACAACCTATACATGCCAGCAGTCTCTGCATCGACCTATGGTAATCAACCATAAAACATGTATGGTTAGTCATTGTAAATCCATACATAGATACCCAGATAAATACATACACACATAGATACATCAAAACACTCAATTACCTTAGGTCGGCTGGGGAAGGCAGCACAGCAACGCAATGGACAAATTAAGGCACGCAGCACCATCGTGTCGCGGAAGCACTTGAATGGCCGAGTGCGCTGGCACGGTGCATACAACGCTAATGTGGTTGCCATGGCTAGCCTGTGAATGGAACGCATCAGTGCAGCATTCACAGAGTTGCCCTGACTGAGCCAGCCCTAGTGATATTAAAAACAAATGCAGTGGGGGCATTGCACCGCACATGTCATGGAACCAACCACAGTTGTATTATTTTTTAATATCAGGGCTGGCACTTAGACCAAGCAACAGCCCTGCGGGAGGCCTGTGGGGAGGAGACAGGAAGAGCAGCCGACCCCCCCTTACCTCCTGGCTCCACCCCTGATCAGTAGAAATATTGAGACCCACTTTATTTTAATTCTACCGCAGTTGTCTATATCTACATTTAGGCCTGTTCGATCTTCTCCACCCCATTTGTATTTCTCACTTCAAACTGAAGCCACCAGTATCAACGTTGGCCCCTCCTCTGTGTTCTCTATCCTAATCATCACTTATTTACTTCCACCAGTCATGTATAAGCCTTTGACCCCATCCGGCAATATTAACATTGAGCCATGCTCTATGTTCTTTATTGCATGCATATTATTTACTTGTAAAGCAGTCAACATTGAGCCCCGCTCTATGTTCTTTGTTACATTTGTATGATTTAACTTCTATTGCAGTGAACATTGAGCCCTTCTCTATGTTCTTCCGCACATCCATTTGATTTACTTATAACACAGTCAACATTGCACCCTGCTCTATGTTCTCCATCACATTTGCATGATTTACTTGTAACACAATCAACATTGCGCCCTGCTCTATGTTCTCTGTTGCATTTGTATGATTTTCTGCTAATTCAGGCAACATTGAGCCCTGCTCTATGTTCTCCGTCGCATTCGTATGATTTACTTCTAATGCAGGCAACATTGAGCCCTGCTCTATGTTCTCCATCACATTTGTATGATTTACTTCTAATGCAGGCAACATTGAGCCCTGCTCCATGTTCTCCATCACATTTGTATGATTTACTTGTAACATAATCAACATTGGGCACTGCTCCATGTTCTCTGTTACATTTGTATGATTTAGTGGTAATGCAGTCAACATTGAGCCCTGCTCTATGTTCTCCATCGCATTTGCTTTGATATACTTCTAATGCAAGCAACATTGAGCCCTGCTCTATGTTCTCCATCACATTCGTATTATTTACTTGTTACGCAGTCAACATTGAGCCCTGCTCTATGTTCTCCATTCATTCATATGATTTACTTCTAACACAGTGAAATTGAGCCCTGCTCTATTTATTTCAAATAAGATTCGTATGAATTACTTGTAACACAGTCAACATTGAGCCCTGCTCTATGTTCTCCATTGCATTCATATGATTTACTTCTAACACAGTGAACATTGAGCCCTGCTCTATGTTCTCCATCGCATTCATATGATTTACTTCTAACACCGTGAACATTGAGCCCTGCTCTATGTTTTAAATCACATTCTTACGATTTACTTGTAACACAGTCAACATTGAGCCCTGCTCTAAGTTCTCCATCGCATTCATATGATTTACTTCTAACACAGTGAACATTGAGCCCTGCTCTAAATTCTCCATCACATTCATATGATTTACTTCTAACACAGTGAACATTGAGCCCTGCTCTATGTTTTAAATCACATTCATATGATTTGCTTGTCACACAGTCAACATTGAGCCCTGACCTCTGTTCTCCATCGCATTCATATGATTTACTTCTAACACAGGGAACATTGAGCCCTAATCTTGCTTTGCTTTGTTCTTTAGGAACCATTGCCCTTATCCGCTATCTCCCACACCCTTGAGATCTTAAGGTGTAGAATGTTAAATATTCTCCAGGGATTCCGCTTATGGATGTGTACCTCGAACCCTTGACTACTAACTTGAGTACCAACCAATAGCTCCATCTCTTGAGTTTTTGGTCGCAGGTGTTTATTTTGACACTTTCCACAGGTGAGCTCCACAGACAGGTCAGTCTGTTAGCTTCTACGTTCCTAACTCGGGTGCATAGCCTATGACCTGTGGTGTTTAAAATATTGCCTTCCTTCTTGGAGGCATTTGCAGAGGACACACCAAGGACTTGGGACTGGCCAGGAGACTCCTCCACTACCGCCCATGACGCGCCTGCTGGAGTCATGAGATGAAGGTGTTTGCTGGATGCCTCCATCCTCTCACAAGATACTGTCTGCATGCCTGTGTTTAGACGGCTCGCGCTCCTTGCCTGCAAAATGCAGGTACCAGCTTACTGCATGTGTGACTGGCCCTAGGGGGACAGGTTTTCCGAGGTCTTGTGTCTGTGCTGCCATTTCTCTTTTCACAACTGGGCACATGTGTCCACTGTTTATTTTAGATACAATAGTCCCTGTTAGGTTTCTGTGTCTGCCTACATTTTGGTTTGCACTTTTAATATAACAAACCAGACAGGCCCCTGCCAAATATTTGCTACTGCAATGGCCACCAAAGGAGGGGGTGCAGGAGACAACTTTTGACACCCTCCCACTCCCCAGTCCGCTTAATCCTCTGTGTTGCTGCTCCTGCGTTCTGGGGTCTTTACTGGATGATACTGACAGGAGGGTAGTCTGTATGATAAATAATTGCAACAGTTCAAGGTTACTTGGCTTCAGCACAAAGGGAGCAATGGGTCTTAAAATGTCTGTAGGGCCCTTCTGAGAAGGAGCACGGGACAGAACCAAAATGTACCTTGTGCTGTAGGTGTTCTTGGTGCTCGACAGAGTTGAGTCCGTTTCAGGGTGCTTTGCAGCTTCTGCGACAGAGTTCAAGATGGAAACAGCTGTGGGTACCAGGCGGCAAACAGTTCGGCAAGCGGTGCTGGATGGACGGCTGCAGGCTGGCCTACATGGTGGCGCAGGTTCAGGAACCGTTGTCTCAGTGCTGTTCGGCGGTTCTGAAGCACTGGTCAAGGCTGCTCTGAAGTCTTTAAGTGGCTGTGGCATAACCGCGGTTAACGTTGCATTCGGTTGCAGCTCAAGGGACTCGACTGGCGCAAAAATGTCCTTTAAGGTGGACGTCGGAAGATGCTCGTCAGTGCCTTTCTTCTAGCTTCTACACTGGCATTTTGTCCTCCTTTAAGGTGGATGGCCCAATGCTGAGGGGTGTGTCGCAGGCAGCTGCCTTGTCCTTGGTTTCAGGTTCAGAGGCCTTTGGGGCTCTTCCCACCCAGGAAATTTGCTGCACAGCCTAACAAGGCGCGCTGTGTGCTGGCTGGGTACCGGTTCGGGAGCAGCTGGGTAGTCCTCTGCATTTGGTATCTCCCTCTGTTCCCTGGGAGATATTTAGGGAAGGAATCTTGCATCCCTCTTGGAGGTCCTGACCTTCCTTCACTGGCCGAAGATGTAAGGCACACTCTATCTTCAGCCAGGGTCCAATGATGAGTTCTTCCTTCTACTCCTTACAAAGTCTTCAGATTATCTGACAAAAGAGGGGCTATGCCTTCTTTTAAAGCCAAATGGACCACAGAGATTGGTGTAGGCTAAACCTACCTCAATGAACCAATCCCGGGTCCCCACCAACAATATCCTGTATGGGTGAGGTCCTAACCAGAGTGCTTTGCAACAGAAAAGGTAAAGGGATTAAAACATGTAATACTAAGTCCCATCCATCTTCCTGTCTGTTGTGGATCAAAGGGTCTCTCTTGTTAATGAAGCTCTCTGTGGTTCCTGATTGAAAGCAGCAGGTGTCCCGTGGAGCTGCTGTGAGACCAGACTCTCTGGCTCCTGCAAACCACATTTGCCTGCCTTATAAATGGGGTCATCCTGCATGGTGGACCACTGTAAATACGCAGTCCCAGACATGAAAGCTCACTGTTAATTGATACTGACAGCGGGAGCTGGTTTCCGGTTCACACAGTGCATATGAAAGGTTTTGGGTTTCCTGTCTTCTTTTCTAGCCTCTGCAGCCAGGCCCCATGTGTGCCTATTTAAAATTCCCGGTGAATGGTATGCAAATCGCTGCCACCAGCTATAGGACCCAACTAAAGGAAAGGGTAGATCCATGGAGCCTTTATTAGTTAATCAGGCTCGCCATGGTATGGGGGAGGTTTGGTTCTCCCCCTTCTGGAGATGCATGATGTACACCTCCTGTCTTAACCCAACTATGACAGGGGGACTGCGCCTGTGGGCCGTGTCCACCCAGAGTACACGGGTCTAGGCGGTGAGCATAGGAAAATGTGTGCGAATTAGCCCCGCACAGTTTCCAGAGGTTGATCTACCATCATTCAATTTCATTTAAACATTTCAAAAAAGTGCAGGCGAGCGCCCACTGTGCGGATGGTCATATCCTCACACACTGGGACATACATCGATACTGGCCCACCACCCTTTTTCTCAGCCCTGATATTCAGGACTGAGGCATGCATCGGGACAGGCCCACCACTCTTCTTCTTGGCCCTGATATTCGCCACAGACATGCAACAAGACTGGTCGGCCTCGCTTCGTCTAGGCCCAGGGCACACAGACAGGAGCACTGAGTACACACTCCTGCCTCCCCCCAAGCCTCCTGCCACCCCTCCTCTGAAAAGCAATCTGAGATAAATGGGCAAAAACTTTTAATGAAACTGCCCTTAATTCTGACCACCGGCAACCCTGCCGCTCATCACCCACAGGAAATTGAAAGTTGGCTTTCTGGCAGTGCTTTAAGTGGGGTAAGAAATTGAGGGCGGGCCCTCGTTTGGAGGCGTGGCTTTCATTGTGGGCGTGGCCTAAAAGTGCACAAATCATAGTAAGGTGCGCAAACAAATATATAAATGTATGATAAATGTATGTGAGCATTGTTATGTTTGTATGCGTACTACTATGGTTTGTGTACTTTTCAAGCCATCTTTTATAAACATAGCAATGTTACATATTTCTATGTGCTTACCTTACTATGGTTTGTGTACTTTTCAAGCCACCTTTTATAAACATAGACATTTCTAACACTATGTTTCTAAAAGATGGCTTGACACGTAAACAATTCAAGGCACCTTTTATAAAGCGTTGATGACGGACAAAGCCCAAGGTGGCTTTGTCTGTCGACAAAGCTTTATAAAAGATGCCTTGAATTGTGTACGTTTCAAGCCGTCTTTTATGAACATAGAAATATGTCTAGGTTTATAAAAGATGGCTTGAAACGCACACAATTCAATCCATCTTTTCTAAAGCTTTGTCTACGGAGATAGACACCTCGGGCTCTGAGATCACTGAGCCCGAGGCGCCTTTTACCATCTGAGAACCCGCGGGCTCTGTGATCTAATCTGCATATTAGATCACGGAGCCATTGAGGGTCAGTGACCTGGGGAGGGCAAAGAAAGGGACAGTAACTTCCTCTGATGACATCAGAGGAAGTTACACTGACTGACAGAAGTGCCGCCACCCTCAGGGTCACTGTGGCTGGCTGGCACTTCTGTCAGCTTGTCTGACATAATGACGGGCGCATCTCACGTTGCGGCTGCGGCTGTGGCGGGATGATGCGTCCCGCCAATGTTGTGTGGGACCGGGGCCACTTTCTGGAAACTGCCGGGCCGGCCCCTCCAGGCCTCAGCCCACTTAAAGCACTGCTTCCTTGCACATACGCACGAGGGCATGGGGCAGGGAGGGCAATTGCGGTCGACTGTCCTTTTGAAGCTGTAGAGCTTCTGCAGCCAAACATCAAAGAAAAAAACCTGGGTTTAGTGACATGCCTTTGTAAATCACTGGACGCGGCAGGGCGCTTTCTCCTCCCCTTCTGGATTTGGCTTGGAGAAGTGTTAGCCGGCATCTAGCAAAATTAGCAAGTGCTGCTCATTTTAAAGTGGGAAGGCTGCCTCATTTTCACCCTAGGCTTGATTTGGCTGTGGCTGGTGGTGACCAAGTCAAAACTGTGTGCCTGGGAGAAGTCGGGAATCCTAAATCATAATGTTGTAAAGACAGCTCAGCAGGTTAGGCGACTATTGCTGAGATGTTTAGACCTGCCTGTAATTGCTATTGCTTTCTTTCTCCAATTCCTGCTTCCAGATGTGCTGTAAAACATGTGTGGTTCTGGGGGTGGATGAGCCCTCGTCAAAGATCGAAATGTGGTTCTGCCCCCGTAGTGAAAATCAAAAGTTGGCATCCATGCGTCTGCACACCCTCACTCTGTTTTTTGTCCTCACTGATGACAGGCATTTTACCGATTCACCGTGCACTGCTTTCGGGGTCACGGGGTCGGAACACAGGCGCGCCACGGATGGATGACGCATACAATAAACAATGCTATCAGGTGAGTGAGTGTACGATTCTCATCAGAAGTGGTCACAGTGGGGCAACCCGCTCTGCGCCCGTCGGCTTGGGAGGCGGCGGGAACGGGCAGCGCAGTGGAAGAAAGGAGCGCGCGCGCATTACCAGGCATGGCAGCCTCCTGTCGCGGACGGAGAGCTGTGCCTTTGTCCGACTCGTCAAAATATTGATTGCTCCCGTGTTTTCACCTGACTTGGCTTCCAGACGGAATTTGCTGGTCGAATGAACAGGAGCGCTCCTGTCTGGGGAGGTGATAAACCCAAGGCCCTCACTGGCGCTGGAGACCGGGCGTGATGTCCTGTGACGGCTCCGGCGATATAGACGCGTGGGAGGCAGAGTCAGGGGGGGGGCGCTGACGGTCGGCAATGCACAGGCGGAGAAGATGTGAAGGCGCCTGGGCAGAGATCCTAGTTTAGAGGGTCCCAGGGTGGGTGCTCTCCTAGCACAGCGGAAAGGAGGGAGAAGATCACTAGGGGGCCTCAGTAACACACAAGGGCAGGTGACGTAAGAGTCCCTGAGGAAAGGTCTGAGATCCATATGTGCATAGGATGGGAGGGTGCCTGGGGGAAAGGTCTGAGATCCATATGTGCATAGGATGGGAGGGTGCCTGGGGGATAGGTCTGGGGGGCTGCACATGAGCACAGGATGGGAGGATACCTGGGGGAAAGGTCTGAGATGCACAGGATGGTAGGGTGCCTAGGGGAAAGGTCTGAGATCCACATGTGCGTAGGATGGGAGGGTGCCTGGGGGAAAGGTCTGGGCTGCACATGTGCATAGGATGGGATGGTCCCTGGGGAAAGGTCTGAGATGCACATGAGCACAGGTTGGGAGGATGCCTGGGGGAAAGGTCTGAGATGCACAGGATGGTAGGGTGCCTAGGGGAAAGGTCTGAGATCCACATGTGCGTAGGATGGGAGGGTGCCTGGGGGAAAGGTCTGGGCTGCACATGTGCATAGGATGGGATGGTCCCTGGGGAAAGGTCTGAGATGCACATGAGCACAAGTTGGGAGAATGCCTGGGGGAAAGGTCTGAGATGCACAGGATGGTAGGGTGCCTAGGGGAAAGGTCTGAGATCCACATGTGCGTAGGATGGGAGGGTGCCTGGGGGAAAGGTCTGGGCTGCACATGTGCATAGGATGGGATGGTCCCTGAGGAAAGGTCAGAGATGCACATGAGCACAGGATGGGAGGGTGCCTGAGGGAAAGGTCTGGGTTGCACATGTGCATTGGGTGGGATGGTCCGTGAGGAAAGATCTGGAATGCACACATGCACAGGATGGGAGGGTGCCTGGGGGAAAGGTCTGAGATGCACATGAGCACAGGATGGTATGGTGCCTGGGCGAAAGGTCTGAGATCCACATGTGCACAGGATGGGAAGGTGCCTGGGGGAACGGTCTGTTTGGGGCCGTCCGCCTTGAAAGAACACCACAAGCCCTGCGAATAAGCTAGAAGGTGTGCCACACAAGCATCAACCAGTGTCCATCTTTTAAGGACATTTTGGAGACAGTCGAGTCCTCAAGCCGCAACCGACATCACCACTGACTGTTGTCATGCTGCAGTCACACAAGCCATCTGAGATGCTACGACCAGCATTCCAGATCCGCCAATCAGCACTCATAACAGGGGTCACTATCCAGACCTATTAGCAATAAGAGGAGGAACGGCACAATTTTTCAACTCCATTCCACTCTTATGATCAGATCATTGTGTACAATTATTTGGACTAGAGGGAATGGAACCAAAAGAAGGGAGAGGACGGGAAAATATGCCAGCGTGAATCCAAAAGACGGAGGATTTAGAAAAGATCCCAGAAGAGGAAGTGGAGTCTAGATTGGAAAAGCCAGACCTCGAGCTCCGCTGTGAGGAGTTTTTCAGTAAGGGGTTCAGAGATTTTAGAAGAGATTTATGATAAGTACGCACCTCTAAAATTAAAGGTTACAAAATAATCCAAATCATGGTTTGGACCAGCACAGGCTCTTATGCGTAAACAGGTACGTCAGGCCAATAAAGGGTGGAGGATATCCAAACAGGATAGAGATGCAGTGAAGGTGAAAGTTCTGCTAAAGGAATACAAACTAGCCCTTTTTACAGCAAAAAAAGATTTCCTTCAAAGACAAATCAAACAGGCAGGAAACCAAGCTAGAGCACTATTTGATGTAGTGGCAAGGTTTAGGAACCCGAAATGTATGGCAGCTCCCACTACTGCCACTCAGGAACAAGCTAATAAGTTGAATAACTTTTTTTTTGAAGAAAAGATTCTGGATATTCAGAAAAGCATTGCCAAAGTGAAGATGGGTGAAAAAGGGGAGGAGCCCTTAGTAGAGACAGAGATAGAAGATATAAAAGGAGAAGATGAGAGCTTCCATTTTAAAACCATTGAAAATGAGATTTTGTTAGCCCAGATACTTCAATTAAAACCAACAAAGGACCTGGCATTTCCGATGCCAGCATGTACAGTCATTCGCTGGGCAGCAAATCTCACGCCATTCTTAACAAAATGTATAAATAAATCCTTAATGGAGGGCTATGTTCCAAGTGCCTTGAAGGGAGCACTGGTAAAACCTCTATTGAAGAAGCCCAACCTATATCCAGCAGTTTTTAAAAATTATCGTTCGGTAGTTAATTTATGCTGGCCCACTAAAATTTTAGAGAAAGTTGTCTGTGGTCAATTTCAGAACTTTGTGGACAGCAAGAGTCTTTTGGATGAATGTCAGTCGGGGTTTCGGCCCAGTCATGGACCACAGACCACCTTATTGGCGGTCCAGGTTGATCTGTTAGAAGCTGCAGATAGGGGAGGATCCACAATATTGTTGATGCTGGACCTGTCTGGGGCTTTTGATACGATCGACCATGAGATCATTCTTCAACGCATTGGAAAAATCGGGAGTGCCTCGAAAGTAGCGGTAGATTGGTTCAGTTCCTCCTTGAAGGACAGGACCCAGCTGGTAACAGTAGGAGGTTTTCTCTCAGAATTACTATGGCTAAGATGCAGAGCTCCACAGGGATCAGCATTGTCACCATTGATCTTTAATCTATACATTCGACCACTATTTGACATATTAAGGAAGTATGGATTAAGATTTCATTCTTACACTGATGACACCCAAATGTATGTGGAAACACTGAATATAGAGGAGGCATTTCAAAAAATTGACCAGTACGTGCAATAAATTAAAATATGGATGGCTTGCAATCAGCTACAGATTAATGCAGCTAAAACCCAGGTAATCCTATTTTGATCGATTGATTGATTGATATTTTATTTATATCGCGCTCGTACACAAGTGTTTCAGAGCGTGATAAGGCAAGGGAGGGGAACAGGGGAGAACAAAACAGCGATTTTACTAGGCCCAGTGACATTGAGAAAGCTCAAGTGCATGGGAGAGGGGGAGGGGAAAAGTGAATGGAAGGGGGGAGAGGTGGAAAGTGCGAAGCAGAGGAGAAACAGATAAATAACAATAAATAAATATTAAAGGCAACAAACAGTGGTAATGCAGCCAGCAATTTGCAAGTTCTAGGATTAAGGCAGCAGACAGGGTAGGTCTGATAAGTGCAGGAACTCAAAGGGGGGGCTGTATGGGTACAGATACAGACCCCAGTGCAAGGGGTGGCCCGGAGGCAGTGCGAGAGGGTGGCAGGATGAGCAGGTACCTGGGCCCAAAAGACAGAGGGTGGCCAGGTGCATGGTGCCAAGAGAGAACAGATCAGCAGGGGAGAGGGGGAGCGAAGGCAGAAGAAAAGAGGAAGGTCTTGGGGTGCTTCCGGAACCGGAGATGGTTCTCCTCAAGTTTTAGAGTGGCAGGGAGGCTGTTCCAGAGGGAGGCCCCAGCCGAAGACAGAGATCTACCCCCAGCTCGTTTCTTAGAAAAACAACAGAGCAAGATGAGGGCTGAAAAACAAAATATAATCCCACAGATTGTAGGCGAAGAGATTCAGTTCTGAAGGAAAGTAAAGAACCTCGGATGCATATGGCAGGAAAATCTGGGCAGTGAAGCCCAGGTAGGTGCCAAAGTGAAGGCTGTGTATTATTCCTTGCGTATGCTTAGGAATGTGCTTTCCTTTGTTGCAGTGGAAGATCACCCAGTGGTCGTAGGGGCATTAACTAACTCCCATTTTGATTATTGATATGATATGATATGATATGGTATTTGTAACGCGCCTATACACAAGTGTTTCAAGGCGCGACGAGGCAGGGAGGGAGGGAAACAAGGGGAAGACAGACAAACGATCCTACTAGGCCAGGTGTCATTCAGATCGGGCAAGTGCAGAGGTAAGGGGAAAAGGAGAAAGTGCAGGGGGGGAGGTGGGGGGGAAAGTGCAGTACACGGTAAGTAGCGTAATAAAATAATAAATAATAAATAAAAGGGCCAGCTGGTGGCAAGTGCGAGGTAAGTGCAGAGCAAGTGCTAGGAAGGGGGCTGTAGGGATACAGTGACAGTCCCACAGTGCAGGGGGAGCCAGGGAGGCAGTGCAAGTGGAGAGTGGCTGGGCCCTGGACCGAGGTCGCTGAGAGTGGCCAAGATGCAGGTTTAGTGCAGAATTTCAGTGGGGAGTTAAGCAGGTTTAGCAGGGGAGAGGGAGAGAGAAGGCAGAAGCGAAGAGGAAGGTTTTGAGCTGCTTCCGGAACCGGAGATGGTTCTCCTCAAGTTTCAGGGAGGCAGGAAGGCTGTTCCAGAGGGAGGCCCCTGCTGCGGAGAGAGATCTACCCCCAGCTCGTTGCTTCGAGAAGCGGCTGACCATGAGGGAGTTGGAGACGGATGAGCGAAGGGCTCGTGAAGGAAGATATTTAGGAAGAGAGAGTTGAAGGTATTTAGGCCCCAGAAGGCCTTGTGGACAATGCAGAGGGTTTTGAACTTAATCCTCGCAGCCACTGGGAGCCAGTGAAGAGATTTCAGTCCTGGAGAGATACGGTCCCTGGGCTTGAGGCCAAGGACAAGTCTCGCAGTTCTGTTCTGGATAAGTTGCAGAGGGGGGAGAGTGGAGGCAGGCAGATTAAGATAGAGGCTGTTACAGTAATCCAGCCTTGAGAGAACCAGGGCTCGGGAGACAGTGAGCTTTTGGGGGAAGGAGAGGAAGGGAAGAATACCTCTGAGGAGGTGCAGCTGGTAGTGTGACTTCTTAGAGACGTCAGATATATGAGGAGAGAAGGAGAGTGTGGAGTCGAAGATGACCCCAAGGTTTTTAGCCTTGCAGGTAGGGGCAGGAAGGGGGCCAAGGGAGGCCGGCCAGAGAGCTGCAGGGAAGGAGGGAGTGGGTGTGCCGATGAGTAGAATCTCAGTCTTACTGGCGTAATTATTGCAATAGCCTAATGGCAGGGACCCCAGCAAAACAGATGACGAGACTTCAAAGGGCGCAGAATGCGGCGGTCAGGTTAATCGCTCATCTGGGAAAAAGAGATCATGTGTCAGCCTCACGTAGATCTCTCCACTGGCTGATGGTGGAGGATCGGGTGAAGTTCAAGATGGGTTAGCTTATGCATAAATGCTTCTATGATCATGCACCAAAATATTTGAGTGCCAGGATCCACCACCTCCAACCAACTAGAGATCTCCGATCGGGAGATAAAATGCTGATGACTGTACCCCGGACCAAACAGATCTCAAAGGGGGATATGAGGTTTTCGGTTTTTGGTCCGAAGATATGGAACCAGTTACCACTTACTATCTGCTCATGCTCATCGCTGGAAAGTTTTAGAAAAGCACTAAAAACCTTCCTATTCAAGTGAATCTAAGCTATCGGTACTACAGCCGCTATACTCTGATCAATGTACAAACCATAATCAACATCTGCGCCCGAATGCAGTTTAATTTGCTTGGTGCGCGTAAGAAATATTCAAAATCAAAATCAATCAAAACAGAGACAATAATACTTGAACCCAAGCCGCTGTGGAGGCCAGCCTGCAGCTGTCCCTCCAGCCTTGCTTGCCGAACTTCCTGCCGCCAGATACCCGCAGCTGCCTGCCACCTCAAATTCTGTCTTAGGAGCTGCCAAGCGCCCTGGAACCGCTTCAATGCTGTCGAGCATCAAGTACTTCTAAGCACCAGGTACATTGTGGTTCTGCCGCCCTGGTCCTTCTCCGAAGGCCCATAGAGACACTTACAACCTTTTGCCCCTTGGTGCTGAAACCAAATAATCTTGAACAGTGAGACTGTTTACTTTACCATCTACCCTCCTGTAAGTATCCAGAGTGCATCTCTTTCCTTTGTGAAACTGTCTGTCCTCTCTGTTCCTTTACAGGGTGGGTTGCATTTTGTACTGGGCTAGAACTGTCTGTTGTAGTAAGAATAAAGTAGATATTTTTATACAGCCTTGACTGGACAGTCGCTTTTTATCATTGCGTAATAATTGTATTGTCGCTGTGTTGCAATTAACCAACGATCCACGACCTTGCGGAGATAAGCCTGCCGTTCGGTCCACGTTACAAAAATTGGACAAGGAGGTTTATAATTGACTTGTGTTCCAATCTGTTCGGATCCCTTCTGGTGTACTAGAGGTGTGGGGCTGATTGATGGTTTAGAAACCGATATTCATCCCTGGACCACTGGTGCCCCAAACGTCGATTTGTCACAGTACCTGAGTTTTTTTGTTTTTAGCATTAACTCAGACCTAATTGTCCATAAAATTCGGTCTCCCTGCAAAGAGAGCATATCATGCAAACTGGTATAAGAATATGTTCACATTGTGACACAATTGCACGTATGTAGAGTGCATTTTATTTATTAGATTTAGGTAATGCCCAGATCAACAGGTATCTCATTGTGCGCACAAGTGAAAACAATAAGGTAGTCTGTCATGGGAAGAAATGCATGTTGCAAACAGTGATGGCAGGAGTTAGTTGTATATGTTAAAGAACCAGGTTTTAACACGCTTTCTGAACGTTGTGTATGAGTGTTCATCTATGATGTCAGCAGGAGAGTTCCAAAGTGAGGGTGCCGAGACACAGAGGCTGGCTCCTCCTGCTCTTTTACAATTGAATCTGGGGCTGTCAAGTGTGAGGCTGGTCGAGGATCATAGCTGACGCACATGGCATTTAAGTGTTACGCAGTCGTTGAGGTAGAGTGGGACCACTTTGTAAATGCATCTGTGTGCGAAAGACAGGATCTTAAATATTACAGAAAGGCATAATGAGTTTAATCCTTGTGATCGAGCACGCTATTGAAGCGATGAAAAAATCCAGAGTTCGAGCTCAGGGCACATCTCCCACGCCCAAGAAACAGAGGAGTCTAGAATTGTAACACAATTACTGCTTTAATAACACATTTCAAAAGCAGGGATATGCACACAGACTTCTGCGGATTCCAAGGCACTCACAACTCATTACAGGCTGGCAATAGGGTTTTATCACACAGTGACATCACAAACAAATTGGAGGGTGGGGAGAAGGGCCCCATAGTGCAGCCTTTTCCCAATACGGTTACCAATCTCTAACTCCTCTGGCCTCGAGCAAGGACCTTCTAGACACCAACGTCATTCTGTATTACTTCCTGTATCTTCTTTCTTCAGTTTGGTGGGAATAACGGTCTCTGCCTGCCTCGAATAAATGGGCTTTGTTTCCCAGAGACAGCAAATACAGAATCCTAGATGCACATTTTATCAGCAGTGCAATTCCAAATGTTGTAAGTGTGCACAATGTCATTTCCTATTTGTTCATTATTTATTTATTTCCATCTTTAATGGACAACCGGTGACCCTTGCCACCCTAAGCAGAGGGGAGGCCACTTAATGACGATCCAATACTTCTGGTGGGACCCAACAGCACATTGGTATGGTTTTTTTGTGTGACAAGTTGTCACCCCAAAGTCATATTCTTGCCAGCCCAAAGTCCCTTCTCTTGTCTATGTCCCCTTTGTCATCTACCTGGACACCATGTATATTTTTGTAGGATACTCCTGAAGTAACCTTGCGAGTTGCTCCACATCCAGGAATATTTCATCAGTCCAACGCTCCTTCAATGAGTCCAAGGTCTGGATAGTAGGACAGTTAATGCATGGGGACAACATTATAAACATTATTATGGGGGAACAACGGGGTTGGGAACACACAATCAGGGCTTTGTGACATATGGGCCTTAGGCTGAGTCACATGGGCCCTACTGGCGATAGGGCCTTCTGTCTCTGCTGGTGGGCTCGGGGGTCATTCGCTGCACATTTTTCCTTCTGGAATTCGTTTAAATGTCCCTTTGCTTGAAACACAGAGAAAATCAAGTGAGCTTCTCAAAGTGTATATACATTTTCTTTATTTTTATATCTTAACCTTGCCTAAGTATTCGCTAGTAATACTTCTTCCATTTATTTATCTACTCCTTCCATCTAATTCACATCTCACATGCCCACTACTTAATCCACTTCTACCTTTAATGTCATTCATTAGGTTGGTGCTATCCTAACTTCTCTGGAGCATTAGCGGCCCCATTTTCCTTTAACTGCATGAGAGAGACAAAGAACAAAACGGAAATGACATTAACAGAACCCCTTTTCAGTCCTTGCCTCTTCTGCTCCTCTTCTGGGTACATCCTTGAGCTGAATTAATTTATCCTGTAGTGACCAAATGGGGACAACAAGTCATACTAAAGTAATGGGCAGAATGTTTCTCCCCTTTTAATGAGATCTCTCTTCTCCTGCGCGTGGTGCTTTGGCCTTGCTGCTGTGTGATTCCTCCATGTGACGAGCTGGCAATTTCTGTGCTCTGGGCCAATGCGATGGTGGTTGCTTTCATGCAAGATCCAAGAAGTCTCCTTTTCTTTCAATGACGCCGAATTTGTCCTTTTGTGTTGCTGTGTTTGTTGGCAGGCCTGCATGAGCTGTTTTTGTATTGGCATTTTCCTCTTGTCCACCTTCTTTCATGCTGTGGTGTCTCTGCAAAACATAGCTGCTACCTCCCTAACCTTTCTTGATGCTGAAACAAGGGCATGTGATGTATGTGTGCATGCAGGTGTGAGATATGTGTACACAGGTTTGTCTGCCATCTCTAGCACATACATTTATGTCCCTTCTCCAAAGGCACTTAACAATACATTTAACATAAAACATACATTACCTTTCAAACATAACAAAAACATTTCTCAGCATTTCAATATATATTTACATTTTCTACACCTCATAAAAAGGATACTTTTCCCTTCATTACTGTCCACCTGCCAAGTGCCACACTTTAACTGTGCCTCTTGCCCTGTACAAAAGAGGCCCCTTATTCAAACCACCTCTACTCCTCTTCTCACGTTCTACCGGTTACTCTACTGCGCCTCCTTCTCCTCCCAGGGAGATCAATAGAGGACCCCCCACACCCCTCTCACACCCCCAGTACCTACCTGCCATCCCTTTGTACCTTCCCTTCACTTTCACAAGTACCTCCTCAAGAGGTGCTCCTTCCAGTTACATTGATACGCTACATCAATGAGGCCATGTGACAAGTAATGGCATTCCTAAACATTATGGTACATCCAGGGTCTGTTCATCATATACAAAATATTGTGTTACTTACTCTGGTATGTTGCTTCCTTGTTGCCCGATGCCTCTCCCTTTTGCACATTGTGCCTCCGCCCTCATTCCTGGTCCTTGTTCTAGGTTCAGATGCACATTTGATTTCTGCTACTCAATCTGTTATTGCACTCATGTTGCCAGAATATTGTCTGGTTTGTGGGGAGAAATCCTTATGTACAATGGTTGTTGCCCCTCGCATCCCCTCATTGGCTGAAAAATGAAAAAATGATCAAAATCCCCCTATGTAATACCCCTCTGTTTCCACATATTTTGTGCACCATGTCCTCTCCTTCTACACCCCTCAACTCTGCTCCTCCCAATGTGTGAACATTGTGCATGCTACCAGCTTGCAATGTGCTTAATATTCATGCCAAATTCTCCCTGTCCCTGTTTTTTCTTTTTTATTGATACACAAAACATATATTTAATACCTATTCATTTGGTATAAACATGCCTCCAGCTACTAAATAAGTCAGCCTGCTCCTTCTCAAGAGCCGTCTCCATTCCCCACTTCACTCCTTCATTATCCCCATGTGAAGTCACTCTGTCCTCCCTCACCATTGCAGCTCTTGAGCTCGGTCCTAACCATTTGTCAATCTTCCTTCTCTATGCATGCCTTTCATCTGAATGAAACACACTGTTGGTACCCATGATAGTCTACTCTTTGTCCCTACCAGTCATGCTGACCATGTGTGTGTTTCATGGGGGAACTACTTTCCATTCTAATGGTGCACCCCTTTGTCTCCTCTAGCCATAGAATGCTGACATGAATGGTGTAAAAAGGTCAGGCTCTCCTAAACTGGGGTCTCCCCTCAATGCCGCTACACACCCCTGTCCTGTGTGTGTGCACCTGCATTTGCATTGGTGCCTGCAGTGGCCGCATTGGTCTGTGGTCTAGGTTCAACTTGTGGCGAATGCGTCTGACACTGTGTGATCTTGGGCCTACTGTTCATGTAGTTATGCACTGTGCTGCGAAGGGTGTGCCATTCCCCCTCTTGAATCTTGTCAACTTTGTTATGTCCTTCCCATGCTTTTTGTTTGGTCATGCTTGAAAAATATATCCTACTCGTATGCGCTCGCTCTTTTTCTCTCTCTCCCCCCCCACATTCTTCTTCGCCTTTCTTGTTATGTTTTGCACAGCTAAACTATGTGCATCTATATCCGGGGCAGATTTTCACTTCCCATCATTATGTCTGTATGTATCATTGTGGCCCTGTCTTGACCCTCAACGTCATTCCTGTCTCACTACGTGTGTGTGGAGAAACGAGTATTTCTGATGCTGTGAATTGTTAGAGCAGTGGTTTAGATGTTGGTTGGGAGTTGCAGCTGGGGCTGCTTTGCTGCTCAGCCCCTGAGCTGACGCCTGTAATTGACTAAGATGGAGGTTGATTTGAAGATGTGCATTTTGTAGATTTAGGAAAACCACCTACTCCACTGCACTCAATTTCAATGAAATGAACGACACACACCTCTATCACCTTTGATTGTGACAATCCTGCTCGCTCCTTTGTTCCCTCAAACCCCTGTCCTTAACCACAAAACTCCCCAGTCATCCCCAGTCATGCAACAGCTGGGTCGCCTCCACCTACGCGGCTGGCACAGGCATTGCTCTCTCCTTCTCTTCTCACTGCCTACAAAGACTCTATACTTGGCCCCACTGCTGCTCCCGTCTCTCCCAAATCCACCTTCTATACTGACCTTGCATGCTCTCACGATCACACCGCACAAACTATTGATGACTCGAGGCCATAGGTGTTCTCTACCCCATAAACTGTTCCGTAGCCTTCTCTCTCTTCTGATGATTTTGTCTATTCTTCCTCCTACAGGATCACTACAATATTCGACACCCTGTACCCTCTCCTATATCCCCTCCGGAAACCCTCACCATTTCCTCTCTATTTGACTTCTCCCCCATGTACCCCACTGCTGCACTCTTACCCACACTCTGCTCTGTTACCCATCCTGTGCACCCATCAACCCTTCCACACCACAGATAATTAAGGAACTTGCAACCGTTACCAACTCTTGCCTCTCCTCCCTCTTCAATCTATCCCTCTTCCACAGGCATATTCTCTGCCTAGCCACTCTCATTCCTATAATAAGGAAACCCACTTCTAGCCCTAGCAATCCCTCCTTCTGTAGGCCTGTCTCTCTCCTCTCCCACCTCTTTAAAATCCTTGAGCGCGTTGTAGCAAGTTGGCTTTGATCGCAGTGTTACCTACCTTGAGGAGCACACACACACTGTGATCCCCTCCATTTAGGATATCAGAGTAAACACTCCACTGAAAGTGCCCTCCCCCACGTCTCCAACATTCCCATCACTGCCTCCTATTTTCTCCATGTTCTCTCTTTTCCTTCCTCCTCATTTTGCTTAATCTCGCCATGGCCTTTGACGTCGTGGACCATCCCACACTCCTCCAAGCCCTTTCTTCCCTTGGCATTAAGGATACAACACTCAATTGTGCTTGCTCTTACCTCTGTGACTGCTCCTCCATCGCATTGATTTATTTATTTATGTACTTATAAAGCACGGAAAGCCTGCAGGCATCGGGTGCATCACCTAAAACTGGATTACTACCAACAAACAAAAATCACCTATGCTGATATCTGTACTATCTACTCATGGATCCCGATTTACATAAAGACGTGTTTTTTTAGGCTCCTTCTGAAAGCCATGTGATTAGGCTCGAGTCTAAGAGCATTTTAATCCTACCAAGTGCCTCTGATCTCAGAGCACGATTCGGTTGATAAGGCATAATCTTTTCCTTGAAATATTTAGGTGCCAAACCAAAGAGACATTTGTGTGCCAACGTTAAAGCTTTGAAATGGATCCGGTCTTCAATCCTAAGCCAATGCAGGTCTATCCTGTCCTTTGAGATATATTCACTCTTTGACTTTCCTTTTATTATTCTGATGGCATTATTCTCTATAACATGGCATTTTTTCAGGCATGCCATTGAACTGTAACACCTTCTTGCCCACACCCCTCCTTCTGGGTGTCCCTCGTTGATTAGTCCTGGGCCCGCTCCTCTTCACCCTCTATTCTTCCTCCCTTGAGGAAACTTGATTCATCCTTTGGCTTTCAATGCTTCCCTTTGCTGGCGACACCCAGACCTTCTCTTTTGCAGCCTTCACCCCTGCCATTGCAGAACACATAACTATTTCAGAGCTATCCCTCACAGCCCCTGGAATCCGCCTCTCTCCAGACCCTTTCCATCGGATCCCCCTTGGGCCTCCTCTTGATTTTTGCTCCTTCCCTTTGCTTGTCCCCTCCATTGGAATGCACTCCCGCGAGCCGTCAAAGCCACCCCATCAACGGAACTGTTAAAACTCTCACTCAAACCCCTCTTGCTAGCTGCCGAAGAAGCATCTCGTACCCCGTCTACCCCTCCCACCCATCTCTTCCAATGTTGTCATCCCTGATTCCAAGTGTGTTTCTATGTGTAATGTTCCTACGTGCCTATTTGCGCTAGGTCCTGCTTGTAAATCTTATTTATGACTCTTCCCCTTCCCCTGTCCCTGCTCTATATCACATATTAACTACCTCCATCATACCCGGTGTACTCTCAGCCAACCACCATTGAATAGTGTGAAGGCATCCCATCCAGGAATTACCTCCATCAATTTCAAACATACCCAATGTGAGTCACTTCTGTTCAAAATGACATCCTTACTGTTCAATCAATGCAGTAAGATGATGCGGCCATCATCATGACCAGATACCTACGGGTTAGGTGAGCTATATAAATAATCAAATACATAAATAAATAAATCATTGGCGCCGTTGCCTGCCAGTTAAGAGAATGCTGTGTTGTCCCGGTCCTCCACTATTCCTACACATATTTATTGTAGTCATTTTCTACCGGAATGATGAAGTCACCCAAAATGGAGGAGTGTTTTGAGGTGGTCAACAGATCATTGGCAGGGTCTAGGAACTGTGATGGGATAGATTGCGGCCCTTTCCTGGGCAGATGTCGAGCAATTGCAAAAGCAAATGAGGAGACGGGGGCCTGTGATGCATCATATCATGAGCAAATGATCAAAACACTTTGAGAAGAGTCTCTGTAGGTCTTTCTAGGTGACAGGGTTGGGCAGCATCACTTCTGCACCTCTGCCACTCCCAGGCCACATATTCCTGAGGAGGACGTTGGTGCCACGAGGGAGAGAGCGGTGCATTACGGTAGATGTGTTACTAAGACATGGCTCGTTATGGTGAGAAGATGCAGGCGCAATCACTGATGAGGTCATGGTTTTACCAGACGGACAAACTAGCATTGATTTGGATAATTTTATTTTATTTATTGTATATGGTAAAAAACCTTTACAAGTTTAGGGCAGAATTTATCACATAATATAAAACAATTTAAAAAATCATACATTGAACAATTGTTTTTCTATGAAATGATATTAAACATATAAAACAATAGCTTAGAGCAATTAACGTTACATAATGCTAATTCACATTCTATTTTCTTTTTTCTCTCTTTAAATATCAAATTTCACAAAATTTTAATTCATTTAGTTTAGAATCAATATTTGTTAGGATCTGTGTTAATCTTATAATAAGTTTAGTACTATTGCCATTCATACATTTTTGCCATAGTGCCTCACGAGACAAAATTATGCCAGAATCCAAAAAATTGACGAACCTAGATTGACGCAAGTCTTCAAAGAATGTACAATATATAACTAAATGTTTGAGGGTCTCCAAGACTTTGGCATGATTACAGAATCGACATGATCCAAACATAAACTTTACATCACATTTCCCCCATTGGAATAACTTTTCATTAGTATGATACAAGTTGAGTTTGAAGCGAAGATATAACTTTCGAGCAACAGAGGATGGAAATTGTATAATGTATTTCAACCTCTCCCCCCACTTTCTTCTATACTGGGCATACTCATAATAAGAACTATATAGCCCTATTCTGTCCGCTTGACAGCACCAGTAATATAAGTGCAATTTGTGTTTGCAGCTTGGTAGTCCCAGTATTAAGTCTTCTTTTATTATTCCCAATACTGTCATTAAGTCATTCATTTTATCCGCATAATCAGTTATTGATCTAACACTCCCTGTTTCCAGCAGGTTTTTTAAGTCTTCATAAAGAGAATTGCTCGGAGGTTCAAGTATTTTAACATAGTTGTTCAGCAATCGCCAGTTCCTTTTAGCAGATATTTGTAGGAGACCCAATTCATGTCGAACAATGTCATTCGGTACAGCAAGGGATAGACCAAGTACCTTTTTCCATATTATCCCTTGAGCTGTGTCCAGTATGTCATCAACCTCATATAAACACATATCAGTTAGGTAAATAATTATTGGCTCAATTTTTAAGAGATAAAACTGTATGATCGGCAGAAGTGAAAATTCACAATATTTGGCCATGATTATACGCATTTGTGATATTAAAGGTTTGATTCTGGTTTGTATTTTTTCCCCACCACCAGGATTTAGAAAAGTCATCAGTTAGGGGATATCCCAGGTATTTGATCTCAGATGCTATTTCAATATGTCTTCCATCAATCGACCAATTATAGGAGCACTGTTTTTTTTTCCCATCAGAAAATATAATAATCGATGACTTAGAATGATTTACTCTTAAGTTATGAGAGGCAGCAAAGATGTTAAATGCATTAATGTTATTCTGTAGACCAAAGGGGGTTTTGTCAAGAATTAGGATATCATTTGCAAAACCAATGTAGTTAATTTTCAGGCATCCTAACTTAATCGGGTAGACAATTTCATTAGCCCAACAATCCTCTACATCACATATATATAAGTTAAACAAGACAGCTGCCAGTGTGCAGCCCTGTTTTAACCCAATTTTAGATGGAATAGGTTCAGTAAGAGCACCCTCCTTATTTAGTCGTACTCTATAACTGGTGTGTGAGTGTAATAAGACAATGAGCTCTACCAAATGACGTGGGAAGCCCATCGCTAGCATCTTAGCCCATAATAAATCTCGTAATACCGTGTCGAATGCAGAGCTTAGATCTAACGCTGCAATATAGACAGCTCCTAAATGATGGTGTTTTGAATTCAATTGAATATGGGATAACAGGGTGGAATTTAAGGAACAGCCCATACAACGTCTGAACCCAGTCTGATAGTTTGACAATATAGAATTCTTAGTCATAAATTCCTGAAGTTCTTCAAGAATTAATAGACAGAAAACCTTAGAAGAGGAATCTGTTAAAGCAATAGGTCTAAAGTTGAGAGGGTCATCTATTGGGCCTTTTTTGTGAATAGGAATGACAATGGCCGAGCACCATGATTTTGGTATCTCTTGTAAAAAAAAGATGGCATCAAATCTATACTTTAAAATGATTGCCCATAGATCAGTATCAGATCTATAAAGGCATGCAGGAATGCCATCAGGGCCAGTAGCCCTCGAAGGATTTAGCTTCATAATAGCCCTGGATATGTCTTCATGTCCCCAAGATGAAGTTATGGGTATGTCCTTACCAATGTCAAATCTGGGATAGTTTAGAAATTGATTCGGCATATCATATTTTGATCTGATGAAATGAATCCATACGTCAGCTGATATACCATTTTTCATTGGACCATCATTACAGGCATTCAATGTCCTCAATATTGACCATATTTTCCGTGTATCACTCTTGAGCAAATTATGCATCATATTATGATTATCTTCTAGGTAGAGTTTTATTCTTAGATTATTCACCGCAGTTTTATAACTATGGAGAATGTTGTTTTTTAAATAATAGTAGTCATGCGGTTCAAGTACCAATTTCGCGAGTTGTCGAATCTTATAGTTCTTATTCTGCTTTAAACGGAAAACTTCAATATTAAAGACATGTAAATGATGTTTTTTGCACAGGATCAAATTTATTTTCCTTAACATCGAAAAAAGATGATAATCAATCCTTTCAACTAATAATGTATCGACACTACTTGGATCCAGACATAAGTCAGTCACAACCCTGTTCATCGCCGGATCAGCTTTCATTCTCATTGTCAGCTGATGGCAGATAGATGGATTCCATCTAACAGAAAGGCCAACACGATCATTTTCAACTAACGTCAATACCTTGTTGGATTCAAAGAACCAACTGTCTATTCTCACTTTCAACGAGATTGCATGGTGATCACTAAAACCCAACTTTTTTATGTTAATTAAGTCATGGGAATTCTGTAAAGACGAGGATTGAAAGAAATGATCAATGTGTGAATACAACCCTTCTCTTGACCATGTGTGAACAGGACCTTTTTCATCAGTGGGGACTACCTGAATGTCCCAGTTTTGGAAGAAGTCAACCCATTGTTTGCCGTTCTTTATGGTGTGATTAGCATTTAGTAAATTCCGCCCCATACACATGTCATCATACAGACAGCAGGAATTAAAGTCACCGCCAACCACAACACCCAAATGTGTTTGACGGGCAAATGCATCGTCAAGAATTGCATCAAGTATACTACAAGCTTCAATAAACGTTATCTTACTCCTATTCCAGTATATGCACATGATTAGAAAGGAGTTTTTACATGGTGTACCTGTAGTTAATTCAACAGCTAGTACAAAAGCATCCTTGTATATACATTTCGTAATGAATCTACAAGCATTGTGAACAAGGATTGCTAGCCCCCTGACGGTCGGCCCTTCTCCCCTCTTAACGCAGGCTGAGTATAGCAATCATATCCTTGCAGATTAAAGTGAGTCAAATGCATAGTTTCCTGGAGTAGGATAACAGCGGGATAAGCCTTAACATCCACTGTACCCCACCATCTATTAAAGTTAGCTAATCCACAGCTGTTCCAGGAAAAGCATTCAAAGGGTTGATCATGCTGCGTAGGACTAGGATGGTGCAGCCAAGGCGGGTGCAGTCACTACTGTACTCTGCTTATTATACCCCGACAGGGTTGCAGCCATAGCCAATATCTGTTTTACAAACTCTTCGTTAATGTAAGTTGGTTGTATCTGCTCCATGTTTTGATTTACTATAGCAGTAATAGCAACCGGTTTTTCCAAAAAGCTTATTGCCTGTGATTCTGAGTATAGAAGGCAGGGAGTTAGGCCTACATATGCAAAATTTTCTCTTTGCTCCCAAACCAGTTTCATAATCAGCCTAGAATAAAATCCGCAGGTCATCCTATCACTCTGAATAGTAGCCAATCTAACCCAGTCAATATCCTCCGAACCAATTGTTCTCAGACAAGGGATGGTATGGAAAGCTTTCAAAAGTGAAGAGCGATTCAAGTTATGTCTAGTATTGATTTTTGGATCACTTTCCCAACCCAATATAAAAGGTGAGTCTTTAATAAGATCAAAGTCATGAATGATATAATTTGGTTTAGCATTTAGGTCAGTTGTTATACCATCTATCGGCAGGGCCATCGTGTTCATAGGTAACCCAGAGGCCTGAACATTATGTTTCACAGTATTACTAGATGACACTTCATTGATAATAGGTAACGCATTCATATTATGCGTTAACTGTTTTGGTTTTGCTGGATCATTTCCCAGCACACCCATCATCCATGGCTCATCATCTGAAAATGTAACAACTGTGCCTACATCCACTGTCTTCAGCTCAGTTTCACTTGTTTCTGTTTTAATCATGTTGCTTTTGTTACAGGAAGTTTGCTTAGGAGAAATAGGGTAAAACTGAGAGACAGACAGCTGTGACCCTCCAGTTAGGATACCAAGTTGGATCGGACTATTTGGTGTTATAATTTTGCAATCCTTTATCCCCCCTTTTCCAGTGGTGGTCTTGCTATCATTCTTTTTAGACCCTATTTTATTGGTTGTCTTATTCAATTCCTGGTTAGTGTTAGGACGATTTAAGTCCAATAAAGCTTTTGATTCATCATCTAACTGAGAGAGGTTAATGACCACCTCATTCTCTAACATACTAGTCGGAATTTTTGGTGAGTCAGTTGACGCTGCCCTTGCTTGTTTTTTTGTTAGTGCCAATGCTTTAGCCCTCCTTTTCATTGCCCTCCCAGCTAGTGTCTTTTCTTTACGAGTTAGAACGGTCTTATGCTTAGGTAGGGCATCATTTTCTTTTTGATCAAGTTGAATAGGTGAATTACTGACTAGACACTCTTCAGAAAGATCAATCAGGTCAGTCAGAGGGGAGGGACTAATCAGGTCAGTCAGAGGGGAGGTACTATTTAGTTCTATAGCATTGTCACTCACCTCCTCTGCACGAATAGGAATCTGTCTCAACAAAGGTATAAAGCCAAAGTCAACCTTCAATTGCTCCAGATGACATTCAATCCTTTGAACAGAAGTTAACACTTTAGATATCTCTTCATCATTCCCTTCAGTCTGTGTATAAGTAGAGAGTTGTGTAATTGGTGTCAACACACTGGCAAAGGATCGTGTTTGTTTTTGTGGGATACCAAAAATCCCATCAAATTGGTTAGCACTATCAATCATGATCTTCCTGGTAGTATGTCTTTCAGATAGAGTGGCGACAGCATCACATGCAAACAAAAGACCTTCAATTCTGTTAGTTTTATTTGTGAGTTCACCAATTGCTGTTCTCATGATGCCAATCTCGTAATGCGAGTGCTCATGCCCTTTATCAAGTAGATCCAAGATTCTCACCAATACTGGAAAATCAGGACTTAATGATGGTACATTAAGAGTAATATTCTCTGAGCGGACCTCGTTATCAGAGATTTCCTTATCTCTATCATTCAGGCTTCATTGAAATTCCTGACTCTATGGTCATTCGTTCATTGAGTGCAATTTGAGCACTCCTTGCATTTGGGGAACTTACCATGGGTTTGATAAGTGATGCATCTGAAATATAATCAGTTTCCCATATCAATTTGGACTTTTCACCACCCAGAACATCAGAGTTATAATTAGGTAGAGTGTTATTGTTATTTTTTTTTCTTTTTTTTGGGCAGGAGTGGTCAGCATAAAAACGTCCTCACGTCCAACCAGTCGTTGATTAACTTGCGTGGAAGGGCCAAGAGAGAGACGTATACGTTTACCAAGATCTGCCTCAATTGTCGGGCCCATCAATGAACAATCAACCGTATCATTGTTATTAATTACATTGGTAGGACTATACATACCATTCTCGCAAGTTTGTAACAGAGTAGATTGTGAAGGGCCCATTTGGTTACTGTTGTTTAGGTCCTTTAACTTAAATTTCTTGTTTGTTAAAGTACTATCATGATTGGGACAGTGTATCGGGATGGGCACGTTAAATTTAGAGGTAATACCCATTTCTTCCAGAGTCCCAAGTCTTACATCTAAAGGTGGAATAATTGAGGTTACACCTATTTGTTCTTCAGCATCTAGTCTTATGACCACTGATGACATAGCAGGAGACTCGAGCAATGGTGCAGCAGATAGTACAGGCTTAGTCTCATGATTAGTATTACTGGACATTGCACTGCTTTGTAAATCATTCAGTTTCCTACCACTTCTTAACCGATTCACCATTCCTAAGCAAGCACAAAATATAGTAGTATATTGCTTATTTACAGAAAGGAAAAATGGAAGAAGACCATGAATTGGAACACAATGCTCTTAACAGCCCCGCAGATTAGTCATATGCTTTGGAATGTTAATGTTAACAATCCCGTTGCTCAATGCACACGGGTTTTACTTGTTAGATAGAAAACGGGGGGCTCCTTACTTCCGCCGCTCCGCCGAACAGCCCAACAGCCACACTTCCGGAGCACTTCGGATGCGCGCGCGAGATGCGCGTGCACCAGTGCTTTTGAGGAAGAGGCTCTGCGAGGAGAGCGGGCGGGAGGCGGGAGACAGGAGGCGGAGCAATCTGGGCAGGGATGGGAGAAAGGAAAGAGAATAGGGAGTGGGTTACACCCTCACGGCTCAACAGGACACAGCAAAACCCACGGCAAAACCCACGGTTTTGCAAGTTAACAATAGTCACCTAAGTGAATTCCAAATGGAGTGTAAGCAGTCACTCTGCAACGCGGGCTCTTTCGGCAGCGCGTTTCACGGCAGTGCAAGCTTCCTCTTGCCGACGCCGTGCAGTTTCAGGGTAGTCGCAGACCAGTTGCAGGAATCACCAGTCCAAGAGCTCCCAGCCCAACAGCCACACTTCCGGAGCACTTGGATCATTTATGAAAGCAGACTATCATGTGTCTATATTGGGCAATAGGGTGAGTAGAACAGATGTGGGTCCCAAGCAATTAGCAGTCTTTGTGGAGAACGGCACAAATATGACTGCATTTGGGATGAGGCCTTGCGGGTGATTGGGGGACTGGGCGATGGGCCCGGATATGCATCGGACCAGGTGAAAGGGTGCTAGAGCCTCGATGGGTATATTTTCTCATTGGACTGATTCCGAAATCAAAAGATACGAGATAAGGCTGGCTGGCCCGGATCACCATATCATATTCATTTAGTTTTTAAGATTTCTTATAAAACCGCATCACATGCCTATGCGCCTCAGGGCGCGCACATACAACAGACAAGTACAGCAATGAGAGAAATGTATACGCATGTGAGCAGGGGAGAGAGGTACAGCTACTGGGAGATCAGAGGACAGGAACTCTTCCTGTTTTCAGCTTGCTCTTAAATTCAGCTGGAGCCTCAGATGCTCGGAGGCAGAGTGGCAGCAGATTCCAGGCAGTAGTGCCTTGAACATTAAAACTGCGCCCCCCAGCCTACGCCAACTTGAATCTGGGTTGAACCAGTTTAATTAGATGTTGAGACCTAAGCGAGCGGACAGGGGCAATAGTGTGACTAAAGTGCTGCTCGGGTAGTTCAGTGCCCCTTCCACAGGGTGACTGAGGGCGAGGGGCGAGAAGGAGGATCCCAAGTCGAGGCAGTCACTCCTGAGACAGGTAGTAGCAGAGCCTTGAGCAAAGCATGAGAAACCAGAAAAGTGTGAACGACATCAGGGTGCAGACCCGCCTGGCATCCAGTGAAAACCAGGCTGCCTGGTGCCAGGGTCCTCGTCTCTTCCACGCCCCTTTTTGATGTGTCCCACCCCCATCGCGGCAGAGGGTCCTTCCCTAATGTCTAGAACCCTTGACTGCATCGGAACCCCACATCTCTGGCTGTTGGGTGGAGTATAAGCAAAGCTAAAGGCAGTCTTTGCAACAAGAGGACGCTCCTGGCAGTGCGCTACCGCTGCAACACTGAAGGGGTCCGGTGAGAGGCCAGTTATGTGACTCTCATGGTAAATGTATGTATACATATATGTTAACTCTGTTAAATGAATAGGAAGTCTGAGTATTTGATAGATGGGGCAGAGCAGCTGCCTACTGAAATGTGTCATCATATGCAACATGATTGGTGATGTGTTCTCAAAAAAGCAAAGCCGCCCCTTAACCCCTTAAGTGCCAAGGATGAATATGTTCGTCCTTTTTGCATAGACTTGCATGATAGCCTGGCACTTAATTAAAGAGTGTTTCGTAAAGGACATATCGCATTAACAATTTCAATAATTTCAGTGATTAAAGAATAACTATGCACATGTTTTGAAAGGGCATGCAAGTATATTTCTTTCCCAAAGAACATAAAACATGATTGCTTTATTTAGTTACCGTTTTTTTAAAGCACAGACTGCATGCCTCACTGAGCGGGAGCGCTGTACAGCAATAGGGGAATTTGCATGCATAGCCAAAACCACATGAATTCCTCAACAAGCATATTCATGCAAGACAAAGCTGTTCTGTCTGTATAAATCAACCATCAACAGCAAAAACCTGCATGCATCGAATGCAAGAACACAATAACCACATATTAACTTCTTACAACATCCAGATGCAACAATGACTTACCTCACTGTGAAGCTGATTGAAAATGAAAAGGCATTTTCTGAAAAAGTAGAAGAGGCAGTGTTTACTTTTCAAAATCTTTGTACCGTAGGCAGCCAGTCCTCCATGCTACGCAGCACGCCGTAACGTCACTCATGAGACCGGTACGCTAGACAGACAGCACGCAAGCAAGCTTAGATAGCATGATAGCAATTAACTTAGATAGCATGATAGCAATTAACTGACAAGCAACAGTCCAGAAGATGAAGCACTGGTAGACTGTGATCAAGCTTTCCAGCCCCATCAACATCCTGGCTGCGATGAGCAACAATGTCCAAACAGAAGTTATTTCAACATGCCGCCAAAACAGAGTAATGTGTTATGCTAGAGTCAACCACAAACAGATTACAAACTTTGTTAACGCAAAGCACAGTGAGACAATGGCCCTCATTACGAGTCAGGAGGTGGACTATGGTGCTATTAGCACCATGGTCCATGCCGGATTCCGCCATGGTGGATGACGGAATTACCGCCCCATTCCAAGGTGAGTGGGGTGGTAATTCCCCATTCACCATTTGCCCTTCCCCATTCCCATTTTTGCCCCATAGGGCATAATGGGGATGGAGAAGGTGCTAATTACGGCACTGTAAATTACGGTGCCGTAATTAGCACCAAGGTCGCTTAGCGCCTTGGACTTTAACGCCTGCAAAAGCAGGCGTTAAAGTGTGAATCAGGCGTTAAGGGTTAACGGCGCTGACGGCGCCGTTAAACCCTTAACGCCTGACTTGTAATGAGGGTGAATATGTTCCATAAGCAATTCTAGCTGGGGTGTTGGCAGGGTTTCGGTCTGCCAGTGCATTGTGAGGGTCTTCCTCAGGACAATTTGACAAAATATAACACAATGTGTAAGCATTTACATATATTAAAATCACCTAAGGTGCCTTAAATCTTTGTGTTGGGAAAACTGCAAAGGGCTCTTCCCAGTGGTCATTTCAAGATATGTGTAATATTAATCTGTATCCATTGTGAATGGGTTATCAGTAGTTTGCTCAGACATGCCTATTAGCAACATCCTTTCCTATCATGTCAGTACTCGGAATGCCCATTTCACTACAAAAACAAAACATGTCTCCTACATTTTCAAGTTGTCAGACATTTCACTCAACTTAAAAGCTTGTACATATTTACATGTAACACAAAGGTCATGTTAATAATATCCTAAAAGGAAATAAACTAAATGCAGGTTTCAAAGGAACATACAAAGTACTTTATTTTCTATCAAATACAATTACAAAAACATTGCAGAGTCAGGTAGCTATCGGCCCTCAGTACAACACAACGAACTCCAGCGTGGTTCAGTGTGTTCAGTGAGAGACTGTACATTAGAATGCATTCGCTTTTTATACATTTTGTGAGCGCTAGGGCCAACCCCTCTTCGGGTTAATATTCTACTTTATGTGTTACCTATTCTAGGGTTCGTTGCCGTGTCTAAAATAACCGCTTCTAACTGGTTCATTCTTTATAACATGTAACAATAAGCATATGCATTAACTGTGTATTCTAAGTTTCGTATTGCAGGTCTTTTTAAACATTCATAAAATATAGTAAAACAGATGTTCTTTGTCCAATGTGTAAATACATTATCATAATACATTCTCGTGGATTAGTTTCATTTCGCGAGTAATCCTTTTACACATAGGTCAACGTAGGATGAGGTCTCAGTTCATGACCTCAACAAGTAGCCTGCAGGCAGATTACACATTAGCGACGTACAGAGGTCAAGACAGCCATGTTGTATTTTGCAATGACATCGTCCACCATTTTAGCTCACAGGGTGACTTTTCCACATAAATCCTAAAATGGCGGTTTGACCTAAAATGGCAGCCTACATAGATTAAAGGTCAGGACCTTGTAACACAGATCTCGCAAATGACTTTCGAGCAGCTTGGCGTAGGCCAATATCAATATATTTGTTACACTAGGAGGCACGATATACTTTTTATTCCGACAAACCCTCCTTTTGGCCTATGCCAAGTGCTAAAAAGCCATTTTGGGTCTCCTTATATATAACTCCACACATCAGTATCCATGTACCCTGAATCACTATCTGAAATATCTATTACCATTAGGTCTTTTACTAATATATCATTTAACACATATTCGTTGGAAGTTTTATCTGAGGCATACACCTCATGTCCTATCGAATTTATCGCTTGTGCACAACACCCCCCTAGCATCGAACACATACCAGGCAGACACTGAATACAGCAGCAAAGGAACAACAGAACTCCTAAAATAGTTAATAAAACAGAAAGTAACTTCCAGCCCCAAGATCGCAAGAAGTCCCAGAACCGAGCGCTTAGATCCCAGTTTCCCTCGGGAACATGCACTTCGGAACCAAGGACGTGCAGATTTTGTATTGCCTTAAAGATAGTTGGCGAGGAATCTGGTACAAAAACACAGCAAGCGGACCCTACTCATTTACATACTCCACCACGCTCAGCTAGAACGACATCTAATGCCATTCGATTTTGGAGTGCTACTAATCTTATTGCTTTCTGCTCTAATGTCATATTGTAGAGTATATCTGTGGTCCGGTTGATGGTTCTCTCCAGTACTCTCGCTAGTTTTCTAATATCTTCTGAATTCGCTATCTGCCCCCAAAATGGCACAACTGATTTTGCTATATCTCCCAATACTTGTGCCGGGGTATAACTATTCTCATCCCCTCGTGGACGAGCCTTCGAAACTTCTTTAGTACTCGCTATAAATACCCCAGGTAACAGGATCCCTAAATAACAGCTTCCTTGCCAATCCCTGGGCAACCATGGAAACGCTATATTACCGCAAACAAAATAGACAGGTTCGCCTACATACAAAGGTCTGTCTTCCCCAGTCAAATTTGCAACGTTGGCACAACCTTTAAAATCTCCCATTGACTGAGTGCCATTCCTCTGTATGCAGAAAGAAACTAAATAGGGGCTATGATTAACAGTGTAAGAAGGAGGCACGGCATCCTTATTGCCTATCGGAGCCATTTTGAAGGAAATCAAAGATTGAAAAGGACGGGACAGTCTATCAGAAGGCCTAATAGAAGCAACATTCGGTCTACTCCTATTCGAAAAAAGAGAGCATCCCAGGGGAAACAAAACACGTTTCTCAAAACTATTCAAATTGGTGCCATCGAAGTTCCCTGAGATGCTATCATTCCATTGGCCAAAGAACAGTGCTCTAAGAGAAGCATAGCAAGCAGTTGTCAATGGTAAAGGATGAATATACCAACCTAGCCCCTTATCCCCGTGTTGCGGTAAATGTGAACAGACCCAACAATTGGATCCGTTAAAACTGGCATGTGTAGCGTTCATTATAAGTAGAAAAGTATTATTATGATACCTTTGTCTGTGCTGGGAATCTCTAGGGGACAAAGTATGCGAATGCACAAAAGGTGTATGAACAGTGGGTACATTTACAGTCGGTAGCGAAAACTCTAAAGGATAAGCTTTTTCTAAATACCAAAGGACTACAACAGTGCCTATTATAAAACCAAATATTACTACAAAAACACAGCAGTACGTTTTCGGGGCCCAGGCTTTTTGTCCATTGTCCCGGTTGGTCACCCCCTTATTTACAAGTCCAATATGAGCGGCTCCGGTAGCAGGCATTGCAATGTTCGTTGCTGGTGACCCCCTCGTCGCGCGGTTTCTGTGTCCTTCCAAAAACCCTATCCAACAGAATCCCCTTTTCTCAAAATTGGGTAAAAGTAAGCCCTCGATGATTCTTCTCCTTCCTTGAATGCACAGTCGAACCGTGCCGTATGTCTATTTTCTTGGACGCAAGTGATATCTGATTTTTCCTGGTTCTGATTGATCCGGAAGCAATGTGTCGTCACTTCCCGTTGGAAGCAACGTATCCGGGACAAACGAAGGGGCTGCGTGCAAAATCGGTGGAGAGTGTAGAAACAAAATGGCAGCTTCCCCAAGCCCCTCGTGCTTAGAGATATTCTCCGACACACTCTCGGTGCTGTTTACTGCTTTGGGATCATTGGTTGCAGTATCAGCAAGGGGTTCTGCTTCTTCTGTAACATGTGGCACAGGGTGACGAAGTTTCTGGATGTGTGACGCGTGGATCTAATTCTTCTGGCCAGCTACCCGCAACGCGGTTTGGGTGACCAACAGGACCTGAAATGGCCCACGCCAGCGAGGCGCGAGGCAGGAGGTGCGCTCAAATGACTTAGCAAGCACCCAGCTACCAGATCGTATCCCGTGGCCCGGGCCTTCATACCGCACAGGTATGGCCTCTCGTACCTGATGGTAAATCAAATACAGATTTTTAGTCAATTGGCTAAAATAATCTGAAAGTAATGCGTTGTAGGCAGATCATACAATTCTGGGCATAGTGCTGAGCAATTTTTGAAATTTTGTCGTTTACCCACACTCTTTCTAACATTTTTGTCATCTGTTGAGCACATACATGTGTAGGACCATGTGCCATTACAACCATCATTGGCACATACGCATCGGGGAGTAACCATTTCCCATCCACCTTGTCCACCCAACACCCATCATCATCAAGTTCTCCCAAGCCCTCAGCCCACCTCTTTGCTTCTTCTACTGTGGCATCGGCTTGGATATCCCATACAGACCCCACTCCCTCATCCATCACATTAGCTTTTTCAGTTTTCCTCGAAACATATATCTCCGTAAGAAGATCAGTGGCAGTTTGTCTGGCTCTTTGATCATCGAAAGCATTCCCTTTTCCAATGTTATCTATAATCTTGCGATGTGCTGCACATTTTACAACTGCTAACTGAGTAGGGAGCGCAAGTGCTGAGAGAAGTTGCACTATTAGGGTACCATGTTGGATCTTGGTGCCATGCGAGGTTAGAAATCCTCTTTCCGACCAAAGTCTCCCAAAGTTGTGAACCACCCCAAAGGCATACTGACTATCAGTATATATATTTACTGCAAGTCCTTCGGAAAGTTCACAAGCTCGGGTTAAGGCTATAATCTCTGCGGCCTGCGCAGAATTATGTGTAATTCTCTTAGTTTCCACAACCGTGCTTAAGGTACTAATTGCATACGCGGCTGTGGATGTACCATCTGGAAGTTTAAAGCAGGAGCCGTCACAAAACAGCTCTCCTTGCGGATTATTCAAAGGGGTATTTTTCAAATCAATCCTGCCCTTTGTTTCCTGCTCGGTCATTTACAAACAATCATGTGAGTCTTCATCGCCGCAAGTAATAACTTGCGGGAAAGGTAGGAGTTCAGCCGGATTAAGAACACAACACCTCCTAATTTGAATGTGAGGGGCAAACAAGATCAATTTGTATCTCGTCAACCGTGCGGAAGTGAGGTGTTGCGTTTGAGTTCAGTTCAATAGAACATCTACAGAGTGAGGCACCATCAGGGTTAAATCATGGCCTAAGACCATTCCCTTACTCTGTTTTACAGACGCAGCAGCAGCAGCGACAGCGCACAAACATCTTGGCAAAGCGCATGCTACAGGATCAAGGGCGGAGGAATAGTAACTGCACGGCCTATTCTTCCCTCCATGCTCCTGCGTTAATACAGCCAAAGCACATCCATCACGTTCATGCACAAACAATATGAAGGCCTTTTCATAGTTTGGTGTGCCCAAAACTGGTGCAGAGCATAATGCAGTCTTAAGCAAGTCAAACGATTGCTGGTGTTTCTGAAGTCCATGGCAACGGCGAAGAAATGCCCTTCTTCGTCAAGGCCAACATCGGTTTTATCACTAGTGAAAAATGTGGGATCCATAACCTACAGTAAGAAGCCATACCTATCAAGGCCCTAACTTCCTTCTGCGTATTTGGGACAGACATACCAGAAATGTGTTTTATTCTTTCAGGTGTCAATCTTCTTCCCTCCTTTGACAGGAGATAGCCTAAATAGGCGACCTCCTGGCAACAATATTGAAATTTCTTAAGCGAAGCTTTGCGACCATGCTTAACTAGATGAATAAGTAGTAACACAGTGCCCTCCTTACAGGCAGTCTCAGCGTCTGCAGCCAAAAGCAAATCGTCAACGTACTGAAGCAAAGTACAAGTAGAGGACAATTCAAGGGTATCAAGTTGCTCTTTCAAAGCCCTACTATAAATACTAGGACTCTCTGTGTACCCTTGAGGCGCACGAGTAAATGTAAACGAGCGTCCCCCTAAGGTGAAGGCGAACAAATATCTACTATCCTTGTGTATAGGAATACTAAAGAACGCATTCTTTAGGTCCACAACACTAAAGTAAGTAGCTGTAGCTGATATCATGGTTAAGATCGTTGTCACATCAGGCACAATTGGAAACTGCAGTGCCACGACTTTATTAATGGCACGTAAATCAATTATAAAATGGAATGGAATTACATTATCACCTTTCTTGTACACGGGTAAAATCGGACTATTACACAAACTTCCTGAGATTTCTTCAATCACACCACGGTGCACAAAATCAGAGATAATACATTTCAAAGCTTGCTCGCCCTCAACGGAAATCTTATACTGGGGAATGCGTGGCAGCTCAATTCCATGTTTCAAAACGATCTTAACGGGCTCAATCTGCAAAACACTGACATCATTGTCGTCGACAGCCCATAAGCTTTCTGGTACATCAATGAATTCTGGAGGCAAAGGTCTAGTCAGAAATTGTGAGGTAGAAGATTGCTGCGGTGAAATTGTCAAGCGTACTCCATCAGAAGAACAATAAATCACTGCATTTAATTCTTTTAACAAGTTCAATCCCAGCAAGTTTTCCCCGCAATCTGAGGTCAATAGGAAAGGACACTGGTCCGTAAAAGGACCCAAAGACATAGGTACTGGCATAGAGACCGGACAAATAACTGGAGTACCGGAAAACCCTACAGAAACGTTGGTTTGGCCTGACAGTGGAACGTTTGGAACCCGTGAACGATCAATAGAACACTTCTGCGCTCCAGTGTCTATCAAAAACTGAGGTTTCCTATTTCCCACTATCATTTCAACGTAGGGACCTTTCTGATTGATGGGAATAGGTGTAGGTTCCAAACCCTGCTTCGGGCAATCCTAACGAAACAGAATATTGTCAAAAGGAAGCTCTTCAGACAAATATGCAGCGGTAGGATGATCGAATATGTTCCTAGTATCCACACTCGGAGTCTGATTGTCCTGCGAAAAAGGTTGCTGAGGGTCCTGCGTGAACTGACCTCTACCAGGGCCCCCTACGCCCAGGCGACCTCTAGATCGCCTACCCATGTTATTATTCGACCTCTGTTGAAGGACGGGGCATTGTGCTCGCCAATGACCCTCTCTTTGACAATAAGCACATTGATTAATGTTCACAGGACCCAAGGGCACATTCCCCTGTGGGACATACTGCCCTCTAACCTGAGAGTTACCCCCTCTGGGGCCTCTAACAATTTGCTGCAATAACACCTTTGTCTTTAAATCACCTTTCCGTTTTTCAATCCTATCTTTTTCATTGTTGATACGACTTTCATAATACTGAGCCATATGCAGTACTTCTGATTGCGATTTCACCTGCCAAGCGCTCTCAGAGGACTTAATCTGTGACTGGATGTCAGGCAGCAATCCACATACAAATTTGTCCACAAATAACCTTTTCTCAGACTCTGTGCCTAAGTCTTGTCCACTGAAATCGGAAAATACCTGTTCGACCCAGTTAAAGAACTCGGTAGCACTCTCAGACTTTCCTTGGACCCAGGCCGTAAGCTTGTCCAATATAATTCTTTTTTCGGGAATTATGGTTTTTAATTTTGCAATGATTCTATCAGGCAAGGTTAATATCACCTGCTGTGGTCTTTCGCCAGCTGGCCTTTCCCCATCGAATCTAGTTAAATTCTCCCATGTATCTCCCAGGCCGGGTACATCGTCAATAGTTCTAACTTGTTTCCATAAATCTACGGGCAGGAGTACTGGAAACAACAAATCAATGTCACCCAAGGTGAACACTGAGGATTGCAAAACGGATTCCATCTCTTTATAGAACCCTGTCGGATTTTTTCCTAATATCAGGAATAGACTGTCTAATGGTGTTCACTTCCTGTCGTGAAAAAGGGACGTGAACAAACTGTGCTACATAATGTGCGGGAATGTCCACAGCGGCTATTCCTCGTGCAGCATCGGCCGCAACCTCAACCTTCGGGACAAATGTCAGAGGAACCTCTCTCATAGGCAACTGAGCTGTAGGCAACTCAGAACGCTTACTCAGCAACAGAGCCAAATCGAGCGCTAAAGCAGTCGAAGAAGTGTCAGACGAAAAAGCTCTCTCATAAATACTCAATACGTCTGTGGGACAACTAATCTTCCTCTTTACACATTCATCTTGCAGGTACTCTATCATTACCTGTATCACTTTTCTCTGCATTTCCAACGCATATTGACTATATGTGTCATATACCTCAACTGGAGTTATCGATATGTCTGAAATCCATCTAATCGCATCTTTCTTACAAATTCGCATTTCCTCCGATATCGGTTTACGACACGGAAGGTACCGTTTCTGTACATACATACTTTCCTCTTCATCATCCTCATTCCATATCCTTTCTAACTCCTTTCTATATTCAAATAACCTTTCGACATGCTCATTTACCTTCTCCACAGTATCTCTGGAAAGTGCTAAAGTATTTAGATCCCTTTACCCTTGCGGAACATCTGTATTATTTAATCTTCCCCACATTATACATAACTGAATCCCCAAATCTTCAACAAAAACATTTTTCTCAGGAAAATTATCTGTATTAGAAAGTGTGGAAAAAACACTAGCCTGATCATCCTTCTCCATACAATGTTTAGCCCATGCAATTAACTCACGTTTCTTCTCCGGTGGTAAAGTACTGCGAGTGACGGCCTTCGAGCCTGCACCATGATCGATTACAAGCGGCCCAAGACCCCTTGGAAGAGAGGGAATAGGCAAATTCTATGGAGGAGCTATAACAGGTGCGACAGGAAGCAGCAGAGGAGCAGGCGGAGGAACAACAGTCAAAGGAATAGGGACAACAGATTGAGCAGGAAGAATAGGAATAACAGCAGGAAAAGGTACCGCAGCAGGAAGAGGAGCATACGGAGGTGGCTCAGAGGCACCAGGCCTTCGTTCATTTAATATTTTCTCAAAAAACTCATCAAAATCATGGAGATCTTTGGAAGGATAGATTTTCTGAATACCAAGTGAAAAAGCCCTTTCCATATTTTTAGCCGACTCAGCCTGTTTAACCTGATCATATAATAATGCTTTTTCGGCAACCGTCTTATGACGGCGCACATGTTTTTCTCTACTCTTAAGCTGTTGTAAATCTTCTTTTTTCCAATTCTGTAAAACATCAAATGCTGCAGGTCTAGCCTTTTTCTTTAACAATACTGACTCCAAATATTCAATGCGAGGGATATCAAAACTACCATTGATTGGCCACTGAAGTTCGGAGGTGTGTCTGGTTTGTCTGTGCAAAATATCATTAAATACTATACTTCCAATGCCATGCTTACAGTACATAGTACATGCCGGCGACACCTCCTGTGGTGCCGGACGGCTAAATTCCAAAGATTGTCTATCACTGCGGAATAATGCCCTAAAGCAGGTAGACAATTTCCCAGGCATTTATTGGTGCTACCTGGTCAATAATTGTGTCTGCAGATACAATACGCCAAAATTCAAATTGCCAGGGTTAAATTAAGAATCGGGTCACGACTCACCTGCCAAACCTAAGGAGGACCGATCGGTACTTCTAAGAATCTTACCTAACTAATCTTAGCTTGCATATGGTGATTTCGGCAAATCTGCCCGCCTCGATAAGTGGACCCTCGTCAAGATGCCGTCTCAGACCACAGGCTAGTCGTCCAGGGATCGGATCATGCAGCGCTGCTGAGGTGTCGCGTCTCATCCAGGGGCCCCTTACTTTTGTACACCGTCCGATCCCGGTCCGATAGAAAGTGTCAACCTTCAACAATCCGGCATCAATCTTGACGGTCCATATTCGGCGCCAACTGTGAAAAGAGAAACAGAATATCGAGGCTGAGTACCCCAAAAGGAAATACACTAAATGCAGGTTTCAAAGGAACATACAAAGTACTTTATTCTCTATCAAATACAATTACAAAAACAGTGCAAAGTCAGATAGCTATCGGCCCTCAGTACAACACAACGAACTCCAGCGTGGTTCAGTGTGTTCAGTGAGAGACTGTACATTAGAATGCATTCGCTTTTTATACATTTTGTGAGCGCTAGGGCCAACCCCTCTTCGGGTTAATATTCTACTTTATGTGTTACCTATTCTAGGGTTCGTTGCCGTGTCTAAAATAATCGCTTCTAACTAGTTCATTCTTTATTACATGTAACAATAAGCGTATGCATTAACTGTGTATTGTAAGTTTCGTATTGCAGGTCTTCTTAAACATTTATAAAATATAGTAAAACAGATGTTCTTTGTCCAATGTGTAAATACATTATCAAAATACATTCTCGTGGATTGGTTTAATTTCGCGAGTACTCCTTTTACACATAGGTCAATGTAGGACGAGGTCTTAGTTCATGACCTCAACAAGTAGCCTGCAGGCAGATTACACATTAGCGACGTACAGAGGTCAAGACGGCCATGTTGTATTTTGCAATGACATCGTCCACCATTTTAGCTCACAGGGTGACTTTTCCACATAAATCCTAAAATGGCGGTTTGACCTAAAATGGCGGCCTACATAGATTAAAGGTCAGAACCTTGTAACACAGATCTCGCAAATGACTTTCGAGCAGCTTGGCGTAGGCCAATATCAATATATTTGTTACCAAGGCACAATATACTTTTTATTCCGACATGATCTCCAATGATCTCTGCCTTAATGCCAGTAAGACGGAGATTCTCCTCATCGGCATACCTGCACCTTCCTTTCCTGTCACTCTCTGGCCGCCCACTGTGGGCCTGCTTCCTGTTCCCACCTGTGAGGCTAAGAACCTTGGGGTCATCTTCGACGCCACGCTTACCTTCTCTCCTCACATATCTGACATCTCTAAGAAGTCAAACTACCAGCTGCACCTCCTCAGAGGTATTCTTCCTTTCCTCACCTTCCTCCAGAAGCTCACTGTCTCCAGAGCTCTGGTTCTCTCTAGGCTGGACTACTGCAACAGCCTCTTTCTACAACTCATCCAGAACAGGACTGCAAGACTTGTCCTTGGCCTCAAGTCCAGGGATCGTATCTCTCCAGCCATGACATCTCTCCATTGGTTCCCAGTGGCAGCAAGAACCTCTGCATTGTCCACAAGGCCTTCTGTGGCCTGGGACGCAATACCTCTGACTCTCTCTTTGGAAATAACTTCCAACTCAAGCTCTTCGCTCCTCCACCTCTAACTCCTTGAGGGTCAGTCGCTTCTCCAAGCAACAAGTTGGGGCAGATCTCTTTCTTCGACTGGCACCTCCCTCTGGAACAGCCTCCCTGTCTCTCTGAAACTTGAGCAGAACCATCTCCGGTTCTGGAAGCACCTCAAGACTTTCCTCTTTGCTTCTCCCTTCTCTCTTCCTCTCCCCTGCTGATCTCTTGTCTGACACTGCACTGGTCACATGGCTACCCTCTGAACTCGGGCCCAAGTCCCTACCCACCCAGTTGCACTCCCGCACTGCCTCCTGACATCCCCTGCACTTGTGGTCTGTATCTGCAACCCTACAGTCCCCTTACCTTCACTTATTTTCACCTATTTTCTGCACTTTTAACACTCGCGCTTGCCACCTGTTGGCTGCACTACTTGTTTATGATCTCGTGTCTGGCACTTGCCCCCCCTCTCCTCCCCGCCCCTGGCACTTCTCCCATTCCTTCTCCCTTGCACCTGCACAATCTCAATGTCACTAGGCCTAGTAAGATCGTTGTTATTGTCCTCCCTCTGTTTCCCCTCACTTGCCTCGTTGTGCCTTGAAACACTTTTGTAGAGGCGTGTTATAAATGCCATATCATATCATTTCAGCTGAGGAACCCATCTAGGCAAAAATATAAAAGGAAGCTATCATTTGCGTATCAAACCTTTATATTAGGTAAAAAGAACAATACAAGAGAGGTTAATAGTACAGAAAGAATGTTGCGCAGGTAGGGATGAAAGTACACAGAGTCTCAGTATAAAGGGAATCGAGGGGTGTGGATAGAAGGGTGGGGGTTCAAGTGCAAACCAGTGCTCTGGGGGACGGCTGAGGCTAAATGGAAAAAAAACACAAGTAGTCAGAGCAGGTAGCAAAATCAGTGCCCTCCCATTACTAATTGGAAGGAGTGGGTGGGTTCGTTAGAGTGATGGGGAAAGGATAAAGTGAGTGGAGCATTTACAAAAAGCTCCACTGTTGGATTCCTTTGAGATCGGTCCACGTGAAATGAAAAAAGCGCAAAGGAGAGGGTGCCCAAAAGTCAATATATCAGATGAAGAAATGAAAGTGTATAAAGCACTGAGGTCAGACGAATGAATACCCTCTCTGGAGCACTGAGGTCAGACAGACGAATGAGTACCCTCGCTGGAGCACTGAGGTCAGACAAATGAACACCCTCGCTGGAGCACTGAGGTCAGACGAATGAACACCCTCGCTGGAGCACTGAGGTCAGACGAATGAACACCATACCCTCGCTGGAGCACTGAGGTCAGACAGATGAATGAGTACCCTCGCTGGAGCACTGAGGTCAGACAAATGAGTACCCTCGCTGGAGCACTGAGGTCAGACGAATGAACACCCTTGCTGGACCACAGTCTGGAGCCAGATGACTGGAGAAGAACATCACGTTAAGTGCGGTCGCACTTTGAAATAGACATTGACAAAGACAACCGTTTAGGCTTGTCGGGTAACAGCATCATAAGCGCAGGTGCACCCGCCATTTGTCAGCTACTGCACTCTATGTATTTAGACTCTGTACATGATCACATATTGAGGACTGGGCATTCCCATGTTTGGGTGCCTTACAAAGGTACAAGGGGAGAAGTGGGGAGAAGTGGCAGTTGCAGTGACCGGGTGCCGAGGGCACGAAGAGTGGATAGCACTGACAGGAAAAGATGGAAGCGTACAGATAACATTGTCATCACATGCTATCATTGTCCAGCTGTTGCCAGGATACGCTAAGGTGCCTGCGTCATATGGCAGGAAATGGCGTCAGGAACGCTGGGTGCCCATCATGTGGCCGGGAATCATTGAGGTATGCCAGTCAGAAACGTACTTTGATTAAGAAGCTTTATTTCTTATAACTATCCGGCGCCCTGCACTGCGGCTCACACTCTAGTCTCCCTCTCTCTCCTGACTAACCCTCCACAATCGAATCCCCTTCAACTATAAACATTCCTACCCTCGCGGCAGGCAGGGACGTCGTAGGCAGAACACACCCAGGGATGGAATACTACACCACCTCCCCCTTTTTAATATTGTTATTAAAATGATACAGACAAAACAAGAATGTGAAGATAGCAAACTACACCACCTCCCCTTTTTAAACAATAAGTAACAATAAGGTACTACAACAATATAACACCTGTCTATATAATGAAGAATAAAATATAAATTGGATAGAAGATAAAAAATATAAAATGCTTAGAAATCATGCAAACATTGAAACAGGTTGCAGTTGGGGAAACAGGTTCACACAAATATTTTTTTTATATATGTCTTTACTTCCCCATGACATAGTCTCTTGACCAGAACGGTAACCTCCTTTCTCTAGAGTTGCGCACAATTTCACAATTTATATGGCCGTCATGACTCTCAACAACACTTCTATTCCCATCAATTGCATCAATATTACTTCCTTGAATGAAACTGTCTTCCCCAGGATCAATCTCCTGACGATTTCTTCTCGGAACTTGGCTACCAGCTATGGTATCACAGTTCTCTCTTACTTGTACATGCACCTCCACATTTTGTGATCTAACGTTAGACTCTACATTCAAATTCTCCTCACTACCACTCTGAAATCCTATATCATTCCTCAACCATTCACTAAATCCTTGATCGTGCCTGGGATAACTCCCCCTTCCATGCCTCATCTCCCAATTCCATTTGCTCACTCTGTCAATATTTCATACTGATCGACCACTTACTCTTATTGCCTTACCGAGCACTTGCAAAACCTTAACTGGTCGGCTGTATTTGGAATCACCCTTCCTAACATTGTGCCCTAGTTTTATCCTTACCATATCACCTGGAGAAATTTCAATCCTGCGATTGTATCCTAAGGACATCTTATCTTTAAATTCATGGCGATCACAATTCATCACTTCTTTATGTTCTGATGCCCTTTTGCAATTTACCCACTCTGGAGTGAGCAGAGTGTTGGGAGTTCTGCCCCTCATCATTTCAAAAGGAGACAACTCCAAACCTAATTTGACTGACATTCTTAAACTCCACAACCTTTCCATCAGTGCTTCATTCACAGGCATGTTGTTTCTCAAAGCTAACTCCACTGTTTCCACAACCATCCTGTTACATCTCTCCACTAACCCGTTGGTTTGAGGATGGTACAAAGGAGAATATTTCCAATCAATCCCAGATGTAGTGGCAAAATCTCTAATTTCCCTGCTTTTAAATTGAACACCATTATCACTGATAATGGTTTTGGGAAAACCTTCTCTCCTGAAAATTTCTTTAAGGAATTTGATAATTTCTCCCGAATCAATTTTCTTGACAGCCTTCAATTCTACCCAACCTGAGTAATAATCAATCATAACTATCATAAACCTTTTCTCTCCTATAAGTCTAGCATATGGTCCAACAATGTCAATACCTAACTTCATCCAGGGAGCCTCTCCTTTATCTATGACAATAGGCTCCGATTTGAAACTTTTACAACTTTTATCGCTGTTTTGGAAGGGCCAGCAGATTCTAACAAATCTTTCAATTAAAAGATCCATTCCTGGCCACCAGTATACAGACCGTACATTACTTTTAGTCCCCGTGATGCCCGGATGACCTTGATGTGCTTTTTCTATGAGCTCCTCATACAAAACTTTCGGAGGGATCAATTTACTCCACCTCATCAAAAATCCTTCTTCCATGGACAATTCATCTTTCACTTCCCAAAACTTCATGCATTCTCCATCAACTGATCTCTTTTCTGGCCAACCCAACATTGTAAAATCTGCAATTTTTTGTAGTTTACGTCTTTAGTGCACTCATCTAGCCATTTTCCCTTAGAGGTCACTTCTAAAACAACCGCCACCATTTCTTCATTACATTCTGCCTCTAAATCCATATTCTTTAACGGTAAGCGTGACAAATAGTCTGCGATGACATTTCTCTTACCTGGAACATACTTTGTCACAAAATGATAATCCTGTAACTCGATGCTTAATCTAGCCAACCTAGGTGACGCTTTACACATTCCTCTCACAGTCAACACCTCAACGAGTGGCTTGTGGTCTGTTTGTATGACAAACTTGTAACCCCACAGATACTTTCTAAAATAGTTTACAGCCCATGAGCATGCCAATAGCTCTTTTTCAATTACGGAATACCTGCTTTCTGTGTCCGAAATTGCTCTGGAGGCATAGCATATTGTCTTCTCCTTGCCGCCTTCATCAATTTGGGATAACACTGCTCCTAGACCATTTCCACTAGCATCCACTTTAACTTTGCTCAATCTCCCAAAAACATACCCACCCAATTCTGTGGAATTGCAGATTTGTCTCTTAATGCAATTTACTGCTTCGTCACATTCATTACTCCACACAAATTTGGCCTCTTTCTTTAACAATGTCCTTAATGGTTCTGTTATATTAGCAAATTTCTCAACAAATTTGTTGTAATATTCGCAAAGCCCTAGGAATGATCTAAGCTCATCCTTATTACTGGGATTGGGAGATTCCCTTATTGCTTTCATAGCATCACTCTTTGGTTTATATCCTTTGCCATTAACCGTGTGTCCCAAATAATCAACTTCATTCATGCCAAATTTGCATTTACTCTTTTCAATTTTCAAACCCACGCTCTCCAACTTCAACAAAACATCCTTCAACCTCATGTCATGTTCCTCTCGACCTTTGCCAAATACAATGATGTCGTCTTGATAAACAAATATTCCCTTCAACCCCTTCAACACATGTTCCATGACCCTTTGAAAAACTGCCGCCGCGGATGCCAATCCAAACGGCATGCGTTTGTATCTATACAATCCGTGTGGGGTAACAAATGCTGTGATGTCTCTACAGTCTTCCGTCAGAGATATTTGATGGTATGCACTAGAGAGATCTAGAGTAGAAAACACATCTGCACCACCTATGCGATTTAGCAATTCTGATATTACAGGAAGCGGAAAAATGTCAACTATGACGTTTTTGTTCACATCTCTGAGGTCAACACAAATTCTAACTTTCCCACTTTTCTTCATCACAACCACAATGGGGCTTGCCCACTCCGACGATTCGATCTTTTCTATCACTCCATCTGCTTCCAACTGTGCTAATTCCTGTTCAACCTTGTCCGCTATGGCAAAAGATATGGGTCTAGACTTCACTTTCTGACAGGTACGGCACCATCCTTCAAGCGAATCCTATGTGAAAAGTCCTTTAATAGTCCCATTTTCTTCTGTTGTATACCTTTCACAGTCTTAATTTCTTCTTTCTGCTTGTGACTGGTATTGACAACCAAAACTTGTTCATTTTCACAAGGATCTAACCTGATCCGCAGACCAGCTTGATCTCTCCAGCCAATAATGTTAACTCCCTTTTCTGCAACGTAAATCTTCACCTCTGCTCGTCTGTCCTTAAATTCTACGATACCCGAAAACCAGCCAATCATCTTGATTTTCGACCCTTCAAATCCACCAGCGTTTTTTATATCTGGTTCATATAGTTTGCTTTTAAGACCGCATGTCAATAAATTCTTCCAGGTTCTTTTTGTGATGATCGTCCATGGTGAACAACTGTCTACTTTTACTTTGAGTTTCCAATTGTCAATTGTTATGACACAACTTGGGCATTTGAAGTCTCCCTCAAGTGGTTCACGGATGGTAAACACTCTTTCTTCATCCGAATCTTCATCTTCGTCTTGGATGACAGATATTCTCTTTTTTCGTCTGCATGTGACAGCGAAGTGTCCTTTGACTCCACAATTCCCACACTTTTGTCCTATTGCAGGACAATGTTTAGCATAAGTAAAATGACCAAACCTTCCACAATTGTAACATCTGTCACCCTCTCTGGGTTGTGCAGTACTCGGTTTGGGTTCGGGTTTCACCCAACCTTTCCCTCTGACTGACTGTCCTTTGTTTTCACATCCTCTAGACCTATTGTTCTTGACAGCATGGTTTTCTGCTCGTTCCCTTGTCCTCAGTGCGTTGACCATGCCTGGTTCTGCTGAGTCTAATGAGGATTTGTCATTCTGTTGTTGCATGTTCAGAACAGCCTCCTGATTTTTATTTTTTATTTCTTTGGAACATAGATGGCTGTGCTCTATTCGCTTGGCAATGGCCATAGTTTCCGGCAAGGATGGGTTTCCTACCATCCACAGTCTGTCCTGAACCAAGCTATCTTTTGCATGTATGATGATTTGGTCTCTTATAAGTTCATCCAGTGTGATCTCATTGCCAAAACGACATGTGCATGACAACACTCTTAAAGCTGACACATAATCTTCAATAGATTCGTGCTCCTTCTGAGTCCTTGTGTAGAAATTATACCTGTTTATCACTACATTCGTCTCAGGGGTATAATATTTGTCTAGTTGTCTCATAGGTTTTTCATGTTTGTCAGCATCTCCCGCTTCATCTACTGACAACTCTGGTAATTCTCTGTATTTTCTTTGTCCTTCTAACCCTAAGGCATGAAGCAGCAGCGATTTCTTCTTATGAGGGGCTAGACCTTCTTGGTCAATTGTTTGGACATAGTTTAGCCAAAATTCCTTCCATTCCAACCAATTTACAACAGGTTGTCCAGCCGTTGGGAGGAAACTCGCTGGGGGTTATATGCTAATGCCTTGCATTACTCTGTATGGTTGTGTCAGTGTTAGAAGGGATTACTATGAAATTGCTCCAAATTCAGTGTTTACTATGGCTTAGAATTGTTCAAATTCCACCAACTCTTTAGTATATATATATATATTTTTAAATACTGTGAAGAGGATGAGGAGTCTGGTGTTCACTCCTCATTCTGCCTGACTCAGGAGGAACGAATCATGTGTTTCGTGTGTGTGAGGCGGGTCCTTTTCTCCAATATACTAGAAACCCGGTGTATCCGTGTTGATGTTGGCCCAGCAGCCAATCAGATCAGAACTGAAACTTGAATGATCGGCACAAACCAACGCGACTTCAAGCGTCGATTCGGAGCATCTGCTCGCCCTGCGGTGTCGTATACAACAGCACAAACCAACGTTTTGTTTAACGTTAGTTCGGAGCATCTGCTCTCACTCTCTCCATGCAGCATAAACCAGCACAGCGCTGTGCGACGGCTTGGAGCGCCCGCTCTCGGTTCCTGCTTCCTTTCTGGTTCTTTGTGGGTCCTCAGGACGCCGGCAATCCTCGTCGCCAAATGAGGTATGCCAGTCAGAAACGTTGTATGATTAAGAAGCTTTATTTCTTATAACTATCCGGCGCCCTGCACTGCCGCTCACACTCTAGTCTCCCTCTCTCTCCTGACTAACCCTCCACAATCGAATCCCCTTCAACTATAAACATTCCTACCCTCACGGCAGGCAGGGACGTCGTAGGCAAAACACACACAGGGATGGAATACTACACTCATCATTTGAAGGTAGCCCCATTATATTGTTCGATACCCGCAGTATTTGCCAGCTACTAACAACGTATGTCCACACACACACACACACACACACACGTTGGCAATATTGCTGGATACCTGCAGCATTTGCAGGCTATTGCCAAAGTAAGTCCAACCACACAGCCCCCCGCCCAAGTTCTCCCTGGTGCCCAGTGCGCCTCCTGCTGCCATCCTATTAGCTGCCACCCGCCCGCCGGCACCAAAAGCTGCCTCTGCTACTGCAACCACACACACACACACACACAGTCTGCCAACTATTGCAAATATGTTCACGTGTTCATTTGCGTAGTTACTCACAGAATTTGCCATTTATTGCCAACAGATGCCCAGAGTTCCCAGTTGCTCTCTACTGGCTCGATGTGTCCAGGTTCTTTCGCCATCATGAGGTTTTGACCTTATATGGTCAGGCATTCACACCATTGACCAGGTGCTGTTATCAGTTTGCCAGTTGCTGGCATTTAAGGTGACCCACATTTGCATCGCTGCTACCACCACTGTCCTTGCACTTTTAATCTATGCTCAGGTACTCGTCACGTGGCAGATGTGTTCCCCACTAGCCCACTATAGCATCATAATGCCATCAACTTCCACTGTTTCCAGGTACTCCCAGTGTTACGCCAGGTACCTGCAACAGTTTCCCCTGCAGTGTCAGCATGTGCCCAGTTTCTCACACCATTTGCCTGGTATTGGTATCATTTGCCCAGGTGCTTGCGGTACTGGAAACGTTTGCCAACAATTGGAATAATTTGCCCAGGAACATTAGGCATATGACACATATTAACACCTTTTCCCAGACATTGGCACTGTGTTGCCGAGGAACCACATTGCTTGCCAGGTAATGTCATCAAATGCCCAAGAGTGTGCCCCCATTTACCAGCTGTTTCCTTCACATGCCAAACTGCTCACATCATTTTCAAGATAGTTCTAACATTTGCCCAGGCACTCACACCGTTTGCCAGGCTTCACTCTCATATGGCCAAGTCCACAAAGCATTTACCATTTATTACTATCATATGCCCAGCTACTCATACCATTTCTTTGCACCCCCTTTTCTATGCACATCTCCCTCATTCTGCTGCAGTTGCTCTGGCTTCCCATTATTCAAAGAGTCCAGTTTAAGTCCATGTGCATAGTGCATTGTGCATATGACGGCACAGGGCAGAGTGTCTCCAGTGCAAATTTTGCCTGTATGTACCTAATTGCCCCCTCCACTCGCCGGAGTCATATACCATTCAAGTTCCACACGTGCGGCTTTCCCGGGTGGGTAGGCGTGTCTTCTCTGTCACCACAGATAGGTTCTCGTGATACTGCTAATCACCTTTTTTTGTCGTTCCCTGAAAACTTTTTTTTTAAAAATCAACTTCGATTATAGTTACTGCTCTGGTTGACTGTTTCTGCTGAAGTAGCATTTTCACATTAGGATTGGGGCAATTTTATTTATAATAGTTTCTTAAAATACAAAGGTTTTATAATACTTTTGTTGTGTTGCCATAAAAGGCTGTCCTCAAAGTGAAGCAACATTGACTTTATTAGGTTTCCCTTGAGGGCAGGTTTTTCTTTAAAAGACCCCCACTGGTCCCTGGTTGATGTCTTTACTGGGAGGTGGGTATATTTGATATATCTAGGACCTAAAGTCCTCGCGTCAGTTTCTTTTTTCTTCTTCTTTTGTTTTTTCTCTTTATCTAGATGTCGATAATATGGAGAGTTTTTCTCTATATCTCTGTGTATTAGGTACACAGTTGTGATCCTTGATCAGTCCTTGTCTTCATTAAGGTTCATCAAAGTGTATTCTGACATATTGCGTTCAGTTGTGCAGATACAGTATTATGATGAGCCGACCGGTTTCAGTGGTGAAAGTCCACTTTCATCAGGGCTGAGACAGCTAACCATGAGTGGTGCTGTTGGTATTTGGAGTGGCTAGATTTTGCTTCCTTGAATGCAGGTGGACCAGTCCCCCACTTTGGGTGTCTTCTCTCCTTGGGAAAGGTCCTAGATGTATGGCTGTAGGCTTCAGTCCTACTGCAGATGCCAATGGAGTTCAGACTTCTGCACAGGGTACCTGTTGTCCCCATGGCTGTGTTAGCAAACGGTTCGGGATTTGCAACTGATTCAGGTGGAGAATTGCAGCCAAACAAAACACTGGGTTTTGTTGAGCAGTTCGAGTGCGGTGTGCCTCCAAAGTACGAGGAAATCGTTTTCTTTGCGATGGCGGCGCAGAGAGATGAAGCGGACCCGCAGCGAGACAGCAGCAGAGTGAGGCTGAAGTAGCGTCAAAATTCCTTCGGGCAGACGTTGCTCTTTATAAGTGCTTTTAACATAATATTTGGTGGGTTTCACTCTCATATGGCCAGCTCCACAAACCATTTACCATGCATTACTATTATACGCCCAGGTACTCGCACCATTTGGCAGGTATTGCTGTTGCACGATCATGCCTTCAGACCATTTAACAGGCATAGACATTGTATCCTCAGCTACTGCCAACATTAGTCAACTACTGGCATCAGATCAGATCCCCGGGTACTCAGAGCGTATGCCCAGGCTTGCCATTTCTAAGTCTGGCTATCCACTTTGCTTGATTGATATTGCAATAAACAGTAAGTGGCTAAGATGCCCAGGTTATCATAATGTTTGATTCTGGCGAATGATGGTGTGTGGTACACTGTAGTCAGGGGTGGAGAACAGCTGTGGGCTAGTGCCAAGCTGCCCACATCAGACCCACCAATCCCAAGTCCGATCTCCCAACTGGACTGCAAGGCACGATTCTTGGCAAATCACTTCATCACCATGCACACCAATATTCATATCTTCCAAAATTTGGAGTGTTTAGAAACCCTCTGAATGCAGATATGAGGTGCTGTACAATGAACTAACCAATGTTCATTTTGCAGAGCAGATGTGTGCTAGCAGGGGTGCTCTTTATAACTTTAATTATTACAGTGTGTTGTTGAGCACCACATGAAACACGTTAATTGCTCCCATGAAACACTATTTGGCAAGTGTTCGAAATTGAAAAAATGAACAAATGAAATAAATTCCTAGTGCATTCCAAAGAAAAGGGGATGTCATGAGTGAAATGTCTCTACTCCTCCCCTCTACTTCTCTGTCCCACCCCACTTCTCCCCCTCTTCTCTTCACCCTAAGCACTTTTAAACTAGATTATAGTGGCGTGAAGATCTATACAAGCAATCAGCGTAACAGAGAAATATAATTTTTTGGCACTGCTTCTGGTTACGTTGTGTAAGGGATGAGACGTCTTTATGGGAGGGCAAAAGGAGCACTTGCCCAAGGCACACCCTCACTCCTCCTTGGAGGTGGGGGGGGTGTAGGGGGGGCATAAGGCTGCCCGATGTAAGGAAGTCAGTTCCCATTGTTTACAAAAATTACATAGCATACATCAGGACATTTTATTGCATGCTGCTGAGGCTCTAAACCTATTGCCTGTCTGTTGTTGTCAAGTACATTCTGCTCTGATGAATGCATCCAGTAATGCTTTCTGTGTTCACTGTGGTATGCATAGTTTGTGTGTTCACTACAGCACACCGCGTGTAGCTTCCTCACATTTCTGTGGGAATTGCATTCATCATGTGCAATAGGCAAAGTTTAAATTAAATATTAAAACATGTGAGTGCTGCGATGGTTCAGTAGATTGCTCAGTGTGTTACGCACTCATTGCATAGATCTGTTTTCATATGCAAGATTATAATACCACATTCCAGCAAGGCTGTCTCAGCCTTTCCAATGACTGAACTTGATAAGCCTGCATGTATATGTGCTTTGTATTGTAGCACAACAGGTGCTATTATCAGCAATGTACTTGAAGCATATAGTGGCTGATATGCATCGGTGTGCGGTAGGTCTAGAAATTGTTTTGTTCATATGGAGTGTCGTAAGACCTAAGATGGATGATCTGCAGTGCAGGGTGCAGAGCCGGCCTTATGGGTGGGTCACCCGGGATTAGCCCCACGCCAGCTCAGGGGAGTCTTTCATGGTCTCCCCCAAGCTGGTGTGGTGGGAGAAGGCGTGGCAAGCGCCCTATTTAAATTATATACACTCTGCTCTCAGGAGCGGAGCGCACTTCACAACAATAGGGAGCTGCTGATCAGCACCCATTGAAAAAGTTGGCGACTCCCCTCAACTCCCCTGCCCGTCACCCCTGCATGACCAGGGGCGTATTTGACGGGGGGCACATTTTTTTTTGCCGCCCAGGGCGCTGCTGCCACTAAAGCCGGCCTGGGAGGGTGCATGTCTGTGGAAGGACTGCGGAAGCACGAGAATTAGCGTCACTTATGGCCTTCCACTGGGCACCGAAAACGCGCCTCTTCTGCTGAGCTTTGGCTTGATCTGTCCTTTTTCACATCCTGATCCATGGTGTCTGAAATTCATAGCGCCTAGATCCATTTGAGTATGTGTGCATAAGCAGGCACTTCTTAGGCCCACCCCCATATACTGTTTGGAACTCATTAGTCCCACACCCTTCCATTTTGTATCTCACTTAAAGCCGTGTATGAAGTCCTGCCCTGCGGAGGCAAAACATGGGCCTCATTGCGGGTTTGGCAGCAAATCTGCCCAATTCCTGCCAAGCTCCTTTACCATTACTGCCAATTGGTCCCGCGGGCTTACAACGGGATTATGAATGGTAGCGCAGTGAAAAGCCCCATTTTTGGAGTCCATTGGGGTCCATGGTGATTTTTGCGTTATTACTGCGAGTGGTAATTCCGACAAAGTCATTCCAAATGTTTTTAGCCTAAAAGTGGAGGACTTGCTTCCGGCATGATGATGGAGGTAAATCCTCCACTTCGAGGTCGAACTCGAAATTTGGCAGTGCGGTAAACACAGTGATAATACCATTTCTGCCAAATAAGTGGCAGTAACGGAATTACCACCCCTTGTTTACCGCACCGCCAAACTCGCAACAAGGCTCATTTTGGCGGGAAGGGAATTACTGCCACGTTTTTCCTGCACTGCCAAACTCACAATGAGGCCAAGTTCCTTACTCCCAAAGGGTGCTTGTCTGTGATGTAATAGACGTGGTACCTCCGCTCTGTAGGTGCTGCTGCATGATGATATAAAGGGGAACCTCCTCTCTCAGGGTGTTGCTCATTGAAGTTATGAAGTGGTACCATAGGTCTGAGGGTGTTACTGCATTATGTTATGAAGGTGTACCTGAGCCCTCAGAGTCTTGCTCTGGAACGTTATGACGTGGTACCTGAGCTCTCAGGGTGCTGGTCTATAATGTAATGAAGTGGTACCTGACCCCTCAGGGTGTTGCTCTGTGATGTTATGAAGTGGTACCTGAGCCCTCAGAGTGTTGCTCTGTGATGCTATGAAGTGGTACCTGAGCCCTCAGGGTGTTGCTCTGCAATTTTAGGAAGTGGTACCTGACCCCTCAGGGTGTTGCTCTGTAATGTTATGAATTGGTATCTGACCCCTCAGGGTTTGTTTTATTCGTATTTATATAGCGCACAACAGCCCGAGGACATCATGGCACCTGTTACAGTACAAAGCTTAGTTACTTAGTTACATGGTCATTAGCAATATATATACAGGTTGCAATTTAGTTACATAGTCATTAGCAGTATATATACAGGTTACAATACAGTTATATTACATTTGTGTTATATTACAATATGCATGGCAGAAGTAGAGGAGGCAGTCCTCCACTTGCTAGTTGAGGAGAGTGGTCTTGAGGTTGTTGTGGAAGACAGAGATGGAAGTTTCAGCTCTAAGGGTGGCAGGGAGTGAGTTCCAGAGTTTCGTGCAATATAGGAGAAGCCTAGACCTCCCTCTGTGGCTCTCTTTATGCGTGGCATGTGTAGCTGGTTGGTGTACTGAGCTCTGGTGGGGCGAGTGGATGTGGTCCTTGATATTGCTTCAGATAGGTATGCTGGAGCGGTTTTGTTGATGCACCTGTGAGTGATGGTGAGGATTTTCAGAGTAATACGGTCTTTGATCTGGAGCCACTGTGCTTCACGTCTGGCATGGGATATATGGTCTCTTCTAGGGATGCTCATGGAGGCTCTGAGGGCATTGTTTTGTGTGGTTTGCAGTATGTGAATGTTTTTGGCAGACGTGCCAGTTAGAAGGGCGTTGCAATAATCGAGTTTGGCTCCTTTAGTTGCTCTAGCTATGGCCAAGCGGTTGGGGGTGGATAAGTAGGGTTTAATGGCATTGATGAGTTTGGTGCTGAACGCTGATGCAGAGGCTATGGCGCTGACTTGTTTGTTCATCGATAGATTTGCATCAATGTGAACACCTAGAGTCTTGACAGAGGATGATACGGAGATGGTTGAGTTGTCTATGTTGAAGTTGTTGTATGTTGCTCTGAGATGTTACGAAGTGGTACCTGAGCCCTCAGAGTGTTGCTCTGTGATGCTATGAAGTGGTACCTGAGCCCTCAGGGTGCTGGTTTATAATGTAATGAAGTGGTACCTGACCCCTCAGGGTGTTGCTCTGTAATGTTATGAAGTGGTACCTCAGCCCTCAGGGTGTTGTTCTGTAATGTTATGAATTGGTACCTGACCCCACAGGGTGTTGCTCTGTGATGTTATGAAGTGGTACCTGAGCCCTCAGAGTGTTGCTATGTGATGTAATGAAGTGGTACCTGACCCCTCAGGGTGTTGCTCTGTGATGCTATGAAGTGGTACCTGAGCCCTCGGGTGTTGCTCTGTGATGCTATGAAGTGGCTCCCAAGCCCTCACTGTGTTGCTCTGTGATGCTATGAAGTGGTACCTGAGCCTTCAGGGTGTTGCTCTATAATGTAATGAAGTGGTACCTCAGCCCTCAGAGTGTTGCTATGTAATGTTATGAAGTGGTACCTGACCCCTCGGGGTGTTGCTCTGTAATGTTATGAAGTAGTAATATATGGAATAAAATGCCCTTGTGGCATATATTACGTCGGACTCACCAGTAGAAAAGCTAAAGTGAGATGGGGAGAACATAAGTCAAACATTAGGAATTGTTCTACAAAGTCACCGGTAGCACAACACTTTATGACAGAAAGACACACCATTGCACAGATGAAATTTGTGATTTTGGAATCGGTTAAACTCCCCAGAAGGGGGGGCAATCTGATGAAATTATTACAACAGAGAGAGATCTTTTGGATCGAGAAACTTGATACTATGTATCCCCGTGGAATGAATATTGATTGGGATTTAAATTGTTTTTTGTGATATTTTAAGTGGGAAGTGATGTGAAAATGCAATTCTGTTGAAATCAGCGCTAAATGGATTGAGATTCTCTTTTTCTTAAGCTAATATATAGGTACAGTACACCATTGTGCCTCTTTGGAACCATGTACCCACACTTAGTAAGTGGTATGCACTGTATATTTGTCAACTGATTTTGTGTTGTGATATGGGGCTTTGTTAAAACAGTTACCCTTGTTGTTACCTGCAGTATTATGATGTATTTTTTTGTTATATTGATGTTGAAATATCACAACAAAACATAAGTTATACTTTGAACTACTTACATCATAGTAATATTTCCCCAAAAATTTGGTATCGTTTACGAGCATAAATAGACCAGGCAGAAAATTAGACGTACACATCTATTTGCGTCTTGATCCATTCTAAGATGGCGCTCGCGCTTGAGTAGTTATAGAAACAATTAGAAGGACATTTAAGGCACAAACATTACTATGGAATCAGCATCCTGATCCATTCTAAGATGGCGCCCGTACTCGAGTAGTCATAGAAATAATAGAAGGACATTTAAGGTAGAAACATTACTATGGAACCCGCGTTTCTTCAATTGAGACGGCGGAGGTAAACAGACATTGGATCGTGCAGAGAAAAGAATTCTGAGTGGACTTATATGTTCAAGGTATCTTCAAATTATGAGACAGAAAACAATTATTTAAAGCTATGGCCATATATACAGCATCCGCATATCGCATACTCTGTTTTGGTTTTGCAGCAGAGACTTTTTTCTTCAACTCGTATACACGAGTGAATTGAGTGATTTTGTCGTGACTCGCAGCAGGACAGATGATACACTGAATGCTGCTCTTGAGACAGGTAGGCTGTCTCTCTTTAATTGCATACACATCGAAATATGTTAGTGAATTTCGTAATTTAGCATATAATATATGTTACAGGTCCGGTATTTGAACCTAATCCGGCACTTCGAGAATCCACCAAGTTTCCTTTGCCGACTTAAACAGATTGACTTTGGTCATATATAACTTTTAGGTAAGATTTAGACTGTTTTCAGTTGGTATATTTGCATTGTTGTATTTAACCATGTGTGGCAACAGGGGGACCCAGCGCTATAATGATGGCGCCTGCTCCCCCTTAGCCACAATTCACTCTTTTCCATTTCTGAATAACACATATGCACATATGTCTTTCAGTTAATTTACAGTCTACCAGAATGTAAATATTTGGACTTAACTCCAGGTCCACCAACAAGGTTAGTGCCATTTTATGCCGTTAAGGAATTCAGTATTATTACTTATATACTTAAAAATGGTAACTCCTATTGAAATATTTTTTGTAATTATTTGCAGGAGGGATTTAGAGAGCCTTCACCCAATATATATAACCTGAAGAAGGGTGTTTACCGCCCGAAACGCGTAGTTAAGAAGAGAAGACATTTGTAATATAAACATCACACAATTAAAGTCTACTCATATATTGGGATTTGATTTGATTTTTTTGATACTTTTTGAATTTTTGAATTTTTGTCATGAGATGGTTACTATGTTAATGAAGTTGCTGTTGAAATACAAAGCACTTGAAGCAGTTTCTTTCACTGTTAGTAGAATTTGTACCAACTAAAGAACTAGTATATGTTGAAATACCAGTATATGTTGTTTATATAAAATGGAACACTGAATTGTGTACTTCACACAATTGTTTATTATTTGAATTACTTTGATTACATTATACTCATTGATGTTTCCTTACATATAATTGAATCATTGCAACAATTGTTGCTTATTGCTGTGCCTCAGTTCATTCACCGTGCTTTTGCAGTGAATCTTCCCAGTTTCAGTATTTCCTAGTAAAGGTAGCACTTTACTCTCTGGGAGCACCTAAAGTTGTTTAGTAAAATCAACAAATCAGACTGACTTTAGAACTTAAAATCATAAATTCCTTAAATCTAATGGTGTGCATCTCTACACTTCACCCACTTGTTATATCTCTTGTTGCTACACCAACTTTAGAGATTGCACCCGAACTCGCATTTAGTAATGTCATTCTCAAAAATTGGTTCGTTAACCACTAACAAAGCTGAAACATTGGCATTTTCTGAAGAAGAAGCTGCAAAGATTTTGAAATTAATTAAACATACTGAACAAGACTTAGGAGCATCGGCAAAACCTGAGGAGTTAGTATATCAATTGGAGCGATTAATCAGACGTGAAATCAGTCAAAGACTTCATGCAACCACATTGTCTCAATATTACAAATCCCAACGCATTCCACGAGGACTCAGAATAGATTTGGAGCCAACTCTTTGCAAAGAGAATCCCGAATTTGTTAAAAGGTGGAGACTTATATTAAATAAGTGTTCATTAGATCTCATCATCTTAACCATTGAAGAACTATCTAAATCTCTTACAACGATTGAGGTTGACCTAGAGAATACTAAAAAAGCCCTTGGTACCTTTATGACAAAGGATGAATTAACAGCCTTATTGGTAGAAATAGATAACAAACTCGATACATACAAAAAAGAAATTGAATCCAAAAAAATCAGAAAATTCAGAAGGGACACATTAGACTATAAATTAGACATAGTCTATACTTGGAAATCTTACTACCAAGAAAAAGACAATCAAAGGATCCCCAGACCAGTCTGGAATAAAAATAAAAAACCAACAAATCCAGGGTCAGCACCGACATCATCAGACGCTTCAAGTGCGGAAACAGATAACACTGAAGTACCAATTGAAGTTGAACCAGAAGAAACAAGAGACGCTAGAAGTGAAACAAGAGGATCCAGTCAAATCCCAGTTACTTCAAAGACTTCCGCCGAAATTACACCTGCCACGTACTCTTTTTTAGACAGAATAAGACACGAAGAGGGAAAAAGAAAAAATCCAACCAGAAAAGTGAATTACCCAGTAAAGAAAACCTAGTGGTGAACATTTCAACATATAGACTTTCCAAGTTTGAATGTGAAACATTACAGAAGGGCATTTCATTTGTACCTCATTACAATACTACCTTGCTGAAAGAAAAAATAGCCTTTTTTAAACTTATGCGCAAAATGAAATTAAAATTGTTCTTCGATGGTATGGACATTCCTGAGAATACACGACCTTCCAAATACCTAGAAATGAAACCTAAAAGCACATTCACACCTCCCACTCAGAATGCAATACTTGAGTCGTTCCAGAAATTGGTACTAAAAGATCTAAATAAACTTAAATTCCGAAGTAGAAGGAAAGGGAATCTGACCCACAGAGAAAAACAGGCATTAGAACACCTTTGGCAAAATCCAGACATTATACTCAAACCTGCTGATAAAGGAGGAGCCCTTGTCATTATGGATACAGAGAAATACAAGATGGAAGTAACACGTCAATTGGAAGATCAAGATACGTACCTTGAGATCTTTGAAGATCCAACAGAAAGAATTAGAACAATAATCAATAGAACTCTAGATGAAGCTATGGAATCAAATATAATTACTGAAAAAACAAAACGATTCATGAACAATTTATACCCAATAATGCCGGTGATTTATATATTGCCGAAAATTCATAAGAACCTTCTTAATCCACCAGGACGGCCAATAATTGCAGCCAGCAATAGCTTACTTGAACCAATAGCACAATTTATAGACCAAGTAATCCAGCCATTGACTCGGACTAGCACCACCTACATTCAAGACACGAATGATTTTCTAAGAAAGCTTGAAACTGTTACATTCAATCCAGAAACAGATCTTTTGTTTACAATGGATGTCACAAGCTTATATACCAATATCACACATCAAGCTGGACTGGAGGCAATGGAATGGAAGTTATTGAAAAGTGGAGAACAGGTGAAGAGTGATCCTTTATTTATTCTGAAATTACTGAGCATTGTACTTCAAAATAATTTTTTCTCTTTTGAAAAGCGATACTTCATCCAAATATCTGGAACTTCAATGGGCGCAGCCATGGCACCTAGCTATGCCAATATATATATGGCTTATTTGGAAGAAACAGGAGTGATTAATAATCCAAGATGGAACAACAAATTGAAATTCTTTACAAGGTTCATTGATGACCTCTTTGGAGTTTGGCATGGGACTGAAGAAGAAATCCAGGAATTTTTTGATTACATGAACGAACTTGCGCCAAGAATTAAGTTTACTCACAAGACCAGTAAAACTTACATTGATTTTTTGGATGTTAAAGTGTATTGGAAAATCGACAAATTGGCTACAACAATTTACACTAAGGAAACAGACAGGAACAGTTTACTTCTGGCCACAAGTTTCCATCCCAGGAAAACTATCACAAGTATACCCTTGAGCGAATTCTTACGCTATAGGCGTATTATCTCTGACGAAGAAGACTTTGAGAGAAAATCGGTGGAAGTAAAAAACAAATTCATTAAAAGAGGCTACAGTGAGCCAGTTCTCTCTGAACACTACTCGACAGTGAGAGATATTCCAAGAACAATTGCCCTTGAGCCTAAAATAAAATCAAAAGAAGAGGAATTAGTGTATGTCACTACTTACTCCCAACAAAGTGGAAAAATAAAAAATATCATCAAGAATAACTGGAATGTATTGTCATTGGATCCAACACTTGAAAAATTATTCCCTACTCCGCCACTTTTTGCTTACAGCAAGAGCAAATCGTTGAAAGACCACTTAATAAAATCTGATTTTTCGCAAAAAACTGAAGTGGAACAAACATACAGGGGCACACTAACATGCAACAATTGCAATTGTTGCAATAATGTATTGAGGGGAAATTCTATTTGCCATCCACACAATGGTAAAAACATTTCATTATTTCATACATCTACCTGTGACACGAAAAATGTAATATATGGAATAAAATGCCCTTGTGGCATATATTACGTCGGACTCACCAGTAGAAAAGCTAAAGTGAGATGGGGAGAACATAAGTCAAACATTAGGAATTGTTCTACAAAGTCACCGGTAGCACAACACTTTATGACAGAAAGACACACCATTGCACAGATGAAATTTGTGATTTTGGAATCGGTTAAACTCCCCAGAAGGGGGGGCAATCTGATGAAATTATTACAACAGAGAGAGATCTTTTGGATCGAGAAACTTGATACTATGTATCCCCGTGGAATGAATATTGATTGGGATTTAAATTGTTTTTTGTGATATTTTAAGTGGGAAGTGATGTGAAAATGCAATTCTGTTGAAATCAGCGCTAAATGGATTGAGATTCTCTTTTTCTTAAGCTAATATATAGGTACAGTACACCATTGTGCCTCTTTGGAACCATGTACCCACACTTAGTAAGTGGTATGCACTGTATATTTGTCAACTGATTTTGTGTTGTGATATGGGGCTTTGTTAAAACAGTTACCCTTGTTGTTACCTGCAGTATTATGATGTATTTTTTTGTTATATTGATGTTGAAATATCACAACAAAACATAAGTTATACTTTGAACTACTTACATCATAGTAATATTTCCCCAAAAATTTGGTATCGTTTACGAGCATAAATAGACCAGGCAGAAAATTAGACGTACACATCTATTTGCGTCTTGATCGATTCTAAGATGGCGCTCGCGCTTGAGTAGTTATAGAAACAATTAGAAGGACATTTAAGGCACAAACATTACTATGGAATCAGCATCCTGATCCATTCTAAGATGGCGCCCGTACTCGAGTAGTCATAGAAATAATAGAAGGACATTTAAGGTAGAAACATTACTATGGAACCCGCGTTTCTTCAATTGAGACGGCGGAGGTAAACAGACATTGGATCGTGCAGAGAAAAGAATTCTGAGTGGACTTATATGTTCAAGGTATCTTCAAATTATGAGACAGAAAACAATTATTTAAAGCTATGGCCATATATACAGCATCCGCATATCGCATACTCTGTTTTGGTTTTGCAGCAGAGACTTTTTTCTTCAACTCGTATACACGAGTGAATTGAGTGATTTTGTCGTGACTCGCAGCAGGACAGATGATACACTGAATGCTGCTCTTGAGACAGGTAGGCTGTCTCTCTTTAATTGCATACACATCGAAATATGTTAGTGAATTTCGTAATTTAGCATATAATATATGTTACAGGTCCGGTATTTGAACCTAATCCGGCACTTCGAGAATCCACCAAGTTTCCTTTGCCGACTTAAACAGATTGACTTTGGTCATATATAACTTTTAGGTAAGATTTAGACTGTTTTCAGTTGGTATATTTGCATTGTTGTATTTAACCATGTGTGGCAACAGGGGGACCCAGCGCTATAATGATGGCGCCTGCTCCCCCTTAGCCACAATTCACTCTTTTCCATTTCTGAATAACACATATGCACATATGTCTTTCAGTTAATTTACAGTCTACCAGAATGTAAATATTTGGACTTAACTCCAGGTCCACCAACAAGGTTAGTGCCATTTTATGCCGTTAAGGAATTCAGTATTATTACTTATATACTTAAAAATGGTAACTCCTATTGAAATATTTTTTGTAATTATTTGCAGGAGGGATTTAGAGAGCCTTCACCCAATATATATAACCTGAAGAAGGGTGTTTACCGCCCGAAACGCGTAGTTAAGAAGAGAAGACATTTGTAATATAAACATCACACAATTAAAGTCTACTCATATATTGGGATTTGATTTGATTTTTTTGATACTTTTTGAATTTTTGAATTTTTGTCATGAGATGGTTACTATGTTAATGAAGTTGCTGTTGAAATACAAAGCACTTGAAGCAGTTTCTTTCACTGTTAGTAGAATTTGTACCAACTAAAGAACTAGTATATGTTGAAATACCAGTATATGTTGTTTATATAAAATGGAACACTGAATTGTGTACTTCACACAATTGTTTATTATTTGAATTACTTTGATTACATTATACTCATTGATATTTCCTTACATATAATTGAATCATTGCAACAATTGTTGCTTATTGCTGTGCCTCAGTTCATTCACCGTGCTTTTGCAGTGAATCTTTCCAGTTTCAGTATTTCCTAATAAAGGTAGCACTTTACTCTCTGGGAGCACCTAAAGTTGTTTAGTAAAATCAACAAATCAGACTGACTTTAGAACTTAAAATCATAAATTCCTTAAATCTAATGGTGTGCATCTCTACACTTCACCCACTTGGTATGAAGTGGTACCTGAGGGTTATGAAGTGGTACCTGAGCCCTCAGAGTGTTGCTCTGTGATGGTATGAAGTGGTACCTCAGCCCTCAGGGTGTTGCTCTGTGATGTTATGAAGTGGTACCTGAGCCCTCAGAGTGTTGCTCTGTGATGGTATGAAGTGGTACCTCAGACCTCAGGGTGCTGCTCTGTGATGTTATGAAGTGGTACCTCAGCCCTTAGGGTGCTGCTCTGTGATGCTATGAAGTGGTACCTCAGACCTCAGGGTGCTGCTCTGTGATGTTATGAAGTGGTACCGCAGCCCTCAGGGTGTTGCTCTGTGATGGTATGAAGTGGTACCTGAGCCCTCAGAGTCTTGCTCTGGAACTTTATGACGTGGTACCTGAGCTCGCAGGGCGCTGCTCTGTGATGCTATGAAGTGGTACCTGAGCCCTCGGGGTGTTGCTCTGTGATGCTATGAAGTGGTACCTGACCCCTCAGGGTGCTGCTCTGTGATGCTATGAAGTGGTACCTGACCCCTCAGGGTGTTGCTCTGTAATGTTATGAAGTGGTACCTCAGCCCTCAGGGTGTTGCTCTGTGATGGTATGAAGTGGTACCTGAGCCCTCAGAGTCCTGCTCTGGAACTTTATGACGTGGTACCTGAGCTCGCAGGGCGCTGCTCTGTGATGCTATGAAGTGGTACCTGAGCCCTCGGGGTGTTGCTCTGTGATGCTATGAAGTGGTACCTGACCCCTCAGAGTGCTGCTATGTAATGTTATGAAGTGGTACCTGAGCCCCCAGGGTGCTGCTCTGTGATGCTATGAAGTGGTACCTCAGCCCTCAGGGTGCTGCTCTGTGATGTTATGAAGTGGTACCTGACCCCTCAGGGTGTTGCTCTGTGATGTTATGAAGTGGTACCTGAGCTCGCAGGGCGCTGCTCTTAAGTGGCATCTGACCTCTAGGGGTGCCACTCAGATCCCGACCCCCCTCCTTACTTAGTGATGCATCCCTCCTGGCAGCGGTTCTCCTTCAGCCTCGGACCTGCCATCTCTGTCGCCATTGTCCAGTTTCCATGGTGACGAGGATGGGGATGAAGAGCCATCAGGTTGCTGTGGATGAGGATTCCGAAGGTGCCTGTGTGGCGTTGGCGAGGGGGGATGGGCGCATTCTCTGTTTGTGCCTCTCTAATGGATATTAAACGGCCCGCTGACTTCTCTGGACCGTTTTCTTTTGATGATGAGGCGCTCCTGCTGTGCACTCCCCCTCTATCTCTGGCCCTCACCCCTGTACTTGGGAGAAGCGGCCGAGGGAGGGCCGCAGATAGCGCGTATTAATGGTTGGGGTGGAGGTGCAGCAGAGGGGAACCTTTGTGTATGGACGTGCTTTGTGCCGTGACGCAGATATACATCGATATCTGCCCCTGTCTAGAGAACAGGCCGACACGGAAACACGTTGCGCTGCCACCCAGTGCCTAGATAGTCATGCCATGCTATGGTATGTATGTTATGGAGTTATGCCATGTATGTTTCGTTGTGGTTATGTATGTGCTATGTATGCTATTATATTGTGTATCACGTGTGTTACGTTATGTCATATGTTATACTATGAAAAATGATGTCATTCATTTCTTGAGTAGAGCCTGTACCGCCCTATGGCCGCCTAAAGTGCCGAGGGGGGAAAGGGGAAGAAGGAATGAGGCAGGAAGAGTGGAAGTAGAAGAAAGTGAAGGAGTACACGAGAGGGTGGGAATGTGGGGACATGGGAGGGGCAGAGTAGGGTGGAGGAGAAAGCAAGAGAGGGGTAGAAGAGCTGGCCGGGACGTGGGATGCAGGACAGTGGGACAGATGGAAGAGCGGGGAAGGAAGAAGGAAACAGGGCTGATGGAGAGAGGGAAGGGAGGAGCTGGCAGGAAAGAAGGAAGCGGATGGGGGAGATAGGAAGGAGGAAGCGAGATAGAGGGGGTGCGAGATGGGAAGGAAGGAGATAGAGGGAGGGAGGGAGGGAGGGAGGGGAGGGGAGGGAAGAGCTGGCAGGAAAGAAGGAAATGGATGGGGGAGATAGGAAGGAAGAAGCGAGTTAGAGGGGGTGCGAGATGGGAAGGAAGGAGATAGAGGGGGTGCGAGATAGGAAGGAAGGAAGGAAGGAAGGAAGGAAGGAAGGAAGGAAGGAAGGAAGGAAGGAAGGAAGGAAGGAAGGAAGGAAGGAAGGAAGGAAGGAAGGAAGGAAGGAAGGAAGGAAGGAAGGAAGGAAGGAAGGAAGGAAGGAAGGAAGGAAGGAAGGAAGGAAGGAAGGAAGGAGGGAGGGAGGGAGGGAGGGAGGGGGCAGGGAGGGAGGGAGGGGAGCGAAGAGCTGGCAGGAAAGAAGGAAACGGATGGGGGAGATAGGAAGGAGGAAGCGAGATAGAGAGGGTAAGAGATGGGAAGGAAGGAGGACAGAGGGAGAGAGGGGCGGGAAGAGCTGGCAGGAAAGAAGGAAATGGATGGGGGAGATAGGAAGGAGGAAGCGAGATAGAGGGGGTGCGAGATGGGAAGGAAGGAGATAGAGGGGGTGCGAGATGGGAAGGAAGGAAGGAAGGAAGGAAGGAAGGAAGGAAGGAAGGAAGGAAGGAAGGAAGGGAGGGAGGGAGGGAGGGAGGGAGGGAGGGAGGGAGGGAGGGAGGGAGGGAGGGAGGGAGAGGGGGGCGGGAAGAGCTGGCAGGAAAGAAGGAAGCGGATGGGGGAGATGGGAAGGAGGAAGCGAGATAGAGAGGGTAAGAGATGGGAAGGAAGGAGGACAGAGGGAGAGAGGGGCGGGAAGAGCTGGCAGGAAAGAAGGAAACGGATGGGGGAGATAGGAAGGAGGAAGCGAGATAGAGGGGGTGCGAGATGGGAAGGAAGGAGATAGAGGGGGTGCGAGATGGGAAGGAAGGAAGGAAGGAAGGAAGGGAGCGAGGGAGGGAGGAAGGGAGGGAGGGAAGGAGGGAGGGAGGGAATGGATGGGGGAGATAGGAAGGAAGAAGCGAGATAGAGGGGGTAAGAGATGGGAAAGAAGGAAGGAAGGAAGGAAGGAAGGAAGGAAGGAAGGAAGGAAGGAAGGAAGGAAGGAAGGAAGGAAGGAAGGAAGGAAGGAAGGAAGGAAGGAAGGAAGGAAGGAAGGAAGGAAGGAAGGAAGGAAGGAAGGAAGGAAGGAAGGAAGGAAGGAAGGAAGGAAGGAAGGAAGGAAGGAAGGGGTGAGAGGGGTGGGAAGAGCTGACAGGAAAGAAGGAAACGGATGGGGGAGATAGGAAGGAGGAAGCGAGATAGAGGTGGTAAGAGATGGGAAGGAAGGAGATAGAGGGAAGGAAGGAAGGAAGGAAGAAAGGAAGGAAGGAAGGAAGGAAGGAAGGAAGGAAGGAAGGAAGGAAGGAAGGAAGGAAGGAAGGAAGGAAGGAAGGAAGGAAGGAAGGAAGGAAGGAAGGAAGGAAGGAAGGAAGGAGGACAGAGGGAGGGAGGGGAGGGAAGAGCTGGCAGGAAAGAATGAAATGGATGGGGGAGATAGGAAGGAGGAAGCGAGATAGAGGGGGTAAGAGAAGGAAGGAAGGAAGGAAGGAAGGAGAGAGGGGAGGGAAGAGCTGGCAGGAAAGAAGGAAACAGATGGGGGAGATAGGAAGGAGGAAGCGAGATAGAGGGGGTAAGAGATGGGGAGGAAGGAAGGAGGACAGAGGGACAGGTGGACCAGCTTAATCATTATGATGTCCCCCATGTAAGGCGCCTATTGCAGGACTGATCCGAATACTACTGGTTCTCGTGTAACGTTTGACGTTGAAGCACCTTGTTCCCTCAATAAATAAACAGAAATACAAAAAGGTCTGAAGGTGTGAGGGGTGGAGGGTGACGTTTACTGAGTCTCAGTCCTGTCCTAAAGGGTGGGGCGCTGGAGGGCAAGGTTGCCTGACCTTCAACCCATCCCAAGGGATATGGTGTTGGAGGGAGGGTATAAAGTGAGCATCAGCCCCGTCCTAAAGAATGAAGGGTTGGAGGGCAGTGCTGCCTGAGCCACAGCCCAGTCATAATGAAGGAAACGTTGCACCGTGATGTGTACCGGGCATCACCCATAGCTTGTGTGATGATGGGTTGAAACTGTGTGTTTTACTCTCATGCCAGCACATGTCAGATGTGGGGGAAGTATTGACTCAGAAGCCCAATGAGAGATGAAAAGCTGTCCTCATGAACATACCTGTCCCCTAGCAGAGCTTCATGGGAGTGGACTCTCTTGTTGGGGGGTGAGGGAATATGTGTATGTTTATATTTTGTAGATGGAAGGCACCCTGCCCCTGGGGTATCTCAGTGCTTGATCCACGGGCAACAAATACCGTGAGAGGAAAAGATTCTAAGAGTAAGGATAGGATTTTCTATCCGAAAGGGAGGAACTTCTCCATGTGGAGCAGGCCATCTGTGAAGGAGTTCCAGCATTTAACTGTGTGATGTGTACTTTTACGGCCTAGTCCTCTGACATGTTTGGATACAGAGATGACAAGTACATTAGAAGAACTTGATCTCAAAGAACATACAGAAGTATGTACTTGCAGACGATTTGTGATGTACACAGATGAGGAGCCACAGATGGATTTATGAACCAGGGTAAGTAGCTTGAATGTGATACAGGATTTCATCGGAAGCCAATAACGTTACTTAAGAACTGGAGATATGTGCATATATCTCTGTGTGTATGTTACAATCCGGGCAGCAGTATTTTGAAAGACCTGAAGAATATTGAAGAATTTGGGTGCTCCAGCAGATAGGAGATTACAAAAACTCTATTTGAGAGCTAATAATAGTGGTGCAATGATATCCAGAGAGCAGAGGGCGTAGCTGTCTGAGCAGCATAACATGGAAATGTGCTGTGCTAATAACAGCATTTTCTTAAGCCTTCATAGAGAGGGTAGAATCCATTGTCATCCCGTTACTTCTTGGGATTTGAGAATTAGAAAGATAGATTTCTGGGTATTGTAAGGAAACAGAGGGAAAGGTTTTTGGGTAGTAGACAAGGAGGAGGTCTGTTTTTTCCAAGTTAAGACCGAGAACATTTACTGCCATCCAACTTTGTATTATTTGAAGATGGATTGAATGTGTGTAATGTTGGCGTCTGTTCTTTTTTCAAGCTTAAATATGATTTGTGGCTGTACTCCCAGGACAAGTGATCCCAATCTGGATAATATTGAAATATTTCCCCATCCAAGCATCTGCCATATAAATTATAAGACGCTGTATAGACCAATAGTGACCCCAATGAGGAGCATTCGGATATGAGGCACGAACCAAGAGATGAAAGGAAGAACTAATGATTGTTTATTTATGGAAACAATACACTTTAAGGATTATTTGAAATCCATATTCGTGGAGCTAATCCAATGAGGATACCCTCAGCATTAACCTGTGCACCGAACAGACCAAATGTGGGAACAATGATTCGGAGCTCAAATTAAAATATAATTGTTTGGATCAGAGGAGACGCTCAATTTAGAGATGATATGCACATTCTGGAGATTATATGCAAGCCTTTGCTAACTTCGAAAAAGCTGAGTAGGGCGAAACATGGCCACGTGCTGTCCACTGAGTTATTGTAGGTGTCTTTGGGTTTTGTAACTGTAGTTGTACACAGATGTCTTTGTTTTTGGTCATTGGAGTTGCACATATTATGGAATGTGATTATTCATTTGGGCTGTAAAATAAACACAGACCCCAATTGGTGTCTTACTCAAGTCTTGAAACAAGCAGGATCATGTGAATTTATTTATGGTTATTACAGTGAAGATTATACCCCTTTTCCTCAATTCACCAATCCATAGCACTTAAGCTTCTGGTTCTTCTCTCTATACCAGTTTTGGACAGTTTGGGTTAAGTGTCCCATTCGCCAGACCTTGCAGCTTAGGTGGATGCAAACTTATGGGGTTATTGCTATTAGAAATTAAACCAATTAGGCGTGTGCAGTGTCCCTTTACTCTACACTTACCCTATTCAATACAAATGATTTGTGTGTCATCTGCCAAATGTTGAAATGTAACTCTGAGTTCAATTAGGAGATTTTGCAGAACTTTGAAATAGATATTAAAACAAGGCAAGAGATATGTATGAGCCCTGTGGGATGCCGCATGTTACTGATTCAGGGTTCGATTGACAGTTCCCAATCTTTACAGTCAAGGATCTGTTGGAAAGAAATAAGGTAATCTCGGATACTACATTATTAGAGGCACCAGTGATCTTTTGGAGCCTTTAGGTTAGGTCCAGGGTGTCAAACACTGATGATGGATCAAAGAGCCTTAGTATGCTAGCTTTCGGATCATCAATAAGTTGGAGCAAGGTGTCCTTGATTTCAATCAGGGCCAATTCCCTTCCTCTCGCTGGATGAAAACCTGATTGACGATCCCCCAACAGATTATGTTGTTTGATTACGGTCTGCAATTGGGTAGTGGCAGCCTTATCTAAGGCCTTCAATAAAAAGGGGACATTGGTAATTGGGTAATAGTTTGAACGGTCTGTAAGATCTAGCCAAGGTTTCTTTTGAAATGGGGTAACCCGCAAGTGTTTCAAGGCCTTTGGTATATGGGAAGTCACAAACGATGTATTCATTAATTTAGTAATCGTAGGACATAAGACCTCGATACACTCCTTTTTGATAAAGGATGGACAGAAGTCGTTTGGACACATAACAGAGTTCAGCTTAGCCTAGCAATGAGGGAGGTAATCACTTTAGTAATCCCAAGAGCTGCCGAAAGAGAAAAGAACGGGCTATTGCCCCACACCAAGAAATTCTGAGATTATATTTTGAATATGAGGATCCAATTTCTCTTTTTTGGCCCAATGAAGGCCTAAGAAGAACTGAGAAGCACTCGACTCCAGAGCAGATCCCACCTTATAAAGCCCAAAACACTGCTGTTGACGTTTTGCTGTTTAGCATCAACACAGTGCAAGAGTGAACTAATGCAAGTCAGAGACAGAGAACACAAAGTTATTAAATAGTTTTCTCTTTTGTGTTTGCCGTTGACACTTGGTCAATAGACATGTTTTAGATTATTAGGATTAATCAGTAAGGCCGGGTGTGATGAGTTTAGGCATCTAGTCCAGACTAATTACTGTGTGGATAGAGTCAAAATATGGCAGTACTAAATGTAATATCTTTGTAAGAACATTAAGGCACACTCGCACTAACCCCATCACAACCCATCTGTGTAGAAGATTCCACCAGAGGTGGAATAGAGATTGAAATATGTTGTTTCAAATGTATTTTTTAAAAAGTGTTAATAAATTGAGATACATATTTCTGTATCAGAGTTTTGGGTTATGCTCCTGCGAGGAAAGATTGAGATGAATGGTTACAGACTGTGAACAAATGAGTATTAGAGAGGTATAGCCAGAGTCACGTACTATAACATGTCTCCTGTGGGTGTTTTTTTCTTATACTTTATTATGAGTAGCCATAGTCTTTATGGGAGTAAATCCCAGATTGGCTAAGAAATGTTTGAGACAAGTGGCTGACTTATCTTTTTCATCGTTAACATCTAGGCTAAAATAACCTAGGATGAGAAAGGGGATATTCAGGTTCCATGCATGATAAAATGGTTCCAAGAAGAGAATTAGGCAAGTCAGTGCCACTTTGGGGAGGACGATGAGAGACAATAATCTGGACATTGTAGTATGCATTAAAGGGAAATGTAATACCAAATACATAACAATGGTGGCTGGGGATTACAGAAGAAATGGACAAGTGTATGATTTAAATAATATATGTATATAAAAGCTACTCCATCTCCTCTACCTATTTGACTATTAAATGTGAGAATGGTATAACTCCCAGGCAAAGCAGCTGAGAGTGCGGGACCAGAATAGTCATTTCACCATGTTTCTGTAATGACCAGAAAATCTAGGGGATCATATGTCTCAACGTAAAAACGGTGAAACTTGATAGTACCAGAGGTGTGCTCTTGTTTATTGTGGCCCTGGTCCTGGGAGAGAGGGCACAGCCACAATTGGTATTTAATGCCCAGTTCCAGAAGTTGTGTGTGAATGACTATGGGGATCGTTCTGACCCTGGCGGTAGGGGTTTAACGGCACCGGTAAGGATGCCGGTGCCGTTAACCCCCTACCGGCCTATTACGAGGTCCCTTAGGGAGTCCCACCAGGACTGGCTGGTTTTACCAGCCGCCCTTAGCGGGACCCGTTAAGGGGCCATGGAGCTAATTACAGGCCTACAATTTGCGGGACCGTTATTACCTCCTTCCCCATTCCCATTGAGCCTATGGGGGCTCAAATGGGAATGGGGAATGGTTTTCGAAGTGGGGATTTACCGGGTCCGCAAAGGTCGGAATGTCCCGGTAAGTCCCCATTCCGACACCACAGACCCGGACCCGAGTTTGGAGGCAGCCATGCTGCTAATAGCACCATGGCTATCTCCAAACTCGGAATGACCCCCTATGTCATTTGCAACCTCTGGATGGTCACTGGCTTATGACTTGGATTGCCTGGTTGACTCTTGTGGCTGACACCCCCCACTTACTAGCAGGGTGGAGGCACTGGGAGTAGTGAATGTTATTCAGGTTTTACTACTAACGGGAAGGTGATGTGAAACATGCTCAGAGAAGATAAATGGTCCACCAGCTTGGTAAAATAATCACAATTTGGCTAATCGACACCTCAAAGAGCCAGGTTAGCAGGTGAGTACTCTCCTGTGCCACACAAGAAATAAGCAGAAATAAGCAGAAAAGCCATAGCGCTGTGAGGAGCTAGATAGGAAGTGAAGGGCTTAAACCACCACTACTTGCCAACCAGATAGGAATCTGGGAATTCAATTTCACTTAGTATTGACCCTGACCACACACTTCAATGAATATATTCTTTATTTTATACCTATTTGTACATTCAAGATTTGTTTTTATCTCACTCAGTTTTGAGAGGACTACATTGGTCGCTGTGAAGGATAGAATTTCCTTCAAGGTACTGTCTTCATCAGCTGGCCCCTATCTTAGGCCTTGATATAGGAAGAGGCAGGGTGGGACTTCAGGCTGGGGCTGCGACAAAGTAAATGAGAGTAGAAAGTGAAATACCCATTCTCCAATGGGTACTCCTGTCCCCTGCACACCTATTGTTGCTGAGAAATGCCTCTCATTCAAGTGGAAGTGAGACCACCTTAGTTCAGTGGTCTCTTAGTTTTGCAACATTCATACAAGTACTTTGTAACTCTTCATAGGTCGCTTATACTAAGCAATATTTATTCATTTATTGTTTTAAAAATAGCAAGACATTAAGAATTCAAACTCATGTTTTTGATAATTATCTTTCAACTTAAATTATAAATCCTGGATAACTCCTTTTTTCCAATTCTTACATCCACATTCAACATATAATAAGACATTCAACAAAAAATTACAATTAAATTAATTGAACAGGCGCTACGCGTTTCGAGACATGAGTCTCTTCTTCAGGAGCAAAAAATAATTATTTCACCGTATTTCAAATAGATAAACTATGTTAAATCTTTTCAAACAACATCTTCAATTGAAACCCATTTCACACAGGGTGTTAACAGGTTTTGTATTCTCTGTATCCGGTTTAGCACCAGTCTGAGTTAGTGGTAACTTGTCCTCAAATTCAGGGATCTTGTGTTAGTTGAATCAGCATGGGCCTATGATATAATTTGCATGACAAAGTAAATGAGCCCAGCAGCCCACCACCTTATGAGTGCTCACTCACTGGAGTCCAAGGGTGGATGCGGCTGGGCACGGGAATGCCCCTTCTGCTTCCCAAGGAAGAGAGGCGAGGTGTTGCATACCCCCCGGTGCGGGGGGTGGCCAGAGGGGAAGCCCACTATGCAGGCTGTCACTCTAGCATCCCACTACGGGGTTGGCCAGCCTCTTAGCAGGGCCATCCCCCACTATGGCCCAGGGATTTGAACCTGGGTTGTTTGGGTAACACTCCAGTGGCACACCATGCTAAGCTATCTTGCAGGTACTTATGGACAACACGGCATACGAACAACTAGAGAGGAGACAAGATGGGCCAAAGAACCACAAACAAGAACCTGGCTAGATACTGTCAAGTGGCAACCAAAGAGTCACGCCAGAGGCTCCAACAAACGGACCGACTTACTAACCCATTTTTCCCTCCTGCTCCTCCAACATAACTGACGCCACTACACCAGACCTCGGACTAGACACACTGCACATAAACAAACACAGAATCAATACTATGCTCACACCCAGCATCTCTAGATGCGGAAGAACACCTAGAGTGAACCACCCAAATAGTGAAAAAAAACAACTACACACCATGATACCAGATCATCTTACATCTACGGCCAACAGCGACACTGGATCCCTTATGCACACTATCTAACCAGTGCGCACTACCAAATACTCCACAACCCCACACAACACATTAAAACCAACAGTAAATACTACCACACACGGAGGCACTGAATCTCACCCATACGGTTACAATGCATGAGGCCTACCGCACAAACTCCCACATGCAAAACAACACTTACAGACACCAGTTCCTCCTGGTTCTGAACCTATCCTCTCACCCTATCCCAACCAACCTTCCCACCCCTCTCTCTTACAGAGCCGCATGAGCTTCTGGAGACTGCCCCAGGGTGGTAGCGGAGCGCAAAATAAACCAACATAACATAACATAAAGCACTTGTTAAAGAGTCAATTTCTTAGGATAATTTCTTTGTTGCCAGCCTCCCTGGGAGGAAACCCACAATTTGCAAAAGACAGACACAGATAATGACTAGCCAGAAGTATGTTGTTTTAATCACCCATTTTACAGGCTAACAAAATAATATCTAAGATTTTCTTACATTTTAGACAACACTAATATTGTGGCAAAAATTGCACAATAATGTTATGCTAATATAAACCTTCTATTTTGATAGGCCAATTTACTTGAAGGTCAAATAAAACCCTTGGCTTCCATTGGACAGGTATCCATGGATAGAAACAGGTTAAGGGATCTAATACCCAAATCTTCCCTTAATCGTCATCATACCACATATTGATTCAGGCAAATTCTATTCAAATATTGCTTTGTCTTTGAAGATCAATTAGTGTTCCTGTTGTCCTTTTCCTTAAAATATCTTCTAACAGAAGATTTTGGTTGTTTTCCAAGTGAATATCAACTTTATTTGGTTTCCATGGAATGCAACTAGTTTTAAAAGGAATGTTTCTTGGCTGGAAAAAATAGGTCAAGAAACAAAGTTCATGTGTATCCCTATACACGGAATACATAAAAAATAAGAAAACTGGAGTAACTGGACCAAGGTAGATCAGAGAAAACTCCTATTTTTTGTGGTCCGGAGATGTATATCTTGTTTAAGCTCCATTCCTCAGAGTCGATACATAGTCCCTCCTTGTAGTTTTAGGGGAAGGGATCAATTTGTGGCCTGACTTGTGGACATTATTTGTCCGCTTCCAAGTGTCAGGTCACAAAGAAAAAAGCCTACCGGTTTCAGTGGGAAAGAATTGGACATACACACTTCCTGAAACACATGACCATTTTCTGTCACAATGGCCTAATTTATGCTAATCGTCATGACTAGGTATTTTCAAAATTTCACTAAACCATGAGATATATTTCACAACCTTAAAACTGGAAAAAGCAGTTTTGGGAAATGGCGCACATTTCCAGATTTCTTGCACATTCTGTCTAAGGCAATCCCTCCTTGCCTATCTGAATCAGGCCACTACCAAATTTTAGTTATAAAAAAAAATTTGAACATCACAGTTAAAATTGTATATTCCTACCATTTAAACTGCTGAATCACTAAATACTGGTTCCTGCCCAATGCACTCCCTTTTTGCACACAACACTATATTTTCAGTTTGCTCAACACTTCCAAATCTTCATGGGGCTTGGAGGCATGTGGCCATCTGGAATGCAATGGCTGCCTTTTGCTGACCTATATTCTATATCAGAACTCTATATTCTGTCTTGATTATGTTGTGGGAAAAGTAAGCATGTCTTTATGTTTTAAGTTTGTTCTAAATAAATGTGTGTAGTGCCACCTATTTTCCAATGTACCTGCCTATAATAAGGGCAGCCTGGCTGTCTCAAAGAACAGTGCTTCTGACTTTTACAGTGTTGGACAGGAGGGCGGGACACATACCCTTGAAGGACATTTTCACCTTTCTATTGCCAGAGAGCGGGAGGATCCGATAGCACAGCGAGTACAGTGCTCACTTTGACATCTGTGCAGAGCCTGCTGATGCAGGTTTGAATCCCGGCAGGACCAAACAAGCCTTTCATCCTTCCAAGGTGGATAAATGAGCACCACACACTGTGGGTAATAATAAGCAGCGCGCAGATGCCTGAGGGTTTGTAGCGCTTTATAAATGCTAAATTATTATTATTATTATTATTATTATTAGTATTATTATCTATTCCTCTTCACCCTCTATGGACATTCGCTTGATCATCCTAAGGAGAGAATTCAATGGTATCAACAGAGGAGAAATGCACACTCCCATGACTTAGAGTTAGCAGCGGTGCCTTGTTTCAAGCAGAAAAAAGCCTTGGGATGAGTTTTTCAAACCCAGGCTGCTGCTTATCTCCAGAAGGCCCATCCAGAGGAGATTCATAAGTTTCTGCAATCAGTGCTTTGTTTCATGCTTGACGTTTAGTGCTGTGATACCCTCTTGGATCATGTTGCACTATATACATTCCCAAAGCAATAAAAAATAAAAAAATATGTCACCTTGTGTCCATCTATGCTGACATTTGGAGCCATTGCATCAGATAGAGTGGTGCGGCAGGATGGGTTCTGTGGCCATCGTCAACCGTGGCCATCATCAATGTAGCATACCGGATTGTCCTTCCAACATCGGGTGCTGTTCCTCAGGGTGGGCATGGACTGCATTGAGGTGGCTCTCGCCCAGTGGGAGGAGCCAACAGTCTGTACAGTCTGCACCCAATGATAGCAGCTACCACCATAACTGAACTACAGCCCATAAAATCTCCTATTGTCACTACCAGTCACTGCACTCTTCACAGTGCAGACTAGGCAAGTGGTCTGGGTTCCATGTGTTAATATCCCCGCAAAAATATCGCCATACAAAAATATCGCCATATTTTTCTGGCGATATTAAGGCATGCAACCTGCGGGGGACACCCCTGCAACCCCCCAATTTTTTCAAATGGAGTGGGGGACACCCCTGCAATCCCTGTTCCCAAAAAATCCTAATATTATCCCCACTAAAAATATCACCTGTGGACGTTCCCGACCACCATATATACCGCAATATTTTTTGGTGGGGATAATATTACCTGGTACCATGGTCTGTGTATGAGAGCACATCAGAAGTCTACGAGAAGACAGTAAGTTATCATTCAGCACCACACCACCAGAAACCCAGTACACCAATATCGCTTTGGCCGAAAACGTTTCAAATAAACGGTTGTATGGTATAATTGTTGGAATTTCAGCTATACTGAAATAAAGTATATCCCAAAATGTCGAACAAACATAACATAATGTGAACCATTTTGTGCTCCGTGTTGCGTTTGCGTTCCCAGAATGCCCATTGAATCCCTATTGCCACTCACTTCCATTTTTCATGTTCCCACTGCATTCCTCTTTATACCTTTCACGCTCCATGTAGCCCCTTGCATTTTTTACACTTCCCACTAACTTTCATTTGTATTGTTCCCCGTGCTTTCTGCACTATATCTTTTTAATGCCTTATCGTTTAAACTCATGTTCTTTTCTTCGTCCATATTGCGCCCGCATTCCTGTCTAAGCATTTAAACACACTTGCATTCCTGAGTGTACTGCGTTAGTGTCTTCACGTGTAACCACTTGTGTCCTTCACGCCCCATCTTGCGCGCCCGTTCGTTACTGCGCATTAAATCAGATCCGCCCCTCACGTTCATGTTTAGACTTCGCTGCTCATTCCAGATTGAGCTGCATCGTTTGTTTTATTTACTGCTATTGGCTTGTTTGCTCTTTTTCCTCTCTGCAGTGCGCATTCTTTCAAAAATACCTCATTTCCACCTCGCAAAATATTTTTTTGACTCCACGTTTCAATTATTTATCTTATATTTTGCATATGAAGTTAGTAATACATCGAATTCATCACATTTCTTATTGTAACGGCTTTTACAGTCAGTGCATTTCACTTATCAAAATAGTTGCATGATTGATCAGGGGGGGGAAGGGTACAGGTTTTGAAAAGTGATGTTTCTTGACTCCTATACTCAATCCAAGAATAGAGGACCCTCACGAGATTTCGCGTGTGATGCAGGGACGTCATTTCACCAAAATGCCAGGGGCATCGGATGTGACATCACACGACTCTTGACCTATGATGACATCCCAGGAAGTGATGTCATTCAACCCTACCCTGAATTGACATCACGGGAAGCTATGGAACACGACCTTTCACCCCTTTACAAAACAGGAAGTGGCATCACATAGCATTGTTTCTAAGTACACTATGAAAAATATGGATATGGTATCACTGTAATGTGATATACATTGCACACAAGAATGGACGACCATATGTAGCATTAATATTAGTGTGTATATGCCCATATTACCATACTGTGAATTGAAGCAGACGCCCAAGGCCAAACGATAATGATACAAGTACGCTTAAGCGCTTCATATAGAACAAATGTGCATATAATACCACCGAACCTGTGTTGGTACTCAATTATCAGCCTCAGCAGGAAGAAAGGCTGAGTGGGCTTTGCAACCTGCAACCTGCAGATCACACATGCATCGCAGCAGTGAGCGCTCAACCCACTGAGCTATCTTACCGGCTATAGCTACCATAAAACCAGCCACTCTAGAAACAAAGAGCCACATGCTGCTGGCCACGGGTGTGGAGCCTCAATGAAAAAAAAAGTTCAGGGGTCACAGTTGCGACCCCTGGCAACCCCTAAATGACTTCCCTGGTCTGATACCCTTTTATCTTCAATATTTACTTTCAAATCACTAATTTTTACTACTTTTACATTGATTATTTATCTTTCCAATGTGTGCCTAATATGAATGCGCCCTCTCGACATTTTCGTATCAACGAAGAAACAAACTTCGTTCAGTCGCTGACATTTCCGTTGTGATTTTTTCACGTATATCCGAATGATATCACATACAGGCAGTCCCTTAAAACTCTTGAGGCACCACTCGCAGGGAGAGTGCAATTCAAAGTGCTTTGCCCGCCCTGTCTGGAGATCCGAGAGACCCATCTTCTGACCACACTCCAAAAAGATCTCGGAGCTTTCCCATGCTGGCCCTCTCAAATTTGGTTTCAATGCCACACCTCGCCTAACAGGTCATTGCCGTATGTATGCCTGACACTCGGTAAACTGTACAACTTTTCCAGTTCACGTTTAATGGCGTGCTGTGCAGCCACAGAATGCTTGTATTATAATGCTGTACTTCATAACCTATGAATGTTTGCATGAATCCCTGCTCTGGCTGTTTGGTTCCTCGATCAATCCTCCGCTTCTGACACGATTGACACCGACTTCTTGTAATGCCTAAATTTCGCTGTATTCATTGGGGCCGGTAGCCTCTTTTTTGTTCAGTCCACATTGTTGTGCAACTTGTTACCCAACTCTTTGCTCAAGATACTGGACCTACTTCTTTACCGAAAATCTCTTCAAATCTTCCTTTCCTCCCGGGAAAATCATTTACCTTCAATGTACATCTCTTTGTACTAGTGCCATGACAGTCTGCTCTAGAAAGGAAAATAGAAAAAACAGGTAAACGAGTATTCAAACAAAATAATGTAGGGTTATCGCGGAGGTCAATTGGAAGTCAAATCCCATGAACTCTTTTGATCAAACCACTATCAGATGATGCAAAGCCAATGGACTTCTTTCTGGGCTTGGCTCTCAACTTTCAGACCCATGTGGGATGAAAGCCCACACGTCTTTCTTTCAATTATATCGACTAAGAAAGATCACGTTCTTTCTTCCAGTGGAAAGCTTTCAAACAGGAGTCCAGGCTTTAGCGCTTGGTCATGTTGACAGCAGCAACGGGCATTCAAAAAAGGGATTTGCGTGCGATTATGCCAGTTTTTCAAACAAAAGAAATTTTGAGAGCTGGGAAAAGAAAATTTCAATCTGTCGCGACGATATTGCTAGCTCTGCAATGGCTGCGTTTCGAAACCAGCATTGTCTATAAATTGGGGTGCTGCCTTATTCATAGGGCATTAAGGCAAGGAAGGTCACCTATCTAGCTGAAAAGATAAACATTGCCAACTGTTTGCAGATTACCCAAGCAATGCATCTTATGGGATGGAAATCCCACGGTCAAATACAGAAAAAACACATGAGCAGGGTGTGATGGATTGCCATCTGGTGAGGGAGATGAAACCCTGGCTTTTCTTTAGTTTTATTAACAGCATAAAATGATACAGGTAAATCTGTCTCTGAAAAGGAGGCCTGCTGATCAGACCAGCCACCCTTTCATTAAGTATCCATGCCAAAAGCATAGCGAATACATACATCTTTGCTGCATTAGGTTCCTGCTCGCCAGTGGCGCACAGCACGCACGTACAAAGGTCACATGTGCATTTCATAAATCTGCTGGGACACTAATTCCATGCAGACAGACATTCTAACTTCTGCATCTGTATCAGAATATCACATTTGTTGCCGTAGCGGTCTGGTGGCAGGATAATCTCTAAAAAATAAACCATACCTGGTTATAATTTGGTGATTTTTTATTAAAGCGAATCCAGTTTCTTATATTACAAGACTGAGATAGGTTGGCAGAAAGAGACATTTTAAAACCTGAGCGCTTGTACTGTTATGTTAGAAGTGAATTCGGCTGCGGGTAAATGCAAGGTGTGGGTCGCCTGCCAAGCTTGCCACAATTTGTAAGTTATAGAGCAAAGGTTGCATTCTCGCTGCGCACAAATTACAAAAGTCCATGTGTAAGTTGCATGTATTTAATTGATTGTAGGTCAGCCTGACACATGTTTCGAGCTATGTGCTCTTTGTCCGAGGCTGAACATATCATATATAAATGAGTTTTAAAACCACATCAAAATAATGTTTCCATTGAGGTAACACAAACCAAAAGACAGTTTAGCAGGACAGAGAGCCATAAACCGCATGACAATTCATTTGGATTGGTGCAAATAAAAAACAATAAGAATTTCGGAATTATACATTCACAGAAACATACAATTTTACCCATCCATGTAAGTATTGCATATAATACAAAAAGGATATCAAGCGGCAGACATGCACATAAAGGTGAAGAGATGGAAGAGATGGGTAGGGGAAAAGCAAACACACAAAATTAAAATTAATGTTTGTAAACAAATCATACATGGTTCAGTGTGTGCGCTGTATCCAAGCCTTGCAAGAGCCTCATTGCATATAATAACACTAAAGGAAGTATGCCTTGTGTAGTCTTGGTGTCAATCTATAACACAAAAGAATAAATTTACAGGTAAATAACGCGAAGCCATCACTGGTTATATACAATTCTAACTAAAGAGTGGCTAAATACAAATACTGCCACTTACCAATTGTCGAGTGACCATGGGCGCACTTATTGTGGAAGCTGTCATCTTAAAGTAAATATAACAAACAATACTAATTAGATTAGACACCCTTTGGGTTTTAAATTGCAAACAAACGCATATTGATACATTTAAATATTGCACATACCTATATAAACCGCTGTTGCGTGATTCCATTCAATAGGTAATGGTAATTACTGCATTCGTGCAGCATTAGTAAACAATAACCATCCAAATGTGTATCCACACGTGAGGCCATCAAATCCATGATTTCCATGCACACAAAAGTGAAAGAAATGCACGCTCTGTTAGCTTAATTGGTTAATACCATTATTATCCACATCACATGTGTGATGATAGACCCCATTAGACCACCAGGGGTCATATAGAAAGACTCCTTACTCACCCAGCCTTTTGGCGTGTGATCCCTTCTGAGGCAACTCCATTACGGCTTGCTGGCTTGCCTATATCCAATGCATGGTGCAGGCTAGTGAAAACACAAGTGTGTGCTCAAGTAGTCGCCATGTTGGATGAGTAATTCTTATGTCAAGAGTAATGCCACATATATAAAACACTCAATAGTGGTAGCGGGTATGTACCCCAAACTGAAAAATAGGAAACCATTTTTTTCTTTTTGCAATTGAGGCTGTATTAGCCTGAAAAAGAAAAAGAAACACCAATATCGGAATGTGCATTACACCCTACTTTTAAGCACGACTAACCATACTGTTTCCTGTCCATACCAGGTCAATTCCAACGCTAGATAGCATCAAATATGGTTGTAACTTTCTAGTTAATGCTGCTCTTGCAAAAACCAGTCAGAGCACAGACACATCCCCATGCTGTAGATGTATATGTAACACTGGCACTGAGTATTCAAAGCACTGACATTACACTGTTTATAGTGAAGTACTGACTGTTAACTATAAAAATATGAGGTCATACATCTCCAATAAACACCATTAGGAGTATGCAGGGTATCACAAAAATACCGATAATTCATGTTCTGTGTTGAGTCCACACAGGGCTGCACGATATTGGCGAATAAATTGTGCTTCCAATTGTCTAAGTTGCAATACAAGGTTGCCCCCTCTCTGAGGTAAGGTGACTTTTGCCAGACCCACAAATTTAATTGCTTTCTTGTCATTCATTTGGTGTACCTTTTGCCAATGTATCGCTAACAGGTATTTAGCATCCTGATTTGATATAGTCAACAGGTTTTCCCTTATTCAAATTTTAAGTGGCTGAATCCTGCTCCCAATGTAATATAGTCTGCATATACATAAGATGCAATAGACACAGAATTTGGAATTACAATGTATAAACAATTTCTTCTGGCCCTAATAAACTCCCCCTTGGGTGTTTTATTAGGGCCAGAAGAAATTGTTCCAATATTGGTGACTTCAAAAAAGAATGTGAATTGATAACCATGAAGTGAGATTATCGCACCCTTAACACAGCGATTCATGAAGTGAACAATATGAAGAGAGAGGATCTGCTCACCCCCAAAGTACGCACCAAGACTACTTATAGTAACAAATTGAGATTTATTACACGTTACAATGCACACAGTTCGAACATATATTCAATCATGAAGCGACACTGGCATTTGCTCCATTTGGATAAGGACATCAGTACATGGTTAGACCCATATCCTAATTTCATTTATAACAAAGCAAGTACTCTTAAGAACATACTTAGCCCTTCTTTTATGCTCAACGCACAATCAAAACAAACCTGGTTTCAATTGGCACAGAACAAAGGTTTCTATAAATGCGGGGGCTGCTCAATGTGTATCCATGCTTTGGAAACCAAAACAGTTGACTTTGGAATTTTGGGAACACACCATGTGAATTTATTTATCAATTCCAATTAGAATAAGGGAACACCTGTCGACTATATCAAATCAGGATGCTAAATACCCATTAGCGATACATTGGCAAAAGGTACACCAAATGGATGACAAGAAAGCAATTAAATTTGTGGGTCTGCCAAAAGTCACCTTACCTCAGAGAGGGGGCAACCTTGTATTGCAACTTAGACAATTGGAAGCAGAACTTATTTGCCAATATCGTGCAGCCCTGTGTGGACTCAACACAGAACATGAATTATCGGTATTTTTGTGAAACCCTGCATACTCCTAATGGTGTTTATTGGAGATGTATGACCTCATATTGTTATAGTTAACAGTCAGTACTTCACTATAAACAGTGTAATGTCAGTGCTTTGAATACTCAGTGCCAGTGTTACATATACATCTACAGCATGGGGATGTGTCTGTGCTCTGACTGGTTTCTGCAAGAGCAGCATTAACTAGAAGGTTACAACCACATTTGATGCTATTTAGCGTTGGAATTGACCTGGTATGGACAGGAAACAGTATGGTTAGTCGTGCTTAAAAGTAGGGTGTAATGCACATTCCGATATTGGTGTTTCTTTTTTTTTTTTCAGGCTAATACAGCCTCAATTGCAAAAAGAAAAAAATGGTTTCCTATTTTTCAGTTTGGGGTACATACCCGCTACCACTATTGAGTGTTTTATATATGTGGCATTACTCTTGACATAAGAATTACTCATCCAACATGGCGACTACTTGAGCACACACTTGTGTTTTCACTAGCCTGCACCATGCATTGGATATAGGCAAGACAGCAAGCAGTAATGGAGTTGCTTCAGAAGGGATCACACGCCAAAAGGCTGGGTGAGTAAGGAGCCTTTCTATATGACCCCTGGTGGTCTAATGGGGTCTATCCTCACATATGTGTTGTTGATAATAATGGTATTAACCAATTAAGTTGACAGAGCACGCATTTCTTTTACTTTTGTGTGCATGGAAATCATGGATTTGATGGCTACATGTGTGGATACACATTTGGACGGTTATTGTTTACTAATGCTGCACGAATGCAGTAATTACCATTACCTATTGAATGGAATCACGCAACAGCAGTTTATATAGGTATGTGCAATAGTTAAATGTATCGATATGAGTTTGGTTGCAATTTAAAACCCAAAGGGTGTCTAATCTAATTAGTATTGTTTGTTATATTTACTTTAAGATGACAGCTTGCACAATAAGTGAGCCCATGGTCACTCGACAATTGGTAAGTGGCAGTATTTGTATTTAGCCACTCTTTAGTTAGAATTGTATATAACCAGTGATGGCTTCGCGTTATTTACCGGTAAATGTATTCTTTTGTGATATAGATTGACACCAAGACTACAACAGGAATACTCCCTTTATTATTATTATTATATACAATGAGGCTCTTGCAAGGCTTGGATACAGCACGCACACTGAACCATGTATGATTTGTTTACAAACATTAATTTTAATTTTGTGTGTTTGCTTTTCCCCTACCCATCTCTTCCATCTCTTCATCTGTATGTGCATATCTGCCGCCTGATATCCTTTTTGTATTATATGCAATACTTACATGGATGGGTAAAATTTTATGTTTCTGTGAATGTATAATTCCGAAATTCCTATTGTTTTTTATTTGCAAGAACCCAAATGGATTGTCTTGCGGCTTATGGCTCTCTGCCCTGCTAAACTGTCTTTTGGTTTGTGTTTTCTCATATTACAAGTGTCAACCCTGTGAGCCCAGGTCAATGATGTCAAGATGTATATTCATGGCTACGCTGGCTATCTCCACTGCTCCCTTTGAGACGATAGCCAGGATGCTGTCTTCCTTTGAGTCTCTGGGGCAAAGGTAACACATCCCTGCAGGCCACAAGAGCTACCACCAGGAGATATCCTGGGAACCCAGCTTCAAAGGAGCACTCAAGTAATAAAGGCCAGCCTCACATGAAGATCTTGCACACCAATGGTCCTTTGTAGTAAGCAGGATTGGAAACAAGATGAACTTAGAGTAGCCAGAGAGGGAGAGGTGGGCCTGAAAAGGGGTTCCACCATCTTGGTTTTCTTTTGCTGCTCTCTTCCTTCCTGGCTCTTCATTTCTTGCAAAACAAGGCACACTGGCCATGGTGCAAAAAGGCAAGTGTCACTTACCAACAGGGATTTTACCCCTTACCGCAGTCTTGGTTTGATCCAGTCCCCAGTGACATTTTGCCTATAAGGATGGGGTCTACCACTCCTTCCTTGATTCATCTTTGGACACCAAGAAGAATACACATTTGGATCCCTTTTGGGAGTGCAGTCCAATCCAAAGTTCTCTGCTATATAAGTGAAGACAGGAGACATCCTTGGCAGCGGAAAGCTCAGCTCCTTAACCACCCCCAGTGCACATTGGGGTCAAACTGCTTTTGCAACTAGGTCTCAACTACTGGCTACACAGGAACCAAGACCTTGTCGTCAGAGGTAAAGAACTACTTTGTAGGTGCCAGCCAAGTTCCCTGGGGTGGGAGTGCAACAGAAGGAGTCATATTTTCCTTGTAGCCTCTGTATTAGAACTCTCAACATTCAGAAAGGCCAGGAGCAAATTGAATCCTGTTTGCAAAGCTTTGAACTATGTTCAACGCCCTTCAAACCAAAACTGTATCTGCTGTGCTGCTTTTGGCAATTCACGACTTTGAACTGCTTGCTGGCCCCTTTGGTCCGACTCAGTGCTGCGTCACACCAGAAGCACTCATCGCCGCCTTGACTTGAACACTGATGTGGAGGCCTTCAGCTCGTTGCATCTGCCAGCACTGCATCAAAACCAACAGGACCTCCCCGAGGGACTTCGATTCACCAAAATGCCACGGGTAACAGAAGTGACATCACATGCCTGATGACATCAGAGGAAGTGATGTGGCATCAGTTCTTCTTTAACCCTGGTTATATTGCCAAAAGTGACTTGTGGGCCTAAACAAAAGTACATACATTAAAAAAAAAAATACCAAATAGGTACTAAAGCAGACAAGAATACTTTAGATACCAACCACATTTTAGCAAGGGTGCTGCTGTCATATGCCATGCACGGGGTCATGATATCATAGGGTTAGACCCAATAGATTCAACATAGGCCGAGGCACTGCCAAAGATATGCCACTTCAGCATTGTATGGCCATTTACTTCCATATTATGTCAATTATAGCTACATTGTCAGCTGCTGGGATATTACAGTATCCAAAAATCCAACAGATGCAAGTCACCAACAATACACAGGAGCATTAATGTTTTAATTTATGATAAGGATTTGTTAGTTATATAGCCCTTTTGCCAACGCACTATACATAGCACATATGTAAATACAATTATCATTCCAACTAAAGTTGGTACTCATTTTTCAACCTGGGAAGAATGAAATGTTGAGTTGGCTGTGCCGGGATTTGAACCTGCAAACTGCAGATCAAACATAAATCACAGCAGCGAGCGCTCAACCTGCTGGGCAATCGTACCACTATGCTATTGAAAATGCAATGCCACTATAAGAAAATGATGTAAAAACTGGCTGCACAACGCAGGTCAGACACGTAATAACACTCATCATGTTTGCTATAGTGATGGATAGTAAAAAATGCCATGCAACAGTAAGACATACCTAGATGGTTTGCACCAAAATGGCAATCTAACCACGTAATAACACTTATCATGCTTACTTTATCATAGATGCCCAGAAAAATATACCATGCCACAGTAAAGAAGGCTAGACTGGCTGCACCCAAATTCCAGTCTAAGCAGGTAATTACACATATTGTAATTGCTTTTGCAGAGATGCCCAGTACAACATGTCAAGCCACAGTAAGACATTGCTAGACTGGCTGCACAAAAATGCAAATCTAGCCACATAATAACAGTTATGATGCTTAATTATATATGTCTGCCATGTGTCTGGATGAGCCTCATCCAGAGCTCAATCGCACACTGTATGAACATGGAGACAAAAACATGAACATCTCAGATATTTAAAGCAACATTTTAATTAATAGACAGAACATATTTCAAACAGACCAGTAAGGTACCACAGTACAAAATGCAATCAAAAGACAAAGTAAACAAAGAAACTCACATTCAATTCAGTTGTGCTGTTAGTATTCGTAAAAAAACAGGGAACATTTAATAAACAGGAATTTTAAGTTAGGCAGTTAAGATGCCATGCTATACACCAAATGAATGATTCCCCTAGCACCTATTGAACACCTAAAATACAGGTCCAAGAACTCAACCCATTGTGTTTTGGGAACCAGTCCTCATTCAGTTCCTATAATCCAATGCAGAAATAGCAATCTTAGTCTAATGGTGAAACTGCACAATTCAATATAACAAGTTCAGGACCACAACTCATTTCACCCCCTATCTCAGAGTAAACAAAAAGAATAAAATCAGAAGACACACATCTCTGCTCCCAAGCTGTACCTTTCAACACTTTCACAGATATTAACAAGTCTGAGCAATGTTGTCACCTTATCCAGCTTCAAAGCTGTGAGGCAAAACAACACATATATACTCATAACGCTAAATGTGAAGCAATGACCTAAAACAAGGTAACCCCTCAGTTCAAAAGAACATACATCTAAAAGCCAATTCGCACTTGACAGAAAGCCTACTGTACTGAAAAGGGAAATCGGCCATTGTGCCACAAACTCGCTCCCTTCAGATAAAGGATTCACTAAAGGAAAAGGGAACATACCATCCTGCTCAACCATTTCCGTGACAACCTGGGTATCATTGATCAGGCTCTGGCCTGTCTGACCTCTTTCCTCTCTGACTGATCCTCCCAGGTCCAACTTGGGTCCTTCCTTTCTTCTATCTCCCTTTCTACTTGCGGTGTTCCCCAGGGTTCTAACCTCTCACCCTGGCTTTTCAACCAATACCTGGCAACTCTCGCCCACCACATTGCCATTTTTTCCTCCAACTTTCAGTGCTATGCTGCAGAGATGTCTTTATGGGAGGGCAAATGGGGCACTTTCCCCGGGCCCCCACCTTGGAGGGGGGCACCACAAGCCTGCTGTACCTAAAGAAGTAACTTACATTGTTCACCAGACTTCAAAGGCACATTTTATGACATGCTGCTGAGACTCTAAGCCTATTTTGTAATTGTTTTGTACAGGTACATTCTGCTCTGCTCTCTGTGTTCATTGTGGCATTCATAGTCTGTGCAGTCACTGCAGCATAACTCCTGTAGTGTAAGGGGTTCTAGAGAGAAGACACTGGACCAGACATCGCAGGCCTCTGGCAAGCATATTTTTCTTATTTGACACAAACAACGGGTTGTCCTTTTGTACAATTCAAAGGTTTTTTTGCACATCTATAAATAACAGTTTCGCAAGCCTGTATTTCGGGTGTATTTAAAGCTTTTAATTGCAAAATAGAAACCCGGATAAAATCTATTAGGATCACATAAATAAAGCTAGAATAATTCCCATTTTGCATAATATGCTTCCCTAACTTTTTGTTTTTAGAAATTTAGAATAACGTGAATTGTGTACTTTGCAGGTCAGTCCTAGAAAATGGGATTATTTTAGTTCATGGTAAGAACTGGAAAAGAAAAGGGAAAAGTGCAGACATTGCAGAGAGGGTGCAAATCCCAGTGCCACCTCTTAACCAATGTCTGATCCTGGTCATCTCATTTAATCGTATATTGCCTAACCTGTCAAAATGACCTGTCTCTAAAACTTTGGAAATTGTCTCTCTTCAGAGGGATTTTGTTCTCAGTGTGTCATCTTAAAAAAAAGCCTCACTCATGGGTTCACTGGCTCAAGTGTTGCTTCCGCTATAACAATAGTGAGCTTTGATATGTTGCACACCAGAGGACTTTGCTTGTTGATATCAATTTCCCTCTTCTAATCTCAGTATGGCTGAATATGGACTCGTTCCTGTTAGCTTCTAATCTTCATCCACTGGCTATGCTATGGTATCTGTATCCGTCTCCTTGCTTTCAATTGGTTTCCTGTTTGCATTAGGCACCTAATTGGAGTCATCTGTCTATTCTGGATTATGTGCACCTTTTTCATACGATCTGTGTTCTGCATTTAGACTATGGCCGCTCTACCTTCCTCATGCCTGATATTGATGAAAAGTGTGCTCTTCCTAGGCCTTCAAATGCTACCTGTTTATCCTTCAGATTACAGCAAGAATTAACAGTGTAGTGGGGCAGAAAGGGTGTACCCATGATTATTTTGATCGCTGCAGAGCAGCACATCAAGCTATGGGTTGTGGGTACGATGAGGGGGGGCACAACCAGATATTTTGGATCTTTTAACTCCTTTGGTTCAGTGGAGGGGGGCCCCAAAGGTGTCCGTGCCCCGGACCCCAAAAGTGTTTAAGATGGCCCTGCTATGCTGATGGCACTCAACTCATTTTCAGGCTTCCCTCGGCCACCTCTTCTCCTTTTCTCATCTCGGACTGCCTATCTGCCAGTCAGGAGTGGTGTGCCGCCAACAATCTCTGCCTGAATGCCAGCAAGACTGAGATCCTCATCAGCACACCTTCAACCTCCTTTCCTGTCACTCTCTGGCCGGCCTCCTTTGCCCTCCTCCTACCCCCACCTGCGAGGCTAAGAACCCCAGGGTCATCTTTGATACCACGCTTTCCTTCTCTGCCCACATCTCTGATGTCTCTAAAAAGTCAAACTTCCTACTGCACCTCTTCAAAGGTATTCTGCCTTTCCTCTCCTTTCCCCAGAAGCCCACTGTCGCTCAAGCTCTGTCTCTAGGTTGGATTATTGCAACAGCCTCTTTCTAAATGTACCTGCCTCTACTCTCCACTCTATGCAACATATCCAGAACAGGGCTGCAAGACTTGTCCTTGGCCTCAAGCCCTGGGATCGTATCTCTCCAGCCCTAAAATCTCTCCACTGGCTCCCAGTGGCTACAAGGATTAATTTCAAGACCCTTTGCATTGTCCACAAGGCATTGTGGGGCCTGTGTCCAAAATGCCTTCAGCTGTCCCTCCGTAAATACCTTCCCTCCCGAGCTCTTCGCTCCTCCACCTCTAACTCCCTCAGGGTCAGTCATTTTTCAAAGAAACGAGCTGGGGTAGATCTCTTTCTTTGGCGGGGGCCTCCCTCTGGGACATCCTCCATGCCGCTCTGAAACTTGAGGAGAACCATCTCTGGTTCTGGAGCACCTCAAGACCTTCCTCTTTGCTTCTGCCTTCTCTCCTCCTCTCCCCTGCTGATCTGTTATGTCTCGGCATCATGCACCTGGTCACCCTCTGACGTTCGGGCCCAGGTACCTGAATCACTACCTCTCAAACCTGGTTCAGCCACAGGAAAGCACACAGAAGCTCAATTCGACACTGTCAAACCACCTAAAACCAAGAATAAGGTACTGCCTAGAGGCCCTGTCGCCCTGGTCAACGTTTGGGCCTATAGTGACTTCTAAACCCCCTTTTTAGTCATTTTCTTAAAACACATATCCTTTCAATGGTGACACTGCTGCAATGTCTTGCCTGAGCACCCTTGCTCAAGTACCCAGAGTACCATACTATACAAAAGTCTGGATTTTCTGTGTTCTCATTTAAGGGATAGGTTTATTGCTAGTGTTGTACACATCTCTGGGGTCTACTATAGGAAGGTGCATCTCTGTTGGCCTTTATGGGACACTACAGTCCTGTTGTCCTCTATACACCTATATATCCCTGATGTTTACTATAGGGAAGTACGTCTCTGGTGGTCTTCATGGGGCAAAGCATTTCTGGTGTCCTTTATATGCCGGTATATCTCTAATGTTCACTATATGGTGGTGCATCTTAATGTTCACTCTAGGGTGGTACACCTCTAACGTTCACTATAGGGTTGAACAACTCTGATGTTCAATGTAGGGTGGCTCATCTCTGGTGCCTAAATGGAGGCACATCTTTGGTGACCTTCATGGGGCACTGAATTTCTGGTATCCTGTATTTGCCAGGACATCTAGGGTGCTCACTCTACAGTGGTGCATCTCAGATGTTCAATGTAGGGTGGTACATCTCTAGTGTCAACTAAAGGGAGGTACGTCTCTGGTTGCCTTCATGGGAAGTGCATTTCTGGTGTCCTTTATAAACAGGTATTATTGCTGATGTTCACTATAGGGTGGTGCATCTCTGATGTTTACTATAGGGTGGTGCATCTCTTATTTTCACTCTTGCGTGATGCGTGATGCATCTCTGATTTGCACGTCTGTGGTTCACTTTATGATGGAATGATTCTGATGTTCAATGTTGGGTGGCACAACTCTGGTGTCAACTAAAGGGAGGCACGTCTTTGGTGGCCTTCATGGGCCACTGAATTTCTGGTGTCCTCTCGGGTGCTCCCTCTACAGTGGTGCATCTCAGATGTTCAATGTAGTGTGGTGCATCTCTGGTGTCAAGGGGCAGTGCCTTTCTGGTGTCCTTTTTATGCCGGTACATCTCTAATGTTAACTCTAGGGTGATGCACCTCTGATGCTCACTATAGAGTGGAACATTTAAGATCTCTGCTGTAGGGGGGTATATCTTCGGTGACCTGTATGGATTGGTGCATTTATGGTGTTCTCTATATGGTGGTATTTCTCTGATGTTCATGATACTGTGACACATACATGGCGTCCATTCTGGGTCATTGTGTGCAATATAAAGCAAGGCCTAATTACTTCTGCTTGCTAAACAAGTAAAAGTGAAGTGATGTCTAATATCCTCCTTTCTGTCTCTCTGCAGGTGAATGGGAAGGGGCTGTCTCAGGAACAGACAATGGAGGCCCTACGGGCTGGCAAAGACCCACTTCTGATCCAGGTTCTTCGGCGGAGCCCGCGGATGAAGGCTAGCGGTGGGGGAAGCAGCTCCTTCCATGATCTGCACTTTGTTGACAGCGGCACTCAAACGGATATCACCTTCGACCAGATCATGGCGCTGGGCCGACTCCGGCCGCCTTCTCCACCCGTGGTCACCCTGGAGCCCTACGTCCTCTCAGAGCTGTGAGTATCTCGCTGCCCCCTGCCTCCCAGTGCAATGTTCTCATGAATCACTCCTCAGGCCAATGTGCCAGGTGATGTTGGTGAGATGGGTTCTGTACATCGGAAGAGATCACACACTTCTGGTTTAACTGCTACTGAAACTCCTCAGAATACACAGTCCCTAACTTCCAACCCCCATAATTGGTTTTCTGAATGCATAAAAGCAAACTCCAGACTCCATACCAAGTTTACTAACTCACAAATTCATATTTTCCAAGACATGTAGCTGGATATAAAAAATTATCCCTAACTTCCAGGCCCTTTAGTGGGGCTACCTGCAAAACAAAATCTCTGATTTTCAGGCCCGCTCTCGGGTTAAGCGATAATACATGCCCCAACTTCATGCCACCTGCTTAGTTGCATGAATGCACAATCCCCCAGCTTCCACACCCTCTGTTGTGGGGCCTGCCTCGGGTCACCGGGCGGGCCTCTGCATGCGTTGGGATCACCCAACACGGATCACCGGTGCTGCAATCATGCATCAAACAAAGGAGCCGGGGGCACCCTGCTCGCCCCGTGTCACCGGAGCAGACCACGTGGCTAGGGGCACCCAGCTCACGACAGTCCCGGCTCTGGGGGCACCCAGGCCGGGGTTGCACCATTCAGCCATGGTCACATGGCTAGACCATTAAGAGGGCGGCGTTGCCCAGCAGGGGCACCAGCCTCGTGCAGTGCCCCGTCCTTGGACCTACTGCACACGATGCTGCACCAGCAGGGTGCACCAAAGAACGACACCTGAGTCTGGTGGAGATCGACTGACTTGCCGGAAGTGGCTTGTCCCTTTTATTAACATGGTCACATGGTTACCCCATGTGACCATGACACCAACACTAGAAGATACCATGTCCCCCAGAACGGGTGACATCCAACACCCTCTAGTTCGCACCTGCACTTGCAATCCCTCACTTCCAGTCACTCTTCTCAGTGACCTGTACGCTTGGATTTTCTGAATACACAATCCCTACCTTTCACATAAGCTCTATTGGGTTACCTTAATACACAGTTCCTAAACCCCAAATTGGAAATCCGAAATCACAATTTTTGACATCAAGGGTTATCAGATTTAACATGCTTGATATTCCAGTTGCTTTTCCGGTTTATCTGGGTATATAATTAGTAACTTCAAGCCCCTTTGCTGGGTTTCCCAAGTATGCTTGGCCGAACCTCCAGGCCTTCTTCTTAGTTCAATCCTAGCCACAAGGCCCTCTTCTGAGTTACCGGAATACGTAAACCCTAACCTCCGGCCCTCTTCAGAGTTACCGGAATACGTAAACCCTAACCTCCAGGCCCTCTTCTGAGTTACCCGAATTCACAAACTGTAACCTTCGGGCCCTCTTTTAAGTTACCAGAATACACAAACCCTAACCTCCAGGCCCCCTTCAGCGTTACCAGAATGCACAAACCCTAACCTCCAGGCCCTCTTCGGCGTTACCGGAATACACAATCCCTAACCTCCAGGCACTCTTCTGAGTTACCAGAATACGTAAACCCTAACCTCCAGGCCCTCTTCTGAGTTACCGGAATATGTAAACCCTAACCTTCAGGCCCTCTTCTGAGTTACCGGAATACATAAACCCTAACCTCCAGGCCCTCTTCTGAGTTACCGGTTTGCACAATCCCTAACCTCCAGGCCCTCTTCTGAGTTACCCGAATACACAGTCCCTAATCTCCAGGCTCTCTTCTTAGTTACCCGAATACACAAACCTTAACCTCCAGGCCCTCTTCTGAGTTACCCGAATAGACAGTCCCTAACCTCCAGGCTCTCTTCTTAGTTACCCGAATACACAAACCTTAACCTCCAGGCCCTCTTCTGAGTTACCCGAATAGACAGTCCCTAACCTCCAGGCTCTCTTCTTAGTTACCCGAATACACAAACCTTAACCTTCAGGCCCTCTTCTGAGTTACCAGAATACACAGTTCCTAACCTCCAGGCTCTCTTCTTAGTTGCCCAAATACACAAACACTAACCTCCAGGACCTTTTCTTAGCTAAATGAATACACAATCCCTAACCTCTAGGCCCTCTTCTTAGTTACCTGAACACAAACGTCCAAGCCCTCTTCTGAGTTACCTGAATACACAAACCCTAACGTTCAGACCTTCTTCTGAGTTACCTTAACACACAATTCCTAACTTCCAGGCTCCCTTCAGAGTTACCTTAACGCACAATCCCTAACTTCCCAGCCCCGTTGAGAGATACCTGAACACACTATCCCTAACTTCCAGGGCCTTGTCTGAGCTACCCCTATACACTCTTCCTGACTTCCAGGCCCTCTTTTGAGTTACCTGAATACACAAACCCTAACTTCCAGGCCCTCTTCAGAGTTACCTTAACATACACTCCCTAACTTCCATGCCCTCTTCCAAGTTACCGAAATACACTATCCCTGACTTCCAGGCCCTCTTCTAAGTTAAATGAATACACAACCCTAACTACCTGATACCCAATGCTGTGGGCAACTAAATATCTGTTTCCCTGTTCAGGGTCTTTGCCGGAAGTCTGAGGATACTGTCTTGCACATCCACAGCCCCAGCCACAGTGTTAGGGCCAAGACTGTAAACCTATCTAACGCATGCTGATCCTATTTTATCTTGGTGTATATTGCCCTCATCTGCAGGGTAGTTCCCCTGCGGGTACTTTCAGGGAATAGACATTCACCCTCATTGGTCAATGACGCTCCCCAATTAGGAGGTTGCCTCTCTTTTTCTTCCCATGACTGTGATATTTCTGGTTGATGAGTCGCAGTCTACTTTGTTCCCTGATGAGTCACTGGGCCTCATTACGAGGTTGGCGATCCGGTAACAACGGTACCGGTATGCTTTCCGGTACCGTTGTTACCAGACCGCCAAACTCCGAGTTGTGTTCGCGGGTGCCTTCCATACCGCCAGGCCAGCCCTGGCGGTATGGAATGGCACCCGTAAGCACAGCAAGCCTGTAGCACTGGCACGGTAATGAACCGCGCCGGTGCTACAGGCATGCCCATTCCCATTGAGCCATATGAGGCTCAAGTGGGAATGGGGATATACCGGCACCGGCACCCGCGAATGGGCAATTACTGGGTCCACCAAGGTCGGCATGATCCGGTAATTGCCCATTCGCAGGTGCCAGATTTTCTTGCTAGTATGGAGGCAGCCTTGCCGGTAAAACCGGCAAGGCTACCTCCAACCTCGTAATGAGGCCCACATTATACGTTGTTCCTGTCACAGTAGGGCGTTTTCCGTTATCTCAGCGAGCGGCAAACGTCCCAGTCACAAAGTTATTATTCTGAAGAAGTCCTTCGTTGATTTTTGACCAGCATTCCAATCCCGCTGTCCTACGGTGCTAGCTGCTGCAGTCTAAGGACCCCATTAGGAGTGAGGTGATAAGGGGTTAACGGTGCCGGTAAAGGTGCCGGCGCCTTTAACCCCGTACTGCCTCATGACGTGGTTCCCTCGCGGGACCCGCTCTGGACGTCTGGTCAGACCAGATGTCTTTTGCGGGTCCCACGAGGGGACCAGCATGCTAACAACGGGCCCATCATTAACAGGTCCGTTGTTAGCATGCTCTCCATTCCCATTGAGCCCTATGGGGGCTCAAATGGGAATGGGGATGGTCCGGGTCCGGGTTCCCTGAATGGGGAAATACCAGGCCCTCCAATGTCGTAATGGCTCGGTATTTCCCCATTCAGGGACCACGGACCCGGACCCGAGTTTGGAGGCAGCCATGCCCTTGTTAAGGGCATGGCTGCCTCCAAACTCGTAATGAGGCCCTAAATGACTATTTACTTACTTAACACAAGTGCAGACGCGCTGTTGGGTAAAGCACGCGGCCCGCTGCCATCCCTGTTCAGTTGCCGATCTACTATCCCATTCGCAAGACACCCATTCCCTGTGACGCACCTACAGCACCCTGGCCACACTGCAGATTTCCACGTCAGCAAATACATGGTGCCTCATTACAACCATGGCGGTCCGGGAACTACTGTACCGGTAAGCATGCCGGTACCGTAGTTCCCGGACCGCCATACTACGTGCTCTGCTCACGGGTGCCGTTTCACCCGCCAGGTTTCCTGGCGGGTGTACCCGCACCTGCGAGCAGAGCACGTCAGATGCACCGGCACAACTCTAAATGTGCCGATGCATCCGACGTCCCTATCCCCGTTTTGCTCTATGGCGCAGAATGGGGATCGGGACGCCCTTGATTCCGGCACCCACAAATGGGTAATTACTGGGTCCGCCGAGCATGGCATGAATTTGCGGGTGCCGGAAAAAATGCAACTCCGGTGGCAGCCATGCCATTTTTAATGGCCCAGCTACCGCCAGAGTTCTAATGAGGCCCATGTTCTTGAAAGCCTTCGTGAGGGAGGCGGTTTATAGCATTTGCCTCTCTGAACAGATTGTAGGCACTGGCGTATCCTGGGAACATTTAGGTGCTCACTAGCAGCAAAGTCACTTTGACCACAAATTTGGGAGAGGAGCACGTGGCACTTTTGTACTTGATGTTCAAATGGGGCAGAGCAAACGAGGGAGAGGTTCGGACAAAAACAATTGTGGAATAAAGTGTGTAAAGAAGTGTACTTTCAAGTCAACCTTTGGGAAGGGCTCTTCAGGAACCAGTTAGAAATATGGGATCTGCCCCCCCCTAAAATGCATAAGGCACAGCCACTGCCCTTGGATGAGTGCCCGGATCCAGTTCAGCGATGGGCTTCTCATCCGTAGTTGAGTGGGCAAACATTTAGATGTTCTAATAGGAACTGGGGCCTTAAAATTGAGCGTCACTGCAGTGCACACTTTGAAATTTTGCATAATTCCTATGGTATGGTAATGTTTATTTATATAGCGCCTATACAAAGGCAAGTGTTTCAAAGCGCTCAAGGAGGGAAGGAACACAGGGAAAAACAACAGTCGCTCAGAGGCCTTGAATTTCTGAGACAATAAAGGTCAGCACAGGCAGATTTAGTGAATATGATACATTTAACAGTTTAGATACAGCAGATAGGCCTGACAGCGATTCTGCAGTTTTATCCAAGTGCACATTAAGGGGTGAAGACAAGGGAGAACAAACAGAATGATCTTCAGGCAGGGCTGTATACAGATCGTGCAAGTGAAGGAGGTTAAGGGAGGGGCAGGGGACCAAGTGCGCCCAGTGGGTAGAGACTGGTGAAGTGCGGAGAGAATCATGCTTACAACGTTCCTTGAAGTGTTCTGTGCTCTAGCACCTTGAAGCGTCTCATGTGCTAGATGAAATGATCAGGGCGCTTGTGCTGTTCAACCACGTCTACAAGGTCCTGCACAACCATTTTTTCAATGTCACCACCAGCGTAGACATGCATACTTAAAAGTGCATGTCAGCATTATGGTGGCATGCTATTCAGCAGGCCTAGCCTCTTAGGTCACTGGCCCACAGGCTACAGGCTTTTTGCCATACACCCAACAGTGTTGCCCTTGGCCGCACCCAGCTCAACATAACAAACCTATGCAGGTGAACAAGTGGCCAGGTACATGCAGGTCACCGCATTCCATCAGGTCCAAGCGTATACTACACAGTGTAATAATTGCAACCAATCCCCACAACCATAAAAGCAACATTTTATGCAATGATCACAAACCGCACATCGAGGACAGCATTGTAAAACCAGCTTCACCTCACAGCACTCTTTTGCCAGTGCAAGGTGGCCACCCATGCATGCAAGAGTCTACATGCTTAGCACACACAACACACAGTACTGCAGTGTAGGTTCCAAGTTTCATGTGTTCTCCATTGTTCTCCCCTTCTGCCATTGCTCTACCATCACTGACCGCTGGGCATCACTGACCGCTGGGCCTCACCACACACTGAGCACCCTAGTGCAACCTATGTTTTACTTCTCATTTCATGTGTAATGCAGGCCCCATCTACTAATGGGCCTGCCAACTTTCACCCTGGCCACATCTGTACATACGTTGCTCAATTACATTGTGTTGCCTGTGCATACCGGTATGTGAGTGGCTGTGTACCTTTCGCATTTTGCAACTTTCTGATGCTGATGACTTCCGTTTATGGCGCAATGTGGTAAAAGGCTTCATCAAGGAAGGGTCTTACCAGGGCCTACCCATAGCAAATGCAGATGGTGACATGTGACTCTCTATTGTGCAACAGGGGCAATGATGTACACCATATGGTAATGTACGCATAGCAGCTCACTTCTGCTGTTTCTCCAAGTGCACAATGTCCTGCGCAACCATTTTGTGCTACTCACCTACTCCAAATGCATGCACAGTAACACCTGCATGGCTGGATTATATTGTGTAGGCTGTAATGAAGGCATAGCAGCTCACTTCTGCTGTTCCACCAAGTGCACACTGTCCTCCGCAACCATTGTGTGCTACTCACCAACTCCAAAAGCATGCACAGTAACAACTGCATTGCTGCATTATATTGTGTAGGCTGTGATTAGGGCCTAGACTGTTGGGTGCATGGCCTTTGCACCCAACAGTCTAGGCCTAGGCCACAGTAGGTGAATACAACCAATGGTGCATTCTGCGCTGCAACACTTACTAATCTGCGCAATGGACACTACGCAAGGATGTACAAGAAACATTTGCAACGAGATCTCTTCCATATGTACACTATTCTGTTAATACACCCAGTGGACACACTGTATTACTGCTCACTGCACCATCGCTACCCATGCACCGACAACTGTAGGTTGGTCTACCAATAACCACACACATGCAACCAACGTTGTGTGCACTGCAGCCAAATGTGGCACAATAAGCAAAAATGTGACATCTACTTTCAACCAGTGGACTTACCTTTTCAACCAGTAAACATAATTTTCTGTGATAGAGCTGCAGGCATGCAGCCAAGGGGCCACAAACTTACCTCACACAGCACACCATAGTACACACTATGTTTACATCGTCATGTGTCGTGGAATGCACTCCCCTTCAGCAAATGTGCCTGCCATCGGATACCGCTGTCAGAGCACCATCTTCTTGTATATCGATAGATATCACGCGAACTTCTTATTACTCCTGCACCCTTTCCATCCCTTCTTCCCATCACCAGATGCTGTACACTATGATTTTCAGATCCTTTTGCCGCCGCATTGTCTTCCCATACAACATACCGCCGGCATGGAACACTTTTCACACATCCCGTCACTGCACACTGCAGTGCAATCAAACTTTTGACCACGCTGTGAACAGGGAAATAGGACGGCAGAGCGGTTCCAGATATGACTATTTTGAGTATGATACCGCGGGCCGTGTGATAGGTATTAGTAAAATCACTGGATGCCCCTTATCTAATAAGCACGCCTTGAACCACCTCTAAATACTTAAAATACAGATTATAGCAGAATAACAGCAGCGGGTTGGCCTGTGCAACACTGTATAGCATGTTGCTACATAGACCCTCTGATTGGTTGGCATTCTCTCCCAACCTTGGACTTTTTGCTCGTTAGCAGCGAGTAAAATAAACAAAACTCGGGTGCAGAGAGCAACGTCAGACTACTTCCAACTTGCCAAATTAGTCCATCATCTCTCATCAGTCGGGCCTCAAGCCAAGGCTTCTTCTTTATAATTGACCTTGCAGCCTGTTCTCTGTTCTGGGACTTTTAGGGGGTATAGGTACACCATTATCTTCATCTGGAGCTTAATCCATAGCCCTTGTTTACGACTACTGAGTCACGTGTGAGGAGACCACAATTGTGCCAATTTTGTCCTTTTATTTACTACTATTTGATTTAATTCAGCTGGGTGTCAGCACTCCTCTTGGCCTCTGGAGACTTGCTCACTCCACCCTGCATATGCTTTTTGCATCTTTATCCAATACTTGGCACTCAAAGATGTTTTCTTCTTTGCTTATTCTAAGAGAAATATGCCTTACGTACATAGCTTATCCTCTTGACTCCCTTTGTGCCTTGCAATTATTCCTTGATGTGGCATCCTTGATCCAAGGCCAATAGACTCCTCTCTTTTCCTCACACAAAGCTGTTTTTTCCAGCATCTTCTGATTCTGCAGCCCTGGTCTGTCTCTGAGGTAGCTCGATTTGTTTCAACACAAGTCCAACATCCATCTTTTTCTCATGGCCGCCTTAGCCACATTGTGTTTTCTTCTGCAGCAAGCTTCTATATGTCTCAGCAACCTTGCGTTTCTTCATATATACATTTGCTTCATCATACTCACTAATATCTTTGGTGCATATGATTTCTTTGTACTTAATTACGGGTTTCTCTTATTACTCTAGTTACATCTTTATCCTGTAAGTATTTGCATATCGTTTCAGTGCATCTTCGTGTCTTTCTTTCATGAGGTCACTCTGCCCTTGTCTGATCTCACTGATAGCTCTTCGATGTCCAATGATGTGTGCAGACATCCTTCCACTCTCAGTGTAAGGGCACATTCGATACGGTTGTCTGAGTGCATATGGTCTCTCATACACACAATGCAGTAGTGGGATGATACCTGGTGTCACACCTAGGGCTCTTCTCCTAGTGTTCAAATATGATGGAGGAGAGGTGTTGGATCTAGGGATGACGTGTCCACCTGCACCTCTAGAGTTCCTTACAGCACCACTTTATAGACATAGTTTACATAGACTCCTAGAATGCCCACTTTGCAATTTTCCCTACTGTCCCACGTACTGTAAGACCCACCACAAGCTTGCAATTTGATGCGCTACCAGTACTTACACCTTGGAAATTCTATAACGCTCAAGACATCACTCTCAGAACCCTCAAGCCTTCAGTGCTGTTCTGATGGTCCTCTATGAATGAAACGCTGATCATTTTCATTCAAATACATTGATTGAAAATGTTGTTGAAATATTTTCAGTAAACAAATGGAGCATCAGATGTGGACGAAAAACGTGTAACTTGACTTGGGGGCATATACACTGTCAAACCACACACAATGCAATCACCCACAATTAATGCTGCTCTTGCAACGCATTTTGCATTTTCCATGATAGTCCACAGTGCCAAAAAGGGTCACACCTACACAGCGCATTTCAGGGCCTGTTGAGGAGCTCAACACAACACCTCCAGAAGCCCTCTTTCCATCTGCCTGAGGCTACCTGCAGAGGTCAAGAGACCCAAAAGAAACATCCAGGATCGACCTAGAGATTGCCCCTGTGACCTCTGACAAAGTTACTTCTGGGTTACTTTGGCTGTATAAGCACTGTCCTTTTTGTGTCCATTCTCCCAGGTGTCCAGAACAGAGCTAAGATTTGCTACTATAACCTTCTCGATTTTATTCTGTGTTCCCTGTTCCCTTTTCGACCCTTTGCTACAATAATGCTCTGCATACAGCACACAAACCATATTCAAAATCTAACTCCAACACTGCACTAAAAAAGCTGTTTGCATACACATGCACTTGTGAGCACCACTAGCGTCCTAATTGCTGCACATTGTGCTGCTCACCGATAATGCATTCACTTCTGCTCCAGCCACTCACCTCTCCCGACGCTTTCTCCAATCACGGTACAACTTCCTCCTTTGCTATCCCTATTATAAAACTCACAACTTGAAACTTCCACTACTCCATCTCTCTTCCAACTCCTTCCAACAAACAAAGCCGACGAGCTAACCATACCTCCTCTAATACTTATCCACCTCGCCTCTCTTCCTCTGAGACTCAAATTCTCTACTCTTCCTTACCTCATAAACTGAACATTGCACTCTGAAATGTCTGTATGCAACAACACGTCCTCTTTCACTGCTTTCACTCCAGCTCACCTCCCCTAGACCTTCTTGCTATCACTAAAACCTGGATTTCTCCATCGGACACTGCCACTTTGGCACGCCTACACGACTACAAACTATCCTTCATCCACTCTCCTCGACTGACTAGCAGAGGTGGAGGCGTCGGACACCTACTCTCTTCTCACCTCAATGCCTCACAAATCTCCAATGCCAAGTCCTCTCCTAGCTCTTTTGAATTCACCATCTCTACTATCACTCTGCCATTCTTTGATGATCTTGGGCAACTCCTTGATTCTCTTTCCACTCCTCAGAAAATCTGAACTTCAGTCTTTTCAAAGTGACTACGCTCTCCACTGTATCCATAACCTACCTACGCACACAGGGAGTAACTCTTTGTATCTCTTATTCATCTCCACCTCTCTCTCAGCCACTAATACTACTGTCACACCATTCATATCTGATCACTCGGTCGTTTCCACCATGTTAGGAGGTGGTTACATTTACTTCATTGAGTTTACAATCACATCAATTCAGCTGCTGCCATGTAACCTAGTTACCAAGGAACCTTTGTTGTTATGATTTCAGCAGCTAGTGTATTTCAGAACGTCATGTACAGATTACTGGGAGGAGAGAGAGGTGTCATGTGTTACCAGGATGATGTGCTAGTATGTGGGAAAAATGAAGCAGAACATGATAAAAGGTTAGAGAGAGTGTTGAACATATTCAAAGAGGCTGGCCTTACAGTATCGTTAGAGAAATGCATATTCAAAACTGACAAAGTTGAATATCTAGGTCATGAAATTACAGGTGAAGGGATCAAACCCAAAGAAAAGGCCATAGAAGCTATTCGCAAGATGGAAGCACCAAAATCCAAAGCAGATATACTATCTTTTCTAGGTCTGGTTGAATTTTATGGCAAGTTTGTTAGAGGGTTGGCAAATTTGTCAAGGAACATGAGGATGTTGACTCGTAAAGGTGTTACGTTCAAGTGGAATGAATCTTGTGAGGAAGAGTTTGGTAAGATTAAAGATGCTATAGTCAATGCACCCATCTTGAAAACTTTTGAAGAAAGTAGACATTCTTTACTATTTGTGGATGCAAGTGACTATGGTATTGGGGCAGTCCTAATGCAGGAAGATCAGGAGGGCTTACACACCATAGCATTTGCCTCCAGATCTCTCAAAGGACCTGAGAACAGATATTCAGTGGTAGAAAAGGAAGCATTGGTTTGTGTCTGGGGAGTGGAAAAGTTCAAAAGATATTTGTGGGGCAGAGAATTCACAGTATGTACAGACCATAAACCCCTAATAGGAATATTTACCAAAGGTGGTCTGGAGGGAGTCTCCAGACGCATCATGAAGTGGGTGACATCCCTACAAGGCCTGCAATATGATATGCTTCACATTAGTGGTGAAACCAACGTAGTTGCTGATGCCTTATCCAGATCAGTAGTGAAAGAAACAGTGTCTGAGGAGTCTCCTCTGACTCGTGAGAAAGGTGTTGAAATATTTCAGGTTCATGAGTCAGTAAAGAAAGAGGAGTGGGATAATGCATGTTCAGAGGATGAATTGTACCAGAGAGTTTTAACATTGGTGACGCAGAACAGAATAAGAAACTAAATTGGTGATTTAGGCGGGTTTGCCAAAGTTAAGGAAGAACTCTGGATTGATAAAGGATACTTACATAGAGGACATCAGATGGTTGTACCTATTAAAATGAGAAAATTAATAATTGAGCTAGCTCATGTTGGGCATTTGGGACTGCCTAGAACCAAAGGCTTGGTTAGAGCAGAATTTTGGTGGCCTAATCTTGACAAAGACACTGAAGAAGTGGTCAACAATTGTTGTGATTGCATTGAAGGTAATAAGGGTCTCAGGATTCAAAAAGTACCCATGACTGTTAGAAAGCCATCCACAGTTCCATGGGATGAGGTTGCTTTAGACTTACTAGGGCCTTTCAATATCAAGGGTGGGAGAGACACCTATGTACTGGTTGTCATAGATTTATTATCCAAGTGGCCCGAAATATTTACACTAAGAGACATATCCAGCAGTAGCATCATTAAATGTTTGGAGCAATTATTTTGGAGAGAGGGATTCCCCAGAAAGTGTTTATCAGATAATGGGACCCAATTGGTTTCCAAGGAATTTAGAGAGTTCTTGAGTAACCATGGAATAGAACAAGTAACCACTTCATTATATCATCCCCAGACCAATGGGTGTGTAGAACGCTTCAACCGCACTCTCATGGATGCAATTAGAATTGCGGTAGCAACAGGAGGTGACTGGATCAGGACCATAATGGAGAGAACATTCCAATATAGACTAGCACCACACAGTGTTACGGGTGTATCCCCATTTGAACTATTAAGAGGGAGGAAACCTAACTCACACATGTGTCCAGGCTGGATGGGAAGGTCAAAATTCGTAGGAATAGATCTGGAGGGAGTGAGAGAGAAGATATTTGAATCTGGGGTCAGATCCAAGGAGCAATATGACAGGAAGAATGCTTGTAGAGAATTCAGTCTTGAGGAAGGTGATTGGATCAAGATCAAACTTCCCACCAAGGTGCGCAAAGGTGCATCCATATTATCACAGCCCAAACAAGTTGTTAAAGATTTGGGATCTTCAGTGCTTGTTAAAGGGGGTGGGGTCTGGAACAAGGAGAGGATAGCAATTTGCAAAAAGGTAAACAACAACTTGTAACTGCACTGCAAGGTATTTAAAGCAATTTAATTATTTCTTCATATAGCGGTGTATCAGATACTATGTAAATAATGAACTACGTATGTTCAATGAAATCTATTATCTAGTTTAGGCAAATACTTATATTTTGGTAAAAGGAAGGGAGGTGTTAGGAGGTGGTTACATTTACTTCATTGAGTTTACAATCACATCAATTCAGCTGCTGCCATGTAACCTAGTTACCAAGGAACCTTTGTTGTTATGATTAAGCAAAGGTTCCACATTCTAGCAGCAGAGAGAGAGAGGATTGAGAGCAGGAGGACAGCCACAGCTGGGGGCCTTTCTCTTGGATGAACTAAAGAAATAAAGCATCTCTATAAAGACAAGCATCAGCGTGAAGCGTGGTCATTTACATATTAACACACCACCATCTCCTTTCCACCCTCTGACCTTTCCTCACCACTTGCTTCACCTATTACTAAAAGGAAATGTAAACCTCCTGCCATTCCCCCCGTTCTCGCCAACCTACAGTTCTCACTCTCCTCCACACCCAATGCCTCTTCCACCAACACTGCCTCCTCTAACTCCCAATCCCTACTGTACGACTCATTCTCCTCCCACTATTTACTTTCACCTCTAGGTTTCAGCATCCTCAGCCATGGCTCACCCCATTCATGAGCTCCCTTTGAATACACATGCATCGACTGCTGCACAAATGGAGGTGTACCCACTCATATGAGGACCTGCAACTCTACCTCTCTGCCCTGAACTCTCTCAAGTCCACTCTTGATAGATAGAGCAAAAAGGGACTTCTACTGAACCCTAATTGACTCTCACGTCAACCATCCTCACCGGCTACAGGGCACCCTAGACTCACTCCTACTAATAACTCCACTGTCACAGCTAATTGCCTAGCTGAATACTTTGCTGCAAACATTTCCAAAATTAGAGAGTCTCTCCTAACCTTCCTCACACTCCCTCCTACATTTTACATTCTGCCTACTCTACCATCATCCCCTGCCTCTATCTCCCACTTTAGTCACACTAATACTGACAATGTGCTATCTCTATTGATGAGGGCTAACCCCTCTTGTGCCCCATCAGACATTCTTTCTCCTCAGCTAGTCAAGCCTATTACCCCTTTAGTGGCATCTCACCTAGCTGAACTCTTTAACCTGTCCTTCGACTCTCCTTGTTTCCCCTCTGTTTTCAAAACAACCATGGTCATCCCTCTCCTAAAGAAGTGGTGTGGTCAATCGTCTTACCAATTTCTTAGACATCCACAATCGTTGAGACCCCTACAAGCAGATTTCCGCTTCTGTCACTCCCCAGAAACTGCTCTCATGAATGTGTCAACTTCATCGTCTCTGCTAAGCACTCTAACTTATCTTCTATCCTAATTCTCCTTGACCTGTCTGCTGCCTTTGAAACCGTTGATCACTCTGATCCCCTTAATACTCTTTTTCGTCTTGGAATTCATGATCAAGCCCTTGTCTGGATTGAATACTACTTTGCACCTCACCGATTCTCTGTCTCCTGGAGTATAAACACCTCTAAACTCAATCATCTAGCTGTTGGTGTTCCACAATGCTCTGTCTTGGGTCCTCTCCTCTTTACACTCTACACCTCTGGCTCTTGGGGCACTAATCACCTCTCTTGGGTTCCCGTGCCAGCTCTTTGCGGATGACACCCACATCTTTTTTCCTGAACTTTCCTCTAATCTCCCTATCAACATTTCAAACTCTCTGCCATTTAAATATTGCATGGCTTTGCACTCTCTGATGTTGAACTCTACCAAAACAAAAAAGAGGTGCTCTTCTTCCCTGGCAAAAGCTCACTCTCATCTCTTCCTCTACCTACACAGTTCCCACCTGGCACTCTTCCCTACTGTTCTTCAGCTAGAAACCACAGCGTCATCTATGTCCCTTCTCACACCTTCTCTACTTTCAACTCCAAAATTGCAACAGCAGCTTGCCTCAAATTGCTAGATATTCGGAAAATCAGGCACCTCCTTCCTTTCAACACTGACAAGCATCTCTTAACCATTCTTGTCTTCTCTAAACTGGACTACTGTGTCAGCATCCTCTTTAGTCTCACCAACTATGCTCTCCATCCCCTAGACGAGATCATTAACTTTACCAGGACTCTCATTGACCTCCCTCACTTACACCTACTTCCTCATACCGTCAACAGGCTGGATGGCTGACGATGCAAAACAGGGACAGATTTGAATTACTTCTCCTGGTTCACAAATCTATCCACAGTAAGTCCCCACTGCACCTACCCCCCTCTATCCAACTCTACAAACCTTCCCATAATCTCCACTCTGCCTCCTCATCTACCCTTGTGACTCCCCACCCTCCCTGTGCTTCCACCCGTTCACCAACTCTCATATTTGGAACCTTTTCAGATTAGTCAGAAACCCATTTTAGATGGCCATTACTCTTCCCAAAGTTGCAGGTGGATGAATTTTATATCTCCACAATTGCCTGGTAATTACATAAAAAATAACACATACATGTAATCAGTCGATTTATGGTTGCTGAGAAAAAGGCCTACATGATAATAGTCCTTTCAAATTAATTGTGAATCTTCATGTGGGACAAATGGCCACTCTCCTGCCTTCAGGCCATATGGTCTCACTTGGTCAGCCTGTAACCATAGTTTTTATTATTCTCTTTGTGTTTGCAGCTTGCTCTTTGAAGTTAGTTGCTTCCATTTTCACACCCTTTGGTCATGCTCCAGCCAAGGGGAACTTGTCCTGCAGTCACCGCCTTCAGAGCCAGCAAGTCTGGGGTACACTGAGCTTTCCACACTTTTAGCAGGACGCTTGATTGCCTTTATGATTAGCTGGGGGATGTCAAATCCAGACCTGCAGTTGGGGGCTTCCTTGTGAAGTGTCCCACAGCAAGCAAAGGGGGTTTTCTCTAGCCTACTGAAGCTTTTTCATGGAAAACGAAAGAGGTTTCTCTTTTCAAATGTTAGCAGGGGTACATTTTTCACATTTAAACTGCAAACACACACGCAAAGCCATTTTTTGTGTCATTGTTTAAAAATCCTGTTTTCCATATGGAAGGGACTTTGATTTCTCTTCTTGCTTTGTGAATTAAAATGCTGCTTTTCCTTGGTTTTTGACAGGAAGGCCTTTTTTCGCATGGCCCTTTAGTTTTCATTTGCAATCACACATGCAAAGCTGTTTTTGGTCTTAGTGTTAAAACACCATATTTCTCAGTTGAAAGGGACCTTCATTTTGGGGTCTTTGAATGCACCCCACACTCATGCTTGCACTCTGTCTCTCTTCTTGCTCCACTTGCTTGGAATTCTCATCCCTCAGAAATCCAAGAAACAGTCAACACGGATTTGTTCAAAACCAAACCAAACGCATACCTCCTCGCCTCCAAGTTACCCTCTTATCCTACCTCTCATCTGCCTGCTCAATACAATTTTTCCCTCACCTCTAACCTGCCACTGTCCCTCACTTCCTCTACCTCCACTCTAGCACTTCACCCATCATGGTCACATCCGACGCACAGTTGGCCATACTGCCTACCTGCGCTTAAAAATATCCAGTGTTCATTGTCCATAATCTATGTATGTCAATGTATGTATTGTCCCCGGTGACTGTTCTATTAACTACCCTCCAGAACCTGGTGTTAAGGTGTGGCTGGGCAAGAGTAAGACACTGAGTGAGAGCCTTTAGGTGCTGCTAAAGCAACAGAATTCAATAAGCATTTGATTAAAGTGTGGCTGGCCAGGTGTAAGTCAGAATGTCCCTCAAACTTACCCCATTGTAAGAAGCTCACCACTTCCCATCAAATCTGACTTCTTATCTATCGAGCGTTCTTTTAAAATAAATAGTTGGGTTTGCAGAGTGCGGTAAAGTATGCTGCCCATGTGGTATCCAGTGAGGATGTCACCAGTGAAAATGTGGGCAGGAGATGATTTATTTCGACTATTTCCTCAAATACTTTGTTGAAGGTCTCCTCTCCCTGTGTTAATGCTCAAGCCTCTGCCTCAATGACTTACACCTGGCCAGCCACACTTTAATCAAGTGCTCGATCTTCTGCCTTAAGTGTATTGAATTCTGTTGCTTTAGCAGCACCTAAAGGCTCTCACTCAGTGTCTTCCTCTTGCCCAGCCACTCCTTAATTAAAGGCCTGCTCCCCTGATGCAAGGGTACTGCATTCTGTTTCTTCTGGGGTATCTCAAAGTTCTTCCTCAGCGTCTTACTCCTGGCCAGCCACCCCTTAATCAAAGACCCGCTCGGCTGCAGATTCTGTACCTTCTGAGGTGTCTAAAACCTCTATTTCATGTTATACTTCCAGCCTACTTTTGTTTTACTGAACACCAAGTCACGAGTAGCCAGTACCTGTTATATTTCAGAGTTCATTATGATAAAATATGTTTACTTTTTGTTCGCTTTCCTCCTGATTCTAATCCCAGATGGCTTCTCTATTGTTTTGGCTAATCGCACCTACGGGCGGGGCTGAGGAGGGGTTTAGCTATTATTTTTGGGAAATATGTTAAAGTCTCTACATGTCCCTCTTGCCTATATGTTTTCTGTGCCAAAAACGTAGGTCTTAATATTCAACTTAATGATAATGTTATCATTAAACTGTGTTACGTTATTGCCCACACATGACCAGAGAACAACCAGCAGGAGATTTGAATATTTGAATGGATGTAATCACTAAACAAAATATTATCCTTATCTATGCTCATGATCTCTTTATTGGCCGCAACACCATCTCACATCCTAAACCCAATTGTTTTCCGGGATATCGATCGACCCCTTTGTGGCACTAGGGATCCAGCCTCGTCACATCGTGCTCTTTGCGTGTTCTCTTGCAATCTTAAATCCCACCCATTTTTAGACACAAGAAAACCGAAATCCCAATGGACTTGTTGCAAATAGAAACTCTCATCCGCTTCTTTATCCACGTTTCTGCTAAATCTGAATTAATTGCAAAATGAGGATTGCTCCAGCCAAGCCTTTCTATTATAGAAGTTGTCATACCTCATGGGATTTATCACATTGCATCTCTAGTCTCCACCAAGCCCACGCAACACAATTCCCCTTGGTTTTCCCATAATTTACTGGTACTCAAGTGAAATTGCAGGAACGCTGAGTCCCTCTGGAAGAAATCCCTTAGGGAGGTGGACCAATTCTTGGGCATGTATGCCTTAAAACGTTATTTAAAGCTTTATTTTCTCCTCAGAAAACTTTGCTGGCCACCAAGCTCTCTAATTCTCTTAATAAACCTAATTAACTATTTAACATTATTCAGAATGCCTTAGCTCTGTCTTGTAGCAATCCTGTGCTATCTGCCTTGCAGTATCACTGTGACAAGAGGAATTCCTTTTTCTGTGACAAAGTGAAATGGATTCAGGCTGAAGGGGGCAATGTGGCAATTACCACTCCTGCCCTTTCTCTCATCAACGTGCCACTATATTCAGGACCATCTTTTATTTGTACTGCCATTGACCCTATGAACATTACTCCTTTATTGAGCCCTCCCTTCGCACTACAGTTGGGCCTCTGGACACCATTTTGGCTCTAGTAGCTAAGAATATTGTAGCCACCTTCGCTCCTTGGATCACCAGGTTTGTTAAGATGTCGCTATCTTTGGGGGTGGGGCTCCTTCGAGATTGAAACTGTCTATTTTGTCCCCTCTAACACTCGGTCCAGGTAACTATGGGACCTATGGCTCCCTTGGTGGGCTCCCATGGATTTCCAAAATGCTCAAGAAAGTTGTTAGCAACCAGCTCTAGGACTTCTTAGACTCCAGCCATCCTGGATTTCTACACGTTGGGGTTCTGACCTGATCAGAGAACTGAATCTGCTTTCCTCTCAGTCTGGGGGGACATTCTTACAACCGCAGATGAAGGCCATCTATCCTTTCTTGTAATGCTTGATTTTTTGGCAGAGGACACTGTGAACCACAACCTCTTTTGACAAATTTGGGAAATGTCGGCTACATTAACAAAGTCGCTTTAGACTGGTTGAGTTCCTATCTAAGCAGATGTGCAGGTTTGTTTCCTATCAATTCTCTTCAACCAGGGAGGACATTGGGGTCCCACAGGGTTCCCCACTGCCCCCAGGTCTATTTGACATCTGTATGGTGCATCTTTTAAATCTTCTTCCGGGCCTGGGTTTTAGGAATCAATTGTATGCAGCCGATACATCATAATAATAATAATAATAGTAGTAATAATAACAATACAACAGATTTTATGAATGGTGCCCATGTGACTTCTCCTCCCTTTCCTCTGGGCTTGAACAAGTCAGTGAATGGATTAGTCTAAGTGGTCGCAAATGAAATTCCTCCAAGACAGAGGTGCGTTTGCTACTCCCCTGCAAAATCTGATATGTTGTCCTGCACCCCTCCCCTCACTCTGGTACATTTCCCCAATTTGTGAAAAGACTTATAATCGTCAGTATTTCGGAGATGCTGGCTTCAGATTAACATCTCAAATTAGTGTGCCAATTTAAACAGATTTCACCATTCACCCAAGATTTAGTAGTTGGCTCAATGGTGAACTACGTCATGGATTACGTCATGCAGGAATTCCCCCTTACACGCTTTAAGATAACAGTCAGCCCAGAATGCAACTGTGCGCTTAAACCTTAAGCTCTATAAATCAGACCCCATCTGCATACTGGCGCCAACTGCACTGTTCACCTCTGAAAATTCAATTATAAATGATCTGTGTTTGAACTAATCAGTCAAACGGGATCCGGTCATTTTTTCGAATGCATTTTTTCGAAATGCAATTATCTCGAAAACATTTCGTAGAAATTTATTTTTTCGAATTTATTATTTTTTTATTTTATACGTTTTTTCGGGTTTTGGAAGTAAACAAAAAAGTGTTAAAAAAACAGGGGCTTGGGGGGGAACCCCCCCATTAAAACAAAAAAACATTCAACATTTTTTTTCTCGATGAAATGTTTTCGACATAATGGCATTCGAAAAAATGTCATTCGAAGAAATCACTATAAACCCAGTCAAGCATAGCAAACAGTTTGTGTTCCATGTGCTCCCAGTGTTCAACATTTGCATAATGGATGCCACAATCGTAAACACATAGCAGGCCTTGCAATGTTCTATAAATTCACATGTGGCACAGATTTCCACCTGCTAGCTCGCTATATGCCCTGCGCCAGTATACTTACTTTCATGACTCTCCTCATTCTGATTCCCAGTGCTCAGACCTAGTCATTGTTCATGTGTATTTAATGGTCTTCTAAAACATTTTTCACAATGGCAGCGGCAAATGGACACTGTGTGGTGCCCTGCTATGTGGGAGCCATGCATAGTGGGTGTTAGGTGCCAGGTTTTTGCCTCCTGTGGGAGGTGCCACATGTCGGGCCACTCGCTGGAAGAGGTGAGGAGGATTAGAGGGTGGCCCTCTGGTCAGAGGGGGATCTAACGGTCGTCATGCAGACAATTGGCGACCGGACCGTTGTCCCAGGCCCGCCCCTTCCACACAGCACAGAGCTCTTTCTGTTGTGACATCACTCAGTCCGAGTTGAGTTGTGTGTGCGTTTGTTGGCCCTTCTTTCACAGCATTAAAAGTTTAGCCTAAAATTGTGAAAGAAGAGCAAAACTGTTTAGGTTGTGCGTTTGTTATTGTGGGGATGGGGAGTTACATGGTGGCTGTGTTGGAGGCAGGGCACCAAGTATGGCCCGAGTTTCTTGTCTTATTCGCTAGCGCCACTGTTTCCTTCCCAAGGCGCTACACCACAGTCCAAAGCTGTGAAGGGGACTCAATTTCTTAGTGGGCTTTTCTTGTGAAAAGCACCCTGAGCTGGGGACAGTCATGAATGAGAAAGCCTCACTCCATCCCGCCCCCCCCCGACCCCATCACGACCTGCACCGGTGAAGGGAAACGCCCGCCTTTGGCTGGATTGAGTGAACACAGGCTGCAGCCCTGTGCAGGGCTGCCTGCACTGATGCGCACCCTGGAGGTGGTGGTTGCCCCAGAGGAAGCCCCAGGACAGGGACCGTCCCTGGCCCGGCCCGACTTCCTCTTCCATCCTAGGTTCCGTCTTTCTTTCTCCTTACTCACTTTATAAAATCTTTCTCACTCCTTCTCCCAGCCTCCCTGTCTTTCCTTATAGTTCTTTCTCCTTCCTGCTCATCCCTTCATCTCACTTCTCCCTTGCCCCTCTTTCTCATCGCCCTTCTCTTGTGACCACACTTAACTCCGCCCACCCAAAACTTTGCCTCATGACCCGCCTACCTAGGGCCCTGTGCCAGGTGCTCCCCAAGGGGCCCTTTGCCTTAACTCTGCCACTGCCTCCGGTGCGTGCGTTGCTACAAGACACTAAGGGCCTGATTTACAAATCGTTTTCCAATGGGGATTTTCCATAGGAAAAGGCTTTTATAAATCAGGCCCAAAGTGTGGGCGAGCCTCGAGGCATACAGATGGCTGCACCACAGAACATCGAGAAGGACCCCACAGCTTAAGATGGATAACTTTCCAATAGCACAAGCGCTCAGGACCAAACAACAGAAATATGCCTTTTCGGGTATATTTCCAAGTTATTCCCATACCGCATCAGTCAGGTAGGTCCAAATATCTGCATGTATGTTTATGGATATACCAGTGTCATCATCCCAAAAAGGTCATTATTTCCGTGTTGGAATCACACAAAGCTGGTATCTGCCCGATCGAGTGTCAAGATACGAGACACGTGCCCAATTCTAGGATTATTGCACCTGAGCTGGTTGCCTCACACTCGCAATTCACTTGATAGTTGAAGCCATTCATCGGGTTCATTGATGCTGATGGATATTGGTAGCAACGGTAAAGATCCCCATCACTTTACTAGCCGCCTACAAGCAGCACTTGCTGTTTCAAACAAAAGTAGTCAATGCAAGTGGATGGTTCTTTTCAAATCCATGCACTCTCGTGTTGTTACCCTTTGCATTTGGAGCTCAACCTATTGATTTCCGGGACTGCATGCAGCAAAGGCAATTATTGTGATACATTACCACTTCCTGGGACACAAAGGGTTCCCGGGGCTTGTGATTATATTCCCTATTTAAGACCACCGAAGGAATGGAGAAAAGAACATTAAGAAAATATATTGTATGCAAATCACAATTTGCCATAATGGGATACACAGAGCTGGCCCACAATGATGACAAGACAAATCATGTAGGAAGTAAGCAGGATTGGCACGTTTTCATGTGAAAGGTGCTTTTTGATTGAGTAGCTAAAATAGCGAGAGGGTAATTAATTTCTTTCAAAAAGGTTATTTCTCTGTGTTGGCAAATCCTCAAATAGGATGGAGAGATAACGGTCAATTAAAGCCTCCAGGTGCCTCCACAGCATCCACAGCATCCGGCACACACATCAAATACACGATACCATCAAAATCCACCGCACACGGCCATTGCTCTCGGGGTTGTCCAACTGCCTGTATAATGGGACTTTGAAAAATGTATAGACCAATGGGATCAAAGTGAAATTACCTGGTGTTGTTATACTGGGTTTCTCAAACTAGGATAAATTGACACTATTCAGCATCAGAATATACTCAGGTTGTCAGAAGGTGCGACTGGAGCTACTTATTAATGCAGAGATACATTGGTGGTTATAGCAACAGCATTCAGGTCAGATTTACACTTGTCCTAGTGCTCTGCAAAGGATTTGCACATGATTTCGGGTAGGCATGAAGATAGGAATTGTGTGGATGTTGGGACTGGCGCAGCGAGGAGATTTTTGCTTCTGTCTACGTTTGCGCAACCTAAAACACATACGTAGTCATTGTGTTGGTGTTTCAACCCGTGCACATCCTGAGATGGCATTGTTCGAAAAAAAGTAACCAAACCTGGGTATTTCACCAGCACTACCAACAGGTGAAATGTATTTATTTATTTTTTTTAATTCTTGATAGACTGCCAAATCGCCCGCAGGCCTCACAGCGCACATGAAACAGAAACAAGATAGACAATCAGAAACAAGTAGAGAACTCAAGATACTGAAGGAAAAAACAGGATTAAAGAAGAGCAGTACTAGGGGACGGTGAAGAGGAAGGTCTTCAGATTATTTTTAAAGTCAACCAATGAGGTGGAAGACTTAATAGAAAGTGGGATGGAGTTCGACAGAACTGGAGCGATGACATCAAAGTTCATTTTTCCAAATTTGCCAAGACGAAAGCGAGGCTGGGAGAGTCTGGCCTGGTCGACTGACTTGAGTGGTCGTCCTGGGATGTATGACTGGATGCGTTCCGTAAGGTAGCTGGGTGCAATGACGTTCAGGCATTTGAACGTAAATGTGAGTATCTTGAAAGACATCCTGTGCCGGATTGGATGCCAATGTAATTTTTTCCGGGCTTCAGTGGTGGAGTGCCACCTTGACAAATCCAACCAAAAGTGAAGACCGGAGCCCTAGGATCATTGCCCCGACACTAACAAAAGTGATGTACCAGTGTCAAAAAGCTGTCAGCAACCCCACCCAAACATGACTGTCATCATTGACTTACAGGATCCCTGTGGTAGGTTGGACCGGACACTCCAGCCAATCCCAGCCCAGCTTGCAAGCCAAAAGCAGACACTGGGCCTCATTATTAGGTTGGAGGTAGCCTTGCCGGTTTTACCAGCAAGGCTACCTCCAAACTTGCATCCGTGTCCGGCCAGCCGCGAATGGCCAATATTGCGAATGGGCAATAACCGGGCTATTCCGGCCCAGCTGGACCCGGTAATTGCCCTTTCGCGGGTGCCGAGCCTGGTACATCCCCATTCCCATTGAGCCCCGGAGGCTCAATGGGAATGGGGAGGGTGATAGCACCAGTACCGTTAATAACTGTACCAGTGCTACCATCATGTTCTGCTCGCGGGTGCCAGTATGGCCACCAAGTCAGACCTGGTGGCTGCAAGGGCACCCGCGAGCAGAACTCCTACTATGGCGGTACGGTAGCAACGGCGCCGGTAGCGATACTGGCACCGTTGTTGCCTTACCCCATACTTGTAATGAGGCCCACTGCCTTAGAGGCAGATTCTTTACTGAGCGTCCCTCCGCAGGCTGGATGTTCACCTTGGTGTGGGCATTGGCCTCCCTTCTTTGCATCACCAGCAGCTACGGGTAGAATCTGCTATGAGAGGGCAGTAAGCAATAGACAACAACCAGTTGACGGAGCATAATGGAAATCGGCCAAGATATGGAACTGGACTATAAACAGGAATAAAGCAGTAGAGCTTAGGTGGGGAAACCACTTTGCCATTTGAAGTGCAGAAAGGTGTAAGGCCGGGTTGCATATTTAACTTGGGAGGATAGCTCAGGGGGAAGGTGTTCGACTTGGAAGCAAAACAACACGGAGCAACATAGGTTCAATCCCTGGGTCCGCGCTTAGAAACCTCAGCGCGTTATAAATAACGTATCATGTCATATTGGCACCAACGCTCTTCTGCCTTTTCATAAGTGGCATAAGAGATCGCACTTTGTCAGTCCCCACTGATTCTCCAAAATTGGGTGCAGATAAATACCCCTTTCTATCATGTGCAGATGATGCAGTGTTCTCAGCATTAACCCCAGGGAGCCCAAAAAGCAGCGTGCCCTATTTAAGGACTTCTGCAATGTCAAGGGCCTGAACATTATCTATGATAAGACCAAATTCCTGGTCTTTACTGAAAAAAGGAAGAAACAGTCCAACTTGCCGTTGGTGATTGATGGCAGAAGCACCGAGCAAGTTAAAATGGAAGACTTCTTAGGCCTGAGGTGCACAAGCCCAGGCAAATGGCACCAACAGTCAGAGAAGGCAGGTGTTACGCTCTCAAGGTATTGTGGGGAAATCGCTAAATTCACCAACAAGCACGGTAATGGGGCAGTAAGGCTGAGTCTGGAGGCATACACATTACAGGCGAGACAAGCTGCATTATAGCGGGGAGCCCTTTGGGGTTACTCTGTATGTAAATAGATTTATGTCATGGAAAATAGCTTCCTAAAAAGAATATTGGGACTGCCTAACAGCCCACCAACAGCCCCCTTACACAACTAAACCTGTACTATATGAACTATGGTATCGCACTTACACCCCTTCTTTACTGGGCAAATACAGGGATGCAGTGAAAGCTCTTTTGGCGCAGGAGGGGGGTCCTCTTATACCCGGGGGCAATATATCAAAGATGGGGTGCTTGAAATTGAACATGCAGACCTGTGGACAAATCAAACTGGAATACCCAGACCAAATACTAAGGGATTTTCAGATTAAAGGAAAAGCCAGTTTGTTGGAGAAAATGACTAATTCTACACTACTATCAGCGTCCTAAGAGAACACATTGTTAAATGTTTGTGGGAATTATTTAGATGAAATGAAGCCGGGCTTTATGGACTGGTGGTGGTTTGCGATCTTGCCACTTGCTTATTGCCTGAACAGACGGGATAGTAGGTTTTCTGATAAATGTCCCCAATGTTGGAGGATTACTGAAAGCAATGAAGATTTTATGTTATTATGGCCACTGTATTTGCAATGGCTTGGTAGGGGACGATCGATGGTCTGGGGGTTGCCCAGAGCAATGCCAGAGGTTGAGATTAATTCTAAACCTTCCAGCCATCACCTCCTGTGTTTTGCTATTGTCACCCCGAGTGGGTTGGGTATGCCCAGACGTGGGTCCCATGCCAGCTGGGCCTAGAGACCCAAGCTGCTCCTCACTGATGATGCCCAATGAGGCCAAAACATGTATGGGGATGCTCGTGGTCTTTTACAGAGGGGATGCAACCAAGCAGTTCGGGCTGGACTGCCCCTTTTGGGGTGGGGCCAAGCCTGATTTGCATATGGTCTTTCCCCTTTTTTAATGGTTTGGCAGGCAAAGAATGATGGTCTGGAGGGTGGGTTGCCCAGAGCAATGCCAGAGGTTAAGAATAATTCTAAACATTCCAACCATCATCACCTCTTGTTTTGCCACTGCACAGAAAATTGCATCTTTGACCGAGATTTCTACACTATGCAATAAGAACAGTTATTGAAACTTTACCACTCTGTAGAAGGACTGTTGATGAGGCAACAGTGTTTGCAGTAGCGAAATATTTACAAAGAGCAGGGATCAGAAGAATGTTACTTTTAAAGGCAATAATTTTAAAATTTAAATCCAATATCCAGCTGCGCCATACGCGATTTAGCTAGAGATGCACTTTGCACACTGTACATGCTAGTTTTATTATTATATTGGTTATGGTTTAGCAAAATATTGTATGCACAGATGATAGAGTGTTTAATTATTCATGATGGTGTTTATTATGTGTGATAGGCGAAACAAAGAAAAGCGGCTTCAGCATAGAGGTCGAAAGCCTATTGTCCTGTTTTTCATAAATGCAACTGATCGTATATTACTTCTTGAACTAGGATGGGCAACATATACTACTATCATCACTGTATAGTACTGTATCTTAACTAAGTTGGCTGCGGTTGTAGGTCAAAGGATCGAAAAAAAGGATTGAATGGTAAAAGGATCGATTCAAAAGGATCGAAAAAAATTGTGTTTTTTTTACATTTTTTTTTTTTTTTGGGGGGTCACTCCCCAACCCCTGTTTTTGTGGTAAAAACCACTTTTTTAACTATACGAAAACCAAAAAAATATATATAATTACAAAAAAAAATGCGATCCTTTTGTTTTCGGCCCTATTGCGTCGATCCTTTGACATTCGATCCTTTTACATTCGATCCTTTAAGTGGACACCGTTGGCTGCTACATCATATTTGTGAATTGTATTCGTTTTATGTACTATGGCATTTGGGAATAATTGTGTGTGTGGTTTCACTTTAATGGCTTTTGCCGAAATAAAGCTTCTTTTTGTGTATTGCTACTGGAACATAATGAAAACGGGCAATATTGTGAAAAGTAGAGAAAGTGTACATTCCCAGTCAGCCATAAGTGGGAATTCTGAAAACTGGCCAGTATGTGCCAACTGGGCAAACATTCAACTGATTATGATGGGCTTAGTCTGTGGTAGTGTTTGGGACACATTTCTGGCAAATTCTTTGTTTTTTGGCCAATTTGAAGTCTCTCTGTCAGATAACTTATAGTCACAAGATCTTTTGGTTCTATGTGAAAGGACCTCATTATTAAAGTCTCATGAGAAAAAGACCGATTTTTATTGCCCGGTTTTCTTTTTAATCGCACATCATGAGACCTTAATAATGAGGTCTCTTCACATAAAACCACCCCTTTTTTGTTTACAATTTGGGGAACAAAAAACAATTTGGGGGGGTTCACCCCAAGAGCCCGCCCTTTGCTCCTCCTGCCCTCCCTACCCCCTGATCTCCACCCCCCACTTTCCCGCACTATTACCTCCAAATCCCGTCTTTTGTCCCCAGAATCTCCTGCTCTCAGTCCCCGCCCCATCCCTCCCCTAATTCAAAACACATACATACACACAACACACACACCAACACACCCCCACACACTTAACTGTTTTCCTCGTCTTGGTCCCGCTGAGCCTGCCAGCCCCTGCGCGCACTCGTGTATGGCAGGGCCGTGACAGTTCATTTTAGAAAGACTGCTCCGTGCGGTCACGGAGCGGACTTTCTAAATCGATTATTTTTGGAAGAGATCTTTATAAAAAGATATTTTCACTTAGGACCAATTTTTCGTATCTGTGGCAGGTCTTCTGGAGTTTATCCTCCTCTAGCAATGTTTCTACATTGGATAACTTCTGTATTCATGGCTGCTTCAAGGCTTCTCTCCCTGCATCATGCTCTTTAATCCTGCTCCTGGTGCCAAATGCGCTAGCAGGGTTGAATCATGGTGCCCATGCTTTTTAACCTGTATTTGGAACCATTGTGGGATTTAGGAGCAACGCATTCTGTCAACATCCATAAATATGCTGACGATACTCAGCTATATATTAAAATCTCTTCCGAAGGTGACTTGCGTCGTCTATGTGATTGCTTATTGGACATTGAAATTTGGATGGCATATCCTTTTTTTTATTTAAATCCCTTGAAGATAGAGTTTTTTTGGTTCTCCTATTCGACTCTACAGTTTCTTATTTCAAACAGCTTTTTTGAGGCTAATATTTAAGGAACCTCTCAGGAGTTTAGATTCATGGCCAAATCTCTAGGTTTTCCTGTTTGTCTTTTATTGTTCCTCAGAATAATTATTTAGTGAAATGTGCTAGTTATCATTTGTATTCACTGAGGCACGTTAAAGCCTAGTTGTCTCCTGCTCATTTTCGTTTGCTGGTTCAATCTCTTGTTTTATCAGAGATTGGCTTTGGGAACTCCTTCTCGTCAGGGCTCCCTGACTCTACCCTGGCACTGTTGAAAGCCGTATTTCATGCTGCTGCCTGACTGACTTCTGATGCTAGGAAGCTTGCCAGGTTCTTCATTGACTTCCTTTACATGCTAGAAACCCTTTTACATTGTGTTGTATTTCGTATAAAGTGAAGGCAAGTCTCTCTATGTACACACTCCAGATTAAATGCAGCCCACTAGGGAAATAAGCCAAGAGATATAGCTCTGCAAGGATAACAAGGTTTAATTGTACAGAGTATAAATGTCAGCAAAGGACTCTGCTGCTCGAGAGTGCTCTGGCTCTAACAGTTACAAACTTCATCTTAAAAAGGCATATGTTGTCACAAGTATACAGTACAAGTTGGGGCCACCGATTGGCAGGACCCTACACATGGGCCTGCTCCATAGGGGATGGCAGGCGGTAATTTGATAGTTCTTGCGCCGTCGACCAGAGTCCACGTGGGTCAGCTGGGCTCGTCCGCGCAACATGCAAAGCTTTGAACATTAACTCATTGTGGCAGGCACCTGGGTGGCAAGGAAAAGGGAGAATAATATAGTTATGCTGACCCACACATCCAGGGCTTCATTAACACCGCAGTTCCCGCACTCAAGGTCCCACCCTGCGGTTTGATCTTTAATTTATCCCTCCGAGTACCTCGAGTTACGTGGGGTGTGGGTTGCTACATAGAAGAAATATTGCTGCACATGCTTCGATCTCCTGCGGCCACTTGAGGAAGTTTAGGACCTGGGGCTCGCATTCAGGTTGGGGAATACAAAGGTGTAGGGCTTGAGGCAGTGGGGCGAGGCTGACTCCGGCCTGGGGCAGTGGGGGTGAGAGCCCTCCTTGCAGGTTAGTGGAGATGGATGGACACAGTGCAGAGCCTGGTGCTGTCTCACACTCTTGCAGGGCGCATTCCAGTGAAACGATACTTCATATTTGCAACACTGAGGGGATGGGAGGGAAATTGACTTCTGTGGGAACAAGACTCAAGCCAAGCCAACATGGTGTGCAGGACTGGGACTTTATGGACCTTTGTGACCAAGGAACGTGAGTAGGGCAAGCCTGCAGCTTGTCCTGTCTGGGTCCAATACAAAAGGGAGTTGCAGGTTGTGGGCCTTTTTCGTGCTACGTGCCTACTTTTAGGCGCTGTGGGGTTGCTATACAGAGCCTGATGGGGTGGATCGGTCCCCCTTGTATGTTATATCGCCTCATATGGTGTTCGCCGTATTTGGAAGCGCCTAGTGGGGCGGCATAGGCTCATTTACATCCCAACAAAGGCAGTATCTCGTCAGGTTCCTATTTACCTGGCTAACAAACGGAAGATGGTCTTCGGAGTCAGGATTTGTTACAGCTTGAAGTTCCTAATTTTAGAATGTGTTCTTCCATGAAAAGGTGTTTTTTCAATGCTACAGTGCTGCGCTGCAAAGCCCTGCCACACAATCTTGGTTTCATTCCTGCCTACTCGAAATTTCGGGAAGCCTTGAAAACCTGGCTAGAAAGATATGTTTGTAACTAATTTGGCACAAACGCTATTTATATTATCAGACTTCATTGGTAATGTTATTGTATGGGTTTATATATTTATGCTTTGTGTAATTGTTGTATAAGCATATCGCCGGATTATATATGTTTATCTGTAAAGCGCTTTGTTTGCACGCTATACAAATTTGAAATATAACTAAATAAATAAATAACTATATAAAGGCAAAATAACATAACATAACATAACATAACTAACCCTATCATTTACTTTATCTTCCTCCCAGTGGTTTCAAGCTGTCCTGCTTCTCATCGTCTTCCAAAGGAAAAATGCTTTCCAACTTTGACAGCTGGGGCTGCTCCTGGAAATGTACCCTCACTTTATGGTTCCCATATCTTTATGGGGCCTGAAAACCTATGCCGGATCACGTGACCTTCTTTCCAGTAGGCCATTTATTATATAAGTGCAATGGGTTTTTTTCACCCGGCCTCCTATGCACCTCATTAATCAAGAACGGTTCAATAATTCTCAGAGTCTATTACCATGCAGGGCGGGTCTTGGCTTCTTTGCACTTCATATGGCAAGTGCTCTGCAAAACTCTGATTGCTTTTGTAGCAAGTGTTCGTCTTGGCTTCTCGGTTCTCCTTGCGTGAAGTACTTGTTGCGCCTGCTCTGCACCTCGTTTGACAAGTGCTCCTCCCTGCTTCTAAGCACCTGGTGTGACAAGTGTCAATTTCACCTCTCCTGCACCTCATGTGACAAGTGCCTCTCTCGGCTTCTCTGCACTTCATGTGGGAAGGGCTCTTCTCTCCCGTCAGGCACATCATGCGACAAGTGCTTTTCTCTGCTTTTCAGCACTTTTGTGGCACACGCTAATTTCTCCGGCTCTTCGTGTCCAGTAACTAGTGTGTAGCTCCTGGTGTCTTCCTTCCATCTTCCTACGATGATGACTCTCCTCATGGTCACTTTTATATTCCTTCGCCCCACCACTCCATCCTCTTCCTTTGCTATAGCCCATCGCCCTCTGGTCGTTGGCGTGATTGGCCTGGATTCTAGCAATGCCGCCTTCATTCCGACACCAGCATCCCACGCGGCGAATCAATACATGGTGTTCGAAATGTTTTCCCTCCTCTGATCTGACGGCATTGGCAGAGCTGCCACGGCTCCAGCTCTGCTGAAAATAGGCATGTATAGGGTGTTACATTTGTTCGTCCTGCTCCCCCCGATACTAGTGCTCATCTAGCTCCCTCACACCATCTCAGGCATTCCAGGCACTCCGCACTCAGAGACAAATAATACGCAAAGCCAGAGGTTTGGGTGTAAAAGCTGTAATGTTGACACACACACCAGGCTCTGGAGGGCTGCATCGACTCTGACCCCTCCCAGGCCTGGCTCATCATTAAGTACAAGAACAGAGAGAGAGAGAGAGAGAGATTTCGTAACATCAGATTGTCTTTGTAAGGCAGTCTCTTATCGACCTTGGGACTTCAGCCAGCAGCTTCAGCTTCAGCGCCATGTACGTCTCGAAGAGGGGGGCTATGGATGCCCAGCTCTGAGGCCTGGATAGCATTCCACAGCTCAGCTGGTTGTGGTCTTGTTGCGCTCTGCGACATCTGCTTTCATGGCTGTTAGATGCTTAGGCCAGTCGTATGCCAGTCATTAGGCAAGTCTTCCTGCTTCAGATGTGATGTATCTCAAACCAAAAGAAAGTGCAGAATCAGAAATGTGCCAGGTAACATGTGCCCACTTATTTTTCGTCTCTTCTTAGTTTATCTATGAATCGCTAACCAAAACCCTTGAACTACTTCTACATAAGCACATAGCAATAAAAACTATTCTTACTCAACAAGGAAGCAAGACAAATAAAAAAACATTACCAAACTAAGACAGCTTATTTATGTCTTTCCTCATTTAAAGCCATTCACTGTACTGTATTGGATAAAGAACCCCACCTATTAGCATCAGGCAGAATCTAGGGTGCATCTAAAACACCAAACACAGGCATAACTACATGTCCCGACTTAGAAAATCCAAAAACAAAGTAATTATACCTTGTTAGGAATGGCGCTTCTCAGTTTGCCTACTTAAATGAAATGGTTTGTTAACCTGCCAATTATGAACAAATATATGATATTAATGGAATATTAGTTATGTGGTACTAAAAATTGCCTTAATACTGCCCTGAAGAAGGTTAATCCGAAATGCATTGGCACTTATGCATTATGCGCAACTCAAGATGGAAACTCAATTTATGATTTTCAGGATTACGCTACTCTAAAAAATTAACAGGATTGTGAATTAAACATATCCAGTTATAAAATATACACTTTTGAATTGATTTATTTTACCCCGAAACAAACCTTTTTGCGAAGCTTTCTTTTCCTAAATTGGCAGCAACCTCATGGGGCAAACTCAGAAGCGCCATTCCTAACCAGGTATCATTACTTTGTTTTTGGATTTTCTAATTTTGGATAGGTCCTTGTGCTACGGGACCGATATGGACTGGCAGCTCCAGGCAAAAGTATTTTGAATGTAAAACTATCCTCATCTACAGAATCTGATTACCAAAGGATTGAATAAAAGCAGTGCCCTCCTCTCCATCTACATATTTATAACTACATGCCCCGCCCTTTCTAGCTCTGAGCATCCCTGTCACTCTCACATTCAGCAACACCCCGTTCATGCGTCTGTCATGTTTGTTTGCACTGTCCAAGTCACAGTCTTCCTTACTTTCCAGTATATAGTAACCCTCCAGTGCCTCCCAGCCCCTAGTGCACCCGCAGTGAGTGTCAGCAGCCACTTGTCAGTGCTTGTCATATTTCTCCCAAGCAGCATCTTGCATGGGGAATACCTGGTCGCTGAAATCTCTCTCAGCCGTCCATGGAGAGCACATGACAGCCATTCTTCCCTCTGTGTGTCTTTCACATCCATCTGTTTGAACTGCTCCTTCTTTGACACCTCTTTCTGTTTTTTCTTCCAATGAGCCACAGACATGTCCATGTGCTCCTGCCAACCTCCCTTTGCCATGGGCCACCAGGCCATCTCTGTCGGGCACTGAAATGCATTGTCTTGCCCTTTCTCTGCATTGGTATGCTGCGTCATTGGTTCATCCTCCTCTTTCCAAATGGCCAAGAGGCGCTCACATTTCCTTTGATCCAGCTTCTTGCTCTTCTGTAGGATAATCTCCACCACTTCGGGCTGTGGCCCCTCCATTGCATGACATGCCTTATCTTCTATGGATGTCCTTAGCTGTGGCTGTGGGTTATTGTCAGGTGCCACGGGCCACTCTCGCTCAGATGCAGTCATCATCTTTGTTCCCAGAGCCAGCACCACTGATTGTGCCTCACCATGCTTTGCTCTTTCCCACCCAAACACTATTAAGTCACGCTGACACTGACCACCAACTTCATATGTGGGCCTGTCAATGTCCTTCTCTGGTGCACATGCCCTGAAAGTGTCCTGTTGTGATTTGACATTCTCTGACATGTATTTGCTCGACACTACACCTTTCACTAGCATCTTGTTCACTTCCTTGTCTAAGGTGCACACTCCACATTCACCCGTCCTTCTGAACTCCAGTTTATGTATTGCCACTTTGTCCGGACATGCCTCCCCTCATTGTGTGTCAGGACCAGTCAGTCATTGCATCTCTTTTTTCCAAGATGTCCTCCCTCCTCTCTGTTGCACACAGTTGCCTCCTCCGGTACCCAGTCAGCCCGTGTCTTTCCCCACTTCCTCCCCTTTCTCGGAAATACATAGAGCCACCCCCACAGTGTTGTGCAACATCCACCCCAACCCCAACAGGCACTGATGCTGGGACCTCGCAATCCTGCCCCTCTGTGTGTCCTCTCTCTTCCCCCTCCTTCATTGACACTGATTTTTTCATTCTAAGCCATGCGTCATCAGCTGCATTCAGAAAGTCTGCCCACCCCTGGGCAGATCTTAACCTTTCCTCCACGTTCCCTTGCCCACTCTCCTTATCTCGTCTCGCCATATTGTGCGCCTCATAAACATTCGTGAAAGCATTCATTCTAAATCTGAGTGTCTCTGATCACTCTGTACCTCCATCCCCTTTGTGATAGATTTGTGCTTTGCTTGTGATTCAGCACTATCTCCCCTGTCCCTTCCCTGCAGTAGGTACCCTTTGTAACTGATGTTCCTGGGCAGCCCCTACCTCCGTCTTCTTTTGTGCCGACTGGGGGATCACATCCCAATTGTGCAACATGCTCATCAGCCTCTCCAGAACAGCCCTTGCCCCCGGCTTACATGACAGATCTCCACCTGCCTCTTGCCTTGTCAGTGGACCGGCATCTGCCATGTTGCCACCACTGAAACTGTATTCTGTCATCTGTATTCTTTAATCTCTTTTATTCCACTTTAACTCAACCTTCAGACAGACCTCCCACTCCGTGACCTCTACAGCATCGACCCTACACCCACTCTCCACGCCCCGGTGCTCTGACTGTATTACAGATGCCTAAGAATGCTCTGCCCTATCTTTGTATTCTTCCAAGAGTCCCTGAAGACTCCAAATTCCACAAAGTCCACTATTGAAACATGCAACAGGTACAGCGAAAAAATGTGTTTCACTTGCCTGTTGTTTTGCTGTAATCTCTACCTCCATGCCATGCACTTGATGAAGATAAGAGGAGCTTCCAGGTTTTGGCACCATATGTTACATTCATTTATCCTGCTCCCCCCGATACTAGTGCTCATCTAGCTCCCTCACACCGTCTCAGGCATTCCAGGCACTCCGCACTCGGCTCTTGGACACAAATAATAGGCAAAGCCATGAGGTTTGGGTGTAAAAGATGTAATGTTAACACACACACCAGGCTCTGGAGGGCTGCATCGACCCTGACCCCTCCCAGGCCTGGCTCATCATTAAGTACAAATCGCAAGAACAGAGGGGGAGAGAGAGAGAGAGAGAGAGAGAGAAAGAGAGAGAGAGAGAGAGAGAGACAGAGAGAGAGAGATATTTCGTAACATCAGATTGTCTTTGTAAGGCAGGCTCTTATTGACCTTGGGACTTCAGCCAGCAGCTTCAGCTTCAGCGCCATGTGCTTCTCGAAGAGGGGGCTATGGATGCCCAGCTCTGAGGCCTGGATCGCATTCCACAGCTCAGCTGGTTGTGCTCTTGTTACACTCTGTGACATCTGCTTTCATGGCTGTTAGATGTTTAGGCCAGTCGTTATGCCAGTCATTAGGCCAGTCTTCCTGCTTCAGATGTGATGTATCTCAAACCAAAAGAAAGTGCAGAATCAGAAATGGGCTAGGTAACATAGGGGTGTGAATGTCTAGGTGCAAGCAGTAGCGGAGGCAGCTTTGGTGCCAGGGGGTTTGATAATAGGGCAGCAGCCAGATCCATGGGGGCGCACTGGGCACCAGGTGGGAGCCAGAGGGGTAGCCGCCCCCCCACCCTAGCTCCGCCACTGGGTGCAAGCAAGCTCATGCAGTACACAGACCGATAGTGTTCCACTGCCGCCCCATCTGCCAGGATTGACACTGAGTCCTTGTCACAGAAATGCAGACCCGTCACAGGCCTCATTATAGGCTCACGCGTCCGAAGTGGCACGCTTTTAGTTCCAGGTGTTGAAGTACCCGGTATCAAATGGAAAACGGCAGCAATGCGCTCACTTGAAACTGGGTACGATGCGTTAAGTGAGTATACTGTTAAATGGCAACTATATTTTAAGAGGGTTGACATGTACATACAAAAGAATTGAGAACATAATAATATAATATTCATCAACATGCTTGCTGCATTATAATAGCCGTGCTCCTTTGATTACTTTGAATTTCCCTTCCTACACTCTCCTTGTAATGGCCGCCATGAAGACGTGTAGTCTGGGCCAGTCCTTCAGAAACCCATGTCTGCCGCTCTAGGCAACTTGCAGTGGCGTTGCTACAGGGACCCTGGGGGGACCGGGACCCCCTTGTGAAACCCTGTGCCCCCCTTGTGCCCCCCTACCTAAGACGAGCAGTGACCATGTTCTACCCCTACTTTTGTCAGTGCCCCCCTACCTTTGTCTTTGGCCCCCTCTGAGCCCCTCCTGAATTTGATTCCTGGCGACGCCACTGGCAATTTGACATTCAGTCCACCCTTGTCGACCATCCCTCATACTGAATGCGCGCACATTCATTTCATATCATGGAAGGCCGCGTGGCGTTCACGTCGTGCGTAAGGTACGAAAATTACGTGGGCGAAAGGTTAACGCGGGGCCTGTCTAGCGATTAAGCTCGATAGGCGGTATGTTAATTCAACCATTCATCACTTACTCTTCTAATTAATAGTTAATTGGTATCGATCATTACATCAATGCCTCTGTGCCCCCGAGAGACGGTGTTCTTATTCCCCGCGAATCAGCCCAGGGCCGAGCAGGGATCCGCACCTCCTTTTGGTATGCAGCGAACACCGCACACCAGCGACCAAATACTGACATCTTGCGCCCTCTGCTGGCGACGTGAGGGTACTGATGCGCACTACTTATTGCTTAACCTCAACCCCGCGGCGCCAGCATGCAAGCACATACATCCGTGTTCTCAATGCGCCCTCTTCTTAGTGGAGAACAAAACCTTGCCCAGGCGTTTTTATTACTGTGCATGTGTTGATCCACATCGCTTGCTCAGGTTCACAAGTCGTTTTTGTCAGTCGTTCTCTCTCTTCAAAGTGTATACAAAAACTCGAACTACCCCCCTTTCACGGCCTAATATGTACCGCACCTTTTCTACCACAATTCAAGCAATCTATCTGGCTGCTTGCCTCTACCCCACCCCTGCAACCAACACTGTGTTTTATAATTGTACTATCAAGATTGAAAGAAGCACAGGGTAAGAAAATGCATCTTGTGATCAGCGTTACTACTCAGCCATTGTTCCACACAGCGGGACGCTTTATGCGGCCTCGCCTTGAGCACCCCGTAAGGGACGTTGGGTTTCATTGCAAGTACTGCGGTGCGGCAAAAAACAGTGGTAATGCAGCGCCACCACATTACTGCAACTGTGGTGGTAAGGTGGAGGATTTGCCTCCAGCAAAAAAAAGCAAATTTAGCAGAATTCCAACCAGCAGTAATTCCGATGAAATCTCCAAAACATTGGGATTTACACCGCCGACCACCACTTGTAATCATGCAGTAAATCAGTGGGACCAAGTTGAGGTAACGTGAATTACGTTGGCGGTATTTGGGCAGATGAACTTGTAATAAGGCCCAAAATTAAATTTTCATCTCTCTTCCTCGTCCCATGAATTACGTAAGGTCCCAACCTCATACTAGGAGCCCATTGGATCTTTTCATCATTACTCATATGCCCTAGCCCTCTCCATTGAAAGCACAACACTCCAGGCCACCATAATATAACCGTTTTAATTTTCCTTCCATCCGCACAGGAACTCCAGTGGGTGGCTGGGCTAACTGCTGCTCTGGTGACCCTCCCCTTGCTTGCCTTGGAGAAGCGACTATTTGGCAGTGGAGTTTTGGATCCGGCTCCTTGGTAGCCCAGCATTGCAGTTCCCGCTGGGTGAGGGCCTTCCCTGCATCCAGGGGTGGAGCCAGGCCTAGAATTTCTGGCTACTAGAACTGCTGGATGGCAGTTTTGAAAGTTGGCAGTAAGTGGGGCCATTAAAACCTTTGTGCTGTCACGCCCTCTTCCCCCTTCCCCCTTCCCCCTTCCTTTGAGCCCTAAAGGCACAATAGCTATTGCATCTATTGCTCCAATAGAGGCATCTTTCAACCCCATTCAAAGGCTATTTTAGTTCACAAAGATGCTAATCATTGGAGGTGTTGGCCATCTAAAAGCTGAGTCCAGCAGCTAAGCCTTTGGCTTCATCATAGGCTTCTATTGATATGGGTTGGACAGGCGTTTGTCCTTTGTCACTATACGTTTGCTGCTGCTATTACGTTAACGATTCTTTAAATGTAAAAAAATACACTGTTTTTGACAGCCTCTTGCAGTCTCGGAGGCACCATGGGCTGCACATCACAACAGAGTGATGCCTTCTGCCCCAAAGTGGAGGGCTCCAGTCCACCCAAGCCAGGAGCTGGTGCCGCCCATACCTGCATCGTCGTCTCAGAGAGTCACTCCTTGTCCAGGTGCGTGTGAAGGGGCAGAGGGCAGAGCCTTTCGTCTCCAGTGTGGTGGTGTACATCTTGGACAGTCCCTGACTTTCTGGCTGCAGGGCAGTGTTCCATTCCTGGAGTGGGAGGACAGACCTTGTTGGCTTGGGCAGGTGTCGGGCTAGGAGTGGTCTTAGTGGGTCAGTGGTCTTCTGAAGCTCTTCTGAAGCTCTGGGCTCCAGTTCAGTTTGCAGTGTGTATTTGTTTACTCACGAATTACACCACTCACCACTGTGTCAGGTTGCCAGGGTGGCGAACGGGGCCGTGTCTGAGCCTCTGCTCGGCTGCCCGAGGGGACCTGCCATTATACCCACGCTAGCTCAGGGGAGTCTTTCAAGGTCTCCCCCCAGCCGGCTTTGTGGCAGAAGTCGCGGCAGGCACCCTATTGAAATTAAATGCGCGTCGCTCTCGGGAGTGCAGCGCATTTAATAACAATAGGGCGCCTACCATGCCTATTGGAAAATGTGGTGCTCCCCCGCCCCCTGCCGCATGACTAGGGGCGCGTGGGGGAATGGGTGCCACATTTTTAATTTGCTGACCGGGGCGCTGCAGATTTTAAGGCCGGCTCTGGTTACTTTTAGTCCAGAGAAAGCATCTGTCTTCCAAGGAGGGCTCTAATATTCACCCTCTTCCTCGTCTGCCAGGAAGGACACCGCCTTGCAGCAAGAGAAGCAAATGGTGGCAATGATTTTGGAAGAGCAAATTAATGGCATATTGAGGGTGTGAAGGCATGCCACCATGGCACATCCCAGCAGGTGCTCTCTCCGTCATCCTCCTCATCTTCTGATGAGATATCTCGTTCGTACTCTGCTGCGGATGGTGATGGGTCCTATGAGCATATTGCTAAATACCTGGACAAGGAAGCTCTGCCAGTGGTGCTCCTTCAGGTCGGCGGACTATATGGGTTTCCTGCGGGCACTTGCAGTGTCTACAATGGTCTGGGGGCAGGCCCTCCTCCTAGAAAGTTTAAGGCGGGACTTCCTTTGCTTCTGGAAATGAAGGAGGAGTTTCTGAGGAACTGGAAGCAGCTGGAGAAGGTGCCTCGCTTTAGGGCTTTATGGCCCTTGTTTGCGCCGTGATGCCTGCGGGCTATGGCGCGGTATAAATAAATAAATAAAATAAATGGCTAAGCTGTATCCTCTGCAGGAGGAGGATCTTTCTATGCCAGAGTCCCTGCAGGTGGATATGAGTCTGCCCAGTCTGGTGCCACTCTTCTATGACGGCGAAGGAGGCTGCTGTGGATGACCAGGTGAACAGGAAGGCCAATTCAACATTAAACAGGGTCTACAATGGGGTTCATATGGCCTTCCAGGCAGCCGCGTTCGCCACTTACACCGTGTAGACTGCCTTGGTTGGCTTTCAGCACTTGGTGCAGCTAGTGGAAGAAGGGACTGACTCTGCTCTCAATTTGCAGGCTTTACAATCTCAGGTGGAACTACTTCAGGCTTTCCTTATGATGCTGTTCATGCAGCAGCAATGACCATGGGGGCTGCTGTATATGGACGCTGCCACTTACACCTCTGCGACTGGCATTCGGATGGGCATCAAAAGGATGCTGCTATGAAGATTCTCTCTACAGGAGAAATTCTGTTTGGTGAACCCCTGGAGGAAGGAGCATATTATGCGTACAAGGTGGACACACACACTGACATGCTCTCACGACGCTTGTATGCTCAGCCTCCGGCGCAGGCGTCTGGAGGGCACCAGAAGCTTTGTGGCAGGCCTTGGTCGAAAGGGACCTATGGTAAATCCTTAAGCAGGGGTTGGTCAGAATTGTCACAGTAGTCTGGAAAGCCTTTTACCCTAGCTTACTTTCCATCGTCCTGACGCCAGGTGTGTGGGGGCCGGAATACAGTTATTTTGGAATGTGTAAGAGGTTGCATCAGTTTATCAGGGGGGGTACAGGATCCAATTAGCTTCGTATCCTCCTCCCTCGGGAGAAATTGCGCCGCCCATCCCAAGTGGTGTGAAGAGGGTCCTGGCCATGACTCAGGGGTTGTGGACTAGTGGAAGAAAGAGGCCATTTGGGAAGTTCCCAAGAAGGCAGGAGCTCATGGACTTTGCTCTGTCATCTTTGATATCCCGAAACTGAATGGCAAGTTCCGAAGAAGTAGTTAAATGTGTTTATGTAAACTCTGTGCTTCAAGATGGAGCGTCTGCAGAGGATAAGTCAGCTGATTGAGGCATACTGCTTTCTGGCATCCCAAGTCTTCAGTATACTTACTTACATGCTCCCAACAAGAGGTTCTGCGATTCCAGGTCCAGGGGCCGCATTTCTACTTCTAGGCTCTTCTATTTGGCCTCATAACAACCAGAGTGTTTACCAAAGTGATTGGTCCACTGGTGGTGCCTATTCAACCATCCGCACGGTGGGTGTGCGCTCGCCTGGGCTTTTTTGAAATCTTAAATTAAATTGAATAATGGTAGATCAACCTCCGGAAAAGGTTTGGGGCTGATCAGCACACATTTTCCTATGCTCACCGCATGACATAGGCATAGCCCTATGTACTCTGGGTGGACGCAGCCTACAGGTGCAGCCCCCCATCCTATTTAGTTAGGATCTGACAAGTGGAGTACACAATCCATCTCCAGAAGGGAAGGGCCACACATTCCCCCTGCCATGGCAAGCCTAATTAACTAACAAAGGCTACATGTATCTGCCCTGTCCTTTTGTTGAGCCCTGTAGCTGGTGGCATCATTCACATACTAATCAGGATTTAATTCAAACAGGCCCACAAGGATGTGCTCTCTTGGGCAGGGTAAGCTTGGCTCAGGTGGCCGAAATAAAGGCAGGCGCAAGCCTGTTTTCTTTTTTTTTTTTAAATAGGAGTGGGATAGCACCCAGTGGGGCTCCTGGCCAGCCCCTGCTTTGGCCAGGCACTGGTCCGAGCTCTGGTTTCAGCACCATAGTTGGTATTCATCACAAGTAGGTACTGGAATGAGGAAAATGGGATGAGGAAGAGGGACAAGGTGGTAATGAGCTGGTTACTTACCTGTAATGTTCATTACTACCAGTCCTACTCTCCCTCATTACAGTACTTATAGCACACCCTGGAGCTGAGTGAACTGTGCCATGATGTGTTAGGTGGTTTGAACTGATATATGATGGTGCTGGCAGTGTTATTCTCTGAGTGGAGGCAGGTGGGTAATGTGAGTACTATAGAATGGCTTCATAGTATTAAGGTTGGGACAACTAAGCACTGTGACGAGGAAGAGGAAGAATTGTAGTAATGATGATTACTGCAAAGGGACCTACTCATGCCAAACACCATAGCCTTCCCCATCTCTCACACAGCTACGTCTGTCGCAATCGTAAATAATGCTTAAATGTGGAAACCACTAAACCAAACAGAGGGTGGATGTGCCCTTTAATTCGTTGACACATGGGGTCAATTACTGAAAATAATGTAAGAAGTGATGTCACACAAAAAACAATTCTGCCAGTAATTTAGTCCACAGTCACATGATTCAAATAGGCCACCCTGTTGGGCATGTCAGTCGTGTATATTTTCGAACACTACATGTTGCACAATTGAATTGAGTTGTTGACTGGTATGTGTATTTGTATGTTGGTGTTTTTCTTATGACAACATTGTTAAGTATATTGTATTTGTTTTTGCATACACCAACATCTGATGTTATGATCATAGAGTTGCGTATATTTTGGAGCACTATATATGTTTTATAGTTGATCTGTATTGTTTCTTGGAAATGACTTTGGATGCTGGTGTTTTCCTTATGACATTTTTGTTTTGTATAATGTGCTTATTTTTGGATACACAAATGATTGCAATGCAAATTAAATAATGTTTATTTTTGCAACCAGTGTGGGATTTGCGTGCCTAACAGTGTGGACTATTTGAATTATGTAATAGGGAACTAAATTACCTGCAGAATTGGTTTTCATGTGACGCCACTTCTTACATTATGTTCAGTAATTGTACGAACCAATCAGGACACTTGCTCCTTCAGTGTTAACGGTGGCTTAGGGGGCTTGTGCTTCACATGCTGAAAGTCTTTGAAAGGGGACTTTAAGCAAGTTGTTAAAATATTTGTACATGTAACATAACCAAATAAATGATAACTGTTCTGGGTGGAGTTCAGTTCTATTGATGCTATATAAAGGTATACAGGAAGTCTTCCAGTGCGGGGAACAGCTGATCACCGAGGGGGTAGGGCTGTGTGATGCTCGGGAATGGACATTATGTCCCAAGCAGGCAAATGAAATACATTGGAGCAAAGCTGCCTTGCAGGATAGCTGTGAGCGATGACACCAATGCATTACTTGGAGAACACTGGTTCGAATCCCCATGAGGGACCAGCACAAAACCAATGTACTCCTAGATCAGTGTCCAGGAATGCACTGTTGACAAACAACGGTAAGGGAACAATAGCTGAGATTTCAAAAAAGTAGAACAACGCCGTACTCCTCAGCCCCTGACAACAGGTCATTCTCAAAACATTTGGGGGGAAGGGTGGTCAGTTTCTTGAAAGTTGCAACATGGGGGACCTCCCAACATGTGCACTTTGGTTCTCTATGTGCAGCGTTTGTGCTTTGCAGCACTAAGTTCAAAACATACGTGTTGAACCTGGCAAAACGGGTTATCAAGCATTTTTTTGCACTTTATATTATGGCTTCTGCCTGTAAGCTTGCAAGAAACATTTTCAATATAGTGCATGGAAACTACCCGCTTTTAACAGGTGCTAAAAAAAATAGGCAGATTCCATTGGAGTCCTATGCATTAACTCCAATATGAAAATATGATTCTAGTGTTCATGCAATTTTTGTGGCAAGCAAACAGTCTAAGGCAGGTGTAAAAAATGATTTCATTCCATGCCTCTGCGCCACCTGTCAAAAATTCCAAAATGGCCTGGAGTGATTTAAAAAGGTGCAGAAGCAGACGTAAACCGTTTACACCAGAATTATACAACTATTTTTAACACTTTGGGGCTTTGCTAAATAACCCCCTTGAGGTTCAGAGCAGTGCCTGCCCAGAAATGCTTGGAAAGTCCATGTGGCACTGGTATTTGGGAGCCAAAACCCAATAAGTTGAACTCGGTGGCCAAGCCTCTCCCTGGGGCACTACACTTCCAACTCCCTCGCAGCCTTCCACCATTCTCGTTGATTGCAAGGAACCAAAGGGTATCACACGAAAATACTGTATATAAAGAAACGAATGGTTGACATGATCGGATTTCGGCTGTACCAAAAGTATGTACAGCCGAAAATGCTGAACATTTTAACCATTTGGTTTTCATTATAGCTAACAAGGGAAGCAGGGGTGTCCCCAGCACCCTTGTTCGCTATAATGGAATCGGGGGTGTCCCCTGGATCCAAAACAAAGTTTTGGAGAAAAGAAAAGGACCCTGCAGCGCCAGTTCCCATCAACGGAAGTGAAGGGAACTGGCGCTGCAAGGACTCAGCGGCACATAGCGAAGTGTGCCGCCAAAAGATAAGTAAGGGGGTGGGGTGTAGAAAGACCATGTAGTAGTGGGGTGCTTATTTCGAATTCAAAGTTTTAGAATGCAAGATTTTCATCTTCGTAATGTTCGTATTCGAAATAATCACGTACATCCAAACTAAAACACCTACTTGCTCCCTTAAATCCAATTCCAAGATAACATGCAGGTTGCCACCACTGTGTATCCAAGAAGAGCCAATATTAACTTCTGCAGTTACCCCCTTTCTGTCTATTCAATTTCAGTTTAATTTAATTTAATTTAATTGGTTTCTATAATGCACCTAATACCCTACCTGAGTTCGGTATCTAAGGGCAGATCTGGGATTCGAACCTCTGTTGCTCCGCATGGTCTTGCTCCCAAGACCAACGCGTTGCCCCAAAGCTTTCCTTTGTGGCCTGTCTACTCTTAAGGCGTATTTTCCCTGCAGCCCTGACCATTTTTGCCCTTTATTTGCCCTGTAGTCTCTGCTTCTCATTCAGTCTCTATGTCAAATTCATCCCGTTTCTCCTGGCAAGAATCTCCTGTCGCCTGCCATATATACCTCCTAGCTTTCCAAAGTAACCTAATTTTTGCTGCAGTCTTTCTGCCGTTCCTGCCTTTCCCACTGCTGCCTCTTCCCCATGAAATGTCCGCCCTGCTGTAATCTACCATGAACTCCCTACTCCATGTCCTGTCTCAAAGTTCCATCCAGCCGTTTTTCCTTCATGTGCAGTCTTTCTACAGTGTCTGCTGATGTAGACTATCTGCCCCATATGTGATCTAAACTACCAGCTCCGTATGCACCCTTTGACCTGCAGTCTCTCTCTTGTCCTACTATCTCTCTGTTTAAGACTCCTATCAAATGCAGCTCCAGATTGAAGCTCATTTTTTTTTTTTTTAAAAAGGCATAAATTGACTGTAGGGACCCACTTACATTTGCACGTACATGCAAACAGATCCCCTCTGGGCTATTTTTTATAATTTTCATTGTGGAGTGTAAAATGGTAGGGGGAATGCATTTACGCCTCCCTTATGCACCCCATAGTGCAAGATGAGTAAACACTGCCAGCATTTATGCAGGGAAGGCAGCGTTTATGATTATTTCCTATAAAATCCGGCTGCTTTTTGCTGGTGTAAAATTCCGGCAGATTCCGTAGGAATCCATTGCTTTTAAACCAGCCTGAAAATGTCATGCTAGAGTAAAAGGTGGAGGGGCTAAAGTGTGGTGGAAAATTAATTCCCATTGCAACGCCACCTTTGAAAATCACGTAATTCCCCCGGTGCATGAATGGCGGTGTTTAGCCAGGCATACCACCATCACACCTGTCCTTACTCACCGGGGACTTGAAAAAGTAGCCCCCGTGTGCCTCCAGTATATTCAATGTCTCAGCTGCAGTGTCTCTTCCATTCTGTGTTGCTGCTGCTTCCTCTGTTTGCTGTGGCCCCTCTTTCTACAGCATCTTCTCGTTTTCCCTGCAGTCCCTCTGCCTGCTACTGTATTCATCTCCCTCTTTTATAGCCTTACAAGAAAAATACTCTCTTGTATCACAGCATCCGTGCCATACCAAAGTAAAAATAGTCTGGACCCCTCCCTAAGGGGGACAAAGGGCCGCCCCATTGAAACAGCTATTTATGTGCACTACGTTTGAACCAATACTGGAGTGTGGAATGGGGGAATGATAGTCACGGATGTAAACATTTCTGCAGTGCTTTGCCATGCTCCCACGCTCCCCCACACGCATCACACCCAACCCAGAGCAATCTGACCATGATAAAGATGGCGTTTGCCCTCACTGAGGTCAAAGGCCTTCTTTAATGTGGGCACGTTTCCCTCTTGTCCATTTTACACCCAGTCGCCGTGTTCCATATTGGTAACAGCGAACCCTGAAGTCTTTTCTGTTCCCATATAGGTCTCGCACCCTTTAACTCATGGAATGCATGTGTGTGTGCAAGGGTGTCTGGTGCTTTCCTCTGTGGATCTCATCTCAGCCTGTGTAAGAGGCCCTAGATGACCTGACTCCCCGCAGCTGCATTCAGTACATGGCTTTATATCTCTGAGTACCACCCGGGTGCAATACAGCAGCGCGGTGAAAGGGACTCGGCAAGTCATTCCTAGAAGCTCAGCTGTCGCTCCACTAGCAATTGAGATTGGGGCCATCAAAGAACATATCTGCAGCCATCTACTGCGTCTCCTAGTAATGCTTTGAAATGGAAGATTGTCGAGCCCCTTCACCGACCGGACCATCCTTTTGCAATTGCAATTGGTTATTTATAACACGCTTAATACCCAGAGGTTTCTTAGTGCGGACCCGGGGATCGAACCTGTGTTGCGCTGCGTCCTTTTGCTTCCAAGGCGAGCGTGTTGCCCATCCGCTATCCTCCCGAGTCGGAACCAAGCATATTCTCCCAGGCTTCCGGTTTACATTTCTCCCTTCAAAAGAACACTCATTCCACATCCAGGCCCAAGGATGCTCCCTCGGCGTTCTTCTGCAAAGCAGGGATGATTTAACTCATGATTGCCCCACACTTCCAGGGCACACTCAGCCCGGCTTCCATCATTAACCGTTGGCTCTCCCTGGCTCACTCGCCCCTCTGCCATCAACCAAAGGGCTAACTTCCCCTTGATCACCCAAGGAGTGGCGAGCCCTCTACTGCTGCAATCCATCAGAGGAATCAAACCCTGATAACTGTGCAGAACACGCAGTGCAACCAGACTCCTCCTCGGCCATCCCCTGTTGCTTGCTCCACGACCCCACACATGCCATTGACCTGCCCCCATGCCCCACATAATGGCCTTGTAGTAGGCCAATTTAGACCCTGTACTCGCCTCTCCGCCCTGTGTCACTCGTTTGTCATCTACCACTCTGTGATCATCTCAAGAAATGCCTCCTCCACTGCTGTCTCTGCAATGACCCTATAGCCTGCTGATGTATCCTGCGCCACTCCTGTGCTTGCTTGGAGAGTCCTTGCCCACCATCTCCCCCACTGTATCAGTCTTTCCCTGTGCTGCCCATGTGATCCACTGTCCACCTGCCCCGGGGACCCAGGGATATTGCTGGTGTATCTGTCCCTGTGCTCCATCCTAGCGCCATATATGTCATCACTTGCCCATAAGTGCTTTCTCTAGAAGGCGTCTGGCCTCTTGTTTTCTCCAAATGTCTGCGTAGATATTAATTGCCCTTTCAAAAATCTCTCCTTCCAATATATTACCTTCTGCATATCGCCATTAATTCGGACCCCAGTACATATTTGGTTATTTTTTGCAGTCCTATTATTTTGGTGTCTCCTAAAAGATCAATGGTCTATTGAATCACCTTGGAGAATACCAACCCTTATAAAGCCTGTCTGGGGGTCATCTGCCATGTATTTTCTCCTCAGGGATTATCAGACCCCAAGATCCATCCAGTTACATATTTCATCCTTAGGCTAGATACACAGAGATTACCCCACCCTCTGCCATCATCATCCTTCGTCTCTTTATGGAAAGCCACACCCCAATTCAATGACTTCCTGGATGATCAATCCTTTCTACTGTTTCTAATCAAGTAATGCCTGATGCCCTTCAAAACCACGGAATTCCATGTCATTATTAACAGGTTTTGCTGACATTGGGGGTCACTATAAGTTTGGCGGTGTGGGAAAAGTGACGGTAAAAGTGGCAGTAATTCCGTTACCACCACTTTAGCTGCACCGCCAAACTACAAGTTTGCCAGTGTGGGTTTGACCGATTTACCTCCAGCCAATAGCTGGAGGTAAATCGGGCCCCCACCTTCAAAAAACAGTGGGTTTTACTAGCTGTGACGTATCACTTTCCAGTGCACTAGTGGTCCAGGGATGAATATCATAATGTACCTTTTGCTTGTCGAAGTTCTTGGTGCTCGACGGGGTCCCGTTGGTTTCAGGGCGCTTTGCAGTTCCTACGACAGAGTCTGAGATAGGAGACAGCTGCAGGCATCAGAGGGCAGGCAGTTTGGCAAGCGAGGCTAGATGGACGGCTGCAGGCTGGCCTACAGTGCGGCTCAGGGTCAGGAATCGTCTCAGTGCTGGTTGGTGGGTCTGAAGCAGTGGTCGAGGCGAATCAGACGACAGCGGTGTGACAACAGTCAGCAGTGCAGTCGGTTGCAGCTCTAGGGGCTCGACTTGTTTGAAAATTTCCTTTAAGGTGGACGCTGGTTGGTGCTTGACGATGTACTCCTCCTAGCTTCTTCACTGGGCTTGTGTCGTCCTTGAAGGCGGATGGCCCAATGCTGAGGAGAGTGTTGCAGGGAACAGCCTTGTCCTTGGTTTGGTTCAGAGACTCTCTGGCACTTCCCACCTAGGAAGCTTCCTGCAGTGCCTAGCGGGGCACGCTGTGTGCTGTCTGGATACCGGTTCTGGAGCTCGGTGGAGGGTCCTTTGGATTCAGTATCTCCCTCTGTTCCCTGGGAGATGTTTAGGGCAGGGGTCTTGCTTCCCTCTTGGAGGACCTGGCCTACCTTCACTGGGGGAAGATTTAAGGCAGACTCTCTCTTCAGCCAGGGTCCAATGATGAGTTCTTCTTTCTACTCCTTGCAAAGCCTTCATATGATCTACCAAAAGAGGGGCTCTGCCTTTTTTTAAAGCCAAATTGACCACAGGGATTGGTGTAGGCTAAGCCTACCTTAATGAACCAATCCTGGGTCCCCACCAACAATCGCCTGTATGCTTGAGGTCATAACCAGAGTGCTTTGCAACAGAAATGTACAGGGGTGAAACATGGAATACTAAGTCCCACCCATCCTCCTGTCTGTTGTGGATCAAAGGGTCTATCTGTTTAATTATGCGCTATGTGGTTCCTGATTAAAGCTATCCCTTGAAGTTGCAGCAAGAACAGACCTTCTGTCTCCATCAATCCACATACTCGTACCTTGTGAATGTGGTACGCCTGCGGGGGTTTCCTACTGTAAACACATAGTCCCACACATGACAGGTCACTGCCCTTGAAACTGAGAGGCGGGAGCTGGCTTTAGGTTGACACAGTGCATATCAAATCTTGTTGGTGATTCCTGTCTCTTTTGTTTTAGCCTCTGTTTTAGCCTCTGCAGCCAGGCCACATGTGGGCCTGTTTGAAGTATACTCTATTAGTATGTTAATTATGTGAATTGCTGCCCCCATCTGCATAGGGTAAACAAATTGACAGGCTGGATCCATGGAGCCTTTGATAGTTAATTAGGCTGGTCATGGCAGGAGGAAGGTTTTGCCCCTCCCCCTTCTGAGATGCATTGTGTACTCCATCTGTCAAATCCCAACTTAATATGACAGGGAGGACTGCACCTGTAGGCGGTGTCCACCTAGAGTACACAGGTCTATGTGTATGTTGTGCGGTGAGCATAGGAAAATGTGTGTGGATTAGCCCCACACATTTTCCAGATATTGATCTACCATCATTCAATTTCATATAAAATTTCAAAAAAGCCCAGGTGGCGCACACCAACCATGCGGATGGTCAAATTACTCACACCGGCACTGGTAACACCATTGCCAGTAATACCAGCAATTCCCCCCATGGAATCCTATCAGACTCCATGGAATGGGGAATGACCGCCTTTGCCGGCACCTGTAATTTCCCAGAAATTCCAGGATATCAGGCGCTGGTAACGATAAGTCCATATGCTGGTATCCCACCGCAATTACCTGCAGGATACCAGAAAACTCTTAATGACCTCCATTGTCTTCTGTTGTGACTAAAAAAGTGCACATTTACCCTTCCTTACAATTCCCATTCCCTGGAATGCCAATTCCCTGTGTTCCTAGTTGGAAGTGGAGGAGCCAGAGAATTCATGGGTAGAACCAAGAGAGACGAAGGCCAGAGATTCTGGCTTGGCACTAATAGCCAACACAAACCAAGCCAGCAAAATACCCACCCCTGGCATCCATCTGTTCAACCTCCAAAACATGAGTCCATGCCTGCTCTCCTGCATCCCCACCCCCACCACAACACAAGACCCATAGCAGGTGAAACTCATATTACTGTTGGCCCTGGCCTGCTGGCAGAGACATTTACCACCAGCCCAGAGAGGGGCTACACTACACTACGGAAGTAGCCGAGATGTTTTTACTCTGGCATGGAGACGGGCCATGCCCCCCTGCCAGAGGGCAACCACTTCATTACTTGTCTCTCTCCCCTAAACTCACTGAAAGAGAAAAGAAGCAATCTGCATTATCACACCAGAACCGGAGTGGGGCTACAGTCCTGGATTTTTGGCAGTAGCAATATATGGGAAGCCCGGTGATAGCCACACAATACATGGATGACTTTTTAATGCCAGTGAAGAGCTCTTGTAAATTGTTAGTCTCGACAGAAGAGCAAAATTTGGCACTCGTAATTTGGGCATCTGTACATGACATTTCCTCACCTACTGCATGCGTGTAGACAGCATCTCGGAGGGTCGGGTGTGGAGTGCTACTAATCACGAGTCATGCCTGTTATATGTTATCCTTTCAACAAGTGCTTACTGACAATATGTACAGAGGAGAGCAATGTAACTGGACCCGGGGCCCCATCTGCCAGGACCCTCATGTGCAAACCAGGAGGATAGCTCTTTGAGTACCGTGTGCAGGTTGGGACATAAGCCACTAACGCAGAAACCTGATATGCATAGATGGTGACACCATTTGCATAGATGGTAACACCATCCCCGTATCCGCCCATGTAAAAAGGCGTTCACCTGGACGCAGAACTAAACATGCAAAAACATGTCAAAGCTGGTGGGCAGTCATAATGTCGACAGTCAAAATGTCGACAGTCAAAATTTCGAAAAATAAATGTCGAAAAAAATAATGTCGACAAACAATAATGTCGACATTTTTTCGATATTTTTTCGAAATTTTGTATTTATTGTATGAATAAATAAATAAATAAATATAACTAAGATGTGTTGAGTATGAGGGGTGGGGGTGTGGGGGGGTGGCAGGGGGTCTTGGGTGAGAGGGGTTGGGGGGACATCCCCATTGTAAATGATACTTTTTTTATTTATTTAATTATTGAATAAATAAATAAATATATAATTACTATGTGTTGAGAATGAGGGTGAGAGGGTGGTTCGGGGGGTGTGGGGAGGTGGCAGGGGGGTGTTGGGTGAGGGGGGGGGGTTGGGGGGGACCCCCCCATAGTAAATTAAACTCTTTTTGGTTATTTATTTATTGAAAAAATAAATAAATAAATAAATAAATAAATAAATAAATATATAATTAGAATGTGTTGAGTATGAGGGGTGAGAGGGTGGTTGGGGGGGGTGTGGGGGGGTGGCAGGGGGGTGTTGGGTGAGGTGTTGATAGTTCTAAGTGACATTTTTTTGTCGACATTTTTTTTCTAAAAAATGACTTTTTACATTATAAGTATAGGATGTCGACATTATTGTTTTCGAAAAAAAAATTTCGACATTTTTGTTTGTCGACATTTTTTTTTCGACATTATGACTATAAACCGTCAAAGCTATCGTCTCCTCTGCAGCCTATTCTACCAAACTTATAAACCTTTCGGGGAAATTCCTTACTACTAACAACTGCCTCACCCTAGCTAGAGCCATCATAGGCAGCAAACTAGACTATTGCACCTCCACTAAAAACATCAACAAACTCCAACTGCTCCAAGTCAACGCCCACAGAACAGTCTGGGGCATGAAGCGCCCTGACCACATCTCTCACATCAGACGCAAGGCACACTGGCTTCCCATCAAAGACTGCATCGAATTCAAACTCCTCCTTACTATCCCCTACCGCTGTTTACACAGCACTGCCCCCCACCTCACTAACCGTATCACCAAGAAACACAACATGCGCAATCTGCGCTCTTCCTCCACTTCAGCCTTGTGCATACCTAGATTTGCCAGACAAAGAGCCAGGGGCTCCTGCTTCACCACCATCGCGCCCACACTCTGGAATGCCCTCCCTCAGCAGATCCAAGATGAACCTGCCTACGCACTCTTCCGTAAGAAAGTAAAAACCTCACTGTTCAACAAATATCTGTAAATAATTTCAAACTGCCCTATCTACTCTGAACTTTAATCGTGATCTATGATGTAATGCAACTACCATCCTGTTTCCATCTATTCCTAACTATGTACCTTTAGCGCTGTGATACCTCCGGGTCTTGGCACTACCAACAAATCAAATAAATAAATAAACTAAAGATAGGCCTGTCCCACTGTCACCCATCCAAATTGAATCCCTTTGGTGACATGAGTTAGAGGGATGGAGCCCCGAAGTGTATAAAGCATGGTCCTTCAAGTTAAAAACATGGCAACCTCAGCACGGCTTTCACGTGATGATGTGCACAGGAGAGCCGGAGAGAGCCTGCACTCTTTCCCCAGCTCACATCTGAGTTCTCCAACGTCTCCCACTCCATCCTCGAGTGTGCTCGTGAGCCTCCGCGCACGAACCCACCACCCATCACGCGGCATGCTTGTTACAACACATTGCCCCTCTGTCAGTTCATGCATGCACATCTTGGTGTGCCCAATGCCACTCCTCAGGTATATGCAGAGGTATCCCCTTAACGCAACTTGTATCAACAGTAGTAACCTTTAAATATAGACTATGGACTTGCCCACTATATCTATGCTAGTAAACCTGTGATGGCTTATTAAACCAATACAGCTATATTACACACATGACTGCTGCATTCCAAGCCAGACTTTCACTTGAACACATGCTCACTTTAAATGCACAGGAGTTCTGTGTTACCACCTAGACCCCCCTCCTTCAGCACCCACACCATTCCTTTCCTCTGTCACATTCTGCTCCATCCCTCTCCGCAATAGCTGATGACTTTTCCTGTTCAAACCTCCTCCTCAGTTCATAACCGCCACTCATTTCCATTGGCTCCTAAACACAACTGCTTGATTGTTCTCCTCCTCTGCTGCTTCCCTTCGGACCGCTGTATGTTGCCACTCTATCCCAGCTCAACCTTTTTCCTTTTCCCAAACGGATCCGCGCAGGACCATGGGCGTAATTTTAGGGGGAGGAGGGACAGGGGTGTTTGTCCCCCCCCAACTTTCATGGCACACCATTGTGTCCCCATTCATTTGGCTGGGGAACTTTTTCTTCAGCTGTCATGTCCCCCCAACATTTTCTGAAAAGTTACTCCACTGGCCAGGACGCAGCTTAGTGGCTTTCATGGGGGCAAAGGACTGGGTTGGCCCTTTGGCCTTTATCCTGGGATCCGTCAGTCGTGCACGGACTCCCTCTTGAATCCCTATTTGCTACATAGTCTTCTTCTCATTATCCTAGTTTCCGTGCTTCTTCTGGCAGTCCCCGATTCTCTCCACCACTTTTGTTAGATCTATGCAATGTGATAGGTTTCCCACTAATCATGCTGGGTTTCACTTATTGTGAGACTTCCTTCCCCTCATTATGACAAATGGTGCAATTCATGTTCTCACATGTGGCGACGTATGTCTGTAGGTAACATCATGCACTCAAACCGCCAATTCACTCGGCTGGCAATAGACAACTGTATGTTATCCTTGATTAGTCGATTTGCTCTTTACACCAAGCCAATTCTCTTGGGATTGTACAATGGTGTGTTAACCGCTTGCACCCCATAACCAGCAAGAAATGTTATCATCCCTTTGGAAATCAGCTGGAACACCTTTTCTGTTGAAAACAGCTTAAGGAAATTCTGTCACTCTTTTAGTAGTAACTTCTGGCAGTAAATCTACTTAAAACCATGTAAACATGTAATCCAGGAATACCATTGCAAACATGTCTGTTCCTAAGATGTCCATATGCCCCATGATGTCCAGAGCTAATTTATATCATACTTTCACTGATACCTGCACAGGAATCAACTCTAAGCCTACTCTTAACCACACCTATATCCCTCCTGGCACTTCACTTCTGCATCCATGGCCGGCCACCAATACACTTCCGTCAGCCGATGTTTAGTCGTGCTTCTTCCTAAATGCTCTTTGTGGGATAGGCTTATTAATTTGGACCTAATTCCTCTAGGTGGCACTATTCTTCTACCTCTCATCACTCCCTCTGCTCCTTCTGCAAACTCGTCTTTAACTACAGCATAACTCTTATTGCATTTCGGTTGTATTGGCCACTCGTCTCTTATATACCTACGACTCGTATTGGCTCTTCATTCTCCTGTAAGCAAACATGCCATGCTTCGTCCTGCACCACAGAATAGATTTCCTCTTGCACTAAGGCCACCCACATCTCATGGTCTCGACTATCCTCAACAGGTGCCTGTATGCGACAGTCTCCGCGACAAAGAAATCTGCTTGCGGATTGCTTTTCCCTGGTAAGTATTCTAATTCAAAGTTGTACTCTTGTAAATTTGCTAACCACACAGCACCATGTGGAGAAGCCTTCCCAGACCCTTCTGTCGAGTTCTCATCCGTCTCTGAAATACAGCACAGGCCGATGCCAACCCAAATGGCATCCACATAAACGGGAAGGCTCCCAGTTGGGTTACAGTAGACGTTAAGTGTCATGATTTGGCATGATGATATGTGGGTGATATGCATGCAGATCATTCAGCCCCGCCTCATCGTTATTATCACTGGAGATAGCCATTCATTCACTTGAGTTGGTTCAATCACTTTTTCCATACACAATTTTCTTAGTTCCACTTTTAGTTTTGCTCTAACTGCTAGTGGTACTGGTCATACCTTATGCACCACAGGTGTCAATCCTTCCTGTAATATTACGTTGTGTCTGTACCTTTTTAATTCTCCGATAAGTGCTGCAAATCCCTTTAGGAACCTGTTCACTACTTCTTCTGGCGCCATCTTGTTGCTATTGATCGTTCCTACTTCAGCTTCCGGTTTCAATTGCATGTCTCGTACTTTTTGATGATACCATCCCCAAAAACCTCCTCCCTTACTTGTAACATATATCTTTCCTTTTGCTACTCTCTCCTGGAACACTACCTCACCCTCAAAATATCCCCTGGTATCAGTTGGGTGCCCCACCCCCAACAAATGCTGAAGGTTCAATATCTGGCCTTTCTAATCTGGATATTGGTTTTTTGAAACATTTCTGAAACATAATAAGAGGAATACTTGTATAAGGGGAACCGGAATCCACAAGCATTTGTATACCTTTGCCCTCTATCTCTACTTCTGACCAAGGTCCCCTGTATTTCCGGTGTCGCATCAATCTGTCTTAGCTACCCTGACCGCCTTCATCATCACTCGCATCCACTGTTTTCTTTCTCTTGTTCCTCGAAACTCTGGTATAGTGGGCACTCTTGCTGCATTTCTGCACACCACCTTCTGTGCTGGACATTCCTTGCACATAGCTATATGTCCCTCATTCCCACACGCTAGATAGAGCCAACACCTAGTCCCTCACATAGCCCTCTGTGCAACCTGACTCGCTAGACACCGTCCGTCCCTCTCCTCCCTGCCACCCTGTATAGATGGATCCCTCCTCTGTGTCCTTCTGTACCTTTCTGTGTCCTACCCCCGCTGTTTATCTGTTCTGTTGTTATCTCTGAAAAGCGCACCGTTATGCAACTTTAGTACTCAGAGCGGGTTATTATAAATGTAACAAATGCACCGATAAGTGCGTTTGCGAGCCTTACCACACAGTAACCCTGCACATGTTGTTGCATGTCCCTCGCGCTGGTCTTCGTTTTTTGTTTTGTTCCTTCAGCCGACAATGGAAAGGGAGAAGGGACTATACATAGTCCCTTCTCCCTTTCCATGGCGGCCATTATTTGATTACCTTTTTTTCCATTTACTTGAATGGAATGTTGTCACTCCCCTTAATGTCGTGGCTCTAGAGGTTAAGAGTGAAATGCTTCCTCGTTATAGTCTCAGACATCTGTAAAGTGCTCAGGAAGTATATGCATGCTCACTCATCACTCCCTGCTGCCGGCCAGCATACCGCAGCACTTCTACGCCAGCCCGCCACATGGAATTTTCTTCTTTCCAGCATTGTTATGTTATGTTATGTTCTGATCTGTAGCGGGCAGGATTAACTTCATCTAGGGGCAGGTGGAACCAAAGTTCGGACAGAAAAGAGGAGAGCAGGGTGTCGAAGGCAGTTCAGAAAACAGAAGTCTTTTCAGTTCAGCATTCAATATGCACGTGGGACGATGCGGGTATTATGCGCTGCCAATTTTTCCCCAACAGCGTTTTGACCTGGAACAGAGCCGACTTCAAAGCAGCCACTTGAACCGAGGTAGCCCGAGCCTCGCCGGGATCACCCTTCTGTAGGCCTGGTTGCTCATCACATTCCTGTGGGACCTCATGGGGTTACACAACCTACAGACTAAGTAAGAAGCAGCACAGTGTGCACACACATATGTCAAAATGCTGCCTCAACAGACTGGGCTATGCGTTTCTGCCTGCGTGTCACCAGAGGCTATAGTACACCAGGATGCCTAGAGAACTCCATGTCACTTGGATACCATAGTTCCAGGTCTGTGCTGTCTACGGTATACAAGGATGCCTAGATGACTCCATGTCCCTTGGATACCATAGTTCCAGGTCCGCGCTGTCTGCGGTATACTAGGATGCCTAGAGAATTCCATGTTCCTTGGAAACCATAGTTCCAGGTCTGCGCTGTCTGCGGTATAATAGGATGCCTAGAGAATTCCATGTGCCTTGGATACCATAGTTCCAGGTCCGTGCTGTCTGCGGTATATTAGGATGCCTAGAGAACTCCATGTCCCTTGGATACCATAGTTCCGGGTCTGTGCTGTCTGTGGTATACTAGGATGCCTAGAGAACTCCATGTCCCTTGGATACCATAGTTCCGGGTCTGTGCTGTCTGCGGTATACTAGGATGCCTAGAGAACTCCATGTCCCTTGGATACCATAGTTCCGGGTCTGTGCTGTCTGCGGTATACTAGGATGCCTAGATGACTCCATGTCACTTGGATACCATAGTTCCAGGTCTGTGCTGTCTGCGGTATACTAGGATGCCTAGATGACTCCATGTCCCTTGGATAGCATAGTTCCAGGTCTGTGCTTTCTGCGGTATACTAGGATGCCTAGAGAATTCCATGTCCCTTGGATACCATAGTTCCAGGTCTGTGCTGTCTGTGGTATACTAGGATGCCTAGAGAATTCCATGTACCTTGGATACCATAGTTCCAGGTCCGTGCTGTCTGCGGTATACTAGGATGCCTAGAGAATTCCATGTGCCTTGGATACCATAATTCCAGGTCCGTGCTGTCTGTGGTATACTAGGATGCCTAGAGAACTCCATGTCCCTTGGATACCATAGTTCCAGGTCCGTGGTGTCTGCGGTATACTAGGATGCCTAGAGAACTCCATGTCCCTTGGATACCATAGTTCCAGGTCTGCGCTGTCTGCGGTATACTAGGATGCCTAGACAACTCCATGTCCCTTGGATACCATAGTTCCAGGTCCGTGCTGTCTGCGGTATACTAGGATGCCTAGACAACTCCATGTCCCTTGGATACCATAGTTCCAGGTCCGTGGTGTCTGCGGTATACTAGGATGCCTAGACAACTCCATGTCACTTGGATACCATAGTTCCAGGTCTGCGCTGTCTGCGGTATAGTAGGATGCCTAGAGAACTCCATGTCCCTTGGATACCATAGTTCCAGGTCCGTGCTGTCTTCGGTATACTAGGATGCCGAGAGAACTCCATGTCCCTTGGATACCATAGTTCCAGGTCCGTGCTGTCTATGGTATACTAGGATGCCGAGAGAACTCAATGTCCCTTGGATACCATAGTTCCAGGTCCTTGCTGTCTACGGTATACTAGGATGCCTAGAGAACTCCGTGTCCCTTGGATACCATAGTTCCAGGTCTGTGTTGTCTACAGTATACTAGGATGCCTAGATGACTCCATGTCCCTTGGATAGCATAGTTCCAGGTCTGTGCTGTCTGCGGTATACTAGGATGCCTAGAGAATTCCATGTGCCTTGGATACCATAATTCCAGGTCCGTGCTGTCTGTGGTATACTAGGATGCCTAGAGAACTCCATGTCCCTTGGATACCATAGTTCCAGGTCCGTGGTGTCTGCGGTATACTAGGATGCCTAGAGAACTCCATGTCCCTTGGATACCATAGTTCCAGGTCTGCGCTGTCTGCGGTATACTAGGATGCCTAGACAACTCCATGTCCCTTGGATACCATAGTTCCAGGTCCGTGCTGTCTGCGGTATACTAGGATGCCTAGACAACTCCATGTCCCTTGGATACCATAGTTCCAGGTCCGTGGTGTCTGCGGTATACTAGGATGCCTAGAGAACTCCATGTCCCTTGGATACCATAGTTCCAGGTCTGCGCTGTCTGCGGTATACTAGGATGCCTAGACAACTCCATATCCCTTGGATACCATAGTTCCAGGTCTGCGCTGTCTGTGGTATACTAGGATGCCTAGACAACTCCATGTCCCTTGGATACCATAGTTCCAGGTCCGTGCTGTCTGCGGTATACTAGGATGCCTAGACAACTCCATGTCACTTGGATACCATAGTTCCAGGTCTGCGCTGTCTGCGGTATAGTAGGATGCCTAGAGAACTCCATGTCCCTTGGATACCATAGTTCCAGGTCCGTGCTGTCTTCGGTATACTAGGATGCCGAGAGAACTCCATGTCCCTTGGATACCATAGTTCCAGGTCCGTGCTGTCTATGGTATACTAGGATGCCGAGAGAACTCAATGTCCCTTGGATACCATAGTTCCAGGTCCTTGCTGTCTACGGTATACTAGGATGCCTAGAGAACTCCGTGTCCCTTGGATACCATAGTTCCAGGTCCGTGCTGTCTGCGGTATACTAGGATGCCTAGAGAACTCCATGTCCCTTGGATACCATAGTTCCAGGTCCGTGCTGTCTACGGTATACTAGGATGCCTAGAGAACTCCATGTCCCTTGGATACTAGAATGCCGAGAGAACTCCATGTCCCTTGGATACCATAGTTCCAGGTCCGTGCTGTCTGCGGTATACTAGGATGCCTAGAGAACTCCATGTCCCTTGGATACCATAGTTCCAGGTCCGTGCTGTCTGCGGTATACTAGGATGCCTAGAGAACTCCATGTCCCTTGGATTCCATAGTTCCAGGTCCGTGCTGTCTGCGGTATACTAGGATGCCTAGAGAACTCCATGTCCCTCGGATACCATAGTTCCAGGTCTGCGCTGTCTGCGGTATAGTAGGATGCCTAGAGAACTCCATGTCCCTTGGATACCATAGTTCCAGGTCCGTGCTGTCTTTGGTATACTAGGATGCCGAGAGAACTCCATGTCCCTTGGATACCATAGTTCCAGGTCCGTGCTGTCTACGGTATACTAGGATGCCTAGAGAACTCCATGTCCCTTGGATACCATAGTTCCAGGTCCGTGCTGTCTACGGTATACTAGGATGCCTAGAGAACTCCATGTCTCTTGGATACCATAGGTCCAGGTCCGTGCTGTCTACGGTATACTAGGATGCCTAGAGAACTCCATGTCCCTTGGATACCATAGTTCCAGGTCCGTGCTGTCTACGGTATACTAGGATGCCTAGAGAACTCCATGTCCCTTGGATACCATAGTTCCAGGTCCGTGCTGTCTGCGGTATACTAGGATGCCTAGAGAACTCCATGTCCCTTGGATACTAGGATGCCGAGAGAACTCCATGTCCCTTGGATACCATAGTTCCAGGTCCGTGCTGTCTGCGGTATACTAGGATGCCGAGAGAACTCCATGTCCCTTGGATACCATAGTTCCAGGTCCGTGCTGTCTGCGGTATACTAGGATGCCTAGAGAACTCCATGTCCCTTGGATACCATAGTTCCAGGTCCGTGCTGTCTGCGGTATACTAGGATGCCTAGAGAACTCCATGTCCCTTGGATTCCATAGTTCCAGGTCCGTGCTGTCTGCGGTATACTAGGATGCCTAGAGAACTCCATGTCCCTTGGATACCATAGTTCCAGGTCCGTGCTGTCTGCGGTATACTAGGATGCCTAGAGAACTCCATGTCCCTCGGATACCATAGTTCCAGGTCCGTGCTGTCTGCGGTATACTAGGATGCCTAGAGAACTCCATGTCCCTCGGATACCATAGTTTCAGGTCCGTGCTGTCTGCGGTATACTAGGATGCCTAGAGAACTCCATGTCCCTCGGATACCATAGTTCCAGGTCCGTGCTGTCTGCGGTATACTAGGATGCCTAGAGAACTCCATGTCCCTCGGATACCATAGTTCCAGGTCCGTGCTGTCTGCGGTATACTAGGATGCCTAGAGAACTCCATGTCCCTCGGATACCATAGATCCAGGTCTGTGCTGTCTGCGGTATACCAGGATGCCTAGAGAACTCCATGTCCCTCGGATACCATAGTTCCAGGTCTGTGCTGTCTACAGTATACTAGGATGGCTAGAGAATTACATGTACCTCGGATACCATAGTTCCAGGTCTGTGCTGTCTACAGTATACTAGGATGGCTAGAGAATTCCATGTACCTCGGATACCATAGTGCCTAGAGAATTCCATGTCCCTCGGATACCATAGTTCCAGGTCTGTGCTGTCTACAGTATACTAGGATGCCTAGAGAACTCCATGTTCCATGTCTGTGTTGTCTACAGTATACTAGGATGGCTAGAGAATTCCATGTACCTCGGATACCATAGTGCCTAGAGAATTCCATGTCCCTCGGATACCATAGTTCCAGGTCTGTGTTGTCTACAGTATACTAGGATGCCTAGATGACTCCATGTCCCTTGGATACCATAGTTCCAGGTATGTGCTGTCTACAGTATACTAGGATGCCTAGAGAACTCCATGTCCCTCGGATACCATAGTTCCAGGTCTGTGCTGTCTACAGTATACTAGGATGGCTAGAGAATTCCATGTACCTCGGATACCATAGTTCCAGGTCTGTGCTGTCTACAGTATACTAGTATGCCTAGAGAATTCCATGTCCCTCGGATACCATAGTTCCAGGTCTGTGCTGTCTACAGTATACTAGGATGCCTAGAGAACTCCATGCCCCTCGGATAGCATAGTTCCAGGTCTGTGCTGTCTACAGTATACTAGGATGGCTAGAGAACTCCATGTACCTCGGATACCATAGTTCCAGGTCTGTGCTGTCTACAGTATACTAGTATGCCTAGAGAATTCCATGTCCCTCGGATACCATAGTTCCAGGTATGTGCTGTCTACAGTATACTAGGATGCCTAGAGAACTCCATGTTCCAGGTGTGTGCTGTCTACAGTATACTAGGATGCCTAGATGACTCAATGTCCCTTGGATACCATAGTTCCAGGTATGTGCTGTCTACAGTATACTAGGATGCCTAGAGAACTCCATGTCCCTCGGATACCATAGTTCCAGGTCTGTGTTGTCTACAGTATACTAGGATGGCTAGAGAATTCCATGTCCCTTGGATACCATAGTTCCAGGTCTGTGCTGTCTACAGTATACTAGGATGCCTAGAGAATTCCATGTCCCTTGGATACCATAGCTCCAGGTCTGTGCTGTCTACAGTATACTAGGATGCCTAGAGAATTCCATGTCCCTCGGATACCATAGTTCCAGGTCTGTGCTGTCTGTGGTATACTAGGATGCCTAGAGAACTCCATGTCCCTCGGATACCATAGTTCCAGGTCTGTGTTGTCTACAGTATACTAGGATGCCTAGAGAACTCCATGTCCCTTGGATACCATAGTTCCAGGTATGTGCTGTCTACGGTATACTAGGATGCCTAGAGAACTCCATGTCCCTTGGATACCATAGTTCCAGGTCTGTGCTGTCTACGGTATACTAGGATGCCTAGAGAATTCCATGTCCCTCGGATACCATAGTTCCACGTCTGTGCTGTCTACAGTATACTAGCATGGCTAGAGAATTCCATGTCCCTTGGATACCATAGTTCCAGGTCTGTGTTGTCTACAGTATACTAGCATGGCTAGAGAACTCCATGTCCCTTGGATACCATAGTTCCAGGTCTGTGCTGTCTACAGTATACTAGCATGGCTAGAGAATTCCATGTCCCTTGGATACCATAGTTCCAGGTCTGTGCTGTCTACAGTATACTAGGATGCCTAGATGACTCCATGTCCCTTGGATACCATAGTTCCAGGTCTGTGCTGTCTACAGTATACTAGGGTGGCTAGAGAATTCCATGTACCTCGGATACCATAGTTCCAGGTCTGTGCTGTCTACAGTATACTAGGGTGGCTAGAGAATTCCATGTACCTCGGATACCATAGTTCCAGGTCCGCGCTGTCTGCGGTATACTAGGATGCCTAGAGAACTCCATGTACCTCGGATACCATAGTTCCAGGTCTGTGCTGTCTACAGTATACTAGGATGCCTAGAGGACTCCATGTCCCTTGGATACCATAGTTCCATGTCTGTGCTGTCTACAGTATACTAGGATGCCTAGAGGACTCCATGTCCCTCGGATACCATAGTTCCAGGTCTGTGCTGTCTACAGTATACTAGGATGCCTAGAGGACTCCATGTCCCTTGGATACCATAGTTCCATGTCTGTGCTGTCTACAGTATACTAGGATGCCTAGAGGACTCCATGTCCCTCGGATACCATAGTTCCAGGTCTGTGCTGTCTACAGTATACTAGGATGCCTAGAGGACTCCATGTCCCTCGGATACCATAGTTCCATGTCTGTGCTGTCTACAGTATACTAGGATGCCTAGAGGACTCCATGTCCCTCGGATACCATAGTTCCAGGTATGTGCTGTCTACAGTATACTAGGATGCCTAGAGAACTCCATGTTCCAGGTCTGTGTTGTCTACAGTATACTAGGATGCCTAGAGAACTCCATGTCCCTTGGATACCATAGTTCCAGGTATGTGCTGTCTACAGTATACTAGGATGCCTAGAGAACTCCATGTCCCTCGGATACCATAGTTCCAGGTCTGTGCTGTCTACAGTATACTAGGATGCCTAGAGAACTCCATGTCCCTCGGATACCATAGTTCCACGTCTGTGCTGTCTACAGTATACTAGGATGCCTAGGTGACTCCATGTCCCTTGGATACCATAGTTCCAGGTATGTGCTGTCTACAGTATACCAGGATGCCTAGAGAACTCCATGTTCCAGGTCTGTGCTGTCTACAGTATATTAGGATGCCTAGAGAACTCCATGTTCCAGGTCTGTGCTGTCTACAGTATACTAGGATGCCTAGAGGACTCCATGTTCCAGGTCTGTGCTGTCCTGCCAATCAAGTCGACCACCCCCAGAATGCATTTGCATGTTAAATGGAGAAGTGACATGGCGTTCTGAAAGGGACTGGGGTAGCACTATGACAATGGAAACATGCCGTTGCACATTTTGTGTACCACAATCATATTGTGGAATTTCCTTCTTCCTTTTGAAATCATACAGCGGCACAATGCTACCCCGATAGTTATTGTTAACAGGGCCACTTTGCTAACGGCAAGAAAAAACGCAACCAAGCCAGTAGAAAAAAAATATGTATTAATGTATAGTTTTTATATAGCGCAAACTTGACAAACGAATTGTATCAGAGCGCGGTGCCCAAATTTCAAACCTAAAATAAAATCCATTTCATAAACAGCAATAAAACAATGGCATTGGTGGGCCAATTAAAGCAAGAAATTAAGAACTCCATGAACTGGAGGAGGAAAACAACATTTTAGAATGAAATGGCAGTAATTGACGGAAGGTGCACAGAAAAGAAAGTGTGTTTTGGAGATTGATTGCAGAAGCAGCGGGCATAAAGGGAGTGGGGGGGGGGGTGGCCTGCATCAACCGGTATGCAGTGATTTGGTCGAATAGAAATCAACGAATGAAATTTGACCTAATAAAAAAACACAAAAAAAAGATCAAATTTTAGAAAAATAGATATAAGGGTTTGGGAATGGGAATAGCGGTTTTGGAGGTGGGGGAGAAGTATTAAAAAAAAGAAGGAGGTTTGCCCCCCCACCCCAAACAAAAAAAACAAAAATCGATACTTTTGTATTAGGTGTTTCTTATTTGTAATTGGATTAAATCGCATGTAACCGCATGAAGCATCTCAGGCTAATGCCGGTGCAGTATAGGGGGTCTGTGTGCCAGCTTGGCAGGCGTGGGTGGAATGAGGCCATCCTCAGGACGTGTTATCGGGATCATCCATGATGCCAGCCAGTGTGAGCCAGGATTTCAGAAGCCAGGCTGTAGCAGCTATTGAATCTTGGAGTCATTCCTGGCCCCCGGGCCAATATATCCTTGCCTCAGTAGCATTAAAGGTGGGGTTATGCTGTTATTTATTTAACACTAGCATCCACGCGAGGAGCCCCCCAGCATCAATATAAGCGAGTATCTTAATCGGTAGTTGTAAACGGGGCTAAAAAGCAATCCAGCCAATGATGGCTTCATTCCGCTCCTCGTTATGAGTGGCAAAACACCAGCAACAGTACCCTGAATTGCAGAAGCGGGCAGGAGTGGCTGAAAGCAAGGATTCTGTTCCCTGGTCACACAGGGGGGGGGTTCTTCCAGGGCTCTCAGCTGAGGTATCCACTGCTGCCTTGCTCTGAAATCTCAGGGGGTGTTGGGGGGAAGGGTGGGGGTGTGAACAATGCTGGCTGATTTGGCTGTTGTATTGTTTCAGTGCAGCATGCGATGCTGGTCATTGTTCAGTGTTGCGGTCTATACTGAAGGAGTGGTTAATCCCATGGAATTGGTTCTGAATTATAATGGCCCTTCACTAGGGTGCTGGGTTACAATTTGCTCGAGTAGGCCTGGCGAATGTTCTCAGACTCTTAAAAGTGACTCCCCTTTGAAGCTGGGGTGCATTTTTACACCTCTGCTTTTTAACCCCTATATATCCCAGATCCGCCAGAAGCCCTGTCAGAATTAAAGCATGTCCCTCAATTTGGGAAAAACTCCAATAGCGTGAATGACTTTTGCTGAGGACCCGATCCTTATGGATCAGCTGAGCGTCGGTCTGCAGTGAAACATGAATGCTTTGGAACCGTAAAGTCAATGAAATGACTTGAGAATCAATCGGGCGCCGCTAGGATAATGATTACGAGCAGGTGCTGACCCAGAACCTGCTTAGGTGGCCAAATGCTTTGAAACTGAAGGGGTCACGTTCTACTGTTATTGGAGGGTATGGTTTGCCAGCAGCAAAGTTGTCAAGAAGACAACAAAAGATGAAATCAAAAATAAATGGCCATGTTGGTGCTGTGCATCCTGTGGAACTCGTCCTTGATATTTAATCACAATGATATAATAGGTTATTTATAAGGTGCTTAATACCCAGAGGCTTCAAAGCGCGGACCCTGGACCCGGGGATCGAACCTGTGTTGCTCCATGTCACCTTGCTTCCAAGGCGAGCACTTTGCTCCTGAGCTATCCTCCCAATACATAGGGCAGGCATGGTTGCGTACATATCGGAAATCTGGGCCCTGCACGGAGATTTCTTTGCTAACCTCTCGGATAGGTTACTTGGTGTGCAGCAATTTTTGGTATTGAAGCCTTGAGAACTGACCTCAGCTTGTCCCCAGTTCCCTCGATAATATGTGTTAGGCGGGATAACATTTGTTTTTTCCACTCACTGGAGCTAAGCCTGAATCATTTCTGTGTGTCGTCTTCAAGAATAGGATTATGGCTGCGAATAAAGGCAAGATGGATGCGATGCATCTGGGACTTGTCGCTTCAGGGATCAATGCTGCCTCGATTAAAATCTTTGCTAAGGAAAGGGCAGTGGGGGCCCCACGTCTAACCTCACAGGGCCCAGGAAGATCTCATGAGGCTGCTTTTGGGACCCACATTGGGCCCATCAGATGTGTTTAGCTCGAGTGTCCAGGAATTCTAGACCCAGGGGGCTAAGCGGGCAGGGTTTGGATCTTATTCTCCTGAAAGGCAATGGAAAGGGAGCAGGTGCCGGTGGTTGCACCTTGGTGTATTGAAGGACATCTTTGGGATACCAGGGATGGCGTGATGCTGGAGACTACATTTATTAGTTCTGCGTCTCGCGGGGGAACTCTTTTCAGCAGTTTGCAACAAGTATGCGGCAACAGCCCTAGTAGACAGAAACCTCTGCCAAGAGAGGATGGCGCCTTCCAGTCGTGTGCCTTTTGGCGCAGTTTCTTCATGCAAGTTGCCAATTGCCGCTTGATGGCCCTGATTTATTTATTTATTTATTTTATGTGGCTGTTTGATCGCATTTTTGTTTTACTGTGGATTTAAGATATCTTGCTCATTTGCACCTGACAGCAACCGCATAAATGTGGCTTGGCTCGGTGGAGTCCTGTGGAGAGGCTAGAAAACAGGTGGCTCAAATCAGCACCTGAAGAGAATGGGAAGAACAGTTAATTTGAACCAAGTGGTCTTTTCCTCCTCGTTCCTGTTTGTCCATTTGAACGTTTGCGCATTTGCGTGCCTACATTGTGCATTCTTTTTGGAATAAATAAGGGGTGTTTATCTTTTCATCGCCTCCTGTGTTAGAATGCCACGCCTTCTAGTCACACGTCCTCTATGCTGCCTTAGTGTGTCGTGCTGATTAGCGGAGAGTATCCATGTCATCCTCATCTGGATACATGGCAGCAAGTATGTTACCTATCAGACTGCTCCAAATATGGCGTTCATCGACAGCCAAGCAAATTGCAGAAATGGAAAGTAAAGTGCCTTAATAAATAGCAGAGATTCTTGGGCAAAATTCTCACAGCTTTTTTTTGGCACAAATGAAAAATGCGCTAGTGCACCTTCTCATTTGTGCCATAGAAATGCACCCTTTTCTTAAAATGCATTTGAATATGCCTGCTTTCATATGTTTTACACCTGTTTGCACATTTGCACAAATCAGGGGGGGCGTTTCTACACATTTCCCAGTGCATCCCAAATTCACAAACGGGATGTGCTTTAAAATGCACAGAAAACTAAGACGTTCCCTGCGCCTGTTTGGAACATGCACTGGGCTATGCGCAAAGCAAGACCGGCTCATTATTGCCAGTGTCATGTTTTGCATTTTAAGTGGGACAGCACCGGCATGCACTGCTGATGTCTCACGTGCACTTCTATCCCTCGTGGAGGGATAGAAATGCTTTTGGAAAATGTTTGTGATATTTCATAGTGGCAGACCCCTTTAGTGCCGGTCACTGTGAAAAGCACTCCCAGAACCCGCATATGTGCACTCCCACTTCTGCCACTACTATATGTAAGGGGGGCGGCAAGTGCATCTTTTGCGCTGCTCTCGGGGACGTCTGAAATACTCAGGCTGTCTTTGCGAACAAGGTGACCTGCGCATTTCTAAAGTGAACCCATATGGAAAAAAGTGCATCCCGAGCACTTCTTTCCTTTTTTTAGAATCTGTCCCCTTATCTCCTTATTCAGTGGCTGGTTAAATGCGGCATTGTTTCATTTGAATTGTCATCTACCTTAAATGGCTATTGGTGTTAGTAAAGTGTCTATCGTCTGACTACACTACTCTGCAGTAAGCACATATCATTTCGGAAATTAATGGTAAACCTATTTCACTCTTCAGTGTTCCAGGATTTGAAGATCTTCTCACATCTTCCTCTGTTGACGTTTTGTCCACCCCAAATGAGCAGCTCACTAACTGCTGCCACAGCTTCCTCCCTCAGATGACAATAGACCTTGATCACCTTTTCAGAGTACAGCTCTCTCCTCCCGCCATTCATAAACCAGCCACACTCACAGGGGTGCACTGGGAAGCAAAAGAGGACCCGTTTTTTCTTTTGTTGTTTTTAAGTGGCTCCATACTGCACCTAAAAAAAAGTGCATATAGTATCTTAACTGTGTGTGTTTAATGCAGCACTGTCCAAACTTCAGCGCCTGCGGCACAGAGGACCACTGGGATATCTCCAGGCTTCCCTGTAGGCCTGTCCGCCACTGCGCACTCAGCCTACACATCTCAAGATTAAGCCGGGCAAATCTCGTGCCTATGCAAAAGCCCAAGCTATTGGCTTTGCCAAAGCTTGCACTAAATTATGTCAGGTTTGAAATATTCTCCAGGTCCTGGATTTTTGGTTAATATCAGTCTATATTCTTACAGTCTTATTTAAGGCCAGAGTTGGTTCAGCTTTACGTCCTTCACCAGAGGCGTAGCCAGGATTGTCTAACAAGTGGGGCCTGAAGCTAAAGTAGTTGGGCCCACCGCAGTGACATTAACATGTGCAAATGCCCACACAGTGCTTCTGAGTGGGCATTTACACATTTTGGGTGGGCCTTGCCCGCTCAGGCCCTACTCTGTCTTCGCCTCTGTCCTTCACTGGGACAACCATAGGGCTTTGTAAACTCCTCTGTAGTTACTCCTTTATAACAAGGTCCCCCATTTTGTGACTTTTTTGATGCAGTCGTGCATCTTGTTATCATGTATGATGTAAATAAGGAAAATGTGCAGTCCCTCAAAACACAAAAACAGTCACATTCTATACACGGATTTAAGGCCCCAGGGAGTTGTATTTTTTTTTTCAAGTATTTAATTTGTAATTCAGTTTGTCTTTTTTTCATTTGCCTGTTAGGATTCATAACCTAGGGTTGTCTGTGGTTTTCGCATTGAGATGCAAAATGTGCACCTCCCCCAAATATTTAGTGTTCAAACCACCACAGTCCCAAACCAAGAGACAACGCAAAACATGTCTGCCAGCCCAAGTTAAGGCAGTTCCATGTAATAGTCTCGCCACAAAAAAAGTCGGCAGGTTGGCGACATTTTAAAAAAAATGTATTAATGATGCACCCTACAGGCTATCAAACACTTTCCCCAATTATTCTAGGACTGGAGGTAATAATATATAATTATAGCCCTCCTAGAATATTTCGGGAAAGAATTTTGGTAGCCAAGAAAAAGCCGCCAGAACCTGAAGACTTTTTCACAGCCTCATTATTACATGGAACCGTTAGTTAAGGCTTGTCTGGCTCATGGCACATCTGTGACCCCCTTGGAGGAATTTAAAAAAGTCACCCTCAATAAAGAAATCACTGAGCCATGCCTCCTCGATTTAGGGGCTATTTCATTAAGAGTTTGGTGGTATGCCGGCAAACTCTTCTGCAATACCGCATGTGGTGCGCATGCAGTCATTTGAAGCATCCGTGTGATTCACGGTCGTAAGGACCCTTCAGTTACTCCCCATTTTGCAGTACCATAGGACCCAATTGGGGAAATAAGAAATTACCACCATGCTGTATTACCGCCTGCGGTAATATTGCATGCTGTGATTCTTTTGAATGGAGGAAATCTCCTCCACATATAAGCATATGGTTTTCAAGAGGTTCAGGAGTGAAACTCTACATTTTGCGGTGCAGTAATAATGGCAGTAATTCCATGGCCGCTTTTTTTTTACTCACCGTCAAACTCTTAATGAGGCCCTTATAGAGTTCAAAAACCCACCCACCCTGACTCACCTTGATTGTTGTTTTGAGGGACGCTGGTGCATAGAACAAGACTTCCCCAAGTCCCCCCCATAACCCCCAGTGGCGCTGGGTGCTCTCAGGCAGATGCCTTTTCACACCACAGAGCAGTCTCTGCCCTGGGCAAGCATGCACCCACCTCATTGGCTACCAAAACCATCACAGGACCACCCACCCCAGCAGAGAGCTCTGAGTATACAGGGTCACCTTGCTCACACAGCACTTTTAACTTTTTGCCATCCGGATTCACCAACACGCCTGGGACTAATCAAATTCCGGGGTACCAGTGGTTCTGGGGTGAGTATCGGTTTCTAAACCATCAATCAGCCCCACACCCCTAATAGTAGTTAAAAGGACTCATTTGGTCCCTGGCTGAACGTACAGTGTGCCTTACAGCTTCCACCAGTGAAGGAAGGACAGGATTTCCAAGAGGGAAGCAATATCCTTCCCCTAAACATCTCACAGGGAACAGAGGGAGATACCGGACTCAGAGGATCGGTCCAGCAGCTCCAGAACTGGTACCCAGCCAGCTCACAGCGTGCCCTGCTAGGTTCTACCAGCAGGCTTCCTAGGTGGGAAGTGCCAGAGAGTCTCTGAACAAAGGACAAGGCTGTTGCCTGCAAACACTCTCCTCAGCTTTGGGCCATTCTCCTTAAAGGACGACACAAGCCCTTCAAAGACGTTAAGAGGAATGCCACAACAAGCATCAACCAGCGTCCATCTTTTAAGGACATTTTTGAGACAGTCGAGCCCTCGAACCGCGACTGGCTACACCACTAAATGTTGTCACGCTGCAGTCACTAAAGTGGTCTGATACGCCTTGACCAGTGTTCCCTTGGGAGATGTTTAGGGGAGGGATCTTGCTTCTCTCTTGAAAATCCTGGCCTTCTTTCACTGGCGGAAGCTATAATGCAGACTGTACATACAGCCAGGGTCTAAATGAGTCCTTCTTCTTACTCCTTTCGAAGTCTTCAGAAGATCTGGCAAAAGAGGGGCTCAACCCTCTTTTAAAGCCAAATGGGCCCCAGTGATTGGTGCGGGCTAAGCCTATTTTATTGAACCAATCCTGGGTCCCCACCAACAATCTTCTGTTATGCGTGAGGTCATAACCAGAGTGCTTTGCAACAGGAAAGGTAAGGGGTGACAACATGTACTACTAAGTCCCACCCATTTTCCTGTCTGTTGTGGATCAAAATACCTCTCTGGTTAATTGAGCTCTCTGTGGCTCCTGATCAAAGTGCAGGTCTCCCTTGAAGTTTGTGGTGAGAACAGACATTCTGTCTCCATCAATTCACATACTTCTTCCCCCTGAAAAGGGGTCTCTATGCAGGGGCTGCCTACTGTAAACAGTTGTCCCAGACATGCCATTCACTGCCCTTCATACAGAGGGGTGGGAGCTAGCTTCAAGTTGACACATTGCATATCAGTTCTGCGATCAGGCCTATCGCAGGCCTGTTTCAATTAACTCTCATCAGCATGCGCTGCCACCAGCAGAACCTAGACGATAGAGATGGTGGATCCATGGAGCCTTTGATATTTTAATTAGGCTGGCCATGTTGCCTCCCCCCTTCAGAGATGCTTTGATGTACCCGTGGCAGTCACATTCCAGCTAATTGTGACAGAGAGGACAGGACCTGTAGGCTGTGTGCGCCAGAGTACACATGACTATGGGCCTCATTACGACCCTGGCGCTCCCGGATTGAAGGGGGCCGGTACAGCACCGGCCCCCTTCATTCCAGGAGCGCCGATTACAAGCTTCCCATAGCGGGACCCAGATTGCACGCCTTGTAAAACCAGGTGTGCTTTCCGGGTCCCGCGAGGGGAAGAGGGAGGCAATAATGGGCCAGATGTAATCTGCCCGTTATTATCTCCCTCCCCATTCCCATTGAGCCCTATGTTGGCTCAAGTGGGAATGGGGAAGGGTTCCTGCATGGAGGATTTACCGGGTCCTCCTATCTCGGAGTAACCCGGTAAGTCCCCATTGCAGGAACCCGGTAATGGAGCACGGAACAGAGGCAGCCATGGAGCTAGTAGCTCCATGGCTACCGCCGTCCTCGTACTGAGGCCCTATGCATTTGTTATGTGGTGAGCAGAGGAAAATGTGTGCAGATTAGCCCCACACATTTTCTGAGGTTGATCTCCCATCATTCATTTTAATTACAAAACTTCAGAAAAGCACAGGCGACTTGTGTTTCCAATCTATTCGCATCCCTTCTGGTGTACTAGAGGTGTGGGGCTGATTGATGGTTTGGAAATTGATATTCATCCCTGGACCACTGGTGCCCCGGAAGTTGATTTGTCACATGGACGGTACCTGTAGGCTGTGTCCATGCCGGAGTACACAGGTCTAGGTGTTTGACGTGGTGTGAGCATAGAAAAATGTGTCTGGATTAGCCCCATACATTTTCCTGAGGCAGGTCTACCATATTCTGTTTACTTAAAAATGTCAAAAAAGCTCAGGCGAGCCCACACCCACAATGTGAATGGACTAATTCCTCACAATGCCAACATACATCCCTCCTCAGTGCTTCAGTTACGACAGTTTTAGTCATTTTTTCATCCAGAGAAACTTCAATAAATATGAGGGAGCCAGGAAGTCAAAGATTTCCATAGCGTTTACCTTGTTTAAACTGTGACCATCAGATGTGGTGCTGATGGTGGTTTGTATTTTGCTTGAATCCAATTGCTGCTTTGTCTTCTGTGTTGCTGTCAGACTTGGAAACACAGAAGGCAGGGGTTGTCTCCCTGTCTTCTTACCTGACTATTGACTCCATTTATAAATATTGTTTTTTTTAATAACATAAGTCGTTCACTCCCACATTTTCAGCGTGGAAGTATTTTAACTTCCATAAGAATGGACTGACTTCCGGAAACATAGACTTGATATTTGAATGGAAGCTCTTCCCTCATTAACAGTGAAGTTTGTCAAGGACTGAAACACTGACGCTCCAAATTTGTCTGTGCATCACCTGCCTGAAATTAAACTTCACAAAAGGCAGTATTCATGCTGATTCACTGTCACACCAAGCCGACAAAGTGCAGAATTAGCTGTTTGAAAGGACCCTGAGTAGAGTCCCTCCGCAGCCCTTCCAGTCCTCACTCTTCCACAGAATCAAGCTCTTCATCCCTGCCTCAGACATGAGAGCAGTTTTCCAAGCCCTGGTCCTCTCCAGCCTGGATGGGGGCAACACCCTCATCACTGAAGTCATGACTGTGTCCTAGTACCCCCTGAAAGCTGAGCACACTCGTTGAAGGCCACCTCATCTCGAACCGATGAATGTCACCATGACCTCACACAGCTGCCTTGGATACCTTGCAAGGCTACTGCACTATGGCCTGCAAGACATACAAGGCAAGGGGAGCCAGGCACCAAGCTGTCTTACCAAAATAAATAATCCCCTGAGGTCAGCCGAACACCAGAAGCCATACCATTTCCATAATAGAATCCAAAAACTGCAAGAAGGAGGCGGGTAGGAAACAGGTCTTCTGCTGCTGTGCACTTGCACTCTGGAACAAACTATTGCCGAAAGAGCGGGTTATATTACCATGACAGATTAACCATGCATATTCTTTTCTTGGCTCTAAAACATTGCAGTGGGAGTGGGAATGTTCATCTGGCAGGCCGCATGGCATGGGAGGACCTAACAGGGCCACAGGATAGAACATGGGCTGGCATCATGGTGGGGTAAAAGGGTGAGAAATTTAAAAAAAACAGGGCTATGGGGGTGTCCATCGTAAAAAGACACTCCCTTGGAATGCAGAACAACAGACACCCCAGTTAATGGTGGGGGACCAGTGCACAGTAAGGGGAAGAGCAGTTAGAGCAGCTAAGACCATAAAAAGGGGTGATAGGGGAGCCAGGGATGACCACGGGATGAGCGTGAGAGGCAGGTCGTATCATGGAGCTCAGGAAAGGAGATCATTCTCCTTAGAGTCATTGTGGGAAGACCACTCGTGGTAACATGAACCCAATCCATTGACTCACATCAGACTGGACCCCGACTCTCTCTTGCACTTTGCTCTTCAGAGAACACCTCATCGGCCGATGATTGCTGAATCCATGCCTACGCACACCTGTTCTCCTCTCTCTCCCTGTGCTGATTTCTCCCCCTGCCCCTCCACCTCTCTCTCCCTTTGCACAGCTCTCTTTTGAACTCCTGCCAGGTTTTCCTTGACCATGTTTCCTTTTCAAAAATCCGAGTTTCTCTTGGACATAAAACTGCGCCGCTTATGTGACTTTTTGTCAACCCAAAAAAACGTTCCATTCATTCAGCTGTCCTCTGATAAAAGAAATACGAGTTTGATGCTTGAGCTGTGGGTTACGTGTTTTAATATGGGTTCTATGTTCTTTCATCACCAGTAATTTCAACGCCTGGCTTTTAAACGTGTACAGAATTACGGAAATGGTCATCACATTTGTTTTGGGGGGTTACCCCCCAAACCCCTCCTCCCCCACATATTTTACCTACTCCCTGCCCCCAACCTCTTATCTGCCCTTTCCAACCCCCCCTAAAAATGTTGTTCACCATTTTCGTAATTCTGTACACGTTTAAAAGCCAGGCGTTGAAATGACTGGCAATGGAAGGACAGTATACCTTAATTTGCAACCTAATTGTGCTCATAACATACACCTATTATGCTTATAACATGAGCCAAGACCTGTTTCGAGCAAAGCTCTTCCTCAGGGCTCTCATGGCTTTTGTTAGTTATGTGACACCGATTTTATATCCAGTATGTTCGCTACGTATCCACTAAAGTCTCAAGATGTCTGTCTAGTCAGTGTTTGGTATAAATATTAACTTTCGTCTCGTTGTGACATTCCGTTTCTCGAGATATTCCTCATGTCCCAAAGCGCACCGGGGATTTCCCTCAAGGGAGTTTATCGATAAAGGTCGTCAGTCCGGAACTCTCCTTTGCGTGTTCGCAGAGGCGGAAGTTCCGGATGGAGGACCTTTATCGACACGCTCCCATTTAGTCACCCAATCAGTGGATTGGGTGAATGAATGGAAAGGTTTTTTGGTTGGCAAAAACGTCACCAAGGAGGTGCAGTCTTACATCCAAGAGAAACACAGATGTATTGCTTGTAGTATCAATAGGGACGACTTGAGAAGCGTGCTTTCACTTGGGACTGGCCTGCCACACCTGCAGAATCACCAATGACAAACGAACCGTGAACAGAGGTGCGGGGTGGGGGGGGGGGCAGAATTATATCTTCTCAGAGCCTGTTTGCTGGTCACCCCCAGACCACGGTCTGACTGACATCCTGCGCAGAGTTGCTATTCGCCACTACACGGACACGCCCCAAAGCTTCAAAACCATTATTGTGGTGTGGTGTGGTGTTGTGTGCAGTATACAGACAAATAGCATAACAGCAAATCACTACAAAAATGCAGTGACCACAGGCCACCAGCCAGAGCGCCAGCCTGCATGGGGATCGATATATCAGTTTGAGGTTTTCCATGTGGAGCCTCGTGCAGCACCAGGAGGTTTCGGAGGTCGAGTCCTAGTCTGTCCTCATATAGAGGATGGTGCCTGTTCTGTCCACAGTATAAAAGACCATTCCTGCTCTGTCACCTTTATTGAAGACAAGGCCTGGCCTATTCATTTTGAAGTGGGAGTAGTGCAGGAGGTGGATAGTGTCACGTAAACTCATTAATCAATCATTACTGTATACTGTTCCCAATGTTTATTGGGCCTTTTAAAATGCAAGCAATGGCCTAGTGGTCAATTGGGCCCTGTCTGATATGGTGGTTTTTAACTTTTGCGCTCAGGGCTGACGAGAAAAACATCTTGGAGTTGGGACCAGACGTCTGTCACAGGCCTGGCAAGGGCCCAGCAGGAAATTAGTCCCACCTCTATTTCAGTTAAATTGGGCCATGAGACTGGTCTGGCAATGTTGTTTGGCCACAGACCCGTGCTAGCTGGTCAATCCTGTGCGCCCTCATCTTGACTTGGGTATCAGCATTGCAATGATCATGGCAGCTTGTTAAGATATGGCTGGATTTTGAGGAGTGGGGTGCAAGGTCCTTATACTGTAGTGTCACTACTTGAACTATTAAAGTGGAGCGTGAGCTGGGACCTTCTTGGGAGTATGGGGAGGAATTCAGGCCTTACCGTTTGCCTCAAGGATTATCTTGTTATGTTTTTCAGGGCACCTATTGGCCAGGAGTTCTACGATGCGGCAGAATTCATGGAGGGAGGCCCGCAAGAAGGCGACCGAGCGGATGAGCTGGAGTACGAGGTGAGACAGAGGGAAAAACCTCCAGGACCATTAACACATCACTCACAGTCAGAGGGTAACCCCATGATACTGACCTCCAACTATGAGCTGTGATGCAAAATGGAGTCTGGGAACACACAATATGCATTGCATACCGGGGGGACCCTTGCCTTCCCCCACAGCCAGACGGTGGGTTCCTCATAGTGCCCGCTGGCTTTTCAATGGATTTTCAAGTGAGGTGGAGAGTGAGAACCGCCGATATCTGTCAAACACAAAACTCTCCACCAGAAGGTATCGTCCTAATAGTCCCTATCCTCCTTCATTGGAGGGCGAGTGGGTGTAGGGGGAACACCCTCCATCACTCATTCCATACCCAGGCATACATAAATACATGCCCACATGTATGCAATACCTCACTACCCCTGTCTTGGAGAATGAGGTGAGGGGGCACTGATCATACACCAGGTGGGTCTAATGCCACCACTGCCATAACAGAGTGGTGGTAGTAGGCCCACCTGGGAGTATGACCCCCCCCCAATATTGCATTGACTAGCCCAGTGACCACATCTTTTCCCTCAGTAGTTCAGTCGTATATACCTCGCCAGTCCTCATTGCACTAAGGGCAGGACTTCTTTTTCACTGACCCACTGATTGTAGACCTCCTCAGTGAATACCCCCGTAACTCCAGACCCCCTTAATCAATAGTCTAATGACTGCAGACACCTCCTGCTCTGTCACAAACATTTTACTGCAAAGCTCCTGAGAAATGGTGTTGGCTGAGTTCCTCCCAGATAGAGCAGACTGACCCCAGACAGGGCCGGCCCTAGGATTTGTGGGGCCAAGTGCAGCAAATGTGTGTGCCCCTTAATTTGCATTTGATGACATCAAAGCAAGTGACATCACAGGAAGTTACATCACAAGATAAGGACTCCTACATATGTAGGTATGAGTGAAAACATGGTAATAAAATAATATATATATGTATATAAATAATCTGAGAGGGACATTTCCAATAACTTCACTAGCAAAGTATAAAAGGTGCCCACCTTTTAAACCCAACAATTTATAATGAAATATTAAAAAAAAAACATAATCCAAGCTTGAGACATGCTCTTATATGGCACTTTTATGTGTTCTTGTGGATAAGCGTCTGCATTGGAAACATGACCAGCTGGTGTGAAATTGTAGTAGCTAAACACTTGAGCAAGCACACTTTTTTTTAATGCTGGCCTCAAAAACACAGCCACCCATTGAAGAAAGTGGGCGGACGGCGTCCACCCACATGTATCGACTTGGTCCCTGAAAATCAGTACAGGGCCAGAACCAGAGAAAATTCCCCCTCCAGTCTCCAGGATGACAGACTCTGCTGTTACATCATTGGCAAATATTCATGGCACACTTGCAGGCTTCCTATACAATGTGAGGGAAATGATACATTCTACTTAAACGTGTTTTGGCTTGGGAAATATAAGCATGTGTAAATAAGGCAAATAGCTAGAACGGTTTTGTGCGATATGTTTAATTGCGCTGGAGGAAGGCACAGGTTTTAGGCTGCTAACTGCTGCTTTGCATGTGCTTTCAAAATAAAAATACCCTTTGCAGTTCTTAACACGTTTAGAATACCTTGTCCACAACAATGGTCTCTTAAATAGGCCATCACTAGTAAATCGCACCCTCTTTTAAAGTGTTCAGCAGTGCTTACTAGTGCTGCAGCTGCTATTTGACTGTTGGGGGGTGGGATGGGAGGGGGGCATGTGTCTTGCCAGCGTCTCAGCAGGAGGTTGATCCGCAACAAAAGATTAGCTTCCCCGTCAACATGCAGGATGCAGCGTGTGCGGCCTGTGTGTTCAGAGTGGACTGCAGCAAGCACAGGGACTCTGAGCACACGGCCCACGCTGCAGCCTGCAAGAAGAGGGGGTCACCCGCACCCTCGGCGCGGGGCCCTAGCAGGCGCAGGGCCAAGTGCAGCTGCACCCGCTGCACACGCCTGGCGCCCGCCCTGATCCCAGAAAAGCAGTGAAACCCAGCGGCCGGTCACAACATGGCTTCGGTGAAGTCCCTGGCTGGAAGAATCATACAGATTAGCAAACAGACGCTTAGTTGAAACTGGTGAAGATTGTGGAGGGAGTTCAGAAGGGTGGCGCAGCAGTGACATCCAGCGGTCATTTGGAGCATGCCATTAGCTGAGATACTG